>NC_141763.1:55859598-56501848 GCF_982258835.1 Parasteatoda tepidariorum | reverse complement strand
TTCCATACATATTTGCCCTTTGTATATGTATAGGAAGTATACTTTCCATACATATTTACCCTTTGTATATGTATGGGAAGTATACTTTCCGTGCATATTTATCCTTTGTATATGTATGGGAAGTATACTTTCCATCAGCTCGATTAATTCTTAAATGCCGATTACTAGCTATTTTCCCACCTGTAATTTGTGCAACCATATAACTTCAAGAAATATAAAAAGAGCATAAATGAAACAGATTTGTTTTCATAAATGTGGGCAGTAAAGGTTATCGTCGGGTCCAGAAGAGAGACCAACAATAGGGAGCTTTTTTCCATTTTCTGTTATGCTCTCCATTTGATCATTTCTATACTGAGTTTATTTATATAAACACAGAATTTATAAATTCTCTTGTTTATTAGCAACAGCGGGAATAATTTTGAAATATCAGTCACCTTCTCACTAAAAAAATTGTCTTAAAAATAATTTTGGGTAATAATCTAAATATTTTTTTTTCTGACTGGATCTCTATTCCAAAAATATTTTAACATAATATTAGTAGAAAAAATGACTTAATGTAGGATTAAATATAAGTTTTATTTATTAGATTCTTGAATTATTCTTTAATTTCGTTTTTAAAAAAAAGTGTCCAAAGCGTTAATTTTTCTACCACAAGACTTGTCTAACCAGTGAAGTTACCGAACTTCTGAGCCAAAAAGCTTAAAAAATTGACCTTCTGTTAGGATTTTTCTTTCTCGCAGTAATAGTTTTCGAAAGCTTATTTATATTTAGATCTAATTACTAATCTATTAGTTATTTATTAAAGTGAAACTTCTTATGCGACTTCCAACAAGGTTGCGTTAAACGTTTAACGCTACATTTTTATTGACCGGGAAATCACGTGGTAAGATCCAGTTTTCCCTCATTCATTTCCATACTGTTTTGGTTCTCACTAGCATAAAAATAATAAAAGTCATAAAAGTATTGTTTTTCTATGAATATTTTTTTTTAGTTTGTTTTGATACACTTATAATTTAATACGGTAGTATTTTTTATTTTCAAATTTAGTGGATAACAATTGTAAAAAATGAGTGAAAACAATCCCACGGACAATGCGACGGATTTAAGGTTATGTCAAGGTACGTCTCTTGTGAATATCAATTAATTGTTAGATTTTCTCTTTTGAAAGTACATGATTCTAATTGCCATTTATATTTCACCAAATGCAGCCATGAGGGATATTAAATTATTTATTGCAAAATCTTTATTGCCACTATCCACTGCAGGTGCACAAGCTCTGGCAGACGTTACTGGTGAAGAAATTGATTATTGTGAGCTGTTTGTGATCCTTGCAGGAGATTTTAATGTGAATTTGGGGAACTACCATTGATGCAGTTTTTGCAAGAAATATTGAAAAAATAGAACTTAAACATTTCGTATATTACTTTAGTTATCATAATCCCAATGTAAATGTTATAGATTTGGATATTTCTCCACCTGAAAATGATAATTGAAACATGCGATCAATTGTGAATTGTAAGCAATGTTAATAAAGTTTGTCTTAAAGAAACAATATGATTTCACTAAAAATCAATTTCTACCCCTTCCTGTTTTCATTTCCACATTAAGAAGTTTCACTTCTTCCGCGCGGAGGGACTCCGCGCACTATTTTTTAATCTCGATTGTCTTTAGGAAAACATTTAAAGTGAAAGCCAATAAAAAAGAAATAGCAATTTTTTTTGTTTCAAAATAATTTTTCTGATAACAATATTTTTAATATATAAAATACGTGTATACTTGTTTTGCTTCCGAAATTGAAAAAGTTAAATTGATTCTAATAACGTTATTATTAAAAAAAACCTACATTTTTAAGAAAATGCATTGATATTTCTCAAAGATCTTTTCAAGTCAAAATAAAATAACTTAATTCGTTAATTTAAAAAATATGTTTTCGTGGAAACCATTTATAAAAGTTCTTTCAGCTTTTGCTACATCAAAAACCATATTGTGACTTATTTGCTTCATTTTCGCTTATGTATATACCCTAAAAACTAATTTAAAACTGAATTAGAAACAGCTCCAAGAGTTGTGAATTCAATTGTCGGATATAAAACGTAATTTAAGATTAATTATGAAAAACAGGTGAAAACATTTCAATCTTTTTTTTAAATATTTTCAAAATAAGGTAGTATTTTATTGGTTGATACGCTCATAATTATTTTTATATCTTTATCATTTGTAAAGTCTGAGTTCCGTAGAAGAAGTTCAATCACTTAGGGTTCATTAGCTGAAAAAAATTGGGAATTGCTGATCTACGGCTTAAAATTCAAATTCAGTAAACGCTAAAATATCAAATTTTCTTGTTATTTATTTTTTATGCGAATGTTATTTAAACACAAATAAATATAGTTTAATTATTAAAATTCCTTAAATTTGCTAAAGAAATGTAAAAACTATTCTTTGCATAGTCATAAAGCTCTTCTTTTAATATTAGGAAGAAGAAAAAAAGCTTTCTCGCGCCACTGTTACAGACGAATCAAATCAAGTCAGCCGAAATAAACTGAGAACGTGTCTTTCTGCCTGTCTAATTCCTTACCTCATTCTACTTCTCGAACGATGAAAATAGCTTCTATTTCCACGATTTGAATCGTCAATAAGAAGAAAATGGCGAATAAAAACGTTCGCATCAGAGCTCTTACTCATGATAACAGAAAGCTGAATTTACCAGTTCACAGTAGGTCTTATTTCAAGTGAAAAAAATAAATTGTTCTTTTTATTCTTTTTTGCATTTATTAAATTGAAGCAGAGAAGGTTATTTTAAAAGAACGCAAGCGATAAATATAGTAAAAAGCTTTTATTTTTAGCTTTCCAAAACTTTTATCCACATTTCCATGCTTTTTTAAGGGATTAGAGAATATTATAATAAAATAAAATAAGAAAATATTAGTTTTTCAATGAAATAGTTTTTTAGCATTTTAACCATTTATAATGCCGTGGTAAATGGTGCCGTGGTACCCACCAACTTCGTGAATTTTTAAATGACGATGGGAAGATATTTCCCCACTTACACCGAAGAGCCATTACATTATGACCACCCTCCATCCATAACTATGGGCTCGCCCAGGAACAATGTTTCCATGGGGCACATTAGAACCCATAATCCTCGTAGAACAATCCCTGACGTCTGTAAGCTGCTTGAACATAATTGCAGACCAGGTTCACCCATTCATGGCAACAGTTTTTCCTGCAGGGGATGGTGTTTACCAACAGGATAATGCACCATGTCATAAGGGTCGAATCGTCATGGATTGGTTCGAGGAACATTCCAGGAATTGGTTCGAGGAACCAATTCTGTACCAATTCTGTAAATGAATCAAGTCATATCTTGGCCCCCAAATTCAACTGACCTTAAGCCAATAGAGCATTTGTGGTCCTACTTGGAAAACCAAATTCGTGCTGCCACGCTACCCCCTCACAATGTGAGGGAATTGCAGGACCAGTTGGTCAGTGCTTGGTACCCGATACCTCAGACTACCTATCAGCCCCTTGTGGAATCAATGCCACGGCGGCTGCCAGCAGTTTTGAGGGCTAAAGGTGGTCCTACATGTTATTAGCAGTGTGGTCATAGTGTAATGGCTCTTCGGTGTATAGTCTCTTTGTACCACCATCTGCTAATAACTCAAAAAATACCAAAAAAGAAGAAAGAATCTATGGATGGCTTATTTACATAAATGTAAGTAACAGTAAAGGTTAGCATGATTTTCTCTCGTACGTTATGCGTTCCTCCATTTTATTATTTCTCATTGAGTTTATTCGTAGTGATAAGCCAGAATTTATAAACTCGATTATTTATAAACAGAGAAATTCAAGTTTAAGATCTATTTTACGTTAGGTAAAATTTGGAAAACCCCATCCATCTTTACACCAAAACAATGATCTTAAACATCAAAATAATTTGAGGTAACAAGGTATATGAATTTCGTTTTATAAGGATTAAATCTCTTAATGAGGATTTGACTATAAAGGATTAAAACTCACGATGAAATCAATCCTAACTCTCATGTAAAGTAAAACGAACTGTAGTAATAAAAATATGAACTTATTGACAAATCTCTCAGAATGTTATAATCCGTAATGAGATTTTCTTTATTTGTAATGTGTAAAATATTTTGATGAGTTGTTTAATTACGTTTAAATTTCAATAACAAGAATTTATTGATGTCGCGATAAGAAAAAACTAAACTCCTTACGCGTTTGCTACGTTGTTGTTAGAAAAAAAACTTAATTAAAACTTAATCCATAACTCATTGAATTAATGCAACTTTGAATTAATGCCGCCCAAACAACACAAGAAGGACGGATAAACAAAGAGATAAATTACAATCGAGTGGCAATTATTGACCCATTCCTTCTCGCTCCCGTGAAAATGACGGGGTGAGTTTTCGCTCGCTATTTCTCGCTCCCGTGATATTGACAGGCTGGAGTGTTCTGTAGCAACGCGCCAATAAGAATAAAACTAATTCATTTCTTTTGCCCGGAAAACATTTTATTTCTCATTTTACACACCAGATAGCAGTACCAGGATATTTTTTAAGGTAATTGTAGATAGTTAGTTTATTTTAAACTAGATGTCAGCACTAATCAAATACGTAATACAAATACAAAAGCCAAAAAAATAGGCACTTTTATGACCGTTTTCTTGAAAATTAACCGATCGTTAAGGGGTTAAGAGGGAATCAAACCCAGGATTTTCCTGATAGAAGGCCAATTCCTTGACCACCATACAGATCTTTCAGCTTGTATCATCACCTTATTTTCAGTCATCTAGTCTTTATTTTAGTTTCGTCATTCTAGTTAATAATCTCCCACAATATAATACAATAGGGTTTTGAGTTGAGTAAACATTTCCGTCATGTATTTAAGAATTCACGTTTCATCACAAATCACGTGATTTCGTGGCGAAATGATTCTCAAAATTAAAAAAATACAGCTCAAAATCTGCTGAATCATCAAAAATGAGAGTTTTAATTCTGAGAGTGATATTTCCTTCATCTAATTTCCATACAGCTTTTTCACAGATTCAAATTGCGCTAAATTTTGACGCGTTGCAATTAAAACTAATTTTTCGGGTAAAATGTTGCAGAAACAATTTAATTTCAAATTCAGATGTTCACAACTTAATATTCTCCAGTATCCACCTAAGAATTCTATAGTATTCATTTTATGGTGAAGGATTCTGCAATATTCTTATGGAATTAAAATTATTTTTAATTATTAAAAATATTTTCAATATTTTGCTCGATATAAGCATGGGGTACATTGTTTTATTTGATATAAACATGGGGTTTGATATTTCACACAAACTCTGTTGCACTCTTTGATTAAATTAAACGCATTTAAAAAAGATAACAAATAAGTTAAATTTTAATTAAGAGATTTTAGTTATATAAACTTTCTTCGAAACTTTTTTTTAAAACTACGAATTTCCTATTGTTAGTTTATAAATTATAATTGTCTGAATTGATTGTTAAAATTGTTTGAACTACCCCTATATGCATTGTAAACATTAAAAGATGACTGTTTTACCCAATTATATTCAGTATTTTTTCCTGACCTATAAAATTTTGCAGTTTAATTATCAAATCGATAATATTTACCTGATTAAAGCTTTTTTGATATGATATACTATTAATCATATTGTTATTTTTTGGAAAATTTCTACGGATTAATGAATTTATATTTTAACTTTTATTTAATAAATTTTTTTATTAAATTAGTTCTCCGTAAAATTTGGGTTTGCTTGGAAATGAATTTTATATATCTACTCACTATTCAAAGCTAAACAATCATGTTGATATTGTATTCATTATTTTTTCCTGGCCTATAAAAATACGTAGTTAAACATTCAATTTGATTATATTTACCTGATTGTTTAATTTGAATAGTGAGGAGATACATCAAATTCACTTCCAAGTAAACACAAACTAAGTTAACAAAGCGAAAACTAAGTTTATAAAGAAATGTCCTAAATAAAAGTTAAAATATAAATTTATTAAACAGTAGAAATTTTCAATAAAATAATAACATAATTAATAATATATCATATCAAAAATGCTAAAGAAAAGTTTTCTTTTTAATTATTAAATAAAAATTTTTCTAAAAGCTTTTATATAGGGGGCATTTGAAATTTTGTGACTTGAAAAGTGGGCAGTGAGCTAAAAAATATTATAAGTCCATGTTTAAGATAAAGTTCTATTGTTGCCATGACAATCAGAATTACGTAGTTACTGTTAGCAATTATAAGTTTCAGTATATGGTTACTGAAAAAATTAGATATATATATAAAAGAGGATAAGGCATTTGTAGAACAGAAAGACAGAAAAAGAAAATAACGGAACAAAACACCTCACCAAAACGTAAAATCTAAAAAAGGTAAATATAATGACATTATTTAAAATATATGTTTTTTTAAAAAAATACTTGATATACAATTTTAAAAATGTCAATACAGTTAAAAATTTGACTGAATTGTTAAAAAAAAATGCATTCGTTATTTGATTAATATATTCGATTTCCTACATCCTTAGTTTTCGATAACACGTAATTTTTTGTATTTTCCTTCGAGTTTATGAGATCAAGCTTTGACCGAAACTTGATAGCAACTGAAGAGCAAAGGCAAAGAACGATTTAAGTTCATTTTTTTGCAAAAATTTATTATTTATTTATTTATTACTCATTGAAGAAAGGCTATACGGGGAAACAACTGTTCTTGTCCATACGTAGACAAGGCGAACAAAGAAAAGTATAGTTAAGAAGACGGCAGGAATTCTAAGGAAGCATTTATTAGACAAAAATTTTGAAGAGAAAAAGAAGGTTTTTGTCCAACCCGATATTCAAAATTTAGTTTTTCTCAATAACTAAAATTGTAAGTTTTACTTTGAAATTTTTGAGTGATTTAAATAAATTCTAGTAATATTCATGTACATTTTATTTTTACGATGCCAGTACAATGCTAGCTCATGAACAATCTAAAACCATTAATTTCATTTTTTCTCAGAATCAGCTTTCATGGATATAAACCATTTTTTCCCCTTAGACTTCAAAGAAATTTTTTTATAAATATTTCTTGTCATACATGGATGATTTTAAACAAAGTAATGCTCCCTTTCAAAGCGAAATCCGAATTGGGAGATGTAATAAAAAATTCGCAAACTGTCCAACTTTTTCTAGCCATCAACATATTCAAAAACCTAGCATGTTGGGAAGGGCAAAATTGCTTTTTTTATCCTTCCTATGAATATTTCTTGACATATATGTGTGTTCTAGAACAATTTGAGGCTCAAATTTTGATATGAAGCCAGTTTAAAAGAAAATACCCTTCGGGAGAAGCTTAAATAATTTAAAAGTATCCGCACACATAATAATATATGTATGCTCTGATTTTAGCGTGTTTTGAACAAAACAGCGTCTTTTTTAAAACTTTCTATAAAATAATTAATCATTGTAAAAATTACAATTTAATTGAGAAGCAAACGGTAATTATTATTGTAAAAATTGCAGTATATCAGATTTTTTATTCCGTAACATGTTCCGATAAGAAGGAATTTTAAGGTGAAAAGTATCGGCTTTCTGGGTGTCAGTACTTTTAACCGTAGTTTGCTCCGGAATTTTTACTGTGAATAATCAGTAGTTTTCGATTTTCTATACATTTAAAAATCGTCTAATTATTGTTTTTCTTCTTTCGGGTCTTAAATGGAAGGGGAAAGTTCACTGCATTTGTTTATTCAAATTCAAATTAAATATCTGCTATAGACTCACACATGTCACAATTTAAATATTTCCGGGGAAAAAAGATGATGAAAAAATATGTTTGAAAATATGAAATCCTTCGCAATTAACTTTTGATTTTATTAAAATCAGTAATATCCTTAAGCTTAACAAATATTATAGAAAAAATATTAACTAATTTTTTGTCATCATTTTCAAAATTTTATAAAAAAAATGAAATTTTGACAAAAAGCTTTAGCTCTAAATATAGATAGGCAGTTGGTGTTAGCTAACTTTGATCTCCAAGAAAAAACTTTCGCACACAACAATAACATTCGTTGATCCTTAGATAATTCCAAGCAAACAGTAACTTTTGGTAAATATTTATTATCTTATATTATTTTCTTCAATAACAGTCGAAACATTTCGAAATCGTAAGGTATAAAAAATTTTACATCATTTTAAGGATTTAATTTTATATGGCAAATAACAAATTTCTCGGACGAATAAGTCCTGAAAAATCGAATTTTAATTGTAAATTCAATTTCTTCGAAATTCTATTCAACATCGGCCACCCATATCTACCTGTGGAATTAACTAAATGTACGTAATTAAATAAATATCCGAAAGATCTAACATTATCATATCTCCAAATATATATCATCTGCGTCTGCAAATATCTGTTTAATCTGTATTCCCATACAATATTATTAATTAAAATTTAAACACTATCATGTAAATATTGCAAATAAATAATCATCTCCATCCAATAATGAATCAAATTCTATTATATTTATTCGTTCGTTATTTTTATTCTCTTTGCTTTAAACTTTAAATACATTTAAGTAAATGCGTTTAATTCCTATGCTATTTCCAATATTAAAATTTCATACACTTTAAGAGAAATATTTTTCTGCATAATGCATGGAAAAATTGAAACAAACTGAGAAATAAGACATTAAAAACATCATTTTAATTCATTTGTAAAAAAAATTTTTTTTCTGTCTTTTATGCTTTTTGTGATAAATGCATTCTTGAAATGAACCAGCTTAATTTCTAAACGAGCCCCAACAATTTGGTTGGAGAGATTATTCACTTTAACGAAATTTCTAATCTACGAAATGCATAGAGAAGGTTCAAATCAAAGTAAACTAGTGAAATAAAAAAAACAACTTAAATAGATGAAAACGGATGCGACAAACCCTCTCGCCTACCAAAAAGATTGATTTTTTGCTAACAAAGCTTAACAAAAACTTCCTAACAAATGTGCATGTCAATTTCGCTTCTTTTCATCCCCGTGATGTATGTTGCGGCAATGAAGAGGAAACGCTCAGCTATTCGTCACCGTCTTTGAAATTCTGAGGCTGTGCAAATAATCTTAGGTGCTGCCATCTTTCAAACAGTAAAAGAATTAAATTCACCCCTTAATTTGTATAAAGGAGAAGCTATCATTTTTGTCTTCTTTTTTTCCCCTTTCCTAATGCCTTCGTTTTATGCCGTTTTTATTTTGTTACGACTATATAACTGTTTTTTTCTTATTTTGTACGATATCATTTCAGATTAAATATGTATAATACTATATAGTCGGTAATAAGTTTTTAAATCTGATCAAAGCACGAAAATGGACAAAGCACAAAATGCGTATTTACAAAAATG
The DNA here is from genome assembly GCF_982258835.1 of Parasteatoda tepidariorum. Classification (NCBI taxonomy): domain Eukaryota; kingdom Metazoa; phylum Arthropoda; class Arachnida; order Araneae; family Theridiidae; genus Parasteatoda; species Parasteatoda tepidariorum. The sequence goes on along the minus strand of NC_141763.1, from coordinate 56,492,446 downwards.
GACATAGCTCAAAATGTGTTTTTGCAGTATTAAGCAATGATCCCAGAATTTTAACGCCGTATCTAATTCTATAACGTAGTTCTATGATTTTGTGGGAGAGGTTTTAAAGTTTTTAGTTTTAATATCCATAAATCATCAACACAAGTTAAATACTAAATCTTTTGAAAATAAACCATTGCTTATAAACGCAATTATTGAATTACTTTAAATAACTCATATTTATAATACAGTCAAGATAAATAAAACACATTAACTTTTGAAGTAATAATCAGATTTTAACAGCCTTAATGATTAGGAGAACTAACTTTAAACGAAGTTGGGCAAAAATGTAATTGATTACATTAATTAATTTTATTTTATACTTTATTTTATATCTGTCTTTGAATAGCCAACCCAATTTTGAGCTTGCGACTACTGGTGTTCAACTCCGTAGCCTTGTAATTTTGAACCCAATCAGGAAGACTAGGGAACTCCTGGATCACGTTTTGGGAGAAATTTGCCTTCGTGGGGAACTTTTTGATTGAGCTGCACCCGCATTTGCGTTATATGGCGAGGAAAAAAGCAAAAGTCTCCCATGATTACCGTTAACGACAAGAGTATTCTAACCTATGATCGGTCTACCACGAAGTATACTTTAAACCAGCCCTGTGGTCGGTGCGAACTGGGCGCGGAATTCGTATCGACCAGCCATCGCTGGGATTCGATCCTGGTTCACCTCATTGGATAGCGAACGCTCTATCCCCTGAGTCACCAGTGCTCCACAGTAATCGATTACTCGTAATCGTGACAACAATCTATCATAATTTTGAATAGAATTGTAATCGTGATGACAATAATCAGTTACAGCAATCAACTGCTTGTAATCATAACTACAATTTCTCAAAATTTTGATTACATGCAACGTGATTACAAGTACAAGAAATATAAGATTACAAGTAAATATAAATGTATACTGTACATATGATTACATTATAAAACACAAATAGGGTATTATATAATGCAATATTTTGTTCGCATTTGCATGCAACATATATAAGTGTGTATCTAATCAAAATGTATAACATTTATTCACCTAAAATATATGTATGTACAGGGAAGGGTGGGGTAAAACCGCGAGCTGTGGTTAGAGCAGGTACCTCGATTATGTCCTGGTTTCATCGGGCTAACTCTAATTTACTCTTTACTAGTTAAGAAGAAGGACCTACTATCGTGGCGAGCTATTGTTGATTAATTCACGGCGTCTGTGTAGATATTTTTGATTTAAATTCTCTAATGTTCTTTTATTTTTAAGCTTTCTTGATTTATCAGCCATTGCATGTATAAAAATTATTTTTAGTCGAGATTATTATACTAGAGATTCATATCCTAACAAACAATAAGGTTTAAGTCCGATAGTAGCACCTATTCGATTCTAGTGATTGAGATCGCTTATTTGAATCCAGTGATTCGATCATTGATCAGAATCTGGTAATTCAGATCACTTGTCCGAATTAAGTGGTTTGGATCACTTATTTAATTCATGTAAACGGATCTCTGATTTGAATCAAGTTATTTTGCACACTGATTTAAATCCAGTGATTTGGATCTCTGATTTGTATCGGATGATTCCGGTCTCTGATTCAAGCCAAGTGATTCTGATCAGTGATTCGAATCAAGTTGTTTGAAATCAATGATTCAAAATAGAAAATTCGGAACGGTGAATCAGATTAGTAGTTCGAGTCAAGTTGTTCGGATCAGTGAGTCAAATCTAGTGATTAAAATGCAGTGATTCAAATCAGTGTTTAGAATAAAGTGATTCAAATCACTAAACGAATATATTGGTTCAGATCACTGATTCCAGTCAGGCCATAGAGTTCGCTTTTTAGAATAGAGTAATTTGGATCATTTTTTCGAATTATGTGGTTAGGTTAAGTCATTCGAACCAATTGATTTGAATCAGTGATTCAAAACATAAAATTTGGATAAGCGATTCGAATCACGGTGTTCAGATCAGTGATTTATATCACTGATTCAAATCAAGTGATTCAAATCATAATACGAATTAAGTTATTCAAATCACTGGTTCAGATCATTGATTCAATTATGTGATTTGAATCGTGATTCAGATGAATGATTATGATGAGTAATTATGAGATTAGGATCAGAGATTCAAATTTAGTGATTCATATCAGTGAAATTTATTGAAATTTTTGATCAGATTTAAATCTGAATACTGTTTTTATGCTCTTAACTTGCTTTGGGGGATTTTTTTACATTTGCAAAAAAGCTTTCTATTTCGAGGAACTGTTATAAAAAATCACTTAACAATTATTTATTTATCTAACCATCGTCGACCAAAACTTAGTTGGCTGTTCAACGAGTATTAATGTTCAACTCCGTAGCCTTGTAATTTTTAATCTAACCCTGAAAACAAAGAGAGAACTCTTTAAGACAAACTAATCTTCGTGGAATATTTTCTGATAGAACTAACCCCCATTTGCGTTACATGGAGAAACTTCGAAAACCGACCATGATTAGCCTGATAGCTGTAAAATTCAAGCTTATAACCAATCTACCACGAATGATTTTTAAATTCTGTCGTCAGTGCAAGCCTGGAGTTGAATTCGTATCAACCAGCTATCACCGGAATTCGAACCTGGATTACCTCATTGAAAGGTGAGAACTCTATTTACTAATTTTGATACAACAAATTTGTTGTAGTTGTTACAGTTAATTTACGTCGCACTAGAGCTGCACGATGGGCTATTGGCGACGGTTTGGGAAACACCCCAGAGAATGATCCGAAGACATACCATCACAATTTTGATCCTCTGCAGAGGGGATGGCACCCCCGCTACGGTAGCCCGACGACCTGCAAGCGAAGTCGAGCATTTTACGGTAGAACAGTTTAACGAGGACCAATGCCGCACACCCTCGGTCCCTACGCAGACTGATCCAAGAGGTCACCCACCCGCACACTGACCGTAGCCAGTGATGCTTGACTTCGGTGATCTGCTAGGATCACTTCACTGCGGGACTGATACAACAAATAATCAAACAACTTGCTTATAATGTTGTTGTTGTTACTTTACGTCGCACTAGAGCTGCACAATGGGCTATTTGCGACGGTCTGGGAAACATCCCGGAGGATGATCCGAAGACATGCCATCACAATTTTGATCCTCTGCGGAAGGGATGGCACCCCCGCTTCGGTAGCCCGACGACCTGCGCGCGAAGTCGAGCACTTTACGGTAGCACAGGTTAACGAGGACGAATACCGCACACCCTCGGTCCCTACGCAGACTGATCCAAGTGGTCACCCACCCGCACACTGACCGTAGCCAGTGATGCTTGACTTCGGTGATCTGGTGTCTTAACGATCAGTCCACTGCGGGACTGCTTATAATGCAGGACCATTATAAACAAGTAGAAAAATCCATTTTTCCATGAAAACAATATTTAAACTATATATATTACTTAACTATTTCATTAGTTATATTTAATTTTCTCTTGTTGCTATAATTTCATATACATAATTAGTTCTCTAAATTTTTTGTAGACCTATTATTTTAGCTGTCAATTTTAGATTCAATCAATATCATAGATATTTTCTGTTTTTTCATAATCTGACACCCCCCCTTTGAAAAAAAAACCTCTGGGTGCCCCCCCAGCTTGAACCCAATATCTTTTTATCGGTACTTGAACCAACTACCTTTTCTTCATTATTCTAACCCTCACTGATTTCAGCAGTACTCGAACTCACTCTTTTTTTATCAATACACAAACCCTTTCGACAGGAAGAAGCAAATGATTTATGCAAATACACTTTACACATCAATTCATTTTTCAGATAAAAGTGAGCCCGTTTGTCAGAATTCTTATTGTCACGATTCGATATGTTTCTAAACATGTCAGTCTTCGCTTTTCTAGTGAAATGTTACATTGAAAGCGATAGTAATGAATGACGAACTTTGCAAAGGTATCGTTCAGTAAGAGGAATACGCTGAGGGTCCATGACACCACAGGGATTGTGGAAAATGATGGAAAAGCCACGGGAATTTTTTATATCTGCAGCACCTAAAAGAGGTAGGCAACTTGCTTCTGTGAAAACCGAGGAGGTAGTTGCAGTAGCAATAGACAGCACACACGATAAATGCAGCAAAACCTTCTATCACACGTCATATGGACATACCATGGAGTATTGATTACATAATTTTCTTTAAAATGCTGCAGTTCTCAAAATCAAACATGTTTGTTTAAAAGCTTCAAAGTAACGATCCTGCTGCTAGTCAATCTTTTTCATTGGATTTCCTTGCAAAGACATTGACTATGGAACATCATGTGAACAATGAGATTCAATTTCTCAAACCTAATTACTTTATAAATTTCAAGAAATTCAATTTTTGGTATCCGTTAAAAAAAAATTATGATAACTCTTTTTTTCCCTTTTTTATTTTGGTGCAAAGCTGTTATATAATTAATCTTCGTCTATCCCCTCAATAACTTATTTCTTTAAACCGATAGAAATTGACACAGTCTAGAACAAGGTATATTATATCCCATAACATATAAATACTAATCTAGTGCTATAAGTGCCACAACCAAAGATTCTCCCTACTGAAGGCACTTCTTTAGAAGAAGCAACACTTTTAGTTCATTTTTTAAAAGAGCTTGAGGAGCTATATTGGATAAAGAGGAAAAAAACTTTAAAGCTTTCTTTTCCAAAGTAAAAAAAAAAAAAATATATATATATATATAATTTTTGGATATATATAATTTTTGGATATATATATATGTTAGAACTCTTAAAAAGCATTATGTCCAACTTTCGTTTTAAGAAGTTAAGGCTTTCAGTTACTCGTGTATATATTTTTTTTCAGGGGCACAAATTTATGCATTATTTGTTAAACCTTCAAACAACATATTTAGAAAGTTGGAAAAGGTATTTTAATAGAACATTTAGACATGCAAAAGAAACATTCAACTTGTTGTTCTAAAAATTAGACATAGTGCCTTTTATCCCTGCTGTACAAGAATGGTTAAGATTCTTACATCACAACCGAAACAGGTAATAAATTATAAGTGGGAACACATTTTTTAACAATCAAAAAAGAGACTTGTTAAGTTGTAAACACATTAAATTAGACATAATCAAACATCACAATTTTTTTATTTCATAATAATAACATATATAGGGAAATGTCCCACATCCGGAATCGTCGGGACTTCAGCAAGTCTGGAATATAGATTTTTCCGGATAATAGATCTTTAAGGTAAACAAACATCAAAACATCCTTATTCAATAAAAAATAACTAATAATCTATAATTATTGCCTATTTCAATTAACAACGAATAAATCCATGCGGTTTGCGGCATTGCGCTATTTTCGCAAATTTCCACATGGTTCTTAAAATCTCAATATTTTAATATGTCATTATAATATACCACAAATCATTTCTCAACTCACTCGATTAGCGCTGAAATTGTGTGATTCTCGGCAGTAATGTTCCTTTTATGTGAGACGTAAGAAAAAAGACACACGTTTTTTTCCATGCAGTAGTAAAATATGGGATTTCATTTCCGTGATACCAAATTTTTTTCATATTGTAGCGGAAATCTGATTAAAATCAAACAAAAATCAGAAGATGCAGAAGAGTGGAGGATTCTCATTCCAGCATACTTTTTTTAAAAAAACGCAAATCACAAGTGCAAGAAATAAAAATAAAAATTTTGAAAAGGGAAGAGTTTTGTTTATCTTGATATTTAAAAAGTGTCCGGAAAATGAGACCCTTCTGGTAAACGGACATCCGGATATGGGACTTGGAACTGTATATAACTTTTACACAAAAAATCAAACTGATTTTTATACAATAATAAATTTTTATACAATAATTTTATACAGCAAAAAAAAGCTCCCCATACAAGGATATTCAACAGTTCAATAAGGTAAATGACCAAAACAAACTTAATTTTAAATCATAAATTGATGCAATAATACACATTTCCCTGGAGTGTATTATCTGTTTATACTTAGTACAAATTTTCTTATTATTTTACATTTAAAAAATGAATATTCTTTTGTACCATTTATTGATGCAATGAAATAATGTCACAAATTTGATGCAAGGGGAATTACCATTGTTAAGGATGCAAAATTGAAGAGACACTTTCCCTACAAGATTTAGTATCGATATCCAGATCTTGAGCTTCCATAATCATCATACCTCCGATGTGTTGAATTAAATTGATTATTTACAGGTTGTGGCAATACTAACTGGCGAGAAAAGAAAGGTTGTTGATTAAATACAGGATATGCTTGGGGGCTGTTATAACTGTTAGGCTGTTGATATCGATTGTCATTCTGTGGATAATACCCATGGTTGTTATGTTGCATTTCCCTTGCCTTTGAATATTGCTGAAGTTTCTGTAAATATGGATTAGCTTCAACTGAACCAGATCTGGCATCTAACCGCAAAGTCCTGCCATATAATGATATACCACTCATAAGTGCAACAGCATACTGAACAGAAACTGGATGCTTGAAAGCTATGAAGGCATAATTTCGTGGCCGTCCGTCTTTTTCTTTGGGAATAGTTACATTTTCCAAGGGACCAGCCTAAAAAGGAAAAAATATACATATCTCATCAAATAATTACATGAGAGACACTTAACAATCAAGATAGATAGAAGGCAATTTATAATAAAATTAATTAAAAATAAATCAATAAATTTAGAACTGTTGGTACGGTAGAATCGATAACTGAAGGATAGGCCAAGCTTAAAGCTTCAGATTTAACAATGAATATTATTTTTCAATAGTATAATATATAAAATAGTATGATAAATAAAATAGTAATAACATAATTAGTTACTAACAGTCTATTTTTTCAACATAAAATCTCATAAGTAATTTTTTTTTCCCTTTAAGTATCACAACTTGTAAAACTTAAGTATTACCCACAGAGCCAAGACCAAAAAAATAAATAAATAATAAATTAAGAAATTCTTTGAGGAACTGGTACTGACTTCCTCAATTTTATTATTTTCATATTATCACCTTTCATAAATGAAGTTTCAGCCTATTTTTTCAGTTAAACTTGAAGTTAAAATAAAGTTTAGTTAACTCATACCAATCAACTAAAGAAAACGGTACATTAATGCTAGAAAAGAAAGTGTTTGGTTTTTGCTAAAAACAGAAAGAGTTAAAGAGTTCTTGAAAAAATTAAAAGGTGCAAAATATTAGAAAGAACCCTAGACTTCAAAAAAAAAAAAAAAAATTTAGATTTTACTAGCAAAACTTTTGGTACTTTTAAGTTAGATAGATACAAATAAATTCAATTATTTTTCCTATTGTTATTACTTTTTTTAAAAATTTTGATAATGTCTTCTTTATTTAATGTTCAAAAAAAAAGTAGCAAAAATAAAATTTACTTGCACCACCCAACCAAAAAGAACCAAAATTTTATTTATGGTAAAAAAAAATAAATTTTTTTAAACATAAATGAAGTTTTATATTGAGCAAAATAAATTTTAAACAATGCTTCTTTTATTCAAAATACTTAATGATAAAGAATGCTTTGAACAAACAATATTCCGCCTAACTTGTAAAAAACAATAATAATATTATTAATAAATAAATACAGTGCCCGCCGTTTATTAAAATCACTTTCGTTTTATGCTCTTTTGATTTTATTAAGCGGCTGATTTTATTAAGAGGCGATTCAGCATTTGAAGAAAAAAAATCACATTTTTAAAATATATTCTAAATGCACACACTTCAAAAGCTGAAATAATGACAACATTAATGGTTTATTCAACTAATTTAATTATTTTAATAAAGTAAAACCCTATATAAGATTAAATTTACAAAACTTTTGCAAAAAACCGATCAATGGTTGCTTGAGTTGCACTATTTAAAATTAACTTTTCAACATCATTTGAGAGTTTATAGAAGTTTTTATAGTTTTCGATATTTCCTCCTCTTTGTTCTAAAGCTTGCCGCAATACATTAAGTGCTTTTCTGACTTCCGTTGAAGATGGCACTGATGAGTTTATTTCATCTTCTGAGTCTGATTCCTCCATTTCTTGATTGGAAATAACTTTGCAATTTTTGATGTCAGTAACAATTTCAGAATCAGATTTTTCTCCTGATGTTTGTAGGTGATCGTCAATAGCTACGTAACATGAAAAATTCTCGTCCATATCATTTTCTTCATTGCTGAGCATTTCTTCGAAACAGTTATCAGCTCCATCACCAGTGCTTAATCCACACTTTTTAAAGCAATTTGATATTGTTTGGGTTGAAACAATGTCCCATGAGTTACGAATCAAATGCATTGATTCCAAAATCGTAAGGGATTTCGATAGTTTGTTTGCAGTTAAGAGTTCCGAAGAGCTGTCACAGTCTATGTCACTAATGATTTTTTGAACAACCATTTTTCTGTAATGAAACTTGAATGATCTTATGATTCCCTGATCAAGGGGTTGAATAATAGCTGTAGTGTTGGGTGGCAAAAACACTAATTTAATGTTTTTCAAACTCAAGTCCTCATCAGCAGGGTGCGCAGAACAATTGTCTAAAAGTAAAACGACCTTTTCATTTTTCAGCTTCTTGTCCCATTCAAGAAGAAATTTTGTGAAGATGCTGGATGTCATCCATGCGTTATAGCTGTTGGCATAACTGGTGGGCAGGTATTTTACTCCTTTAAAACATCGAGGTTTTAAACTCTTTCCTATCACTAAAGGATTTTTTTTCACAGTTCCTGTCATGTTGCATGTTAGCAGCACGGTTAGTCTTTCCTTCATTTTTTTACATCCACCAGTCGATTCATTTTTAAACAGCAGTGTGTGTTCAGGAAGTGCTCGGAAAAATAATCCTGTTTCATCTGTGTTGAAAATTTGCTCTGGTTTATAGTCTTTGATGAGTGTTGGCCACACGTCATTTACCCAATCGGCGGCAGAGCTAAAATCAGCATCTTGCTTTTCACCATGCAATTTACGATAGACAATGTTGTTGCGTTCTTTCCATCGGGTTAGCCACCCATCTGTAGCTTTAAAATCAGAATCACCAAATAAGTTAGCAAAGTCCTGTGCTTTGTGAAATAAAATTCCACGGGAAATTGGAATTCTTCGTTCGCGTGCATTTTTGAACCATTCTAACAGAGCCATTTCAATTTCCTCCGATTTTCCTTCACGCTTACGCTTTCTTGACAGATTTCCATTCTTTTTTATTTCCTCAGAAATATTTATCCTTTGTTTCAGAATGTTGAAAAGAGCAGTTTGGGAAATCCCTAATTTAATTGCAGCTTCACGTTGACTACATTTAGGAAGCTTATCATAGTTTTGCAACACTTCGAATTTATCTTTAAGACTCAAATCCTTCCTTTTCGGCGTGCTGATAAAATTTAGCACCAAACGAACTTAAAAATGATATGTGCTCTAACTATAATTTACTCAAATGGCCTCGCCTAAATAATATGGAACATGCGCACAGACAGTTTTTGGAAATCTATTCATGTTCTCTGTTAAGATAGATAACAAAAGAAACTTCTTTCTCTCCCTTCTATGGTTCATTCAATAAAAAGTAAGATAAGAATTCAACCCCTTCGACCCCCTGTTGAATGAGATGGGTTTCTCCAAACTTCATTCAAGTCAAGGAATTGACACTGTTAAATTGATTTCTATGAACTCGCCGCTTACCACCCACATTTTTCCTTAACTCTTACACTATGAATATCGCAGGAAAGTGCTAACCACACCAGTTTCACAGGCTTGTGAGTAACTATTGCTTCTTCTAAAAAAGTCTTTAAACTTCGAAAAATTAAAATTTTATAAATAAGGACAAAAGAAGCTGAAATATCGCACTTTTGATTTATTATGTAGTCAAAATTTTGATTTTAAAAAGCGGCGGTGTTGATTTTATTAAAGGATGTTTTTAACATGTATTAATATTGTAACGATTCGGGTCTTGCTGATTTGATTTTATAAAGCGGCTGATTTTATTATCCGGTGATTTTATTAGCGGCGGGCACTGTATGAATAATTCACTTTTATATTAATTGAATTTTTGATATCTCTGAATTTTGCACTCTTTATACAGCTTTAAGCTATTGAAGTTTAGTTACAGGGTTTAATCTGAGATCAAAAGTTCTTCAGCAAAAAAGTGAAGATTAAAAAGTAAAAATCTTAAGCAAAATGCCAGTATGCCATATGGTTTGCAAATGGGATTTTGTTTACCATTTGAGACAACTTGATCTCTTTCATTTGCATACAAAGTTTAAAATTTCATTAAAAAACAGTATTTTTTGCAGATGTAAAATGATAAGTTTCTCACTTTCTTCATGCTAACTTTGTTAATTTTTCATGCTTGATATACAAATCCGCAATAAATTGTCATTGTTTTTTTACCAATATAAAAAAATTCAAATCCATGAGATTTCTAGGTCTTATCCACTACATCTAAAATTTGGAGCAGGAATGCGATTCTTTCAAGTCTATAATGTATAATACTAAAATGTTCGGGAAATAGAAACTTCTGGTTTACTGGTGGTTACGATATTTTAATTTTTATTCCAAATATTCATGTTCTTTTTTTCTTAATATAACTGTGATTCAGGCTAATTGCCAAACCGACTAATTAGAAAATTCGTATAAAAAATCAAATTTCCCCTGTTTAATTCTAGATAGGTGGGTGTTTCAGCCTAAACACAAAAAATCCTAGATTTTGAGTTTTTTTTTCATGCGCTATTTACAAGGATAAAAAAAAACTTAACTTTTTACTTTTTTTAACCATATGTTTAATGTTTTTTTATTATTATTACCTATTATTAACATGAAATACTTAGTCACATTCAGGATAATGGCTTAAAAACTATTTCATTTTTAAGATATTGTATTTATACATAAAACAGATGAGATGCCTTTTTATTATCAATTTCATACATAGGTAAAAATTAAAAATCAAGTACCCCTCTCTTTTTAACAGTTTTCTGGAGGCCAGATGTTGTTACTAATAAGTAATATATTTTAATTTCTTTTTCACAGATCTTTTCTTTTAAAAAATAAAGTATTTAATATTGAGGCTAATCCATAAAACACAATTGTAATTTTTTTTTACAAATATCATAAACACAATACGAGTTTCAGCAAAATTAAACAAAATTTGTAGCCAATCAATGAGGCACCTAATTCTAGTCTCTAACCCATACACAATATACTTTTAAAATGAGAAATCGTACAGTTTGAATAATAGAAATAAAGCACTCGGTCAAAATCAAAAGCTTGACTTAATACCATCTAATAAACAAAATTAGCTCAAGACATAAGATTTGTTGGCAGTGGTAATTTATTTTCAGGTTAAAGTAGATCTTTGATAAAGATAATAGAGCTTTGGTCTCAAGAAACTAGATTTTACCTTGCAGTCGATTATTTCCGTATCGTGATCTGTGGCAGAATAATCGCCAAGTCTTGGAAACTTCCGGGCAGTGGCCCGCGAGAAAGTAAAAAAAACATCATAGAAAGGGACTAACTCGAAAGGTATAACTCATAGCAAACATCCACAGGGTGCATAGCCAAATTATTCAACAAAAAATAAGCACCTTTTAAGCAATTTTCAAGCACTCGAAAAGTATTTTTAAGCACTTTAAAAAGTACATAATAATTAGGCAGGGTAGGAAGGTTTTTGACAATTGACCATTTTTTTTCCTTGTTTTAACTGTCATATCAAAAAAACAAACCTTTTGGCATTGTTTTTGAAATGGCGTTTTCATACGCTACAGACTGACAATATGCTGAAATAGATTAGGGTCGAATTAATTGTGAAAATGTTGAATAGAACAATGTGAACTGTGTCTTTTAACAAAATTTGTAGCGAAAATCAACATGGTAAAGAAAAAATCTCATTTTGACAAAGGGAAAATTAAGTTCTTTTTAAAAACACCCAATGAAAAAAGCAACTTTAAGGGCTTTCAAAAAACAAAAATCGAAACTAAGCACCTTAAAGCACTTTTTAAAAACTCAACACACCTTGATCTACATGTTTTGTTTTTTTTTTAAATTGGCAAGTTAAAAATCTATTTGGCACCTTGGTGATCGTAATTTGAGCAACAGATCACAATAAGGAAATATCCCCAAAAATCAATTAGGCATCTTGGCGATTGTAATTGGGTGGCAGATCAAGATCCAGAAATATTCCCCTTGATAACACCAACCTAACTAGATCTACTCCACAAAATGAACAAACCTTTCAACCTCACTAAGGGATCATCTCCTGTTTGTCAGATAGTCATTTCAAACCTAAACACATAATCCATAAGTTGGCATACAAAATGCGCATTAAAAATATGTATCTTAAAATACCTTCAACATTGTTACTACTACAGTAAGCTAAAAAATAATCAAAATATCATTCCAAGTAGTGCCATGTAAATAAGGACAGTCTGAGCCATAGGATAAATTGTTTCATACATATTCTGGATTTTTAATAAATCAAAATATATTATTTATTCTTAATACTAATCACAACTAAACAAAATTTCATGTAGTACTTTAAAATAGATAAAAATGCATAATGTTTAATAAAATTTCTACCTGAAGAAAAAGTTCATACAAAATATCTTCAGTCACTTTCTCCGACAAATTCCCACAGAAAAGTGTACGTTCTTTGTCTTCCATGATAAATATTTGTGAACACGAAAAACAAACTTAACGAAACTAGTAAGTAACGACTAAGCAAATAAACTTTCAGAGACAACAAATAAACTAAGAGTTTGCCAAATTGTAGAACTATTCAATTTTTAGCAATCTTGAATAGGGATACTCAAATGATAATATTTTGAAAAAAAAGTAGATGTTTTAATTCTTATGAAGAATAAAATAAATTTTTATACAATTTTTTTAAATGAAAATAGGACATATACCAAAAAATCAGCGAGTAAGAAGGGTGCAAAAAATGTGCAAAAAACCTCTGTGCAAAAAATGGATAAAATTTTCACAACAATCACAAATAACGCATTGCCATACCGAGTTTAAATGTTGAAAAAATAATTACTTGAAAGGAAAATTAGATTCGATTAATGCATTGTGCTAGTGATAAAACAAAATAATATCTCAAAAATATTTTAAGTATTGATTGTACTTATTATTACTGAAACTGACTCTTTTAAGAATAAAATGATTAATTGAGAAAAATTATCGCTTGCAGTTTCTTTTTCTATCGTTAATCGTTATCGATATTGGTTAAAAAAATTGGATTTCTGGTTCATTGAATTAGTTTCGGTATCTTAAATATTTTATTTCATTTTTATGTAATCATGGTTAAATTCGATTTTTGAAAATGAATTCTAATCTAAATTTAAGACATATGAATGGGGGAAGTAATATTGAAGAGGCCGGAAATGGAAGTGGTGATAAATTCAAGCCTGGCATGGAACCGGTAAAAGAAGATTATACGAAGAAAGAAGATTATCCGTCAGAATTATTAAATTTCGATGTAATGCCGAAACATTTACAATTCAATCCGTTTGTATTCACGGGTTATAGACCGCAAATGGACTCTTGGGAGTGCATTAGAAGCCTTACTTATTTTCACAATGAAACTCTCAACATTCTCACTCATGGTAAGAATCCTGGTTGAAAAATCTAGTGATGCATTTTAATAATAAAAAAAAAATTGATTTAGTCAATCTACTAGCATCATAAATTTTTTTTTAATCAATAATTGAAAAATACATATTTTTAGTTGGTAAATCGAACATTTCATTCGTTTGTATGTGATGGAAAGAACTACGGCTGTTGCATTTAGTATAATGTTTTGAATTAATGACAGCTCTCAGGGAAATACAGATATTGTGTAATTTTTCTTTGATATATATTAATGTATTTGAAAAAATAGATACTTTTATGATACTTGATTTTTACAGTATTTAAATTTAAAAGAGAAACTTATAAACTATGACTCATTACTTAAATAAAACGAAGGGGAGATTTCCGTATCGTGATCTGTGGCAAAATTAGCGCCCAGTCTTGGAAACTTTAGGGCGGTGACCTGCGAGAAACTAAAAAAAACCCAAAGGGACCAAATCGGAAGGTATAACTCGTAGCCACCCTGGGCAACCATTTACTTGTTTTTTAAAAAATTTGCAAGTTTAAAATCTATTTGGCACCTTAGCGATTGTAGTTAGCGCGACAGATCACGATACGGAAATATCCCCTCTTTGCTTACTGAATCAGATAAAATAGAAATTTCAGTTTTGTAATGCATCCTTTTGTACCCTTTTGTTTGGTAAATTTTACGCACCAAACACTTATCTTTTTAATATTCCATAAATAAAGAAATACTGCAAATCTATATCTAGCCATTACCAAATGGAATAATATGGAAGCATGCAATAGAAAAATTATTGCGATCTAAATTAAACCTGCTTATAATTTTAAATTTGCCACAATTGTACTTTCATATTACTGTGTTTACTTTATGTAATTTTTTAATTTTAATATAACTGTCTGTGAATCTTTTATTTTGCAAAGACAGTGTACCTCAAGTTTTTTCATTTCATTTTATGGTTGATGTAGTTGCATTATTTTTTTCCTAATTATTAATTAATATTAATTTTATTAATCTGGTAATTTACAATTTAACTAAGTCTTAATAGTTCTCTATTTTTAAAGAATACTTTAAAGCAAATTCTGTTAAATATTTAACATAGATAAAATATCAATGGAAAAAAAATTTACATTTGCACCATGACAACAAGAGGTATTTTATGAAGAAACATAAAACTTGGAATGAGATTAGAGTTTGGCAAAGCAAGCAACCTTAAAGCACAAAAATCACTTCTGAGACCAAACCATATATCAGAATTAAATATATTTTGTCTCAAATTGATCTTGAAGATACATTCAGTAATAAAACTGAAAATAATACATAATAATTGAAAATAATACATAATAATAATAACTTTGACATAAATTAGACATTTGACTTTAAAAAACAAACTGGTGACTTGTTTCAATATTCATTATTTTTATAATTTTTTTTTTTTTTTTAAATTTCAGGTTTACCTCTACTATATGCTATCTGGAGCCTGCCAGGTTTATTGCCTTGGAATGAAATGCCACTGCCACTATTACCTTATTTCCATGCAGCAGCAACTGTATGTCCGTGGTTGGGAAGTTCCATATATCATCTATTTATGAATCATTATTCAGGCCGTGGAACTTATGCACGTCTTTTACAGTGGGATGTTGCTGGTGTTTGGGTTACTCAAAGCTGTGGTAAGATAATAATGATATTTTTTTAAGATTGCAAAAGTTAACAATTTTTTTTCTTCTTAATTGGTTTGATATTCATATTATATATTTCATCTTCCTTAAAGTAAATCTATATTTAAAATTTCCCTACCCCCCCCCCAAAAAAAAATAAAAACTAATGATCTACATTGCATATACACTGGTGGACAAAATTAAGAGATGGAAGACATTTTCCCAAATATCTCAAAAAATACTAAATATAAATAAATGAGGGGTGATCAAAACAAAAATGAAAGTGATATTCACTGGCAAGACCTATTGCTAATAAATCCAATATAGTCTGAACTTAAGGATAAACGATGACAATAAAAGTGATGCTTGTACAGTGTGTGTTGCCTCTAGTATGGTGTATGATCACCCCTGACAGACGGACAGCATGCACAACAAGTATGCATGCTGTTAATAAGGGAGTTAAGAAGGACTTGTGGAAGACTCTCCCATTCTTCCACCAGAGCAATTTCCGCATCGCAATAGCTCTCCCAAGAGCATCCCAAGCATGTTCAGTAGGATTCATTTGGCTGTCCAATCCATTCGTTGAATATCCTCGCTTTCCAGATATTCAGCAACCATGAGGGCCCTGTGTGGTCGCACATTGTCGTCCATAAAAATGAACTCAGGGCCAACAGCGCCCCTGAAAAGACGCTCATAGGGCTCTAGGACCTCCTGCCTGTACCTCTGGGCATTCACGGAACCATTGTCAAACACATGGAGCGGTGTGTGGGTATCTTGCATGATCCCTGCCCAAACCATGAGTCCTCCACCAGCATAATGGTCCCTTTCAATAATGTTGCTGGGATGGTATCGGGTTCCAGGTTCCCTCCATATCAATAGCCGTCCAGAATCGGGTTGTAGACTGAATCTGGACTCATCGGTGAAGAGAACATTAGCCCATTGAAGCTGTGTCCAATTCTGATGTTGTCTTAATTTTGTCCACCAGTGTATTTAAATATCATTTATATGAAGTTCTTTTAGCATCTATTTTTAAGGTACTAGTCAAGGAGTAAAATTTATGCATTTTTCACGCAATGAGGTATTGCTGATGTTTGGTTTAATCAAAGCAGTGATGAGATAGTAAAGATCTCAAGATTGCAAGTTTTAACAAATTTTTTGAACTTAAGTAGTTTGATGCTCATATGTAAAATTTCTTCTTTCCAAAAGTAATTCTAAATTTATAGTTACTTTTGTGGAACAAAATTGATTAACTCATTTTCGATAAGTTTAAAATCTAAAAAGTCCTAAAACCAAGAGATGTCAACAGAAACTATCACCAGAATATTAAAAATTAAATAAAACTGAAATATGATTGTAAATTTCTCAGTATATATATTTTTGTTTAGCTGCATATAAAATTTAACTAAAGTGTAAATTGTCACACAGACAGCTTTTACATAGATAAAATGCCTATAAATTGTATGTAAAATTACAAGTAGATATACAGTCGGCCCTCTATTTAATGAAGTCGCTGAATCCCGATAATAAGTTTGTTATAAGGAAAATTTGTTTAATAGAAAATCAACTTTTAAAATACTTAAATAATACAAAACAGGTTTTTAATTCATAAACACTAGACATATATAAAGTAGCAATTGATGGACCTTTATCTTGTAAACTAGTATCTACTATTTATTTCAAAAATCTTAACCGTAAATAAAATCTGTGTGGAAAGCAAGAATAGAGCAAAACATTATCCAGTGTTGCACTATCACGCTACATGCATTTTCAACTGAAAAAGAAGAAAAGAAAACTAAATTTATGTATCAAATTATAGGCATTACCACATGCGTTCTTTAGTTTAATTGCTACTGATAAAATCTGTTAATTTGGACTGAGTTTCTCATTTAAAATACAAACAAACAGAGAAAAGGATTTTACCACTTTCTCTAAAATAACTTTTAGAGAAAACAGTAAACCATTACAAAAAGCAGCGGCTTCAAAAATTAATTCACGTTTATTTCCCCCATAAAATGCGCTAACAAGTTTGAAATATTTTGGAAAATAGGAAAAGTGGATCTCAAAGAAAAGTTCGTTAAATAGAAAATTTACTTCGCTATTTGGAAGTTATTTTACGAAGAAATTTCCAAAATGTTCTTGGTTCCTCGGAAGAATTTATAAAATAGAGAAAATTCGCAAAATGGAAGTTCGTTAAATAGAAGTTCGACTGTACTTAGTGGCAAAAAATGAACCATATAAATATATCAATACCAAATGCCAGATCTATTCAAAATAAATTCCTTAGAAAATAAATGAACAGTTTTCTGCTTTTTTTTTTTTTTTTTCATTTAAACAAAATGTTTTCACTCTTATTCTCTGTCTCTTTTATTAAAAAAAAAATTTTAAAAACTGATTTTAAATAAATATCTAGTTTTTAGACACAAAATCTATTTTTCATTCTTATGTGACAAGTTTACTAAAAATGTTAAACACTACTTCATTCTGATACTTTCCTGAAACCAGTTTGAAAATAAATTAATAGATTTGGGTTTAAAAATTAACGTAAAAATCAAATTGGCATTTAAGTTAATATATTTGCCATTATAATGATTGTTGAATCAGTGTTTTGACTACAACGCGAGAATCTCGCATATTTTTTTATATTCTCGCATTAAAAAATGATTAGCGCGAAAAATTCGCGCATTCTATTAAAAAATTTCAAAATTCGCGAATTTCTCGCATTTTGAAAAAAATTTCTCTTTTGCGCCATTTAGAATAAAATCCGTTTCACTTTTCTTCCTGGATCTTTTATTATTTTCAACATCTGCCCCATTATCTAGCTTCCCTGTTTACCAGTATTGTTCAGAACCTTTAAGAACAACAGAATACCATCCTTCCGAACCACGGAACCTCTTTCAGAACGCATTTCTCTGCAACCACGTGTTTACCGTAGGTAAGGTTTCTTCATGTAAGACGTTAAAAGTTTTTGCTTGTTAATGTAAGATGGACAAATACCTTGTAAAGCCAATATCTTCTACTCCGAAACGGACAAATGAAAATGAAACAAATAATGTGGGTAGAAGCGATCAAAACGAAACAAATACGCATTTGAGCAACCTAATGAGAATAGCTGATGAAAAAGTAGATTTAGAACATTTTCCATATGATGATGCAGCAAAAATATTCAATGCTTTAAAAATTAGAAGATGTTAAAAATGCATCATAATTAAAGAAATTTTTTTTTTCAAGTCTCTTTGAGTTTTTTTTTTTTTAAATTTTTGAAATCTCACTTAACTTTTTGAAATCTCACCCTGTTTTTGAGAAAGGGTGAGAAATTCTTACCCATTTTTTTTCTGAGATGAAAACACTGGTTGAAAACATTAATAATTATTTTTGTTTTATTTGGTTCTTTACCTTGATTTAGCTCAAGCTTTAAGAAGGTAAAGAACCAAAGTACATCCTACTAATCCTACTAGTAAGTACATCCTACTAATCAAATTAACTAGTTTAAGAAAAGTAACAATTAAGTTTTTGATTAGTTGTGTTTTCATAAGTAATTTATAATTTTTACAGGATGAATATGAAATTAGTTTCTACATTAACTTATATTTTGTATTAAATTCTTTGTAGTAAATCATTATTTATGTTTTTATATTTACTTTTTAGGTGGTTTTTCCTCAATTTACATTGGGACCATGTGTTTACCATGGCCTTTGAGATTCCTTTTGCTCTTAATATACTTATCATTTGCGTTAAAAGCCCTGCATGCTGCAGTATTTGCTGTTGGACCATGGGAACGTCGAATAAGTTTTGCTGCTATGTTCATTATGCGGCTTTGTATCCTGTGTGTACGTTATACACCCTATGGTGGTGGACACCCTGAGGTAATGTATTTTAAATGTCCCAAAAATAAATTTGTTTAAAACATATGTTTAATTTCAACAAGATTTGTAAGTTATTACATTGCCTGTGTTTTTTTTGTTTTTTTTTTTTAAATTCTCAAGACCTATGCTGCACTTTTGAGTAACCAAATAAATCCATTTTGTATGTTCTTTTACTGCAACTAACTGTAGGATTTCGTATCTCAAATTTTTATATTTTTATTATTATTTTAATAGAATTATTATAATAATGTAATCAAATGTATATAAAATAAAACTTTAATATCTGCAGAGTAATGAAATACTGAAACTTTATTTTTAAAAATTATGCATATTTTATAAGTGTAAAAGATTAAATTTAAAAATGTGCATATTACATTAAATTTTGAGAATTATGCTTGTATATTTCTAAAAATTCCTCTTGATTCCGTAACAAAGTCGCAAGTGTTTATCATAAATTTGTAAAAAAAAATTTAAGGCTGAGTCAACCTTGCCCGGTCCCAGGATAGAACCCTGAACCTGTGACACAGATGTGTGAAGTGCTATACCATTTGTTCACCAAAAGTTAAAATAAAGTAATATTAAAATTCGTAATTATAAAGTAATATTAAAATTCGTAATAAATTTAAGTTTGATGAAAATAGATACCTTTCGTAAATATTTATAAAGTTGATTCTTTTTTAACCTATTTTCGGCCAAAGGTGCGTAAGCGCACTATTTTAATAAATAAATTTTTACTAACACCGTGGTGAATATTTTTCAATAATTTTATTTTTCTGCTGTTTTTAAGGGTTCTGAAAATGTCTATAAAATATTTTAAATTCAATTGGAGTAAATACTTTCTGTCGAAAAATTTTCAAAACATGCTAGTTTTTGAAATTCAAACGGTTATTGAAAAAGCTAATTTTTTTAAACTGTATAATTATTCCACTTGAGATTTATTATATGGTTTTATAATGGTTTAAAGTTGTAAGTTCTGAGAATAAAATTGAAATAAAGCAAATATCATAAAAAATTTAAAAATTTTAATTCAAATTTAATGGTGCGTTAACGCACCATTGGCCGAATGCATGAGAAATAGGCAAAATTTCAAAACCCACTCTTCATGCAAGATTTCAGAGTTTTATTGTTAAGTGTCAGTGTTATCAAAGTTTTATTGGGCTGAGACCAACAAAATATGCTATTAGGAACAAGCCTTCTTTTGAAGTTACTTAGAGTTGTTTAAAAATCTCAGGTGCACAAAATTTATTTTGATAAATTTTCTCTTCCTATAGTTTATTCAAAATTTTAAAAGAAAAGGGTTCTGAAATTTTCGCTGCTGTGGATGAATTTATGAAAGAAATTCCACTGTGTAAAGTGGTATTCAGGTGTTCAGTATTTATGAGACACCCTGTGTATTGTATTACTGTTGTATTATTATATTCGATATAGATTTATTTAATTAGATTAATTCTGTACTGCCTCCTCCAAATGTCATATTATTGATTAAAATGAAAGTAAAAATATTTGTCTTATATTTCTATTCTTTGAAAAGCAATTAAGAATTAATAAGTTTGAAAAAAAGGTCCCCCAACTAAGTATAATTTTATCAAGAGACGTTTTTTTTAAAAAATTAAAATACTAATTGCTTTTATTTTAAAAAAATATGAAAGAGAAAGCAAGACTAAAGACTGGAGTAAAAATAAATAAGTAATATTAATCACTAACATGGTTTAAGATTAGAATACAAACCTGCAAGTTTGCATTTGCGGATATAGAATTTTCTGTTATATTTCATTTTACTTATCATTAAACTTACCAATCAAACAGGATAAATATTAATGCTTTAAAATAATTTTTAAATAAAAATACTAAAAAAATATGCATTAAGTATTTACCAGAGAAAAAATAAAACTATCAGAATCAGGAGTATTAAAAATATAGTTCATTTAATTTATTAATTTTGGTTTGCTTTAGACCTTGTAAAGTTAATGCAGTTTATAGAATTGTGTTAATAATATATTGAAAATCAAACAAAGTATTTACATTGTTTTGATATTTTCTAACACAGAAAAGAATGATAATTGAGAAAAAGCAATTATTAACCCAGCATCAAAAAGACAGGGGAGGCGAGTGTCCCCCAACAGCATCTCTAACAGTGTATTATACTATTGCTTATCATAATATATTCTGTTGTTCATACTTCATTAAAGTATACTTTATTAAATGTTCTGTATGTAATAGTTTTTTCAAAAAAAAAAATTTCTTTTTTTTTTCTAGGCCTTATATCACGTTTTTATGCAAGATTTCTGGTCACTGGTTGGTGCTGTTATAAGTGCTTCTCTAGTACCAGAACGATGGTTGCCAGGAAAGTTTGATTATGCATTTAACAGCCACAACATAATGCATGTTTTAGTAGTCTTAGGAGGATTACACATGCACTGGGCCATTCAAAAGGATTTCCGGTGGGTTGCCGAAAACCAGTGCCCTAAATAAAGTTTGCCTTATATCTAGCAGAGTTTTAAATTAACATCAGTACTTTTGTCTGATATTTTTCAGGCATAAAATTACATATTAGAATAAATATGCATGAAAAATAACTTCTTAGCTAAAATTTACAAGTTCTTAATTGAAAAATATATTTCAAAATAAGATATTAAATATTAAAAAATTAATAATAGTACTTTTGTCTGATATTTCTCAGGCATAAAATTACATATTATTATAATATACATGAGAAATAACTAGTTAAAATCTATAAGTACTTAATTAGAAGATATATTTAAAAAAAGGTACTTAATATTAAAAAAAAAAATTATCATCAGTGCTTTAGTCTGATATTTTTCACGCATAAAATTACGTATAATAAATATACATGAGGAATAACTACTTAGTAAAAATCTACGAATACTAAATTGGAAGATATATTTTAAAATAAGTTTCTAACATCACAAAATCAACATTAGTACTTGTTTTTTATATTTTTCAGGCATAAAATTACATGTGCATGAGAAATAATTAAAATCAGTAAGCAATATATATTTGAAGATATGTTTGAAAATAAGGTACTTGAATTTTATGGTAAGGTGTTAATTTCTAACTCTGTGTTTCTACTTAATTGCACAAGGAAACTTAAAGGTATTTTAATGTAATCTTGAACTATCACTAGCCCATAATGGATAACAATTCCTTCCATATACACAATGCACATTACATTATTCCTCATGGACATACTATTTTTTATTTTTGTGTGTCTTTAGATATTGATATGTGTTATTGTTTGTCAATAGATATCTTTAGTTATGAAGTGGTTTTGTATGTTTCACCAAAACTATTAAGTAGTTTTGTTGAAAAAAACAGTATTATTTATCTAAGTTTCTAAAAATGAAAGTTTGGGTGAATTAGAATGAATTTAACTGGAAACTTATAATAGTTATTCCTCGATTTACGTAATATATTATACAAACATATTAACATTGTAGAATGAGTAACTAAGATTTTAAAAATGTGTTTAAAAGCATTTCTTTTAGTTTTCTTCCAATAAATAATTCATCTAATTTAATTTAAGCATTACATTTTATTTTGAATTAATGTTCATGAATCTTGAAATAACATTACTATATTCTGTATACAATTCAAGTAAGTAAATATAATATGACAGTTACATTAAAATAAAAAATAATCTGTATTATAGAATGAGTAGCTTTAAAATACAATTTTCATTTTTGCAAGTTCTATAGTTTCTTCAATTTTCATCAATTTCCTTAACTGTGTGTATTTTTATACAGTTTCTGTTACACATATTATTTTGCTATTGTGTTATTAGTTTCTTTGTTAATTGAATGTTTAAGGCTTTTTTTAATCAATATGCCACGTTTTATACCTTTACTATTAATTATTGTTCATTCAATCTTGCAATTTATTATTTATTTGTTATATTTTCTGTGGCATATAGGATGTTTTTAAAAAAGCATAGTGAGTAACAGAAACTAAATAATTTATGCGGTTTAAGTTTAATCTGTTAAAAATTCAAGAAAATATTGAGCCTGCTGTGAATACTCCAGATAAAAATCTTAACTCATTCACCACATCTGCATTTAATTTCATATATTACTATTTTAAATAGATTTTTTAGCATCTAAAATAATTTAATATTCTACATGCTTTTAATTTCTTTCTTGTTTAAAACAGTTAATTCTTAGCTACTTCCATTTTTATAATTTTATTTTTTACAAAACAATTATTATTTAAAAGATAAATGTGGAGTTCCCCTTAAAATATTCAACTTTTATCTTACCTTAAAAAAATTCACAATTATTATACTTATGCATTTCTGTATTAAAATCTGTTGTATTCTCTTGTATTCTTATTTTAATTCTAGTCATTATCTCTTCCATACTCAGCAATGTTATAACCTATCATTTTTTTTTTTAATTCCTTTAGTTATGACTATATAGTTTCTTTTTAGGGACTTTTTTTAATTCAATAGGTTACAATGCATAGTTTATAACTCTGAGGCTCAAAATAAAGTTTTTCCCAAACTCCAGAATTACTTATTGAGTCATTTAAATAATATTAAATTTGAACTAGAATGTAGTACATAATATGTTTTCTTGACATTCTGTATTGTTAAAGGAAGTTTTATGATTGACCATAAAGTTAAAATAATTTTGACCCTAAGTAATTTTCATTTAAAATTAACATTTATGATAATGACTCTATCATATCAACAAGATGCAACTATTATTATAAAGTATTGATATACATATTAACTGTCATATTTTTAAAAAAAAATTATAACGATAACTGTATACTGATATTTTAGTAAAATTCATCTGAAAAAATTTTTATAGCCAATACTTTTTTAAAAAAAATGATTCATTTATGACTAAAAAGTTATTATAAACTGAAAATGTAATCATTGAAACTTTTACTCAACATTGAATTCAATCCTTATGAATATAAGTAATTTACTTGCTAAGTTTTTTGCTCTAAAATTAATTTTGGAAAATAGGCTTTATAATTTAAATTGCAAACTAATTATTATTTTATATTGCGTTTTATTCATAACATTTTGGAAAAAACTAAATATTAAAAAACTTAAATGGAAATAAAATGTAAGCCAAATTTTGCTGAAATTTATAAAATAAAGGTTTTAAGATTTTAAAGAAATGTCCCTTATAAAGCACGTGCTTTTATTTGACAATCATTACTTTTTCTCAATACATAATAATCAAATGTGGTATTAATAAATTAAAAAGTTCTAAAAATATTTAATCTGTATCAATATTTAGATCTTGAAATATTTATAAGCATTTGTACAATCACAGAAAAATTACATGAAATAACTCCTGATTTAAATCCCTTCACTTTCGTCTTGAAAAAATATACTGAATTTTTTTAGCTTTAACTTTCACCATTACTTTCAAAAGTAAAATATTCATTGACAATAATAATAGTAAAACTGTTACCTGTATCTTCAAATGAATTTTTTATTATTGTTATAATCATTTAGGACAAATATTTTTTTCTTAAATATTGTGACATTGCTCATACTTGAATTTTTTGACTAACATTGATAACTAGCTAGTATTACTATCTCTTTGATAGATAATAGTTTCATACTGAAAATAGATAGTAGATAATGTCTTGTTGAATATTTTATTTCTAATAACATTTTCCTGAAATTTTACTTTATTTATGTGATAATCTGATAGGGAAAACTTTACCTGTGATGTTTGTGAATGTTGATTGTTTTGTTGTATCTTTATGTATTTATTATATTTATTTAAAAAATGAATGGTAAAAGTATTTATTTATAGTCAGATTTTCATGTTTCATTCATAATTTTTATCTTACAATTTCTAGTCCTTTATGTAGTATAGAACAAAGTTTTGTGTTCTTTTATTGTGACCTTGATTAACCATTTAAAAAGTATGAATGAAGATTTCCTATCAAAAGTAAAATACTCTTAAAAAGTTTCAATACTATTCTGGGGTACCCATAGGGTATCAGAAACCTGGAATTGTCAGGGAATATTTTTTTTTTTTAAGCCAAACCCTAGAAAAATCTTGCAATGAACCTGCAAAATAGCCCGTCCTGAAATTAACAGTAACAATAAGTAGTCATTGAGGTTTTAAAAAAAATAATAATAAATAAATAAATCTAACATCTAATTTAATAATTTGATGTAAAATTTCTATTACAACACATTTAAATTTTCTTATATTTCTTCAAAATATTTTAACTTAAGCAATTTCTTGTATCAAATCTTTTTCTTAAATATAATATTTTGAATTATGAACTTTAAATATTTAACAATTAACATCAGCTAATTGTATAAGTGCATATAAATGCAAACTAATTAAAAATATTTAACAGGCAGACCAAATAAATTATTAAAAGTTAGTTACAAATTATTTGCTAAATTACTTTTCTTTAACTTATTTCTAATTTACTTTAAGCCTTTTTGTATTCAAATATAGTCAATGCAATTGTAGTCTTCAATATGATTTACTGTACAAGATATTGTTTTTTAAATGTTAAAATGAAATCGGATTTAACTTGACCTTAATTAAGGTCCAAATTGGATCAGCAATAATGAATAAACCTTGTTGCCTTTAAGATATGAGCTGAAACAATAATTACTGATGGTAGTAAAAATACTTTTGTACAGTTACACAAAAATTTTATCTCAAATAGTTAAGGATCACATGAACTAAGTTGTATAAAATATATATGTTTAAACTGAGTATTATGATTTAATTTATGCTACACAGTGTTAAGGTGGAACAGCGAATTCTTTCCACCGGAATTGACATTATTCAAAGTCATTAAATGTACACCGAAACGGTGCTATATCTAGTGGTGTACAAACATTTTTTATTTAACCTCTTTTAGAAAATATACACTATTTTTCCTTTAAAATAGATTCTTTTTCTTTAATTTTATTATATTCTTTATAATTTACAAAGTAGGTTTATGATTTCCTTAAAAAGAAGAAAATATTACAAACAATCAATACTTGATATCTTCAAGGGGGAAAATGACCTTAATATTATGAATTCTGTTAATGTTAATTTTTTTCTCTTTTAGTCTTCTTTTCTATACATGTTATGTAAACTGGTAAATAGGAAAAAAGAGAAATCACAAAAGTGTTTTAGAACAAAATGGAATGAAATAAGTATATTTTATATTTTAACTAGCAGTTTTTTGTTTTCAAAGTGGTTGGTGAATTTAAAACCTTTAAAGTGTAAAAATACAAAGAAATATATTTTACTTTAACTTGAATGTTTTTCATCTAAGTTCTAAAATAATAATGGTATTGAAACTTTTTGTAATTTACCTAAATTTGATTTGGCTTTAAAACAGTAGTATTTATTTAGATAGAAAAAGTTTCCTTTATTGTACGATTGTATTACTCTTTAAAGAAAATTAAATTGAAGATTTTAATCAATTTGTTAATATTTTTGAGATATTTAGAACATATATGTGCCTCTAACTGAACTTTAACTTCCATAAAACTGTATTAATATGTAAAATAATTTTTCTGTAAATATGATATGCCAGTTATAGCCTTGATTGTTGACATAGTTTAATATCGACAAGATAATGAGAACATTAGTATATATTTTTACTCTCTATGTATACATAATTAATCACTTTGACTTCTTTTTATCTTAAACATACTCAGAAATAAATTATTCACTTAAGCAGGATATCAGACTAAAATTAATAGAGGTCATGAATGAAGGTTATATCATACCCCATTTAGTTCAGATAAATTTCATTGTATATGCATTAATTATTAGTATTGCCCAAATAAAATGGGAATGTGTGTAATAGCGTCAGAAACACAGCAGTGCCTCTTTTTGGGAAGAAGTACATCACAAATTGCGTGAAACTGATAATCAATTCGAATGAAAGCTATTCAAGTAAATAAAAAGTCGTGCAAAAGATGGAGGCATCCAAAATAGAATGCTTAAAAGTTAGGTTTTGGCAGAAAATGAAAGTATAATAGACATTACCATTGAAACATGGTTGTTTATGCTAAGCATTGTCTAAGAGAATAATTGCAAACAAATGCCATTAAGTTTTTATAAAAACTGGATATAAATTCCAGAACGAATATAAATGAAGACCAAGACAAATAATTGTTGTAATCTAGACACATCCATCTTTATATGCTCTCTCAAAAGCAGATTAATCAGTAATATGCAAGCATGGTGCATTTAATAAAACTCCTCTTCATTTTTTACCTGAAAGGGGCACTACTCTTTCTACTGTATATCTGATACTATCATATGTGGATTTTTCATTTGAGCAGCCCTTATAAATTGTAAAAATGCAAACAAGCAATATTACTTTATTCCTATAACTTGTCATATAATCTCAGCAAATAAATTATTTGTTATTGTTTATGTAAATTTAATGTTATCTTTACTATTTCTTATGACCCTCTTGTCTTTCATGGAAGCTGTTGTGTTTGTCTGTGGGACCATATAATAATTTTTGAAACTTTTGTATATTTTGTAAATTTAAAAGTGATGCTGTTTATTAAAGCTCAATTTATTGTCATTTTACTTACTTAATTTATATTCATTTGTTACATTACAAAGTTCTATCCTCTATAAATAAATTTCATTGTTTCAAAAATAGGAAAAGAAAGATGTTTTGATGTTGAATTGTAATTGGAATGTTATACCTTAAAAAGATTTTTCATTTGAGACACTATAATTTGTTTTCTCATGTACAAAACTTTGGATTAAAGTTAATAGCATAAAAATAATTAATTTATAATTTACTATGCATTTTTTAATAATATTAAAATAATGTCATTGAAAGAAAGATTGTCAGTGGCGCATTTAAAAAAGAATTATCACGATTTCACAAAAAAAAATAAAGTTCTCAGTTCATAGAAAAGATTTTTTTTCCTCGCAAAGAGGTTAATCTTCATTTCTGCTATTGGCATAAAAATGTTTGTGGTTAAATAAAAGTATAATATTGTGTATTACAATTTTTGCTAGTTTAAATTTAAATAATAAAAAATCAACACCTGGCTGCAAACATTTAATATTTAACTAAAATGTAAATGTTTAACTTTTTTTTTCAAATTTATTTGTCTTTAAATTCGATTTAATAGTTTATAATAACTATCAGTATGCTGTATCTATGATTTTGTTGTGTTGCATTAAAAACAATCTACTTTATACATATTTTTAAATAACTTTAATATTAATTGCAGGATTCTAATCAGATTTCAAAAAACTAGCAAAGAAAAAATTTCACTACTTAAAACAAAATAATTGTGTGTCCATGTATGAGGTAATCCAAAAACTTTTGTACATGAGTACACAAATTATGTTTAAAGACAGGTGGCAAAAACGGTCACTGCAATATTCACTCATGTGTTTATACACCCATTGTAAGTAATGCAATAATTGTTAAAGTTATAAAATACTCTTAACTTGCTTATAAGCACCTCTTTTCCTAATATGCTATTTCCTCTGCATGTAATTTACTTAAAGTGCTTTATGCAGTTTTACAAGTGCTAGTTTACCACTGTGGGCAAATTAGCATAGCATTTTTTGCCTTTTGAACCTGCAGTACAATTTTAGTAGTTTAAAATTGCTCTAGTCTTTTGTTGTTTCATTTATAATGATTATTTGTAATCATGACTAATAGAATTTTGACTTGGTCATTTATTTTCCTTTACTTGTATAAGAATTATTTATTAAGGACTTTTGTGTTAAAGAATATTGTTAATAAGATATTTTAGCGTAATAAAATTTTATACTGCATTAATTGTTTCATTTTTTTTTTACTAAGCTGACATTTTAAAATTTCAGCTTTGAAATTGCTTTTAATTTATTCATTGAAATTAAAAACATTTTTTGAATTTAAGAATTTTACATATATATTTATAAAATTTGGTAATTTTTGAAATTAAGTTTCTATGCTGGCATCAGGTTAAAAATAACTTAAACAGTTTAAGCTTTAATATTTTTTAATGTATCATTAAAAAGTATAATATGATTTTTAATTCCCAACCAGTACTCATATATATGCATAAAATGTTACATTACCTTAATTATACCTTTTTAGTTTTAGCTAATTTTTTATTATTAAAAATATGAAATTGTGTTCGAAAGTTCCGACTGTTTGAAATTTTAATATCGTATAAAAACTAAAAGAAAAAATTAGACAATTTAAAAACAAACAACTAATAGCAATAACATTTTAATTATTTCACACAATTATAATAACAAATAGCATAAAATATTCATAGATCAACAGCAAATACAGTATCTATAATAAATGACTTGTGAAAACACTTTTTATCTATTTAATTGTATCAGTAGTAAACTATTAATTGCTAAACTTATGGTATAAAGTTTGCAAACATAAAATACAATTTTAAGGCTTTTAGTTTAATGCATTTATATTTAGTAGTAGATAAATATTAACTACTATTAATTTTATAAAAATAAACTGAAAACAAAAACATAATTTTTATTCAGATTGAAGATCAAAAGATGGGCTTCGTTATCTACATATTAAAGATGATTGTAACTTCATTACCCAAAACAATTTTAATATTAATAAACGAAACATTAACTTTAAATACAAGTAATCTTATTAATATTTATTTAAACTGTAAGGAGTTAGGTTGCTAATAGAGATGGTTGAAAACCTCAAGTTCAGAAGACTTTAGCGCACCAGGAATGATAATGAAGATATTTCTTTGCACCATTACGTATCTTTTAATTTTTTGTAGTATGAAATCGAAAGGTAAATTTTTTTGTCAAATTTTAATAGGGTCAAAGTTGTTTAAGATAGAACGTTTAATAAAACCGACTGATTAAATGTTAATAAAGAATTTCTCAATTTAATAGGCGTTTTTAGATTTTTATCAAATTTTAAGGGTTTTTTTTTTCCAAAAAAATTCCAGAATTTAACTATGTCATGTCTAACAAAGATGTTTATTATGTTATGTACTAAGTACCTAAAAGAAAAGAATTCCCATTGAAAAATTTCATAATTTTTTTTTAAAGGGATTTATGTGATAAAAATGTTAAAAGTATCTATTTGAATACAGCTTGAATTAAACTTTGCAGCTGTATTACATAATTTAATTTAATCAATTATTAATAATTTTCTTTCTAGTTTTATAATTTGATTATTGTTAGACATATCTTCATTACAGTTCTTCTATATATCTAATATTTTTAATAAAGTCACAAAGTAAATCATATATTTCCTTTAAATAATTTTTGTTACCGATAGAGCAAATATTTAACTTTTTGTTCTGAAAATTCCTATATATTATTGTATTTATTTTTTATTTTTTTAATCCTCAAAGGAAACTTAACTGACTTAAAAGATTTAAAATTAGTCTAAAAAACTCAGGGAGAATTAAAATTTTGCTATAAATCTATGGGGGAGAGAAATTAAATGCCTAGGTTTAATTTAATTTAGAGAAATTAAACCTGGGAAAATTTAAATTACAAGACCTTTATTTTTTTTAAAAAACTGGTATATTGTGTTGTAGTGTGCATTATTTCTTAGAACTGTTGAAATAATCAGAGAAATTCAAGAATTTTTTTCCAGGGATTAAATATAAACATTTAAATGTTTTTTTTTTTTTTTTTAAATTTCAGAAATATTACTTTTGTTGCCTTACATATGACTAAAATAAAAAAGAATATTTAAAATAACTATCTCAATTAAAAACATGGTAAAGATAAATTTATAAATTTCAACATATTTAGAAAATTTAAATACATTTTATTCTTTTAATGTTAAAATAAACAGAGCATACCATTTAAAAATAACTTATTTTTTATACGTGATTCAGGTATTATTTTGATAATATCAAATATCATTTGGCTGTAATAAATATCAATAACAATTTCTACCCAACCTTTGAAAAAGAAATTAAAACTGTTGCAGTTTTTTTGTTTTATGAACTTAAGGTTTAGTAAAGAATAAAAATGTTTAGTCATTGATTACTATTAATTAAGTTGCACCATTATGATTAATGATATCTTTGTCATATTTAACAATATATACATATTTACACATTTATAAAGTTAAATAAGCATTAATTATTTTAAGTTTCGACCAAAATAGTGTTCCCACTCAATTTCAGGAAAAAATTTCCAGCCTCTTCCAGGTATATCAGGTAAATTTTAAGGAAATTCCAAACCATATTTTATCCATAATATGCAACATTTCATCAGAATTTATTTGTAATGCATAATATTAGATTTTGTGGGCAAAAAAAAAAGTATTGAATGAGGATGGGAACAAGTTAGTTTGCTTAAAATGTGAAATTTTTAAGGCAAATAATTATAATAGGTGTTAGAATTATTTAACTAGAATATCAATTACTCATAATGACAATTTTAAGACCAGTTATTTTCCAGGCATGATGTTGGAATTTTCCATGTTTTTGTGAAAAAAAAAATTTACTTTCCCTGCCTATTACCTAATTTTTGGAGTTAAAATAAAATTCCCTGACAATTCCAGTTTTTCCCTATTCTCCCTGACCTGTGGGAACTACGCAGATGTATATCTAAGAAGAAAATAAAAAAGAATTATCAAATAAAATTTTAATTTACAAGAATTTGATTCTAAATTTATTCAAACAACCTTAATTTATACCTCAGTTGCAGATATCAAGTATCTGCAACTAATACATAGAGCGTTTTTAAGGAAGCCAATATGCTCCAAAATGCTAAAAACCTGCTGAACACAGTTCAACCAGTTATAAAATAATGAAAAGATATGGTGCTCATAAATCATGGTGCTCGCTTAAAAACAACTATTTTGAATTTGGAAGCATCTAATAGGAAATTACTACTTGTCTATAAAAGATTTAAAAACATTGTTAAAAATTTATATACATAATAAACATTTTCAAACATATGCAGACTCATGTACATTGTCAATCAAACAAAATTCTGTGATCACAAAGGCCAGTAATAAATTTTCATCATAATATATAACTACATTTAAAGAAAAAGAAAATTATTATTGAAAGAGTGTAACAAACATGTAATTAGTTACAATGTTACTTATGAAAAAGTAAATAATTTTCACAATAATGTGTATGTTACCCTTGTAACACATGACTTTCCTTCTGAAAAAATTTCAGGCGACAATTTCAGATATTTTATAAATACCATAAAAATTACTTCCACATTCATAGATAATGTAAAATTACACATAATAACAATAGAAAAAAAGCAGCTATAGCTTGGGAAATGAAAAATTTGGGGCCATGATGACACAGCGGTTGAGACACTGAACCAAGGCTCTATCCATAGTGGTGGCTTGTAAAAAACTCAACTTCATATCGATGGGTAAAGTTACAAGTTTGTTGCGGTACTAATTGCCGTAAGGCTAACTGTGGGGGTTTACGTAGTTTTTTTTTCTATTTGGAGCAAAAGTTAAATCAAAACGTCTTCCACAAAGGCTAGTTTGTCCCAATTCTTGAATAAAAATTTCCCTTGTCTTCTAAATTGGGTTCAAAATTGCCAAGGCTACGGAATTCAACATTAATAGTCGCAAACTTTGAATTAGGTGAGCTGTTTAACACCGGTTATAAAATAAAATATTTTTTCTAAAACCCAGGAATTTTTAGAAATGCTACAATTTACACGAAAATATTTCAAAATGTTAGATTTTTTAGGTTTTTTTTTTTTTTTAAATTTTTTACTTGCATTTTAGCAGCAAATAGTACTTTTTTGAACCTTCAAAATTGATAATAAACAACTAATAAAACATTTTGGGAAATCTATATCAAAATGATAGTGAAATAGTTTAAAGATAATCCAAATCCTGTCATGTTAGGTGATTTTTCAATTCTTTGAATGATAAATTTATAAGGATATCATGCTTTCTGAAGAGCAATAAGAATACAACAGGAAGAAAAAAACATTTAACTAGCTCCTTCCTTAAACAGAAAATTTAACAAACTGACTGAGACAATGACATGGCTTAATCCTTTGTATTATCAAACACATGAACATGCTGACAAAGGAATATTTGATGAATGAAGAAACAATATTTATACGATATTTCATACTGAGACTGTTAATTTGCTTAAAAGTATTATTATATCATAAAATAAAAAGAAAAATTTTTTCAGTTCTTTTATACCTTTTTATTTCATTTTTTACACGGTATCTGCTAAATTTTAGATTTTCAAATCCATGACTTTTCATGACTAATTCCAAGAATTTTTCATGACTTAACGAAGTTACTATTTTCTCCGACAAAAGCGCAACAATAAATTTAAAAAAGCATTATAATAACATTAATTGAATTAATTGAATAATAACTAATTGAATTTCTAGAAATGAGGTTTTTTCTTTCATTTTTTGAAAGAACACTAATTTTAAACACCTATTATAAATAAAAATTTTATATTTTAATAAAATATTACTGTGAGTGGGGATTTTATTAGAAATTCAGATATTCGGAACACCATGAAATGGGGGGGGGATAATTCCAATTTAAAAATTAGATTTTTCGGCAACCTAAGTTCATGTCTATCCATGATTTTTTTTTTTTAAAATAGTTAAAATCATGACATTTCATGACAAATTTTGTTCAATACCTAAATTCATGATTTTTCATGACTTTCCAGGTGCGCAGATACCCTGTTTTTAGGATGGTCATGGTTTTCAATGCATATAATCTGTGTTTGTTTGTATTTGAGTTCTTTTGTAATTTTCCACAAATGTAGGCCTTTTTTTGCAGTAAACTTGCAACCCTATCATACCAGTTTGTCTAGGAAATAAAAGCAACTTATGTCTTATGTAGGCCAAATTATCATTATAATGGCACTAGTCTTGAAACTGTATAGCCTTAATCTCCATGACCCACAACTGCCTTTTGCAAGAGTGCTTTACTAATATCTGTCCAATAAGATTACATTTTCTCAAAAGTATAAGTAGAATTTAAAGTCTCAATGAAATTAAATTTGAAATCTTTAATGATGTAATAAAACTGTTGAATAAACCTAAAAAATTCATTAAAAAAAAGCACTCATGAATATAAACCAAAATACGATTGAAAGCAAAGGAGTACCCAGCATAAAAAGTTTAGGAAGCCCCGATTTAAAGGATTCAAAAATTAATTTTTAGAACTTTTTAAAATATGCAACAATTTTAAATTACATGTTTTTTTTTAAAAAATATATAAATGGGAGTTTAAGAAATTATAAGTTCAGAATGCACATTATGTGATAGAAAATAATATATGTTATAGAGTTATGTGACATAACCAGCATACACATTGTTTATACTCAAATTATATCAATAATATCTAAAACACTTTAAACAGAACCAAATCATAATAAAAAATATTTTTGATAAAATCAACATATTTCAAACATTTGAAACAATGTTAAAAATTAAATACATTAATAGCTTATTTAGAAAGCCATGAAGTAAAATTCATAAATTAGAGAGACGAAAACATACTAGAAAGAATAATTACACATTAATAGCAGGAACAGCATTGTTTTCCTTCAAGTAATTAATTAACAGTGGCATGTCTTGCTTGATAGCATAATCTAATGCAGTCTGAAACAAAATAATAAATAAATTAATATTTTTATCATAAAATTTTAATTATACATCCAAAATAATTAGTATATATGAAACAAATCATTTTAAATTTGAATATGTGTAAGCATCTGTTTTTAGAGATAAAACCATTAACCTCAAAATAAAAACCATTTCAGAGATCAACGAAATGCTTGTTTCATTAAAGCTTTCATTTTGATAAATTATTCTAAATAAATAAGCTTTACAATATAAAATTTAAAAAGAATTTCACATTTAAAAAAAAAAAAATTCTTACCATATCCATTTATATTTTACTATTACAATTCATAATTTGATGCTTCTATTTATATAATATTTTATCCTGTGAAATAAGTATTATTTATAAAAATTGCTAAGTCAAGAAGTTTTCGTAACTTAGCAGTTTTTATAAATTCAAAACTTTCTTCTGGTTTAGAGTAATCCAGTTTAATACAATGTATATGTAATTAAAAAAGAGCTACTTTAAATTACAAACATTCAATTATTAAATGATCCTTTCATGGGATTTTAAAAAGAATAATTTAATCTACTTTTTATTTCATAGAGCATTTTGTATGTACTTTTTATGCATATAGTATAATATTATGCAGATACCTAAACCTTTAAAAAGTTATCTCAAATGAATTTATCACTAGGAAAACATTGAATTAGCAGAAAAATTTAAATACAAGTTAGATAGTATGTTTTGGTGCAAGGGCCAAAAAAGGTTATATTGAAATAACTTTATTATGTATTAACTTTACAAATTACAGGTTCCAATATTATATAAGAAAATTTTCTGATTTATTTAACAAATTTTTAGGTATATACTAAATTGAATTTTAAAATCCAAAGTTTTTAAAGTAGGAGAAAAGATAATCATGAAATTTATCACCAATAAGTAAATTCTAAGAGTAACAGCAGCCAAAATAGCATTATCTTAAATTTAAATGTTCAAGATAGTTTTTGATACCAGATCAAATCACCCTTATATAAAAAACTGTTTCAATACAATAATTACCCAGCCATTGCAATTCAACTCAGAGACAATTAACTTAATCAATCATCTATTTAACTTAACCCTAAGGTCAATTCAATCTTGATAGTCACAAAACATGTTTAAAGCAGCATTGGCAGTACTTTATAAAATATGATATATTTGCAGAAGTCATTTTGGTGAGAATGAAAATTAACTCTAAATAACCAAACATTTGTTAAATAGCCTCTATATTTATGTTTTTTTTTCCTTCGAAAATTGAGATGTTACTGTCATACAGTGCTCTTCTTAAAATCACATTCCTTCAAAAGTTGACTTTTTAAAAGCGGCTGATCTTATAAAACGGCATACCTGCATCAAGTAAAAAATAAATAAATCAATCAAAGTTGAACTTTACAAATACACTGAAAACTATATTACAACACTTATATTTCATTTTAACGATTTTAATTTCATTTAACATAAATTTTTATTAAAAGAAAGCAGCATTTTAATTCATTTATTTTTATTTTACAGAAGGGTTTAAAAATATTTGTATAAATATTAATTAGTTTTGTTAAAAAAGAGGCAATGAAATATTGTTGATGCAGCATTGAAAAATTCTTTATATTGAAATAAAAAGTTTTCTTTTTTTTCAAAATATTTGAATTTGATGCAAAACTGTTTATAATCAATATAACAAAAAGAGAAGGAAAGAATATATCTACTCTTCTCTTTTCAATTTGTTTCTGAACGGCATCATCAGAATAGCTTAAAGCGGACTCCAAAAAACTCCTTGTCGCGGAACTGACAAATTGAATACATAAGACAATGTACTCTTTAGTTTATTTATTTGTATTTCCTTTTAACTGGAACTGAAACTGTTGATAGGAATTTAATAATTTTTCTTCATTCATAAGAAGTTTCTCCCCCACCCACTGTGGAACAAAAATCATTTTTCGCGGTCAAAAAAAAAAAAAAAATTAAGTTATAAGAAGAAGAAAAATTTCAATATGGTTTTTTGTAGTAAAATGTCCAAGGAGTATTACGGTGTATTTTGTTTTTTTTGGGTTTATTAATGGAAATAGCAATTAAATAGAAACAAAGTCGAAATAAAAAAAATGAAATTTTTCAGTTAAATTTTTATTATGATAAATCCTTATAGTAAACAAAAACATTAAAATTATGCATGATTTATACATAATGGGTTTCTAAGATATATATGAATTGATTAATTTAATATAAATACTTTTTTTTTTTTCTTTTCTTCCAGACGTGGACACGTACCTAGGTTTGCAAAACCCTTAACCGTATAGTCCACGTCTGGACTACAGTCTAGCTCACACAAAGCTCATAACTGCACAATACAGATGATACAGATGACAATAAAGATGACAATAATTCGTATCACATTACTTAAATTTACAAAAAAAAAAAAAAAAATTGAAGCAAAGAGAACAATAAAGGGCAAAATCAAAAACTGTTAAACACTATCAAGATTGCATAAAAAGTCAGGTTTAATTAAAATTTTAATAAGGAGTCGTTTTCTGCTAGAAAATTCATTACGTTAATTAATTTAGAGTTTAATGTTTTATTTGTAAGAAAATTTTTTTGCCAAATATGTAAATTATTAATGTTTGAAAGTCGTGTATGCCATGATATTGTGTAAAGACAAGTTGATAAGTAATGCTCTGGTGTACCTGGTTGACCACAGGTACAAAGGTTTGTATCCGAGATATGAAGGTAATGAAAGAAAGAAGGAAAAGGGCCGTGACCTGTTAGGAACCAGATGACTTGTTTAATTGGAATTGAATTAAAGTAGTTGACATTATTGATGATGTTAAACAATTATAAATACTATTAAAACCAGAGCCATTTCCCTATTTCTCCCCTGTACAATGAAATTGTAACTTTAGGGTGCTCTATAAAAAAAGCTTTACGTTGCCGAGGTAAAAAAAACAAATTGTACATTTGTTTGGTATATATACTCAACTAAAAAAAATTAGCTGCAAATATTTGCGAATTTGGCTGATATATCGATTTTTATAGTTCGTGTCATTTTTATAATAATGATAAAATTATAAAAATAAACTTGAGATAATTATTTTTGTTATAACATTTTCAAAATTTTTTATATCTAGCAAAATAGATTCATTATTTTTTTTGAATTCAATAATCTAATTTGTAATTAACAATCTTAAATATTTTGAT
Organism: Parasteatoda tepidariorum; assembly: GCF_982258835.1. NCBI lineage: Eukaryota > Metazoa > Arthropoda > Arachnida > Araneae > Theridiidae > Parasteatoda > Parasteatoda tepidariorum. Next base: position 56,454,580 of record NC_141763.1, on the reverse strand, counting down.
TAAATTTATTTAGTTTAAATTTGTTTTGATAAATATTTGCGATTTTACATCTATTACTTTATTTATTAAAATTATTAACCACAAATTTGTAATCAAAGATCTCAAAAACTACTAGTAAATAATTTGTATTTATTTATTTACAATTTTTTCAATAATCATCCGCCATTTTGTTTTTTTGAAATTTTGACTTCATATTTGAAATCAGTGACCCAAAAAACCTAATCGTGATCAATTTTTAGAACATTGAAGTTAATTTTCTAATTTTGGTCGCATTTTTCTGATTTTGTCCCACTGTGCCACCCCTTGTTTTATCCCTTCTTAAGTCTGATTTTCATTCACAATTTTCCTAAGTGTAATCCACACCTGCAACTTTGTTTCAGTTCATGTTTGGAAGAGTCTTTCAGCTGCTACATATCTTTCAAAAATTAAACGGAAGAAAGTTCTAAATAATCATAAATAAAAATAAAAAAATCTCCCCCTTTATTAAAAAATATGCCTACTTAAAGCTTGATTTTATAAAATGGAAATTATGATTTTAAAAAGTGGCTGATTTAATATAGAGGGATTTTAATAGTTATGTCTTCAAAAATTGCAAACATTAAATTTTATTACTTAATTATATTTGAATAAATAATAAAGAGTATTTCTCTTAAGCTATATTGACTTCATAAACAAAACAAAAATAAATATAAGTGTGCTTTAATCCGTATTTATGAGTAAGAGAGTAACAGCAGGGGTCTGTCTAGGCTTTTCTGAGAGGTACCTATTTTGTGAAAATTTAGTCATAATTTGTGAAAAATTAAAAATTGTATTAAAAAATCAACACAAAAATATGGGAAAAATAAGGATTTATCGTTTCTTAAGGGATGCAAAAATAAAATTTTAAGAAAAAGTATTTGGGGAAACTACCATTTTTCCTAAAGTTGAATTTGTGAAGGTACCGCTAAACGGTAGTAAATTCGGCCTGGACAGACTCCTGAATAGTGATTTGATTTAAGTTAAGTCTTTTATGGTTTAATAGAGACAGACTTGTAATTTGTTCTTCAACTTACATTTTGAGCTTGTCTTTATTATAATTTTTTTTTTTTACTGAATATAACAACTACATAAGACATTTTTAAATTTAATTATTTTCATTTAAATTAAGGAAGAATTTAACTGTCCTTAATTTAAATTAAAGGAAATCACAATTCACTTCATTTTAAATATGAATATAACTTAGAAATATATTAATGCTGATTATAAATAAAGAGAAAACAAAGAGTAAATTAATGAAACCAATTAAATTCTAAAATAATTTGAAATGCATTTATAAAAAACTGAGTAAGACAATATATATATAGCTTTTAAAAAATAATATGGAACTATTCAATAAAATATATTCTGCGATTTAAAATAATATGAAATACAATTGAACTCCTTTACAGCAAGCCTTGATTTAATGAGTGATTGCTTTCGTACCTCCATTCTCGCTATAAAGGAATATGACTGTAAGTACCAAAATTAACAATGCATCTCCTTACTTTTTTGAACACATCTTTGTTATTGATATCAAATAACTCAAGACCATAACATTTCACAGCTTCAATTATGCAAAACACTTTTTCTACATTTGATTCGATAACAGCAGAATGTAGATTCCTATACAAAAAAATATTCTTTTCTCATTACATTTCTTCTTTTATTTACAAGTAGGTAAAAGAACTTTAGAAGTTATAAAAGAATTGATCACTGTTTTACTCACTTTACTAATTTATGCTTATTTTAAAAATAAAAAGTTATACCCTACAATAAATTTTGTAAACTATTACATTTTTATTGCAGGCATAATAAAGCAAAAAAAAAGGAGGGCAAAACGAAAAAAAAAAAAGAAGAAAGATTTAAAAAAATTAAAAGAATAAAATATTTAAAAAATTAAAACTGCATTTTTATGCCTAAAACAATTTATTAATTAAACATATTTTGAATTAAATGCTGCTACACAGGATAAAAAATATAAAATTTAATACTATGTAAGTTACAGAAGTATTTTATTGATATTAATGATGTATCAATCATTTTAATAAGAATTGATACATCATATCATATCACTAGGTCAAAAAATATAGTAATTGAAAATTTTTCACAATATCTTGGAATGATAGAATGTTTAAAACTATGTTTTAACTAAATACACAACTACATACAAATAAAACTATTATTATAAGCATGAAATAATAAAGTAGGATATCTGACCAGCAGTTTAAATTAATACATAATAACTTTACTGAAAATAATTAGTAAATGGTCCCAATAAAAAAAAAAATTTAAAATTTTAATTGCCAGCATCTGATCTCAATTCTTTTCAATTCATTGGTTTAAAGCTTTTTTTTTTTTTTTTACTTTCTTTTTTATATATTTTTAAAAGTATATGATAGGAACTTAAAAGCCATGTAATTATATTTTTACATGTTCGGAAATAAAATTTAAAAAAAAAAAAAATTCGGAAAACGACTAAAAATATTAGAAAAAGTGGAAAATAAATGATGTGAGAAAAATCTTTTGTCTGTTATTACTGTGAACAAAATTAATATTAGAAGAAATATTTAGTGTTAAGTATTTAACTTACGTTTGTTGCAGGTCCTTGAACTTTTCTCTTTCGTCATAATCAATTATTTTTACATTTTCCATTCTTTTCTCTTGCCATTTTATTTTTTTTAATATTTTTCTTCCTTCCACTCTATACTTTTCGACATCAAAAAATTCTGAGTTTCGAAGAGCTCTTTTAGCATTATCCCTACAATAATAACAAATATAAATTGATTTTAAGAAAGCAAAACTTATACCTGAATTGTAAATGTAATTTCGAAATTTTTTTTAAACGTATTTTAGGATTTTTCCTTTACTCACAGTACTCAAAAGAAAGAAAAGAAATTGATACAAAAGAAATTTCTGTTTATATATATATATAACTAAGATTACAACCAAAAAAAATATCAGATTTCTCACTACTTTTCCCAATAATAATGATTGAAAAGCCCTTCATTATTCAAAGAAAAAGTTTATTGATATTTTTGTTTGATATGGATGGTAAACTAAGTGTAAACAATAATAAGATTCTAAAGTCAGATTGGAATTTTGTAAACTTCTGATAAATACAGCACAGAACTCGTTATCCGGAAATCAGAAAACCGGAAAACGAAAAACCCGGAACGAAATTCGATAAATTTTCCCACCATTTTTAAAATTTTTTTTTTTTTTCTTCATAAGATTTTAGGATTTTTCTTTCTTTTTTGAAAGATGTTCACCTTACCATCATTTTGGAAATAATGATTAGTGTATTACTTCATCGTTTTTTCTTCTTTTTAAGATAATTTCCAAAAAATTTTATTTTTTAGTTGGGTTTAACAATAAAAAAAACGGCTTTTTGTAGCGATTCAGAAAACCGGAAAAATCAGTTATCCGGAATAGCGATGGTCCCGATCGTTCCGGATAATCGGTTCCCTACTGTACCTCTGTTTATGTTATGTCTACAAGAGGATGAGTGAGCAAGGTTGATACTATAGAAAGTAATATTATTGAGATTTGTATTTAAATTTGCACATCATTTTATGACCCATAAGATTTATCTATGATTTATAAATTCTAAAAGGTCATGAGGCATTAATCGATTTTAAGAAATAAACAAGACAAAAGTATAAGGGTTACCATGTTTCCCGTGTTATCTTCAGTTTCTATCTGTTCATTGATTTGCAATTTAAAAAGTTAAATTGATTTACAAGTTGAATGACAAATAGCACAAGTCAGATTGCAAACAGTGCAAGTACAATAACAGTATAAGATAGCATGTTTTTTTAGCTTAGGCACAAAAATAAAAATAAACTCAGCCCATAGAGGGCCAAGACCTACTGTGCCCATCTCAGTTTTCTTGACCTTCGGGCTCTGGGGTACAGGAGCAGATGTTCCGGTTAGGTGGTCAGCCGAACGCGAAACCTCCAGTGTTTAGTTCCCAAGCATGTTTGGTACTCATTTATCGATCCACTGAAGAGATTAAAGGCTGAGTCAACCTTGCTCGGCCCGGGGATCGAACCAGGGACCTGTGGCATGACAGTGCGAGGTGCCTGGTGGCTGTGCTACCGCTCAGCCACCAGGCGTCAGGCACAAAAATAAATTGGAAACAATTAATAGAAAGTCTTATTGCGAATTTTAACAGTTAGCGCCACCTTTGCTTAGCTTTACATGGTTCCCCATCAATACTTATGATACATGAATACACATTCAATTATAAAAAAATATACATATTTACATAAGCCTCATTTCATATTTAAGATAATATTAAAAATACTTGCTTTTTTTTTTTTTTGGAGGAATAATGCAAAATTGTCATCGTTTAATAAATTTCAGAAAAATGGTTCGATCTCAAATTCTATCAAGTCTGCAATTACTGAACTTCATTACTGATACTAAAATTGAAAATAAGTAAAACAGAAGATTAAGCATATTGATTTCAGCAACTTACTTTATGTTATAGCTTATTTTACGTTTACCACTTTCCTCTTGCACAACAGGCCTGTAACAAAGTACAGGATTTTGGCTCGGTACAGAGTCAGAGTTTTCGGAGCTAGAACAGATTGTTCCACTAGTACTTTGGTTAATTTCAGACTTAAGTAGTTCATTAACAAACTCATTAAACAAATCCTCAAAATCTTCATCTGGCACTTGAAATTCAGCAGGTTGGTCAAGATAATTCACTGAAGCATCTTCTATTGTAGGATTTCCAGTTATGTTTGTTTCCACTGAATCTATAGGATCGTATCTTGAATGAAAAATTTGTTCAAGATTATCACCACCATTATCACGGATATTAGAGTTTTGCTGTGACTCTTCAATTTGATAAAGTTTTACCTCCTCTATAATTGAATTATAAATTTCCTGGATTCGAATCCTCTTTTCTTTCTCCTCTTGATCTTCATCATCTAATGGTACTTCAGAATCCCTAATGGGCGGTGATGAGGAAACAATTGGTGGTGATGGAGATCCAAATCCAGAATCAGGACTATTGACATAATAACTTTCAGTGCAAGAAATGTTAAAATCAGAGTTAACTTGGCAAGCATTGAAAGGTAAATAGGAAGGCAAGCTTGGTTGGACTTGATAAGAACTAGAGTTATTTTCTAGAACAAGACCTAAATTGGTGTGAAGCAAATTTTCTCTTTTAAATTCTGATGGTGAAGGGGGGCGTCGATAAGTATAAACTTTCTTCTTATGTGATCTTTTCTTTTTTTCTTTACCTCTTTCAATTATACTTGTTTCATTTTCAACATCAGATGAATCCGATGAAGATGAATCAGTTAATGGTTCTAATTTGATGATTTGAAAATCTTCATCTTCGATTTCCGTTTTAATAGGTGTTGCAGGAACTTTTTCTTGATTCAGTTTTAAAATGTTGGGTGAAAAATAGGTATTTCCTTCATTTTCAATTTCTGTATTTTTCTCAAAATCATTTCCCCCGCTATTATTTAAGTCAAATTTTTGTGGCTTACTTTCACAAAGATTTTTTTCAGCACAATCCTTAATACCATTTTCAACAAGGCAATTCTTAAGTTCATTATCTAAATTATCCAAAGTTCCTGAAAGATCAGGAATAGATTCCAGTGTTAATTGTTCAAAAATATTATTCAATAAATCTTGGTCAAAGTCAAAATCTTTATCTTTTAAATCCATGATGTAATTAAAAATATGTCACATTATGCATAGTAAAATCTAAAAAGGAAGAAGAAAAAACATATTATTTTACATATAACAAGATTACTTATCAAATAATAGTGAATGATAAGGTCAAATTTAAAGGAAAACAACAGCGATATTTTATTTTACACACATATCTTATTTATTTATTCCTCAGCAATATTTTATAAGAAAAGAAAGTCTTACCTTACAAAGAAAATATACTACAATACAATTTTTTTTCTTTTGAAAATCTAGCCAACATCCTATTTATTTTGCATACATTATTTTTTATTTTATTATTCTTGTAGCTTCTATATTTTCAACTTGTAACTCTTTTCTTTTTTAAATTATATGGGGTGTTTTTAAATAGTCTATCATTATACTTATAAGAAAAAAGAGATGAAAATTATAAATGTTTCATTTAGAATAAAAATATAAAATGTGACTGGCATTGCAAAGGAAGGACTCTGTGTAAAACACATTTTTATTTCAAGATTCGTCTTCTTATAAATGCAATGATGGTATTATTTTTTAAATGAATTTAAATAGGTGATAGGTCCCCCTTCTCACCATCTTTAAAAGTGATGCATCCAATGCTATTTTGTTTCAGGAGTAATAAAATTTAATTTTATCTTTTCCTACGCTCACTTGAAAAACGTAGTATTTAAAATTTTATTTTACCTCATTATTTCATTTATTACAAGCAATCAAAAACCTTATACACATTTAATATATCGAATACACAGTTAAAGTATTGAATTAATATTAAATTAACTTTATAATTGAACCATTATATGTTACTTCATTTTGATTTCTCTCAATTTTAAATTCACAGTCAGAGAAAGAGCTTAACGGAGAAAAAAAAATTATCAGATTTATTTATTTAAATTTTTTATATTTGTTCACATAATCTGTTGGCTAGAACAAATTGATTGTTGTTTGCCTGATTGTCTGACTACAGCATAACAAAATTTTAATCGCAAATAGTTAAAAATGATTGTTATAAAAAGACCACATACAAAGGAAAGGAAATTTAACCTAATAATCAATTAGAAAATTAGTCTTTCCTCACTATAATAAAATATTTTAAATCAATTATAGTTAAGAAACAGTTGTTACCAATCAATTGTAAATAATAAAGGACAATTTTTAAATTAATGGCTAAAATAACTTAACAATATAAATATTATTTTCTGTCATTTCCGCACTACAGTGGAAGTCGCGGTTGTCAAGACAACCGCCCACCTGCCGAAGCTCCACCCATTTTCTCCTGAAGATCATTCTTTCTCAGGATGCTCCTCAGAGGAAGTAAAATTCTTTCCAAGTCTGGCTATCGTTCAAGTGGCTTGGGTTTTGGCAGTCATGGGGGAAGGGGTTTCTCGAATAATTGGACTCCCTCCCTAAAAATATGCGTTTTTGGTCTGAAATTTTAAAAATTGGGAGAAAAAAGTGCATTTACGCTTTTTCGCGGAAGTCTTTCATCATTGTTGCAATCTGGAATATATGGTTTCAATAGTTTAAAGCAGGGTTCGTTGATTTAAATCACAATTTAAATCATGATTAAAATCAAATGATTTTTTTAAAAAAATCATTGATTTAAATCAACTGATTTTTATACATATATTATATTGATTTTAAAAGTTAAAAAACAGTGCTTCAAATTATTGATACTTTTATTATTTTCTTTTCTTAGTTTTAAAATTTATTTTAAATAAATTGCTGCATTAATTAATTTTAGTTAAAAAAATTACTTTCTTTCTTGGAGTGAGTTAAACACATTTAAAATTACATGTTTAAAAATCTTTTGATTCTTAACATTGAAAGTACAGATTAAAGTAAATATTTAATGCTGTCTTAATATAGACTTTGCATAGCTGTAGAAAGAAAATAAACATGCTTTTTTTTCAAAAAGCAAATGTTAATTAAAATTCTACCTTTTGATTAAAAAAGCATGAAATTCAAATCTACATTATAGTTTATTGATGGAAATTTCTATATTTCTAAAGCTTGAGGTTATATTAAAAAGAAATTACCTTAATATGCCAAAAATAGAAAGAAAAAAAAAGCTGAGTTCAGATATTTTTTTCCTGATATAGTGTCATTCTTCCCTATCAAAGTCTATTTGAAGCAGTAGGGTTATTAACTGGTTTTTATTTTTCTTCTCATAATATGTTTACGGTATCTTTGAAATTATCAGATTTTCTTTTGAGAAAAAAAATTCCAATGAGTACATAGATTTTTTTAAAAATGCTTTTTAGCTTAACTTATGTATTTTGATAAAGGATTAAAAATGAATATTTTAACATAAAAATATATAGATTGAATATTTATTTTTTGATGAATAACAACATTTATAAACACAATCTGTTGCATTTATTTTGCCATTTTATAAATCATGAGAAAAAAAAGAGATCACAATTTTAAATTAAAATTATGCTGTGCTAATTGAAACTTTGTGTTATTAGTTAAAGTAGTATTCTTTAAATTATCTATTTTATCTTGTCATTTAATTTCAATCATGCCTTTGTATCAAAATGGTCGCTATGCATTATAATGAAAAATTATTTTAGTAAGTTAGAGCTTCTAAAATATTGTTATAATATAGTTTTAATATTAATTTAATTTTGATTAAACATTTATAAAGTTTTTTTGATCATAAATTAAAGCTCTTATAGTGTATTTAAATAAAAATCAAAAAAATCTGATTTAAATCAAAATAATCTGATTTTTTTGATTTTTTTTAAAAAAATCAAAAAAATCACGAACCTTGGTTTAAAGAGAGTAGAAAGTATGGACCCCTTAATGCAAAGTACACTTTTTTGTGTATTTCGCTAACTCACAATAAATTTTTTTACAAATCAAAAGATTTCTGTACACAGTTACAAAATTTTTGTTAATCCAAAGGAAATTTGATTTACAAAAATTCGTGTAATTATTTATTATTTTATTTAAAATTTGAAGGAAAATTGAATAGTCGTATATTTGAAAAGTCGTATATTTAAAACTTGATTTCCTGAGAACTATTCTCAAAATTTCATTTAAATTTTGTAATTTTTCATTTAAAATTACATATTGAAAAATCTAATACCTTACTGTTCGAATTCTCTTCATTAGAAAAAATAAATAATGATCATTATTATTTTACATCCAATTACAAATTTCATAATTGTGTGCAAAAATTTTTTGGTTAACTTATCTAGTTCTGGAGATGCAGCGAAATACGTAAAAAATGAAATTAAAATGATAGTGTACAACATTTTATTTATTCTTCTGCAGAAATTATTGGGATTATATTTTTTAGATTACGGACAGCTTGCTCCTTTTTCATATTTCGAGGGTCAGAATTCTAAATCTGACGAAAAAAGTATGTTTATTCTGAGAAAGTATTTTCTGTGTCTGATTTCATAATTTAATTTAATAACTACTAATTAATTAACATATTTAAGGTAAAACCTTTGAACTAATAGGATTGAGCATATGAAAATCCGATCATTAGATTAGATCAAAAGTAATTTTCGACATTCACTTTTTATTTTGCGCACAGTATGTCACACGCACCGTTAACATAAGCTGGAGTAGAATACCAGACGCCTCTGAAAAACAAATTAGATACATAGTTACAAATCACAGTCCGAGCAGCAAAATCACAAAAAATTAAAGGATAACCTTTTAAGTGACTGGTCACAAATGAAATCACATCACTTGAGGTTCATAATGAACATGAATATACAATTTTACGTAATTATTTAAACTAGCTCTATTTAACTTTGAACAAAGAAAAATGATTTTTATTTATTATATTTTGAATAATATCCAAGTCCTAAAGTTAATTTTTTCTGCATTTATATCACTTGAAAAAGTAGAATTTTATTAAAAAGAAGAATGTAGGACAAAATATTGTTTGTTTGGTTTTCTTTGAATACCTAGCAAATATAGGCATTTTTTTTCTTCCAAAATATAGGAAGAATAGGAAATACAGACAATGGTAAGGCCATAAATCATGATGTAGCATTAAAAAAAGCATAAAATAATAATACCTGCCTTACATATAAATAATTAAAAATAAAATTAAATAATTTAATTTTTAAGTAAAATATAAAAATGAATAAAAGATTGAATATGATTTAAGAAGTAAAATATTCAAGTTTCAAAAAAATATAGAAGATATTTCTATAATGAGATCCAATTATAATCACCAAGACGTCAAATGGATTTTAAACTTGAAATTTTTTAACAAAAAAAAAAAAAAAAAAAAAACTGGTAGAAGCTATAAGTTATACTCTTTTAATTGGTCTCCTTCTAAGATCCTTTTTTCGGTTCAAACAAAAACAAGACAAGATAATTCGTGATCGCAACGCTCGAGTACGCCCTCTAGCGGGAGCCTGTAAATATCAGACATTAATTTATCACGTTTTTATTTAGTTCCATAAAAATCATGGGCCATGATGGACGCCATTTTCTTAGCAGCAAATAAAAATCAAAATTTCCCTAAGGAAAAGCTGAAGAACTTGAAAAAAGTAACCAGAACATGCCAAACATTGAAGCAGAACACGCCGAGCATTTGATGAACAATTTCTCCATAATTTTTACCTTTCTATTACCAAGAACATAACTTACAATTTCATGATCACTTGCTGTTACAGATGTGTATATTACGGTAAAATAATTTATTTTGTCTTCAATTCATTACAAATTAAAATGAAGTCAACATTGCTTTCCTCATTCCAATAAATAAATGTGAATTCAGAACGTCAAGAACTGCAATAGTTATAGAATACTCTTTTTTGTTATAGAACAGTATATATTTCTGTATCTATATAATTCGGAAAACAACAATAAAGAATCAACCAAATTACTTGAAATAGTGTCATTTGTGCTGATGATTAATAAATTTTTTATCGTTTTCTTGGTAAGTATTTTTTAGTTTTGAAAGAATAGATAATTTCATCTAGAATTCAGCTGTTCTTAAGCTACATATTCAAATTCATATCGAAATCTTACAATTACAAAATTTTGATGTGTGGTACGTTATCTAAAAGTAATAAAGGGATAATCTATGTACATATTATTTGAAAATAAAACTTTCAAACGAAGAACATTTCATTTAGAACTCTGCGGATTTATAAAGAAGGTAAGTGTTATGATTTTTATAATAAAAAATTAGCTTGTAAATTTTTTTCTTCTTATTTGATGATAGTTCTCTACAGAATGGTTTTTTACGTCTGATTAAGAACTATAAGAATAATAAGAAAAGAAACAATATGAAAGTTTTTATTTCAATGAAAAGAATTCTTAAAATCGGTTTTTATCCTACGAATTCTTTATTTTCCATTTTATAGTTTATAATTTTTTGATAAAAATTGTTGTCAAAATACTTTTTTTGAAAACATAAATGGTATAAAATTATGTGTTTATGTATACTTCTTGCATATTCTAATGTTTCAAGTAATATGATTCAGAAAAGTATGAATAAAAATTCGGTACTAATGTAACGCCACAGCAGCTACAGATTTGGCGGTTTTTAAGTGTGCCGATCTACACCTAAAATTTTTGTGACAAATCATAAAATGAAACACTTTATTTAAAATCAAACTAGTTTATCGGATTTCGGTGGACAATGGGCAAAATATTTCGCTCCTGAAAAAATAAAATTGCATCTTTTTCTATTTTTGGCAAATCCCAAAGACGCATTTTCGTAGCACTAAAAAATGGTAACAAAAATCGAAAAACAAATCATTTTGGAATTCTTCTGACTTATAAAGCAGGTAAGTGTTAATTTTTATAAAATAAAAAATTTTACTTTTAAGTAGTTTTTTTCTTATTTGATGATAGTTTTCTATAGAATGGTTTTCTGCTTCCAATTATGAATCAAAATAGAAAAAACATGAAAGTTGTTTATTTTAATGTAAGGAATTTTTAGAATTGGTTTTTTCTTTTTTGCTTTGTATCGTAAGCATTCTTTATTTTACGTTTTTTAGTTTCTAAATAATGATTTTTATTGAAACTTGAAATTTTTTGATCAAATTTGTTGTCAAAAAACTTTTTTTACTAAATTAAATTTCATAAAATGAGGCTTATGTATATTTTTTGTTCATTTTAATTTTTGAAGTAATATGATTCTTAAAACTATGGAAAGTAAAGTTTAAATAGGCCTTTCATGTTATATCATTAAATTTAGTAAAACTATTTCTCGGGAATTAGGTTTTAACTCTTATAAGAACATACATATTTTTTTCTGTTTATGTGCAAATATTTTTCCGATGTGTTTTGGATGTTCCTTCTCTAAAAAAAAGAGATACCATTTTGTTTCCGTTTGCATAAGAAAGAATATCAAGCATTTTTCTTTTTTAAATTTAATTAGCCAAGATAAAGAAGGAACGTTGCAATGCTACACGCTACATTAAAGACGTCTCTAGAGTAAATGAATGACTGTTCATATAGAAATCGCAGGTATTAGTCTCATACAACAACGCCCCCAGTAGTTCTTTGCGATCGCGAATTCACACATTAGTTCAAATGATAAAATACATATCAAGATATATTATGGATCACAAGAAGATTTCCGTATCATGAAAATCAACCAAGTTTTGCAACTTCCTGGCAGTGGCCCAGGAGAAACTATAAAAAAACATCACAGTAGAGGACCAACTCAAAGGAATACCTCAAAGCCAGCGTGGGGCAAATCTCTACAGGTTTTTTTAAAACAAATTACAAGTTTAAAATTCATTTATTGTCTCTAGGCAATTGTAGTTGGAGCTACAGATCACACTATCAAAATATTCCCTAGATCACATTTTTTTTTATAAATTAACTTAAAATTGTGCATTTTAAAGTTTATTTTAAATAAATTTATATGAATTTTTTAAAATTATTTCTACAATATTGCATATTTTAATATAGAAAATGATAAAAATAATTTATTAATAACATAACATATTATTTTTTTAATTTTTTGGGAAGACAAAATCCTACCTAGCAAATTCAGTACCTAGACAAAAATTGATGATTTAATTACCATAATACATTTTAAATTTAAGACGATAAAAAAGGAAGTGAACATTTGCACTACATGTAGACTTTCAACTGAAAAATCAAAATTTAAGTTAGCACTGGATCAATAAAGATTATTGATTACGATCACAAAAATAAATAGATCACTTAATCAGCAGATAATTTTATTTACAATGATAAAAATGAAGTTACCATTAGATCACTAGAGATTTTCAATTACAAATAACTGTCAGTCATAATCATTTCACTTACAAGCAATCATAATGATTTTAAATGAATACAAAACTAATAAAATTACTTCTAATGACTTACAATCTTAGGAGATTTGATGAACTTTCTCTTGAACATCAATTCTTATAAATTATTTTTAACCCTTCTATCTGATAATAATAATGATTTCGATGATAACAAGCAATCAAAATCCGAGTTGCTTTGGAAACAAATCAGAGGGTATTTTAATAAAAATGAGCAGGAATATTTCACGAAATTTTTTAAACGTTTTAGTTTTACTTCGTAACTCGAATTTGATAATATATTAAAACTAAACGAACGGTAACGTGTTTAAACTGATTACTTCAGATCGTAAAAAAAGTTACAGTACAAATGAGAATGTTGACAAATGACATCTCTGACAAATTAAATTTATAAGCTGTTAATTTTGAACTAAAATTTAATTTTATGTTCTTTACAACAATTTTAAATATTTATTTTCAATTTGTTTTAAGCTAGAGGTCGAAAATTTTTTGATGGATTTCAATTGGCGATCGAAATGGGCTGCAGGTGGCGTAGAGCAGAACTCTTTTCCTATGGCAACACTTCACATGCTTTCCCCATTAGCGTGTGGAAAGTCATAGAGGAAGGAAGTACGTTAGTTTCTCTCTTGATTTTCATATAGATTAAAATCTTTCAACTTGAAACACTATATGAAACTGAAAACTGCATTAAACATAGTTCTAAAGAAAAGTATCATGGAAATTTTAAAAAATATTTTTATTAAATAAAAAGAAAAAATATTAAGAAAAGGGAAAATATCGTAGTACATTCCTATACAACTGAAAAGAGGAGGAGAGGGAAGGGAAAAGGGCTAAAGGCATGAAACCGGTCTCTCCCCAGATGGCGTATTCGAGTGTTGCGATCGCGAATGGAGAATTTGTCATTAGAAAAGAAGCCAGCTTTTCCTGTAATGAATAAGTAGATCCGTTCAATACGTTTTTTCCATTTAAGAACGAAAAGAGAGGAAATTGAAGTGTATTTAAAGTTTTGATAATCCCGATGCAGTTTACATCGATTAATCATTATCATGTCATTGCTTCAAAGCAACAAAGAATTATTTTAGGCACCAAAATTTTTAAAGAATTTTTCAAATACTTTAAATTTTATGACTATCCCTCCCTTTAAGGGGGATATTATCATAACTACGGCAAGTTGGCGAAGAGTCGCCGAGGAAGGAAGATAACGTTTCTGGCGGAGGGAACCAGTTTTCCTCGAATCATGACGTTTACGCCTCTTCCTTCTCATTGGCTCAAATTCCCTGACTACTCCTTAGAACTTATCGGTTAAGATATATCAGTTATTAAGTAACCGGTTCCGATTTCTTGTTCTTAAAGAACGTATACAAAATATTAGTTCTTGAATAACGTACGGTGTCAGTTCCTAAAGATTAAACACACGTTTTGCAAACGTCTTATCTAAAGTTATTAATCCTTTTATTCTTTTTTTTAAAAAAAATCTGTTTGACTCAAAATTAATGAGATAACATTTGAATAATAATTTTAAAAAGTCTTATAATGCACCACAGTTTCTTTTCTTTGTTTCTGAAATATAATTCATATTTGATTTAAAAATTTTATTCATTTTTCAATAGGATGAAGATTTAAATGAACTATGCATTTTTCAATACAAAATGCGTTTAAGATGGATCTGAGGAAAACGTTTCTAAGAAAGCTTAGACATTTAAATGTTTTACTTTAACCTTATTTTTATTATTTTTTAATTAGGATGAAGATCTTATGGCAATTACCTTAAAAGTTTGCAATTTCAAATGTAACGAAATTTTATAATGTATTTTTATTGCAATACATTACTTATTGCTTTTATCGCTAAATTCAGCATTTCAGATGCGTAATTAGGACGAAAAGAATAGATTAAATTTTCTTATTCCAAATGCATAATAAAAATTCTTCACAATGAAATACATATTATTACGCTAATAATGAACTATGATAGATTTGAGAAATGAGTTAAGGAAACACTTTATACATTCAAAATAAACAGTACAGTCAAATTAAACATTTAATCAGAAAAAGGTGATAATTTTCAATTGGAAATATATATAAGAAATTATTCACAAAGGAATCGATACTTTTACGCAAATAATAAATTAAAATAGATCTCAAGGAATAGACCTGAGAAAGCAATTAATACATTTAAAGTGCTTTACTTTAACCTTATTATTTTATTCATTTGTTTACAGTTTCAAAAGTTATAAAAGTTTAAAAAAAATATTTATATATATTTCATTATCATACGCAGCACTTTACTTTAACATTGTTTTCTTTAAATGCAATTTCAAAAGTGATAAAGTACAAGAACCAAGTCTTATTTCATAATTATACGACTAAAAAAGAGAGCAATTTCTTATAACATTACTAAATAAGATATTATATAATAGTATAAGAAAAAAAAGGAATGGTAGATTCAAAATAAATAATAAGAAAATCTTCACAGAAAAATCAATATTTTTACATAAAAAATAATTAATTGGAGAATATCTTAGTAAATGGATCTACAAAAGCAAATTATACATTTAAAATAATTTATCCTTAGAAGGCAACAGTGAACTATTTTGTTAATAAGAAATATATTTCAGATATTTTAGTATATAGTTTTAAAAACTTAAATAAACATGTATTATAAAATTAGTTACAGTGTCTTGACATAAGTCAATACAGTGTTTCTTTGTTTCTTCAGTTTGATTATACCAACCTGCACTTTAGTATATATAAAAGTAAAATGTAATTTACATTTTAGGGCTCTAAGAGAACTTTTGCTGCTTTTATTTGTTCTTTAGCATTTATGTTATTTTTAACCTAATTGATTTGTTTTATCCATCATGAATGCTTGCATCTTAAGAAATATCTGTAGTTGATTTATAGAGAAAATTACATTGTCAACAATCTCAACTTTCATCATAATAAACAACACTTAAACTTGAAAAAAAGTTGTTCGCAAAAGTATAATACTAGTACTAGTAATACTAGTTTCCATTGCACGTATTTCAATTATAAATTTGGAGTTTAATTTTAAAAAAAACTATAACTTTAAACGCGATAAAAAGATTTTGTTAAAATTTAAATCAAATCAGTAAAAAAAATATTTCATTTATCTATTTAATTATTTTTTTTTAATTTTTTTTTACTAAGAAATTGAAAATAAAAAACATTTCTGAGAGAACCCCAAACAAGTCAATACAATCAATGCATCAGAATACGACATCAGGTCAATGCTCTTCCCAGTCATAAAATTTTAAAATTAAATTCCAGCTTAGAGTTTAAGATTAGAACTAAAATCGAAAGATTTAATTAAAATTATTACTAAATATTGCAAAGAGAATTTTGTGTTTTAATATTTGTGTTACATGATCTTATAAAAGCACAAAACACATGATCTTATGAAAGTTCTAACACATGATCTTATAAAAATTTGCAAAAAAATCCCCGAATCATTTAATGAATATTTTCAATTCTGAAACTGTCGTAATATTTAAAATGAATAAATAAATAAAAATAAAAAAACGCATTGAGTTCCATGTTTCGTTTTAAATGTAACCAAGTCGCTAATATGGTAATTATCATTGTTCCTGACATATATAACAGAAATTATTACTATCTCTAATTTTTTTTTTCATTTTCATATATCATGTGTTAGAGGCGACAAGTATCATGCGTTACACCACGTCCCGTAAAAACGAATGAGCTTTCTTTTCAATAATGTTAAAAGTCATATTTTAAACATCTCGTAACATTAAAGATTTTTTAACAAAATAAAATAAATTAGCATCCCACTTTTGTGAGACATATTCCAATAATCAAAAACTTCAAACAATAATATTTAATGACATATTAATCTTTTCTTTAAGAGACGAGTTTCATAAGAAACATTTCATTCACTTGTGTAACTTTTTTTAAATTCCTCTTGACCTTACATTTCTTTAAAGGAAATTTTAAGATGTTTTTTTCGTTAAAATAAATAAATAAATAAAATCTTCAAAGTCAGCCGCTATTTTATAATAGAGAGGGGGAGAAACAGTTTTTTCTCATTTTTAGACAATGACAAAGGAGAGAGAAAGGTAAGTTTATTTATTTTTATAAAACATTTTTTATTTACCCATTTCTTAGACAGATATTTGTTTATTATGATATTAAATATGTATTTAAGATTTCTATTCCCTGATGTATTTTTAACGTAACTTTTCCTTTTCTGCATTTTTAGAAATCTTATATTGGGTAAAATAATGTGTTAAAATGATTTTTCCAAATTCGAAGCTATGAAGTTCAATGAGTTCAAATTTATTATTATTTTATTACATAGAAGCGAACTGAAAATTGCTTGAACAGTATCTGATGTATCAAAGGCTCTAGGATGAAAATTACGTCTGACGATTCGTATGCATTGCGTATCCACTGTAGTTATAATTTATTATATTACACGTAATAAGCTTTCCAAAAAGAGTGGACAAAAAAATCTGAGAAAATTGTGCAGTACTTTCCCAAAAACCAGGCAAATTTTAATTCAAAAAGAGAAGTCCGAATATATTCATTAACAAAGATATCAATACAAGAATGAGTCTTTTTATTTAGTATTTATGGCTCAACATCTTTATCAATAACACTGTTAGAAATGTTTTGTTATTCGTCTCAAGCTATAAAGTCAAAAATCTGAAGGAATGTTTAGTAAGAAAAAAGAGTATGATTTTGCGTTTTAAATCGTGTATTAAATTATTTGCACCTGCAGTGATTAAATTGCATATCTTACATGTGCCTCTCAAAACACGGAAACTGCATCTTAGTACGTGTAATATTTTGTCCTACTAGTTTTTATTAATGAAATATATCTTTGCTGTTATAAACTGTCAATTAAAATGAACAATGATGTGTTAATAAACATTAAAAATATATGGATAAGCTATCTTATTAAATCTACAATACAGTAAGTAAAAATCCAATTTAATATATATAAAAAACTTATTTAATATCTATGTATCGGGAAATTAAGCTTGTTTTTCTCTTGTTTTAATCTAGCCATACAGCGTTATTGTAAGTTCCAAAAATCACAATCATATGTGATGCCTTCAACTAGCAAGCAACATTATTTATAACAGAAGATTTTCGATTGCAACAGCTAAGAATACAAAAGAGGATCAATTTCTTGATTTCAGAGTTGTAAGAAAATGTAGCTGCACCACAACTAATAGCTAATATTCTACAGAATTTCTTAACTTCTTATTTGAAATATTCTCGAGCAGCATGACAAATAAAATTTTTTGTTTTATTCCACTTACGAGTAGTGTCTTATTTTCCACCCCTATTCTTATTATCAGGGGTAATTGTGAGCCCAATTAAAAAATCCTGAAAATTTCCTGAGTAAAATCATTAATGACGCATTTCAAAAAATTAATATCTTTATAAATTTAAATCATTGATATTTTCACAACGTGAAAGTCAACATAAATTATATGCAGCATAATTTAAATTAATAATTATGTATTTAGTTTACTTTTATCTCTAATCACATTTATTATTCTACCAGAAAAAATATTTACAAATGAAAGAGATGCCAAGAATAAATTCTAGTTCTAATATTTTTAAATAAAATATACAAGAATTTTTATACATAAATGTGATCGATGATTTCTGTAAACTTCTGGACTGTGGATTTCCTGATCGCAAATAGCGAAACATCTGGAAACCCGGATTTTTTCCGGAGCACATTCATCTCTGTATTATTTTCAATTTAAAAATAGAAAGAGAGAGAGGGAGGGGGGTTTACTTTAAATAGTTTGTAAAGAGAGGCTTGAACTAAGCAAAGTATAATAAACAATAAGAGAAATTATGCTATGTTTACAAATATTTCGAATAGTCGAAAATAGTATTTTTTATTATTAAATAAAATGCAACTTGCAATTTATTTAAATCAGTAATTTTGACATGAAACTCAGGTTATATATCTTAATGATTATAATTTAGCTCATCTCATTTGTAATCTTATATAACAATTATAAGTTCAATTTTTAACAATCTACATTGAACTTTTAGTTATCTATTATCAACCAACAACCATAAATTCCAAGGTCAGGGCTTTATTGCTAACATCCGCTGTAGCACTTTCGTCATGGTGCAGGGATTAGGTTCGCAAGTACCATATGATTAATGGATGGGAGGTATTCTTTGTGTGTTCATTGATAAGATTTGGTTTTGAAATAGTCAAATACTATATAAATATAATACACCATTTCTCACAATATATTTAATAATTCCTTTAAAATGTCCATTATAAATGGCAAAATTTCCTATAATTTAGATAGCTTTAGCAAATTTCTTTTTCTCCATAAATGCTTATAAAAAGTAATGCTTGCATTAAGCTTTCATTTTTATTTAAAAATTCTATCATAAATTTTTTATTTGAAACTTTCTTCATAACCACTTATCATCCCACTAAAAATTAAGCATGCCTAATAATATTGCGATCCAGTTGCAGACAATAGATTCAGACTAAAGGCATTTGATTTATAAACTGCTGTTTGTAGAAAATGCAACACCATGAAGGAATCATCAGAATCAAATGAAATTCGCAGCAAATGTCAATTATAGGATATTATGCAAATTAATAAAGTTTCAGAGCCATCGCGCGTGCGTGGCGCGCGCAGCCCCCTCTGAATTGATGCTGAAAGCGTATAAATAAAGTGCTGTAGCGGGACGTTGAAAATAGTCTATGATTATTTGTTAGTGGCAAACTTTTAGTGAGACCTGAGTATGCCTCCACGACGGAAGAATAAGAAATTCAAGCAACTTACGGAGTTTGAACGAGGGAGGATAATCGGCCTTCGAGAAGGAGGATTTTCCTATCGCGCAATAGCAGCTCGTATGCAGCGGAACAGTTCCACAGTGATGCGAGTTTGGAAGCAGTGGACCGACGAGCACCGAACAACTCGAAAAACAGGCACTGGACGACAGAAGGTGACGTCAGAGCGCGATGATCGACACCTGCTCCGCATGGCGGTGAATGATCGCACAGCTTCCTCCAGGCAGCTGGCAGCACATTGGTCTACTGCTACAGGTGTACAATTGTCGGCTTCGTCAATTCGTCGTCGTCTGCTGCGCCGTGGATTGCGTGCAAGGGTGCCATTATACAGGATTCCCCTCACGGCGGATCATCGACGGCTGCGTCGGCAGTGGGCTCTTGAGCACAGAGACTGGCGAGCTGATTGGCACCAAGTTGTCTTTTCAGATGAATCACGCTTCAATTTGTGGACCCATGATGGCCGTGTTCGTGTTAGACGTTATGCCGGTCAACGCTGCCTTCCTGAGTGTATTATTGAACGACATAGTGGTCGAACACCCGGAGTTATGGTCTGGGGTGCGATTTCGTATCATGGACGATCCAATTTGATACGAATTGAGGGTAATCTCAATAGCAACAGATACGTCCGTGAAGTGCTACAGCCCGAAGTCGTTCCTTTCCTTCAAGGCATCCCTGGAGCTATCTTTCAGCAGGATAATGCACGCCCACATGTTGCGCGGACTGTTAGAGACTTCTGTTCAGCACAACGCATGCAACTTCTTCCTTGGCCTGCTTATTCGCCGGATATGTCGCCTATTGAGCACGTGTGGGATATGGTTGGTCGGCGTCTCACTCGTGATCCGCGTCCTGCAGTTTCCAAAGACGAACTTTGGTTGCGCATACAAGCGATATGGAATTCTCTTCCTCAAGCAGATATTCAACATCTGTTTGACTCCATGCCACGTCGTATAGCAGCACTTATTGCAGCGCGTGGTTGCTGCACCAAATACTGATTTCGGACGCTTAATTTGTTTCTTTTGTTTTGAAAATTTCATCATTTATTTGTATCAGTACAAGTCGTTTCTGAATTAAATTTCATTTGATTCTGATGATTCTTTCATGGTGTTGCATTTTCTACAAACAGCAGTTTATGTAAGCATAAGTAACTTGAAATGTTAATATTAGACAGTTATATGGGTGATTCTTTGGAAACATGACAATTAGAAGAAGAAAAATTTCAAATTTAAAATCTTCAAAATAATCATTTTTTTTTTGTTCATTTATTTAGTTCCATTTATTAATATCTTACAGACCGCAGTGTAGTTTATTGAAATTTGTTTAAGGAAAAATATTTAATTGGTGTAAACAATTAAATCTTCAAATAGAGCAAAATTAGTTGCAAAAATGTAAAAAAAAAGCTTTTCTTAAAGTTTATAAATACAAAAATCAAATAAGAGCTAGGTCGTAGAGAGAATTTGTAATCTGACTTTCCTAACTTTTCAATAAATTCTGCATTCAAAATAATCATGTCTATAAATCGGAATTGTAAAAAAATTAGCTCAACTCCGATTATGAAAATGATTTAGAGGAATGTTTATAATCATGAGGATAGAAATATTACTTTTATTAATCTTACTACAATCGTTTAAATTATTACTTATTACAAAATTAATTTATAATCTTTAAACGTTTTTGAGCCTATTTTTTTTTTACTAAAATATTAAAAAAGCACACATAAAGCTATTGAGACTGAGGGACAATCTAGCTATTGATTTCCTGGAAACAGCAAAACGTTATGATTAAATGAAAATAAATAATATTAATTGCGAAAATATAAATCACCTTTGAGATAAAAAAAAAAAGGGGGTGAGGGAACTTAAATGTTTCTGTTACTTTTATTATTCTTTGTAATTCATTCTATTTTCACTTTCAAGGCGATCTTTCAAAACTATTTCGTATTTTTACAAACTTTAATTCCTGATTTTGATTATTTTAAAATTAATATTGTCTATGGAGCTGTAATTATTTCTAAAAGCATAAATACATTACAAATAACAAAGTTAAACGAATATCTTTTAGATTGATAGGTTCATATCATTGACGCATAATTAAAAATATTTTTTTTTTGTAAAATTACTTACTTTTTAAATAATTACATCCTAATACACTTTTATAATTAAAAATGTATTTATAATTATGATTTCATGTCAATCCATGTTAACATTTCACCAATTTTTATAGCAAATAATACATATTTATAAAGTATTTAATTAAATATTTAACAAATAAGGTATCCTTCAGCTCATAAAATTCCTAAGTCAAATTTATTAAGCTAAGTTCTAAAGGTAAAAATTAAATTTAATGTATCATGGTTAGTTTCCTTCAATATTTATTACAGAATCAGCTTGGGTTAAGACATTTATTTGTTATGCGTGACTGTGCATTAATATTTTTTACAAATTCATGTCTTGAATCTAAGATTAAATGAAAATTTCAATATATTATAGGTCGGTGATTGGCTTTCTGAAAAATTTGGAGTCGAAAATTTCAACTACCAACTCTACAACTATGGTTCGAAAAATATGAAAAACTGTTTTAAAGATAAACTAAATATATAAAACGATTAATTGTAAAAAAATGTATTAAAAATTCCTACATGGGTTTTTTAAATTTATTTTTGGAGAAAGCATAAATTATTAATAGAATAAACTTTATATTGAGAAGAAAGAAGAGTTAAAATATCTAAAAAATATAATTGATAAAAAAATTGACTTTTTTATACTAAGAAATTTATTTGTAGTATACTCTATTAAGACGGTTAACTGTAATTAGCATTTTTTCCCAATTTTTTTTATTATTAAAATCTTTCGCACACTTATCTCTCACTTCCTTTATGTTAGTCAATAACTATTTTAAAGTTGCTTAAAGTTAAAAAATTAAAAAGTTGAAAAAAACGCATGAAATTTTATCTTACTTGCTGCAGGGTTCCCACGATCTGGAAAATGTTTCAAAGTGGTCGCAAATGTGAGATAAAACTAGATATTTTAAGCAGTTAAAAATATTTAATTTAAAGGAAATATATATTGGTGGAAAAAATAACTCAAGAATCGAATTTACGAGTGAAAGATAAATTTAAGCATTTTTCAGTAGTCTTGAAAAATTTTAGCTATCACTCATTCATTATTTCCAGTTTTTTTTATTTTTTTTTAAGAGTTTCATTTAATATAAAATTTAATTATAATCATTTAATAGAAAATTCTTAATTGTATGGTGGAAATAATAATAATAAAAATAAGGTTGAAAAAATATAAATAATAGAAGAAATAATAATAAAAGAAATAAGGCTTTTCATACCTTCAAAATTTGACGTAAATCAGGCACTTATGCACCAGTAATAAAGTCGGACATTCGTTGATCATGAAATATCGATGCATTTCACTCAATGAGATAGATATGAATAACTCTGTATCAATTTGCCCTTTACAACACTATTCTTAATATGCTTGCAATAAATTTTACTTATAAAGTTTTTTTTTTCTTCAATAACCGTACTTTAAATTACTTTCAGATAGAAAAATTTAAATAAGAGAAGTTATTTAAAAAAATATAACACAATGAAAAACTTTTAAAAAAATACCATAAAGCTTCAAATTTAAACTACTGAGTTCCACACAAAATTTTCTCCACCCTCATCCAAAGAATTCGAAATTCCACATTTTTTATTAGATTTTACAGTAATTACAATTCATTTTATGTAACATAAATGCGAGTGAGTACAATGTGGAATATTTTTAACTAAAGAAAATTTTGCAGATACTAGACTTAATAGTTTTTTTTTCTAGACTTAATAGTCTTTATAGACTTAAAAAAAAATTTTTTTCATATTTTTTCGTTTTAAAAATTTTCTTATTTGGTTTTTTCAGCAGTCAACTTATACACCTGACATACCAAAAATTACAAGTGCGCAATCAAAAATATAGCGGGTCGACTTACATAACTGGTATATACAATATACAGAATATTATATTTTTACAATTGGGTAAATTATGTTATAAATCTTCATTGTAGTCATTAAACTTATGGTTATAAAAATAACACTTGCTAAGATTAATTTAAATCATAAATGTATAGTTTAATATCATAAGCACAGAAGTTTCGAAATAGGCTATCTTACAGAGCGTGTAGATACGTTGATCAAAAAATGACGTTAATAAAGTGTGACAAAATAAAGATTACAAGTGAAGCAGGATGTAATGAATGCTATTCGGGGGTAATTGTGAGCCCAAGTCAAAATTCAAAAAAATGTCGTGAGTTTAAAAAAGAAAACAAAAAAAGAAAAAGCGTAAATTAAAACAAATGTAAACAAGGTTTTTTTTCCTTTTTCTCAACATTTCTGAGTTTACTTTTATATTTAAAATTTTTATTTATATTTAAGAGTTATATTTAAAATTTTACACATACCTATACCATTTACACATACCTATGATGACCATGAGAAGTAATTAAAATTTACAAATATGTTTTTCTGGAGTTTATGATTGTAACAACTAATTACTGATAAAAAATGAATATTTATCATGAATATAAGCTTATAAAGTATCTCTCTGGCTCTCCCTTACAAACAAATGAAAAAAACTGTGTTTTTAAGTTCCACCTTTGAAAATTTGATTTCCGGAAACTTCTGTGATCAATGATTTTTTGAAACGTCTAGACCAGTGATTCTCAACCTTTCTTTTGTGGCGGCACAATTTTAACGATTTCGAAATTTGCCGGCACACAATAAAAAAAAATTAGTTTAAAAGTTGTTTACTTACCTATAATACACTGTGTTAAATAGTTAGTGATAATAATTTTGAATGTGAAATAAAATAATATGTACAACAAAAGCACGTTTATTAAGAGATAATTATTTCTTTCGACTAATTTTGTATTAGTTGGTAACAGTTATTTATTTTTTTGCTAGTTATTAATTGTTAACTTGTTTTCTACAGTTATTAACTGTTAGTTTTTCTACATTGCTATTTTTGTGTGATTTCTTGTTAACTAGTTTTTTTGCTAATTAATTGTTAGCATGTTTTTTTGTTAGTTATCCTTTGCTAATTCACTTTTATAACTATTAATTGCATAGCTTGCTTTAATGATTAGCTTTTATTTCCGTTTGAAAATCATATTTAGTTTTCTTTCTTTTGTTAATTAATAATTTTAATGGTCATTAAATTTTCTACTTATTTCAACATTTTTTGAAATTGCCATAGACAATTTAAATTTAAATGCTTCCTTCTTATTTTAACTTATTTTGAGATTGTCAGAGACAAGACAATCGATGACAAAGATTTTCACGCTGTTAAAGCCCGGAAAAATTGTAAAAGTATATATATATAATATTATGTATATATATATATATATATATATATATATATATATATATATATATATATATATATATATGATATTATACATAATGTTCACTTTTCTTTAATTTAAACTTTACTCGTAATAAAAAAAAGCCTTTTAATTTTTATTGTATCATTTCTAATATTTGGCGACACATTTTAAAAATTTGGCGGCACACAAAAGTGCCGCGGCACAGTGGTTGAGAATCACTGGTCTAGACCTTCGATCTCCGGAAACTTCCGGAGATCAAAGATCACTCTGTTAGCGAAAAATCCGGATTTTTTTCCGCAGCACAATCAGCCCTGACTATTTAAATATTTTTATCTAAGAAAATCAACTTCTGGAGTCGACTTGCTAAGAAAAGAATTATTTACTGATTTGATAATAATAAAAAACACGGTATTTTGATCTGTTCCGAAAATAACCAAACAATTTGTCGATTCGGGAAAATCTATTCAGCTTCAGTATTTTTCATTTTGGAAAAGCTATGAGTTTTGGAATTATTGGCTACACCTGAAGTTTAAGCACATCATAAATAAATGCTAATAATTAGGCTAATAATATGATAATAATTAAATGCTAATAATACGTAGCGGGTCCTAAAACTTGGCTGGGTCCAGTTATTCAAAACTAAACAGAAAAAAAAAAAAAATCTAGGTGTATATATGTATAAACTACAGACGTAACTTATGATGGACGATGGGAGCTACCTAAAGCATTTGCAGCTGTTAATGTTAAACCTTGTCATTTTCAACTACACCTAGAAGATAAGAGGATTCCTAAGTCAAGCCCAGCAACCTTATCAAGTCGACCAAATTCGATTTCGTGAAGAATTTTGTAGTTAAAACTAACGCGTATTCGTGGGAGAAGAGAAAAACCGTCCATTGTTAGCCTGACGGTAAGGGAACTCAACCGGAGAGAAATTGAACACATTGCATCGCTACCAATAGATAATTTTATTCCGTTATGCTTCAGTGTTATGTAAGCACGAATAATAAAATTTCCCGAAAAAAGTTTATTATGTCAGAAATTAAATTTTTTTAATAATATTTTTAATAATATCTGTGTGTCCTTCTTCTCAATCTTAATGTAACTTTCTGTATTATTGATTTTATTATTTGAATTCTTCAAAATAGAAAATTCGAAAGACTTCAATCTTCAAAGAAAGACAACCAGAAAATAAATAACTTATCAAATGCGAAAAACAAGAAGATTTTCACCGACATCAGAATTTTTCAATTGAAATTGTGGGATTGATGAGAAAAATTTAGAGGAATCGTATTTCACCACTCTTAATGACTTTTTATCATATTTCTTTTATATTACATGTATATAAGTAACAATTTAAAATTTCTTAAACTAAGGAACCTTATTCGAAAGTGAATAATAAAAAAGAAATTTTTTTAATTTTATTTTTCAGTTTCAGTTAATATGTAATTAAGATGTGTTAACGTTCACTGCAGATTGGTAAGCAAATATATAAATCTTCAACGACGATTAAGTGCACTATTTCCATCCTTTTTGTTAAAAACCTTTAAGGTCGTAATCAGCTATATGGAATTAATAAATGAGAAGTCATAGAAGGGGAGAGGCGAATTCGTGAAAGCAGGACTTTAAAACTAGTTTATTATATGAACCTTATTGACCCTACCCAATATTTATTTCTGAGATCAATTTTTGAACTCAGAAATAAATATTAGGTTGGGTCAATTTTATTGAAGGCAAATGCATATAATTGATTTATTACATGGCAGTTCCTTCCTGGCACCCCCCCCCCCGAGGCTGGCTGAAGTATTAATAAAATATCAGAATCTAGATTTCTGAAAAACCATGAAAAAAAGATTAAATGATTGAACCCATTAACCCTTTTCTGTTGACACTAGATAAAACTTCTTTTGAAGACTATAAGTGTTATTTATAGAATTCGAAACAGAAGTTAATACCGAGAAATTATTTGAGCAAAAAATATGTTGAAATGTTAATAATTAGGAGTTCAATAATTTTTAAACTATTTAGTGCCTCTGAAAATTAGTTCGTGGATATCAATGCATTAAATGTTTACATAAGGCGTTTTAAATTGTTACATGCGTAAAATTATTACATTTACAAAATCGGAGTTCCGTCGAAAAAAGTTGGATCATACAGGGTTTCATAATCGAAAAAAATTTGGGAATCGCTGTCGTAATACATACTTTTTTACTTGATTGAATGCTCTTATTCTAAAAAAATGTAATTTATTTTGAATTTTATTCACCCTAATTATTAATGGAAGTTACTATTACGAAATAATTTAAGTCATAAAAAATTTAGTTGATAAGGAATATTTTTTCAGTCATAAAAGCATAACTTCAGTATTGCAATGGTAATAAATTTCCTTTCCTCAAAGTCCCATTGAAGGCGGCGTGATAATTTCACGGTCCTTTCTGGAAGATGAACTTTGACCTTGATGAATTTTTTCCCCAGAGCAGCTGTGGGTGGAATGCCTTCTAAGAAAAAGATCATGTGATGCTTTGGCAAGTTTCCCGCCTAACACGCCAAAACTAACGTTTTGATTGGTTCGATAGAAAAGCGCGCACTTCTGTCTTTCAATATGGCTGAGTGGAAAGTTTTGCAAACTGTTTTTTTTGTAAGAGTTTTTATTTGAATTAATAATTTATTAAAATTGTCTAATTTGTAATAAATATAATTTTATTTCTTAATTTCAAACTCCTTTTTTTTTGTTAATTTAAGATTTGTTAATTAAGATTTGTTAATTTAAGATTATTAAAAAGTTACTGTTTATTTTCCCCCTTCTCTTTCGACTCGATGTTTATTCGTAAATGAAGTAAGTTTTTTTCCCTGTATTTTAAAAATTTTATAGTGTATAATTTAGACGTAATGCATCTTTATTTTTGACTAATTATTGTTTTTTTTTTTAAAAAGTAAATATAAATTTAAAGTTAGTATGATTTTGCTTAAAATTTATGTTTAAAAAAAAACACCATTTACTTTGCTTAATTTGTTTAAATAAGATCTAAATTGTATAGAGTATTATAATGTTTAAATACTGGAAGAAAAAGTATTATGTATTCAGTTTTAATATAATAATTATTTTGTTTAGAAATCGATAACCATAAATTGAAGTTTAATTAGAAATTTCTCCGATAAAGTTTAATTCAATTAGTTATTTAAAGAAAAAAATAGTTTTGTTTCATTGAAAACGTTACCTTAAAAGCATAGTATTTAATATGCAATAAATATAAAAATTATTACGTTTGCCAAACTTTCCATTTCGAATTAACAGTTAAAACTTAACAATTTTAAAATGGATTAGCCTACTTGAATAGAGTTTCCATAAGTAAGTGTTTATTTATGTTTATCTTTGATTTTCTACTTCGTTATCCTTGTTTCTTTAAAACCCAGATTTTTCACTCTTGAACTATGTTTACATTTTGCATGCGATTTTTTTTCTATCTTCTGTACCTGTTATTTCAATTTCCTCCCCGTTCCTGATATCACGACGGTAACACCGTTCTTTTTTGGTCCTCTCCTCTTAGAGAGCGCCTTTTCTTTCCCCCATCTTCCCCCTTTCCGTCGTGATGTCATGATCGGGTTTCTCTTTTTCCTCCTACCCCTTGGCGACCTATCCAAATAGGTCGCCAAAAAATTGGCGGCACTTGGCCTTGCCGTAGTTATGATAATCATCCCCTTCATATCCAGTGCTGTAGTTTGGGGCGCAATTTTTTTTTAATATTTGAAAAAAAGATTTCAAACCAGTTAAGGCTGTTCCTTAAATATGTTAATTAATGTTGACAATATTAAGTTATTAAATCACACACAAAAAAGTACTTTCTCAGAATAAACATATTTTTTTCGACATATACGGAATTCTGTCCTTCGAAATATGGATGGTACTGGGTAACCACAATTTTGTATTATTTTTAAAATTAAAATTTGCATTAAAACAATATTTCGAATAAATTTAAAACCAGTTTGGTCTAAATTGAAAAAGTTAGCTAGTTTAACTAGTATAATTTCTCCTTTTCTTAATTTAATGTAATTTATTTAATAACTTTTTAAATTACTTTAATAGTGATGCTTTTTGTGTTACTATGTTTTCTTTGAAAAATATGGGGAAAAGAGAAAAAAAATAGTTGGTAATATTGAATAGTGAACTACATTGTGAAAATTAAAATTAATAAACAGTTTTATTAAAATATTTAAAACATATTATATTGATGCATTAGCATAATGTATTTAAAAAAAATTTATCCTTCTTTAAAACCATAATTGAAAATAATATGAAACTTCTCAAATTAATATTAGATTATTTATGCACATCAAAAGTCCTAAAGGCAAAAAATGGTTAAGTTATTATAGCTATTAATTTAAAAATTGGTCTGTATCAATGCAATTGATTGGTAACAGTTGTTTTTTTAAATTTAACTGATTTAAAATCTTTTATTAGAATGAGGAAAGACAATTTTTTTAATTAAATTTCCTCTCGTTTGCATGTAGGTAGTCTTTTTATTGAAATCATTTTAAAATATTTTTGTTTAAACCCTCCCCGAGCTGTGGTTAAACCAGCAGGCAAACAACAAACGTTTTGTTCAAGCCAACAGATTATGTAAATAAAATATAAATAAATGAAACTGCTAGATTTTTTTCCGTTAATCTCCTACTCTGCTTATTTGTGAATTTACAATAAAATTAGAATTCAAGCATATTGTATGCTATAAATTAACTGCTCTATCAGTATATCACTTATATATAAAACTCACTTTCTGTTGTTAATTTTCACCGAAGAGAAATCAAACTGAAGTAACATATAATGGTTCATAGTTAATTTATTATTAATTCAAAACTTTTTCTGTATGTTCAAAATATTAAATATAAATAATATTTTTACTTGGTTGTAACAAATAAAATGATGTAAAATAAAATTATAAATGCTAGGTTTTTCAAGTCAATAAAATAAAAGAGTGAAATAATTGGATTTTATCACTCATATAATCAAAAATGTCGAACACACCGCTTTCTGAAGACAGAAGAGGGATTGATCTTATCAGCAACTTAAATTCATCTTCTTCTCCGTTTCTAGAAAGTGATGCACGAACATTTTTCGTTTTAGGTGTGACAAAAATATAATTATTATTTTCTTTTTAGTCTACCTAAAAAATGTTTTTTTTTTTTTTTGCAGTTTTGGATCTGTTTATGTTTTAAAAGAGTCAAAATTTCAATTACTAATAACTTCTACATATAAAGCAAAAAAGTTTTGTTTTTCGAAAAATTTCTTAAGTGATAAAATGATGATAAACTTAGCTTACAATATTCCGGAAACAATTTTAGCTTATTTTATCAATTAGAATAATGGTTGAATTTGGAACTCTTCGGCTACTTAGAAAGTGATCAAAATATCCATTAGCGTTACATGCAATTTTCCTTTAATTGGTAATAAACTCTTGTTGTGATCAGGAATCTACTTGTATTTTCACTTAGCACAGAGTTTCAGAAAATATTTGAATTTTCTAGCTAGTCGGAAACTGGTAGAAATTTCAATCGCAAATTACCATCATTACAATCACAAAAGGAAGTTAATTCAGTTATTAATAATAAATGCTGTAGGTAATAAGAAAACTTTTGTAAATTCATGGAGATTGTCACAAGTTTCTCAACATTCTCAGAGATAAAAAGAAAAGAGTTGTTAGTAATTTACTATTGATAATTAACTATGTTACTCCATTGAGCTTTTGTATGTTTTTATATTCTCTATTAAAATAAATTTAAAATTTGATAATTTATTTTACATGAATATTAATTTTCACCCACAATAAAATGTTTTTTTCACAGAGCTCCAGTTTATACGCAAAACTCAAATCAATTATTTACTTTTAATGTAACGATTTCGTTTTTTTATTTTTTTTATAACATATTTTATTGCTAGTGCTACCGAATTCCACAGGGTTTTTAAAATTCCAGTTATTTCTCAGTTAATATTATTTCTACACCTAAAATTTTTAAATTGAGCATTTAAATAATTATTTATTGATGTGCTCACTTTATACCGATATTATCAAAACTCCATGTAATGTTTCGATTTTATTTTCGGCAGTTATTCGTATTGATTTTCACATTTGGTTTTAAATATCCAGATATATTTTAGATAATGTGGAAAATTCAAATCGCGCTTATGAATATTTAATTTTTAAAGCAATGATTCTATCTATCACTTGTTTTTTTTTTTCAGGGGAGGAGAGGGTATTTATTTTCACAAAGTTTTTAATATATTACATATTACAACAACCAAATCTCGAAAAGAAACGCACATTTAGTACCAAAGAATCCAATTTGCTTGATTTCGCCGCCGATCTTTTTTTCGATAGTAACTGCTTCGGGTTTCATGATTTTTAATTATGTGACCGTTTAATTATGTGTTAATTATGTGACTTACGAAATGGTGAAAAAGAAAATAATTAGTCTTTTTTCTTCTTACAAAATGTGAGAATATCACCCATGATATTAGAATTAAAAAAATATTACATATTCATTTTAAAAAAATATATAGCTACCTACAATTTTATTTTGTCCAAGTAGAGTTTTTTTTTTTTTTTTTTTTTGTGAACACATTGTTTATATTATTTTAATTTAATTAGTAGCATGTAAATTTGTTTTTATTAAAAGTATGTCTTGCAGAGAGATATTACTAGTGCCAGAGAGGTTTGTCTCAAAAAGCCCAAAAAAATTCTGCCACAGGAGGTGCAAAATTTTTTTGATTACTAATTCTAGAAAATGTTAATTATTAGGATAAAATGCAATCTGATTCTTTAGAGAAAAATTAAAACTTGAATTAATGATTCAAAAGTTTATGTTAGTGTATAGATTAGTGATTCCAGTTACATGCTAGTAGAGTATGTAAAATGCACCAAAAAATTTAAACAGAGATATCAAAAATAAGTTATGGCCTGGCACATGTAATTCTCCAGCATAGAGGAAAAAGACAAAATTTCAACCAAACTTTATGCATGCATAAATTTCTATCTTTCTTTTTTTTTTTCAAAGCTGAATGAGAAAATTAGAATTCTGGGTATGAAATTACATTGTTGCTTTTCCTTGAGGTACATGTTTGATCAGTTTTAAAAGACTTTATTGTTCATATATAACTCTTATTTTTTATAAATTCTTTATTTTGTCTATTAATAGATAAAAAGAACTATGAATGTGAATATTAATAGATGAATAAAGAGGTAGAGAATTCTAATTTTTAATAGGAACCCGCTTTTAGTAAAAAGAGACCCAGAAATATCGAAGTCCTGTGTCCTAAAGATCCGTAGCTTCAAAATTGTAGCAGAATCACTGAAAGATTATTTTCTTTCACTACTGTCAGCTAGAAATTTCAAGGACCCATACTCCAACTGTCAGATTCAATGGCTCAACCAGTAAAATTTTTCTATTTTTCCAGTAAAATTTTAAGATTGATAATTTAATGTATCAATAAATTTTCTAAAGGTTTATTTTGAATTAACAACAATTAAAATAGAAAACCTTTTAAATAATAAACTGTGCCTATAAATTACGCCTGCAGAAGTAAATTCAGCTATTTTATTGATTTACTAAAAAAATAGCCTCACCTAAAAAATAGTTGAGAAAAACCATTTGAATTTACTTGTGCCCAGTTGCCATTTTATTGCCTGCGCTGGCAAAATACCTAATAAACTACTTTTAAATACTTATTATTATTGAATGATAAATATAGAAAAAGAAGAGGATAATTCGAACGATAATTAAAAAATTTTACTAAGCTTTATCTTGAACATATTTTGTATTTTTTAAATTTAACTTCATTTAGAATTGCATTTAATTGTTTCAACTTCAGATTAATTTATGAGTCTCATACTTTTCTATTTTTTTTAAAGCCTGTTGTATTTTTTTAAAAATTGGCAAAACTGTACTCTTTTGCTATCATTTTCTTGGAGTTCATAATTGGTGATATACTACAACTAATTAATATGTCAAGATTAAAACTTTCTTTTTTACCAAAATTTACTTGTAATATTTGAATCATGCATTTAGATAATTACTGTTTTGATTGATGCGCAATTTACACCGATAGTATCGTAAATCGATGTAATGTTTCGATTGAATTTTCAGCAGTTATTGATTTTCATGTGGTTGTTAAACATCCCAATATATTTGAAACAATATGGAAAATTCGAATCGTGCATTTGAGTATTTATTTTCTAAGGCAATAATTCTATAGAATTTTCAGAAGTTATTTGCTATTGATTTCTCCATATTTTTTAAATCCTATATTTTTATACAATATTATTTATTACAACAACCTTATCTCAAAACGAAACACTCGTTTGAGGAGTCCCATTTGCGTAATTCCGTCATCAATCTTTTTTCTTTCTTTTTTTTAAGAATTACTACTGCAGATTTCATGATATTTAATAATTTTTTTTTTATTGTGATTAGTTACAAAATGCGTAATGCAAATGTGTAAATACGAAATATGTAATTACAAAATGCGTAGTCCCACAGTGGACTGGCCACGGTCAGTGTACGGGTGGGTGACCACTTGGATCAGTCTACGTAGGGACCGAGGGTGTGCGGTATTGGTCCTCGTTAAACTGTGCTACCGTAAAGTGCTCGACTTCGCACGCAGGTCGTCGGGCTACCGAAGCGGGGGTGCCATCCCCTCCGCAGAGGATCAAAATTGTGATGGCATGTCTTCGGATCATCCTCCGTGATGTTTCCCAGACCGTCGCCAATAGCCCATTGTGCAGCTCTAGTGCGACATAAATTAACAATAACAACAAAATGCGTAAGTAAATAATGTGTGCGTTTCCCCCTGAACAAAATGCGAGAATATCACCCATAATAATAGAATAAAAAATTATTACATGTTCAATTAAGAAAGTAATAGATTTTTTATTTTTGACACAGCATATTTGTTATTTTAAATTAGTAAAATATATGTTTGTTAGTATCAAAAGTATCTTGCAGAAAGATAATAGTGCTAGAGAGTTTAGTCGCAGATATCTGAAAAAAATTCTGCCACACGGTCACTGATTTGCAGTACTATGCCCCTTTTATTTTAAAAATCTTTTATGTTCAGGCCGAAAACTGAGAAAAATGACTTAAAAATGAGATTTTCTAATAATAAATGGAAAGAAAATTAAAGATTTTATATATGGTAAAAAGCTTACAGTGCCCAATTCTCGAGGCATCCTATTCCATACTCTAAAACTTTTTTTTTTTTTTAATGCTGCAAAATGTTTGCATTTTATTCATTTTTGAATTGTTATTTCATTGTCTTTCTTTTTTATTATTAATTGGCTGTTAATTTAATTCTAAGGGGTATTTATCCCCATAATCCTCGTCTTCCTTGCACCATGGATTAGATCTAGATCCTTATTAGAGTCGAGCTTTATCTCAATATTTATCTTAAATTATATAATTAGCATTAAATTGGCATAATAGCAATATTAGCATTAAATTGTTTCAATAAATATTAAATAGCATTTTTTCCACTATTTTTATTTCACTAATCATCAAAATAACAGGTTGTCATGAAAACCTTCTGTAAACGAGTTTTAAACTTGGCAAGAAGAAAATAAAAATTTTATTTGTTTAAAAAAAAAAACGGTTTTAAATAAGGGAATATAATTTCCTTTTCAAAAAGTATGCTTACCAGTTAAAAATTATGGATGTAGAGCATTGGGTTGTAATCAATACGAAAGATGCCATTAAATTGAAAGTGGGATTTATTTTAAAAATTTAAAATAAAATCCTTGTTATGCTTCTGATTGTATAGTGTTTGAATTACAAAGTTTAAACTTCAATTTGTTTTGTTTAATGAAATTTACTTTCTATATATTTTATAGTTGAAAAAAAAGAATCCTTATTTTACTTCTCTTCATATGAGTATGAACCCTGTAATGCTAAGTCTATAAATAATTTTCATTTTCTTTCCCTTTAATTTCTGATGTATATTCTTAAGTTAGTATTATTCATCAGAAATTATTTTTAATGATAAATATATTTTAGGTCTCACTCTTAAGACATGGATAGCAATGTTGCACGCAATGGCAGACTTATTGATATTGTTGACAGCACATGGCGAGAAGAAAAGTTACCTGATGAACCTATTGCCGTCCCTGCTTCAGAACTTCCAGATCCTGAACCTGATAATGGAAATCCACAAGAAACATTGAGAGAACAAGAACAAAAATGGACCGATTTAGCTTTAAATAAAATACATAAAGTTACTCCAACTGTAACAACATCTTAAAATAACATTTTTATGGTAAATTTTTGTATAATGCAAGATTTATTGTATTGCCTCATTAACTATTGTATAGCCTAGTAAATTTTTAATTTGTATTCAGTCATTTTAATTTGATATACATGCATTTAAATATTTCAATTTTTTCTATGTTCAATAAAACATCCACCATCCAGTGATGTCATGATTTTTGTACAAGTTTCTTATTAAGTATTAAATCAATAGATGAAAATTTTTTACTTTTTTTAATATCTAAATTAAATCAAATGTGCATTTCAAAATATTACTGATGGTAATTTTGTGTTCAATTTTTATTGAAAATTTATATGAAATAAATAAATGCCAGATATTCTGTAGAAATTAAATTTTTAAATGAAAAATTGTTATACTGGACTATTATTAGAATTTAAAAGACATACTAAAACCTGGCTTAAAAATTGCACCACAGGAAAATTGAAAGAATCTGTTGCAAAGCAATCTCACAAATTTTTCCGCTGTTACCTCATATAATATTTGTCATGATTTTCTGCACTACTAATTCAGATTAAAGAACAGCAGTTTAAATTGCTCAGCTCTACACCTTGTCACATTTAGGACATGACCCAATCAGGTAGACAATATTGTTATTTTATGTGGCTGGGTGGCGCAGTTGGTTTGTCATCGGCCTTCTGAGCCCAAGTCTGCGGGTTCGATCCCCGGCCCAGACACCGGATTTTCGGGATGCAGAAAATCCTCAGCGGCCATGTCGTATGATTATGCGGCATGTAAAAGATCCCTGGAGTGCCTTATTGGCTCTTGGCATTTCCGGCAAAATTAAATTCCTAGTGCACTTTAGCATCCATATAGTCTCGGTGCTGCCATCTAGTGTGGCAGTAACTAGACGTCCAAATTAACATGACCAACGGTATCTCACCCATTGTGGTGGTCCTGAAAGAGTGGATACCACCTCTGGAGAACGCACTAGGTCTGCTCATCGGCAAGACCGATTGTGCAGTTCATTGGAAATAAAAAAAATATTGTTATTTTAAATTTAATCTTGTTTTATCTGAAAGAGTGAGTATCAAACATACTTAAAATTTTACATTTAAGGTAATTGTATCAAAATTTCTTTTTCCCGGTAGAAACCTTGTCATATTTAGGGTAACTATCATCCACTGGTCAGCAGTCTTTTAAATTACTTTGCATCACCTGATTTTATTTATTTTTTTTAATATTTAGCAGCATTTGGTTATGAAAATAAGCTACTATTATATTTGTAATTGTGAAAATGTGTGATTTGTAGTTATTATAA
The DNA here is from genome assembly GCF_982258835.1 of Parasteatoda tepidariorum. Classification (NCBI taxonomy): domain Eukaryota; kingdom Metazoa; phylum Arthropoda; class Arachnida; order Araneae; family Theridiidae; genus Parasteatoda; species Parasteatoda tepidariorum. The sequence goes on along the minus strand of NC_141763.1, from coordinate 56,417,849 downwards.
TACAGTACTAGCTAACATTTACTGAGATCAGGGTTAATGTTATCAATCTCTTATTGTTATCAAATTCACTAGGTCCTAATTTTATCGACTCAATTGTATGTTAAAATTATCGCTTTCTGTAATTATTACATAGTTTATTGTTATCAGTTATATTTATTTTTCAAAAATCATCTTAACTGCCAAAGAAATATTCACTACATTTTCACAAGAAGCCTGGTTTTTTTTTCCCTGTACTATTGTTTAAATTTCTGAGAATTAACCCCTCTTTCATTGCGATGTCTTAAGAAGAGAAAGCGCTCCGATGACTTTAAAAAAAAAACATTAAGAACAATTTAATGAGGTTCATAGGAAAAATTATAGACAATCAACTAATGATGATTTTTTTAATTATGTATAATTTTTATATTTTAAGGAAAAGATACAATATTCATAGATTTTTTTTCATTTCATTTGCAAATTCAGCAATTGGCTTAAATTGGTAAATTTATCTGATTTTGTGATTTGTTTATTGTTATCAATCTATTAATGTTATGAAAACCATTGTGTCCCCCAAAGTGATCACATGATGTGGAGACTACTGTATATAATTTGCTTACGATATTTCAAAAGTTCTCCGTATGATTATAAAATTAAGTTTTACCATACTCCTTTATGTTAAACATTACAACTACAGTTGTTTCAATTTTAGAAAAAAATTCATTATTTTTTTCTTTTCCTTTTTTATTTTTACTTATTCAGGGTGCACAGCCAAATCTTTCACCAAAAAATGAGTGCTTTTTAAACGCTCAAAAAATATTTTAAAGCACTATATACATTAACAAAATGCAAAATAGTTTTCAAAAACTTTACACGATCATGATAAAATAATTAGTTTTTGACAAATAACTCTTTTCTTGATTATATTAGCCGTTAAAATGTGATCAAGAGATCTGTTCGATGTCACGAGGGGGGGGGGGAGAATATCTTGCAAAATGCAGAAAAGATGAACATGAGAGTGCAATAATCTCACTGAACCCAGCTTAGTAGACACACATGTAAAACGATTAGCACTTTCATACGCTACGGACCGACAGTACGCTGAAATAGATTGTGGTCAAATGAATTAAAAAGGTAAATAGAACAATGTGAAAGGCACACTTTTGCATAATAAGTAGCGAAAATCGACATGGTAAAGAAAAAAATCTCAATTTCAAAAAGGTAAAATTAAGCACTTTTTAAAAACACTATGAAAAAGCACCTTTAAGGGATTTAAAAAACAAAAATAAGCACTTTTTTAAAACGCTATGCACCATATTATTTATCAAATGACTTTTAAATGATGGTATTATTGAAACTAGATTGTAATTATAAAGTGTTTTAATTTAATATTTGTTGCTTGGTTGAAGTCCAAATGGGTTTCCTAACCTGAAATAATTATAAATTAACATATAAAAATTAAGGCGAAGAAAGCAGTGCTGGCAGACTGATAGACGGGCATCTCCATACTGTATAATCTGAAGCAGTTAAAAAATTACCAATTATATATGAGAGCTGTTATGAATTTCTGCTTGACAAACAGTGGGCGTTGTAATCACTTGTGTGGCGCGCAAAGGATTGGAATGGGTGGCGTATCGGAAAGCCCTAAAAATCCCGTACCATCATTGTTTTATTAATATTAAATTTGTTTGTTATCAAATATGGTGTCTTTATTCAATGCACCCATTCTCTACTGAATCATTCTGCAACAAGTGCAGCTATAATTAAAAGCAAATTTAATTTTTTCACAAAATGGCGGCCTTTTGAAAAGATAGCAAAAGTCTAATTTTGGCATTTAAACATTCATAAAAAAAAGCTGGCAGGCATGTTTAAACCAACAGAATCAAAAATAAAAAAATTTCACAGAAGATAACAAAAATCTACCTTTTTGGCATTTAAACAGGTTTAAAATAATAAAAATTTTGGAAAAAATATTTGATTTTTGTTTGTTCCAACCATAGCCACATCAATTCTTTACAAATTTCCAAAGCAACATCAAAAAAAATCCAGTAGTTTTTCACCAATCCAGACATCTAACAAAAAAAATCATGATTTTTAGGTAATCATGTTAGAAGATTTTATAGCATTTCTCTTAGGTTTTTTGAAACCTACCATCAATTGGTGATAAATCGACCATACATCACACCTTCCTTGGACTCATACATTTTGTTTGCATGCACTGCTTCTTCCAGTGCCACAAATCTGGCACCTTTGCTGGAGGTAGGCGAGCTGTTTGCTATACTCGAACAAATAATTGGCAATTTTGACCAAATTCTTTACCAGAGTAAATGTGTTTTGGAGAAAACCTCCAAATTAGCAATTCGTTATTGTTTTGACTGTTAGAGCCAACACATCTTTCCAATAAATTGTCATTAGGCAAGCCTTCATATGCGGGCCTGATTGTCTCCTATTCCATCTGTGACCCCTCAACAGTTGATCCGAATAACGGTTTCGCCAACTTGTACTCCATAGCATAAAGTATCAAAATATTCAATAAAAAGTAAAACATTATTTAGAATTTCTAGGTCAGACATCCCCCTTAAATTTATATGATTTGTAAGGAAGTTATGATCCTTTGTAAAACTTAGATTACAGAGTAAGTTGGTCCACCTAAAACCATGCAAATTCAAAATGATCAGAAAAAAATAAACAGATTCAAGATAATTTAGAGAAACTTTATTATAAACATTATTTTAGCTATCTTATAGAATTATACAATTAATACTTTTTTTACAGTAAGACACTTAAAAATAATTATTCAAATTAACTTAGATTTTTTAAAAAATAGAAAATATTTTTTAACAATTCAACTTTTTAAGTTTAAAATGAAGAATAAAAGTTCAGAAAGCAAAAGTTTACAAATATTTCATGAAAGTACATATAAAATTTGTTTTAAAATGATCATGTATACAAATATCCATTTTATTAATTTTATTTGCAAAAGTTACACTAAACTAGTTTTGTGTAACTGGAACAAAATTTCAAGTACATAAATATTGGGCAAAAAAGACATTTTAAACAGAATATCTCATACCCATGTTCATAAAAATTACACAAGAATTTTACTGTGTATTTAGATTTAAAAATAATTTTATAATTTATCTTTTTTTTTTTAAAGAATTATGACTACGAATAAAATTTTTGAGTTCTATCGTGAATTAAATTTATATTATGCAATGGCAATAAAAATATACTTAATATCCAACTAATGTTGATAAAGTAATAACCATTGTTATTGAGATTTTGACAATTGACGGTTTTATCTGTGATATCACAAACCCCTTTTTCACAATTCTCAAAAACCAAAAATTTTAGTGTAAAAAATAATTATTAGCTATTAAATATAGGAGGATTTTAGAATAAAAGTACATATAAAGTGATCAATCAATTATGTTCTGGAGTCATTTTGACTTTCAATCCTCTCTTTGTTCTAACAATTAATGTCAAAAATCCAAACTTTAGTGTGGAAAATATTAAATAAGTATAAAAAAAAAATTTATAAAATTGCAATTTATATGTAATCTGTTAATTTGTTTAATTATTGAAAATAAAAATACAAAAAGAATCATCTTATTCATTATGTGTAGAATCAATTTTTTATTCCAATATTAACTAAACCTTTCTCTGAAGCGTGCAATTACGGAAAAATAGTTTCAAATCAAAGCCCCTATATTCCAAGCTTATTTTTTAGTTTTGAATAAATAAGACCTAAGATTGAAAACATTCTTTTGAGTGATGCTGACCGGCATGAAGTTAAATGTAGATGTTCCAAAACTGTTTTAATGAGCTAAAGTAACATGTAATTAGGAAATTTATTTAAGAACTGTACTAAATATTTTAAACCCTAAAAATTATTCACTGAAAAAATATTAACTCACTTAAACGGAAATTTATATTTTTTGTAAATTACAATTAGTTTACTTATCAAGGAATATATCAATTCATAATCATGATTTATTGGCAATATTCATGTACATTTAAGTATTAATAACAAATATTGAGAATTAAAATTTCTTAAGTTGAGAACAGACAACTATTGGCAGCTACTTTAGTTTTACTTAATTTAAAAAATCTCACTAAAATGTGGCATATGAGAATTAAAATTAATATTTAGATTAATAATAGATAACTCATAATTATTGCCTTCAGTAACTATGACTTGAAACTGAATAGGTAGTTATAATATATAGCAAATAATAGTGATTTTTTATTTAGTTTTTTTTTATTTATTTAAAAAAAACTTCTATAATTTTGGATACATTTTTCATTCATGATTTATAAAATAAATCATTATTTATAATGCAAGTATAGTGCGTGATAGTAGTGTCTAATAAAATGTCCCCAATGGTAAGAAAGAAATTTGCCTCAGGTTTTTGACACTTTTCAACATGTTTTAGATGTGTCTTGTGAAAAACTAGTTTTTAACATCAAAACCCAACGCTAGTAGTAACAGAAGATGATATAATTCTTATTTTTCCTAAACCCCTTTCTGAAAATATCAAGCTTTTCATTACACATCTCTTATTTGATACGTCCTTAACTGACTTTAACTTGCTATAAATCAATATTTAGAGTAATAATAATAGATAGCTACTACTGCTCTGTCATGTTTCATTTAGCAAAATCAGTTAGTATAAATACCAAAAATTTGTTTTTAATAAATTCAATAAGTAATCGTGTGAGATTTTAAAACTAGATTTTTTTTTTTTTTTCAAAATTTGTTCAAAAGTTATCTAAATTTTGAGAATCTTTTGCAATTTTTCTTCTTTAAATAATAATTATTTATCCATTGCTGTCGAAAAATTTATCAAGTTTTCAATTTCTAAGCTTGCACTTAACTTGATGCCAATAGCAACAACAAAAAAAAAAAAATTATAAATAAAAATTAAAAAAGAGATTAAATGTTACCACATATAAATCTTAATATTAAAACTGGAACAAGATGAAAACTGTTCCAAGTGTGAACTATTATATATCATAATAATAATATCCTTATATATTGTTAACAAATAAAATTACAGTACAGAACCTTTATCATATTACATTGATATGTAATATGATATACATATCAATAAGCAGAAAGTCGAAGAATAATAAAAAATTTATCACAATACTTCATATAAATATAATAAAGTATAAAAAGTTACTATGATATGTTACATAGTACCTTCCAACCACTATGAAATTTCCGCTGTTTCAGAAAATATTTAGTCTATATGTAAAATTTTACATATAGATTCTATATGTACAATTCTACAACTTCTTATAAATAAATTAAATGAATATATCAAATATCATACTCTAAAGTATTGATAAAAGTTTCAAAGAATTTTATAGGGCTCAAAATTTCAGCTTTAGTTAGCTACTAGATAAATATATTTCACTGTTAACAGTGAATGTCTCTTTTAATTATATTTTTTCATGAATTTTTCCTGAATAAGTTTTCTCTCCAGTATGAACAATACAATGCCTATTTAATATTGATCTATTTGCAAAGGATTTATTGCACACAGTGCACAAGAAAGGTTTCTCTCCAGTATGAGTAAAATAGTGATCTTTCAAATTAGTCTTCTGAGAAAATAATTTATCACATATACTACATGAATAACGTTTTTCCCCAGTATGAAGAGTGAGGTGCGTATTCAAATTACTTTTACTCGCAAAAGATTTATCACACACACTGCATCTATAAGGTTTCTCACCAGTATGAACAAAAGAATGTCTATTTAATTTAGATCTTTCATCAAAAGATTTATCACACACACTGCATGCAAAAGGTTTTTCTCCAGTATGAATACGTGAATGTTTATTTAATTTAAATCTATTTGTAAAAGATTTATTACACACACTGCACAAATAAGGTTTCTCTCCAGTATGAGTTAAATAGTGTTCTTTTAAATTAGATTTCTGTGCAAATGATTTATTACATACATTGCATGAATAAGGTTTCTCTCCAGTATGTAGAATGAGGTGGACATTTAAATGATTTTTATTTGCAAAAGATTTATCACACACACTGCATCTATAAGGTTTCTCACCAGTATGAACAAAAGAATGTCTATTTAATTTACATTTGTCCTTAAAAGATTTATCACACACACTGCATGCGAAAGGTTTTTCTCCGGTATGAATACGTGAATGTTTATTTAATTTAGATCTATGTGTAAAAGATTTATTACACACATTGCACAAATAAGGTTTCTCTCCAGTATGAGTTAAATAGTGTGATTTTAAATTAGATTTATGTGCAAATGATATACTACATACACTACATGAATAAGGTTTCTCTCCAGTATGTAGAATGAGGTGTACATTTAAATTATTTTTAGTTGCAAAAAATCTATCACACACGCTACATCTATAAGGTTTCTCACCAGTATGAACAAGAGAATGTCTTTTTAATTTACTTTTGTCATTAAAAGATTTATCACATATATTGCATGTGTAAGGTTTTTCTCCAGTATGAATAAGATAGTGTTTAAGTAAGCCGTGTTTCCATGCGAAAGTTTTTTCACATGCACTACATGAATAAGGTTTCTTTACAGTAGAAACAATAGAGTGTTCCTTTAAACTATCTGATTGAGTAGATTGTATGTTAAGCATATTGAATGATGTAAATACTTTTTTAGAATGAACAAGATAGTGTCTAAAAAAACTCAATTTCTTTGTGAATATTTTACAGTAATTTGAACACGGACTACAATAGTTGACTTGACGGCATGGGATAGGATGCTGTTGTTGTTAATTTACGTCGCACTAGAGCTGCACAATGGGCTATTGGCGACGGTCTGGGAAACATCCCGGAGAATGATCCGAAGACATGCCATCACAATTTTGATCCTCTGCGGAGGGGATGGCACCCCCGCTTCGGTAGCCCAACGACCTGCACGCGAAGTCGAGCACTTTACGGTAGCACAGTTTAACGAGGACCAATACCGCACACCCTCGGTCCATACGCAGACTGATCCAAGTGGGCCACCCACCCGCACACTGACCGCAGCCAGTGATGCTTGACTTCGGTGATCTGCTGAGAACCGTGTCTTAACGATCAGTCCACTGCGGGACTGGGATAGGATGCAAGAGTGTGACAAGCTCCATGCTAATAGCTTATAGCTTTTGTCTAGTCTCTTATTGCTCGCCCAAGAAAGCTGTAAGCAAATAGCATTGAGTTGAACGTATTCTAACAATCATTTTATCAACAAACAACCTCTTAATTGATTAATGCATTTTTCTAATGTGATTTTCTTGATTGTAAGGATATATTTCTTGCATCATGTAAGATGCTTTAACTGTTAAAAAGACATTATGCTGAAAAAACAACTGTGCCTCATAAGTTCCTTGAATACACGCATTTGCAAATAAAAATAATTTCACCGAAATTATTCCTTTTTGTAAAAAAATACGTGTTATTTCTGATGTGATTGTGATGAAAATTGTTCTTTGTACTTAAGTGTTATGTGGAGTGTATGCAATAAAAATTACCCTTAGCGTGGTAATTAGATTAATGTTATAAAATATTATCCATTTTAATTAACCAAAGATGATATTGTGGGCAGAAAACAGTGATTCAGTGTCTTTATGCTGGAAAGAAACTATTATGTTTTTACTAAAAAGAAAACTTTATGCAATGTGTGTAATGAAGCTTTAACACAAAAAAGGTATTAAAGTAAAAACTCTCCTGTTCATATTGGAAAGAAGCCTCATATGCTGTATGCAAGATAAAACAGTTTCATAGACATCTCATTTAAAAATGTGCTATCCTGTTCACACTAGACGTAAAGTACATACATGCTGTATGTGTGATAAAACATTCTCTTGCAAAACTAATTTAAAAATGCACTATCTTGTTCATACTGGTGAGAAACCTTACACATGCATTATGTGTAATAAATCTTTTAAAGAAAGATCTAAATTAAAAAGACATTATCTTATTCATACTGGAGAAAAACCTTATGAATGCAGTGTCTGTGATAAATCCTTTGCAAGGAGATGTAATTTAAATATGCACCTTATTGTTCATACTGGTGAGAAACCTTACTCATGCAGTGTATGCAATAAATCATTCAGTTCTAAAACTTATCTAAAAGGACATTATGTTGTTCATACTGGAGAGAAACCTTTTTCATGCATTATTTGTGATAAAACATTTGCGCAGAAAACTAATTTGAAAGAACACTATTTTACTCATACTGGTGAGAAACCTTATTCATGCAGTGTGTGTAATAAATCTTTTACAAATAGATCAAAATTAAATAGACATTATGTTACTCATTCTAGAAAGAAGCTTTATTCAAGTAAAACTTAAAAAGAAATAAATAAGCATTCAAAAAAATTTTTAAAGGAAAAACCTTGCACATTTGATTCTTAATTTAGCCTATTTTTTCTTCTTTCAAAGGATGATTTAAATTGAATTGATTTGCAATATACAGTGTGTTTAATGATAAAATTTTTTTTTTTACTCTTCCTTTGTTATTTTCTAATGTATTTTTTCACAAATGGATTTAAAAATATTGTTCTAAAAGTGATAAAATCCGTTTTTTTTTTTTTTAAGTGGTAAAACAGTGCAATTATTTCTTCTTAAAAGAAAGAGATGCTAAGACTATTAACAACTCAATGAAAATTAAATGCTTACAAATGGAGTCTTATGTAAACATGATCGTTCTGAAGCAAAATGTACTCGCAATTGCAATAAATGCTATAGATGTTCCTTCAGACCAATATTTGTTTGGACCAGAACTTTTTATCTCCATGTCCCTGCATAACTATTTATTTCCATATCTCCAAAATAATAATAATAATTTTTTTATCCTGTTGACATTTTTTGTTTCATTCTGTAGACATGTATATACATAATTTGCTATGTAACTTATTTACGTTCAAACAAAATTGTATTTCATTAAAAAGACCATTCATTTATTTTGATGATATTCATTATTCTTTATTTTGATGATATCGCAAAGCATTTACAATTGTCTTATAGCAGGACATCAAGTATAATTCTGCTAAGGCAGGACTATTTAAAACAAAAAGACAATTTTTTGTTTTAATAATGTGCATGACTTGTTATGAAACAAAAATATATTGCAAAAAATAATTACAAAAATATAAATTCTGTTTTTCAAATTTTTTTTGAATTTAAAATAAAATTCGTTTTGCCAAAAATTTGTTTAAAACTGTTTTCTAAGGTGCAGTAATAAAAAAAATTGAGCAAGCAATTTTTAATATAATTTTACTATAAATAAATAAATTAACGAAATACAGCAAATGATAATAAGAATAGATTTTTTCTAATACGTAGATTTAATTTACTTCTAAGTGGCTGTCTATTGCAGTGATTTACAGACGCAAGCACTTATTGAAATTTTCAGCAATGGTCTTTCAGTGTTCTGCTTCCAATCTATCCCGTTCTCGCCGAAAAGCTTGCTTTAGAAAGTTCAAACTTTTATTAGGTTTTGTGTAGGACCTTGATTCTAAAATAGATTGTACACTGTAATCCATGGAATTGTGATCTGGTGAGCTGGAAGGAGCAGAATCCATTCTTCAGATGATATCATCTTTGAAAAATGCCTCTCGTATTATGTTTTTTCTTTATCTATCATGTTTTAGAAGGATCTCTAAATTATATCTTTCTTTTCTGGGTGATGATGTTTATAGAAGGTAGAAGCTCAATTTCTTTAGCATAACTGGCTGTTGAAATTGTATTTTAAGTTATACGGAAGTTATAATTAGAAAATAAAAGTTTTATGCATCAATTATATACCAGAATGTTTTAAAAAGTTATGTATGAATAATTTTAGCACATTTGCTTACAATTTTTTTTACCTATTTGTTTTTAATTAGAAATGTTGTTTTTATCACAAATTTAGGAATTTATGCATTGCAAATCGAAGATATATTTTATGTATAAATTTTATGCAATAACACATTGTTAATTTATTAAATATAGTTTTTTTTTAATAATTTTAAATTTTTTTTTTCAGTACAATTTTATTGAGTATTCTTCTAGTAAGCTAGCTTCATATTAAGTTAGCTCTTGGCTAATTTCAGTATTTTTTCTTCCTGTCATTAACCAATCCTAAGAAAGAAGTCCTAAAAAAGAACTCATTAACCAATTCCATGATTATTTATTGCCTATTGAATGATAAAACGTTAGATGTCCTGTTTACTTATGCATGTGTTGGAAAAGCAATTTTTTTTATACTTCTACGAATTCTTTTATACTTTTGCAAACACAGAAATACAGTAGGCTCTTTAATTCAAACTTAAAAGAAAAAAAATTGGAAGTGAATTCAAATTCTTTATTTCAAACTTAAGCGGAAAAAAATTAAATTAACCAAAATATTGTAATGTAGAATCCAATTGAGTACAATATTTAAAAATAGTAAACTAAAATTGAAATCTTCTTATATTTTAATGATGGCCTGCAACTTGTATATTTATTACAGGTGTGACAAGTTTCTTCAGTGGAAAAAACTGCTTCTGAAGAAATAGATTTTTTCTAACACAAGTGAAAGGATCTCATTAAAAACAAGTATTGAATTAATATTTAAAATAGTTTATGTTTGTAATTTAGTTTAAATAATATTATTTCCCAGTAATTTAATAAATGATATTTAAATAACTGAAAATAGAAAAGTGGAAGAAGACAAAAAACAATAAGGATTTTCTAAAATGATTAAAACAAATGTAGTGTCTTTCAATGTTTAGCATAAAAGACTATGAACCTTTATTTTTCCACTTTCAGTTGGCAACTTAACGTTTTATTCTTTAAATCACTTTTGTTTCTTCTCATTTACATCCCACAAGTCTTGAAAATGGTCGTTTGTGTGCTTGAAATATGTCGATTGTTATTTCCAATTTGCATATTTTTGAAGCCAATAAAATATTTAATCAAGTAATTAAGAACTATCTTAAAATTTTATAATCTTATGAAGAACATTCAAGATATCATAATCAAATTTCATGTTGTATTATGACTACAAATCACACATTATACTCACAATTACAAATAACATATAATAACCAGTTGAATATTAAGAGAAAAGAATCTGATAGTGCAAAATATTTTTTGAAAGACCAATGGATCATAGTAATATTACAAGGGATTCATATCATGTAGGATTGGATGTATGAATAGCTATAGAGAAGCCATTGATTATAGTAAAAAGAGAATCATATACCAACCTACACTATTGATTTCGCAATATTTTTGTTTTATTACTACTCTACTCATAACAATCCCTGGAGAACTCCAGCCGCCCTCAGGATAGTTCTTCATACTTCACAGTTCTGGGCTTTACACTTCTAGTTCTCAATTTTTAATTTTTCCGCATCCTTCTCAGCATCTTTAAAAAATCTTTTCCTTGGTTTCCCCAATGGTCTAGAGCAGAGGTCGCCAAAGTGGTCTATATAGACCCCCAGGGGTCTATTTAACAAAAGAGGGGGTCGATCCGAATCGGAAGTGTCGATTGGGGGTGAAAGAAAAAACCGTTCTTATTACGCAAATCACACATACCTAATTGAGTATGTAAAATTTGTGAATTGTTTTATAACTGACCTAATATCAGTTTCATTATGGAACATAAATTAATTAAAGTACTATATTTATTCGGGTGAAACAAGTATTTACGTACCAGCGCACAATAGCACGAACTCTACACTTTTGGTTTATAAGTCATATACGTATGTTCGCTTGTTCAAATGTCACGTGTGACGAGCATTGGCGTTACAAACGCAAATATCATACGCAGTTTCAGCTATCTTTGCAAACTGTGAACAGTGTTGAATACTTGCAGTGTCATTATTAAAACTTTTACAGTTTTGGATAATTAGTTATTGTCTCGATATAACCATTCGTTTAGTTTAGGTATCAATTTTAATTATCAGTAGATGTAGAAAAGAAGGTAAGCATTAATATGGATTAGTACAGCCCGCGACGAAACTATAGCACACTTTGTATTTTCTTACGAAAATTACAATTTTTTTAAAAATATTATTATTTTTATCTGATGTGTGTCTTTAACTGCTCTTAATTATAAAAATTTTGTATAAAATAAGTTTCATTTAATTTCCAGTTAGTAGTAAAAAGCAATACAACAACATTATTGCTGGTTACTACTAACTGGAAATTAAATTAAACTACACACATCAAATTAAAATAATTATATCTTCAAAAATTTTGCGATTTTCGTTTCGTTGCTATAGTTTTGTTGTTGAACAAAAGCAATAAGAACCATATTTTTTATTTAGCTGACTTATTTGGAAAATTTAATGATGTCCAAGGAAAGCGGCAAGGAAAAGATGCAACAATTATCGAAGCTGAAACAATACTGTTAAGCTTCCAAGTAATTCTTCTTGCTACGTAAGAATTATCAGTATTTTTTTAAATCTGCAACAATTAGAAATAAAAGAAGAAGACTTGGAAATATGTACAGGTCATCTTCAAAAATTGAGCGATGATTTTAAGCTGCGCTTTGTTGATTTGGAAAACATTGACATCCCTGATTGGCTTATTGTGGCATTTTCTTCTCAAATTGAAAACGTGGACATCAACCTGCAAGATGAGCTTGCTGAATTGTTATCGGATCTTGAAGCAAAGACGATTTTTAAAAATTTAACAATAAGCAAATTTTGGACAAATATAAATATAATGCAAAAAAACGCAAAACTGTACGAAATAGCTCAGTCATTTATGCCAGCATTTCCAAGTTCCTATATGGTTGAAGCCGGTTTCAGTCACGTAAATTCAATCTTAACTAAGTACAGAAATAAATTAAATGTGGAGTTCCGACAATATAGCGAATCTCGCAAAAAAAAAAAAGAAAAACACCAGGCACACCCATCTTATTGATTAAGAAGCAATAAATTTGTAGTAACCTTACTTATTATTTCTTCTTATTTATAATTACTTATTATTTAATAAATATGAGGGTATTTAAATTTCAACATTAATATATTTTTTATAAAACTATTGTTACACTATGTACTATTACTTTAATAAATGTTTAAAATCATAAAATAAATGTACAAACACAGTATCTAATAGAGTTTTATCTTAATTAACAGAAAATATTCTTTTATGGGGGTCAATGGAGATTTCGAAAAACTATATAGGGGTAGATGATCAAAAAAGTTTGGCGACCCATGGTCTAGAGCCTCCAGGGATTGAATTAAAGATTTTTCTCACAACTCTGTTAGTGTTCATCCGCTGAATGTGACCCCACCACTTCAGTTTCTTTGACTTTATGTCAGTGGCTTTTTAAAAAAAGGAGGTAAATATTACACGCACACCACATCTAGTTTTTCCTAAAGAATAAGTATTGGTCCTCGTTAAACTGTGCTACCGTAAAGTGCTCGACTTCGCGGACAGGTCGTCGGGCTACCGAAGCGGGGGTGCCATCCCCACCACAGAGGATCAAAATTGTGATGGCATGTCTTCGGATCATCCTCCGGGATGTTTCCCAGACCATCGCCAATAGCCCATTGTGCAGCTCTAGTGCGACGTAAATTAAAAACAACAACAACAAATCCTAAAGAATAAACAATATCTGACACATTCACAATAAGAATTTGTTATTTTGGAATAAACAAGTATAATTTTATTCAAATTATGATTGTTCTTACGTTAAGTTTAATGTGCAAAGAATTTATAACGCACTATTTCATTTTCTTTGTCAACAATGGAGGGAAGTTTGTTTTTGTATAATGAGAGTTTTATCCCGAGACTATCCTAGCTCCTCTATACAAAAAGAAAAACCTTTATTTATTGAGGTCGGTATGTAGGCATTTTATTTACGTCGTACTAGAGCTGCACAATGGGCTATTGGCGACGATCAGGGAAACATTCCTGAGAATGATCCGAAGGTACGCTATTGCAATTTTGATCCTCTGCAGAGGGGATGACTTCCCTGCTTTGGTAGCCCAATGACCTGCACGCGAAGTCGAGAACTTTACTGTAGAACAGTTTAACTAGAACCGATACTGTGTACCCTTGGTTCCTACTCAGGCTAATTAAAGTGGTCACTCATCCGTTTACTGAACGCAGTCAGGGGTCCTTGACTTCGGTGTTCAACTTGAAATCTTGCCTTTACGATTAGTTCACTGCATGACATTTATTTATTGAAATTACATACATTCGCAGGCTTGAGTACTAAATTTAGGCTTATAATCTCTTTCTAAGAAAAGGGACAGTCAGCGTTATGGCGGGATTCGAACCCTTCTACCTCCACGCTTCGCATAACGTTTGATACTGCTTGGCCACGGAGTCCCAAATACCTGTGCTATGTTTTTGTTAAAGAGTTAGAGTTGTTTTAAAAAGTCTCGGGGTTTTGTTGATTGTTATGTAAGCATACATTTAAGGATCTATAAGCATATAGATAACGGCGAAAGAAACTTCCCAGTCAGACTCTCAATAGCATCTTCAAATTCGCCTACGCGACTTCTTTGTGTAAGTGTGAATGACCCTTAAGCAAGAAAAATAAGCAGCAGGTAGTTGCTTAGAAGCCTAAGCAATATAGAAATAGGTATCCAAAAGCGTCTCATAAACTTAAAATATAAATATACACAGAAAATTTGTTTATTTGTTATTGCATTTACTTTTTAATTGTAATGATTAAGTGTACATTTGTGTATCAATCATGAAATTTATTGAGTGCTTATTTTTAATTTCTTTAGCTTTAATGCTATGTACCGCTGGTAAGATTTGATTATTTGCTATTGCCTATTTAATATGTTGGGTGTGGTTTCTACTTCGCATCCTTATGAACAAATATATAATTTTTTGACTTATTTTTCTTCTTTTTATCTTGGTATTATTGTTCCATATGTTTTCCTTGGATGAAAATTTTTGTTCTGTGTTAATGGTTTTGTAAAAATATTAGTAAGTAACTGTTTTTCGTTTTCTTTGGACCAGATGTTTAGTAGAATAACTGCCCATATAACGGCATTTGGTATAAATAATTTTGTTTGTTAGAAAATATTTTGGATACCTGCCGAATAAACTCGCCGTTGAAATATAACTTACATTCATAACAGTCAATAGGGATTTTCTGATTTCTGTTGACAAGAGAAAACAAAGACTATAAGTTCAATTTACTGAAGAAAAATCCGACTGAAGTGTAAAAATAATTAAACTTCGAGGGTAAAAATTTCAAATATTTTGCATTTTTTTGAAAGAAAGCGTACATAAGGGTTATTTACTCAATATTATATATATATAAATATATTTAGGGGTATTTTGTGGCAGAATAATCGCCATGTCTTAGCAACTTCTGGGCAGGTGCCCATGAGAAATTAAAAACAACATCGCAGAAAGGTACAAACTCAAAGGGTATAACTTGTAACCACCCACGGTCTAGTATCTACATGTTATTACTATTTTTTAAATTTCTATTTAAAATCAATATGACCCCTTGGTGATTATAGTTGGTGTGGCAAATCGCAATATGGAAATATTCTATATATACACAAAATATAAATAAATATGCATATATATTAGGGATCCGTTCAAGCCAAATTTAAAACTGTTTAGCAGTAGGTACCTTCACAAATTCAAGTTAAGGTAAAACAGTAGTTTCACAAAATACTTTCTTTTAAAATTTTATTTTTGTTTCTCATAAGAAATGATAAGTCCATATTTTTTTGTTGATTTTTTAATGTAATTTTTAATTTTCACAAATTATGTCTAAATTTTCACAAAATAGGTATCTCTCAGAAAAACCTAGACAGACTCTTGTATACCTATATATATTTTCATTATTTAACGGAAAGTTTTGCTTAAAATACTTACAAGGAGTAAAAAAAAAAATATGCATCAGATGCATTTTGTATTTGAATTATATTTTCTTTAAAATAAAATAGGTGAAATATCATTACTGTACCCAACACATATTTCTGCACTTTTTAAATAATTTACTATGTTATGAAAGTGTTACAGAGAAAAATGCATCATATTCTGATATAGTATGACTGTCTATTTAAATACAGATAATAAAGATTTTAAAAATAATTTGTCTTAAGCATCATTTTGTATGCATTCCCAACTTTTGTGTAATCTCTGGCTCTATTTGAATAAAATATAACTTTCAGGTTACAAAGATTACTTTTCTCTATAGAACTCTGAAGTTTAATTGCAATACCATTTAATTTAAGGTAGGGGTGCTCAACCTGCGGCCCGCGGGCCAAATGCGGCCCGCCAACCCTCGATGTGCGGCCCGCAGCCGCAATCTGAACAAAATGAAAAAAAAATTAAGTATTTGTTTTTGAAGAATAATAAAAAAAAAATTCGGTAATTTAAATTTACACTTTTAAGTTTTTGACGCACCCAATCCCAATCAATGTAGTTTTTCGATGGTTAACGCTACGGATTTCAGCATAGTTTTAAAAATCCCAAAATTTTTAATACATCATTATTACGATTTACGAATTTTAATTACCACTTTTGACGCTTTTCGTATGTGCCGATTCCAATGACTTTTCAGTAGTTATTGCTACCCATTTTCAAGTAGTTTCTGAAATAGGGATTTTTGAAAGTTATGAAACGCTTTATTTGTGCAAATTTCATGGAAAATCTAAATGACTTTAGATCCTTTCTTCAACAGTTATTGCTGCACATTTCCGCCCGGTTTTTAAAACTTCGATATTTTAGCACGATATTATTGCGAATTGCGAGTAAAGAATCGCTCATTTAGGTAACCATTTTTTGACATGGCTTACTTGTAACGATTTTATCGCAAATCAAATTATTTTTCAATCGTTATTTTAGAAATTATTACTACACATTTCTACAAGGTTTTGAAAGTACCGATATTTTTTATACGCTATTGCGACATTTTAATTTCAAATCCGGCATTTAAATTACATAAAATTTTGATGGACTTTATTTACTCCAATTTCATCTGAAATATAAAAATATTTTGGTCATTGTTTTAGTAGTTATTACGCTTTCCTGTGATTTAAAAAGATTATAATATTTTTAATACTATGGTTTGACAACAAGCGAGTTTTGAATCGCGCATTAAAATAATTATTTTTTATGTGCTCTGTTTGTGCCGATTTTATCATTTGCGTTGTACCGATTTTAACACGCATTTTTTAAGAGGTTTTTCGAACGTGTTTTTTCTTCTTTCCCTTATTGCTCCATTTTCATTTGTGATTTAGAATATACCTGATATTTTCACACAATATTACAACTCGTGAAATTCGATTCAGTTTTAATTTTTTTCGTAACTTAAAAAGTAATTACGTACCTTAGCCAAATCAACACCTTTCCGGAAGAAAAAAAAACGAGATGTGTTTATATTAAACGCGGTCCGTTTTGCAAAAAAATAATTCAAAACACGGCATAATTCTTTTGTCCCATGAACACGTGCAAGTTTAACAACACACATCGAACCTATTCTTTTTGTTGTCACGTGTAATTTAAAAGTCATACAATGTAATTTGTATTTACGCTATCTCAGGGATGAGATTTTTCCGCTTTTTAGCGGATTTCCGCTTTTTTCACTTTTATCTCTTGAGTTTCAGCTTTTTTTTTTATCAAAAGTTCAGATTTTCTAAAAATTTCACTTTTTTTTTATAAGTATTCCGCTTTTTCAGAAAATTCACCGATTTTCAAAGAGAAACAGAAAATTCAAACTGCATAGCTTCCAATCCTTTCTCATTTTTACTTATTTTAGCTATTTTCTCCCCTTTTACACGCAGCAGATAAGATTTTCCGAATTTTTTAAGAAGTAAATTTTTTTTTAATTAGTTCCTATAAAGGTGACTGTTTTTCTAACGATGATTATTAGTATATGTAAGTGTTACAACATCAGAGAAACCGGAAGGGAATATATTCAAAACTTACATTCTGTGCTTGCAAAGAAGTAAAAATAGGATTTCTCACAAGATGTTTGAAGATGGACTAACGACTAAATATAGCAAGCATAAAAGATATAGCAAACAAAAGCAATCACATCAATTTTGGAAAAAGAGTTAATTAACTCATCATTGAAATTTTATTTATAATTGCTATTATTTATGCTATAAAATGCAAAATTCTTATCAAATAAAAAACAATTATCTAAACAGTTGCTGATTGTCATGTAATTTTTCAAACTAAAATAACAATTTTTGTATGTTAAGGAGTTACTATTTATTTCTACTTCACTGTTATTGATGTGTTTCAGAGGGCTCTAGTCAGGGTTTGAAAAAACCCGGGGAATTTTGAAAAAACCCAACCCGCCTGGGTTTTATTGAAAAAACCCGGGGAAAATTGGGTTTTTTCATTTAGTGCTCATAAATTTTACTGTGAAAATATTTTTATTTATTAAATAGTATTGTATAAGTAAACACTAAAATTTCATCTGACTTTTACCTGTAATAAAATTAAACTGGAATAAATATTTAATGGTCTTCAATGTTTTTATAATACGATTAATAGAAAGTGAAATTAAAATTATGTATAATTATAAAGAGTATCAGTTACTTGTCCCTTTTTTCAAATATTTAGATAAATATATGCATTTTAACTTTATAGTTTCAAAAAACAAATTAATCTTAAAATTATAAAAAAGCATATATAAAAAGTTATAGCTCATTTTTTTAAAATCAGATAATAAAACTTTAAATTTGTTTATTTTTGTTTAATGTATAACTTAATAATTTTTTTTTTGTTTGCTTTCAATATTTTTAAACATGATTAAAAGAAACAAAATAAATTGTATTCAAATGAAATCTTAAAAATATTTAAAAAATCTTAAAAGTAATATTTTAATTTTTAACTG
Organism: Parasteatoda tepidariorum; assembly: GCF_982258835.1. Taxonomy (NCBI): domain Eukaryota; kingdom Metazoa; phylum Arthropoda; class Arachnida; order Araneae; family Theridiidae; genus Parasteatoda; species Parasteatoda tepidariorum. The sequence continues at coordinate 56,399,070 of NC_141763.1, read as the reverse complement.
TTTTTTAATTGTGATAAACTTTCTCCAAATAGTTAAAAATTGTCAGCAGATGTTAAGAGTTAACTTAAAAAAAAGGTCAATTTTTTCCTTTATTATTATTATCATACAACAGATTCAAAGTGTCTACATTTCTCTCTTAGATGGCAATACACTTTTACGAGTTTTGTAGCTTTATCTATTCCTAATCTATTTTGAAGTTTACTCTGCACCAAACCGAAAGTTGAAAAGTGTCTTTCGATAGAGACAGAGGATGCTGGTGCTGAGTGCAAAGAAAAAAGAATTGACAGAAATTTTGTGGAAGCTAGGAATTTTATTTATTTACTTATTTATTTATTTTTTTTGCCATAATTTTCCACTATTTTTTGATGAAAACTGTTCAATAACCGTGTCAAGCATCATTGATTTTGGAAAGTATTCAAGATCGGAAATTTTGGATGCCACAACACGTGGCAGAAATTCTGGATGATGCTTAGAAAGACAGCTTTCTGCTAATTGGTCTTGTTCATCATTTAAAAATTGTCCCCTTGTTTCGGGATCGAGGATGCTGATAAATGATGTGGCTGAACAGCCTGATCTTTTAACAAAATGTTTATGGGATTCTAATTCATCACACGATAGTAAGTTAATTCATATTTCAACAGGTTCTGAAATTGAAATGTTTTCTGGTTGAAGCTTTTTTAAAGCTTCAGAAACAATTGATATCTGTTTTTCCCAATTGATAGTTTATTGGTAAAGCCCAACATTATTTAATTTTTTTGACATATAAAATTGTTCTAGAACAATCTCTTCATATTTATGGTAATTATTGGCAAAAGTTTTTACGCGCTCACAATATGAATTCCACCTAGTATCATTTGGTCATCAAGCAGTTTTTTTCATTTGCACATCCATGTGCTTGATGCACATTTCTAAAATATTTGTTAACTTCAACGATATGTCCAATGATAGTATTAGGAGATTGAACCAAATTTTAAAAAAAAAAAAAACAATTTGTGAAAAAAACCACCAAGTGGGTTTTTTCAAAGTGGGCCCACTTAGGGAACCCTGGTTATATGTATTTTATATTAAGTTTAAATAACGCATTATCACTAATACATATTTGAATCTTCTTTATTTTTAAGTACATTACGTTTCATAATTTTTTAACTCAAGAATTATAAAATATAAATGCAGTAATATAAAAGGAACAAGTTTATTAATCTTTTTGTTTTCACACACATTTATTTACTATATTTATTAAACATATGGATATTACCCATTATAAAATTATAATCTGTAAATATTTACAATCAGTAAAAACTAAAATTTCATCTGACTTGAGTTAAATAAAAAACTGAAATAAATATTTAATGGTCTTGCATGTTTCTATAATAAGATTAATAGAAAGTGAAATTAAAACTACGTATAATTATAAAGAGTATCAGTTACTTGTCCCATTTGTTTTCAAATAATTAACCCTAGGAAAAGGATTTCATTTTTAGATAAATAATTTTAAAAAGTTCTCCTATAAAAAGTTTTAGCTTTTTTTTTTTAAGCTAGAAAATAAAACTGTTTAAATTTGTTAATGTATCACTTGGCAAAAAAAGAAAAAAATTGTTTCTTTTCAATTTTTTTTAATATATTATATTATTATATTACCTGTATGTATTATATTACCTGTTTATTATTATATAAAGCATGCAACTATAGTTGAAAAATTGATCTTTTCAGACTATACTATTTAAATTTTTATTTGATTTAATATCATTAAAATATTACTTTTTTGAAAAAACCCACTTGAAGTTTTCAATAGCACCTACTATAAAAATTATATGAATATTTGAGTTTCTTTTACTTTACTAATATTAAAAACTTAATCATATAAATCATGCAACTCTATTTGACAAATTTATGCTGCACAATAAATTATATAAAAATAAATGTGAAACAATAAGTTTTAGTAAAAAAAAAAATTTTTTTTGAAAAAACCCACTTATTGTTCCAAGTGGGTTTTTTCAAGGTGGGCCCACCCAATAAAACCCGGGCGGGTTTTTTCAAAGTGGGCCCACTTGGCGAACCCTGGCTCTAGTTAGATTCGACTATAATATGAACATAATGATTCAGTACATTGTTAAAGTTTTTTTTTTTCCAATATAATTTAGAAAGTAATATTACTGATATATTTTCTATAAATCACATAACAATATTCATTAAAAGAAATGAAATATTAATGTATATTCTCAGTAGTTTTAATTTGCTAAACCAGGTAGTTTTTCAAGTAATAATTGTCTCTTATGTGAACTGAGGAAAAATATAATTTTCAGCTTTATTTTTTCAATTGGTAATTTTTATTTTCACTAAATGTTAAGTATCAATGTAATCATTTATATAATAATAGATTAGTACACAATTATATGTCAACACATTATTTATTACCTTAAACTGTCTGGAATTTATTATTAAAGGGTTGCGCTTGCATAAAATTTACTATCGTGGAAATTCAGCTTTTTTGCCTTTTGGCTAATCTCATCCCTGGCTATCTGAAAATTGCGCATCGCATTGCGTGTTTATATTAAACGCGGTCCGTTTTGCAAAAAAAAATCATTCAAAACACGGCATAATTCTTTAGTCCCATGAACACGTGCAAGTTTAACAACACACATCGAACCTATTCTTTTTGTTGTCACAGGTAATTTAAATCGTAGCGTAAATCGTAGAGCGTAAATACAAATTACATCGTAATTTGTATTTACGCTCTCTGAAAATTGCGCATCGCATTTCATATTAATATTAACGAGATTTAAAAATAATCCATCGCGCTTCGTATTTACGGGATTTAAAATCACATATCGCGATTTGTGTTCTGGATTTTAAAATATCATCCGTTGCTACTTTTCTCGCAATTAATATGCACGCGTTTTAAAAACCATATATCGCGATTCATATTCATGCATTTTAAAAATCAAGTGTTGTTAGTAGTCCTTTCGCAATTTAAAAGCCACACGATTCGTATTCACGCGATTTGAAAAACAAGCATCGAGTTTTTTATTTACGCAATTTAAAAATCACACATGGCAATTCGTATTCAAGCAATTAAAAAATAACACATAGCAATTCATATTCAATCAATTAAAAAATAACACATCGCTATTTGTATTTCCGCGATTTAAAAACCCAGAAAGGAAGAACACCATCCAGGACAAATTCCAAAACTGATTATGTTATTTGCTCTAAGTTTAATACTACCCACAACAACAGCTTCTGTCGAAAGACTGTTTTCCAGAATGAATTTGGCCTGTTCAAAATTACAGAGTAGTCTTTAAATACAATCATTACATTTTCATCTAATGGCTCAAAAAATATCACATAATCAAGTAGATAAAATTATCACAATATTCAAAAATTTTGCAAATTACAGTATAACCATTAAGAAATTTTTTAAACCATTTTCTACCTTCTTGGAGCATTTTATATCATTTATGATTATATGCTGGGAAATGATTTGTATATCATTAAATTTTAACTGTATAAAAAATTTAATTAAGATAAGTGTCGTAAAGTAATGTAAATTTTATTGATTGTTAGTTGATTGTGTATTAATTGTAAATAGTAAGTGTTATGTTAAAAATATATTCGTCATAAAAAGTTGCAAACAAGTATCTTAATAGTTTTTTATTATTAAGGAATATAGTTCCTTAAAATTTAATGTGTTTTCTTTCTTTCTTTTTCTTCCCTCTCTCAGCCTCTTATTATTAATTTAAAATAAAAATGTCTGAAAAAGTAATGTCTTAAAGTACATTCCCTAATAAATGGTAAATCTTATTTTCCACGGGGTTTTGTTTTAGTTTTAATCATTTTTAACCCTATAAACTTTCTTTAAATCAAAGTATGTAACTTGAATTTATATTAATAACTAGAATATTTATTTATTTGAAATTTATTTCTATGAAAAAAAATTTAACGTTAAAATTTATGTTTAAATGGACTTCTGTATTTTGTAGTGTGATAAAAAAATTTCAATTTTTCCATAGTTTTTTAATTATTTCAATTTATCTAAATTTTTTCAGATAAATTGATTCTGATTTTCGAATTCTGTTTTCCTTCTTAAGTAATCAGTTTTGCATTTTCTAATTTTAAACGCTTTAAAGTATTGTATTTTCTGCAAAGAGATTACAAGGTTAACCGACAAAAAGAATTTACTGTTATATAAACAATGATGTTTATATAACAATCAGCACCAACAATTGCTTTCAATATGTCGGTCTAAACACTTTGGCATGCAGCCCTTGATTGGTCAATCTGCTGTGCATGTGGCCCTTCACTGAAAAAGGTTGTGCACCCCTAATTTAAGGGTAATTAATGTAATTTCACCTTAATAAATCTGTTGGTGACTTAATTGAAATTAATTACTGTCTCTTAATTTTCTTCTAAGAAATTGCAAGCAGTTAAATATTTGTTTGATTTGTACTAAATGTAATAACTTACTTTTATGAATATGGATAGTTTTAAAGAAATGAAACAGTCTTTCATTCATTTGGCAAAATCTATGGTATTTTAATTACTTTTCCTGTAATTATTGTTCAAACCTAAAATGTACTGAAAGGGGGCAATAATTACCTAAGGGTTCATAATTGTTTTACTATTTGAAAACATTCTGTTGCGTTTGATTTATGTCAGTATACATAGTTTTTTTCCCATTATATTTCAAACAATAATAAAATGACATTATTGTTTGTCTGTAAGAACATATTTAATAAACATAAGAATGAAAAATTTTAAAATTTAAGAGGAAATTTATGGCTGTTATTTTAATGTTATTGAGATACAGTTAAGATAATTTACTTACAAGTGTGTAGATAGTTATTGTTTTGTGTTCCAATTATATTTGATTTATGTCTATAGCTGGATCAAATTGCTAAATTTTCTTTTTTTGAAATTTTTAGTGTATTTTTATTTATAATTTATCTATTTAATTATTAATTTAAAGTTAGCATGACATTTTTGTGTTCTCTTTCACTCTTCTTAATTGAATAATTTTGAATTTCTGCATAATTGCTTTAAGTAATAATTCTAACATTTATATCTAAATTTTGTAATTTTGATTTTTTGTCAGTGTTTAAAAACAAAGTTTTAAGTAATAAATAAATTTGCAACTAATTACTCATTACCATTTCTAAATTTATGATAAATTATGTAAATATAGGCGATAAAAAAATGGCATGTGTCATTTAAAGAATGCCACCTGAGCCATTTTCTAAACCATAAACAATTTGGATTAAATTTACAAATTATATTTTAAAATGTAAAACAAACAATATCTATTATGTTTTTAAATTATCAAGCACATGGTGTTGTTCAGAAGAAAATATCTTAAAATTAAAAAAAAAAAAAAATATGGTGTTTTTCTAATTTACTGTCATCACTGCATCTTTTTATAATTACAGTCTCCACACATAAAAACACATTTTAAAAATACAAACAGGAGTTTTGGTTTAAAATTATTATGTATTTGCTTACAAAATGAGGTCTTACTTAAGGTAATTTAAAAATATAAGTGGTACAAAGATGTTTTTGCAATAGAAGGGTAAAAACTCTTATGTAAATTTTTAATATTTCTTCAAAATTCTAGGTACAATCTATTGTCTTAAAAAATATTAAGTAAATTTTCAATTAAATATTATTTAAAATGTTTTCCTACATTTACTTAATAACTCTTAAGTTTTCAGAATTTTTTTCTCTTTTGCTTTTAAAGCAAAGTGAGAGGATAGTAATAACATTTTTCAATGTCTTAACAATTTAAAACTGTTGCAAACAGGGTTGGCAAGGTTTAGGACAGAATGGATTAATCCATGATTTAAACCCTGGTTTAAACCGTCCTGTCCAAAACCCCTTTGTCCAAAACTGTCTTAAACTGTCCAAAACCCTTTTACTCAAATTATGTCACAATTTTTTCTGAACAATATTTAAGAGGTAAAATAAACATAGAACTAATAACATATTGATAATTAAATATACTAGAGAATATTTGTTTTTAAAAGTATAATGTTTTATTAATATTGTTTGACTCTTCAATTTAAACAAAGGAAGATTAATCAGTAATCAAGTTTAATTGGTCCTCTCATTCAATAGTACATAACTGAAGTTTGACCTTGCCATACAGGTTAAAATATTAAGGACTAAGTGCTTGGTTCGTCATAAACAGGTTTATTTATTTATAGTACTATTCAAGAATGCTTTTATTTCATTCATGTTCAATTCTTTTAGCATAGGGGTGATACATCACCAGTGTCAGTAACTGAAACTGATGTTATGCCCTTTAAAACTGTTAATACATTTTTCAGTTATTTTGTATTTTCAATTTAAACTTATGTATTTATATTTAAAAGCAATTTTTTTTAAAATAGATGTCTTTTTTATCATCCCGAGATGCAGAAATTATCAAATTTTTTAAAAAAAATATTGTGAAAAATAAAAGGTTAATTTTTGAACAAATTTAGTATTTTTTTTAAGAAAAATTATTATTTTTAATATTGCCATATTTATCCTTATGCAAAAATATTATTTATCAGTATTAAAAGCATAGTTATATTTAAAGGATTAGGTATTCACTTTTGTTGTTCACTGAATTGTGGAGCTTCAAAAATTTTAAACCTTTTCCTATTATATTATATTATTTTCTTTTAATAAGTTATAATAAATTGTATAAAAAATATCAAATATTTATTGATACATGTAATTATTATGTGTACAATGGTTGCACCTATAGAATTTTTACCTTTTACCAAAGTTCAAGGTTTTGGACACTTTAAGACAGTTTAGGACAGTATTACCCAGTTTAGGACAGTTTTACCCAGTTTAGGACAGTAAAACCCAGTTTAAGACAGTAAAACCCACGTGTCCTGTCCAAAACCAGTTTAGGACGTCCAAAACCCCAACCCTGGTTGCAAAATATTTATTTTTAAAGTATTTTTATTGTTCGATGTTAATCTGTATACTTAAAAGCGTGGTCTTAATATAAAAATTATCAAAATCGAATTAGTTATTAAATAAATTTTTCCTAATTGTCCTACTCAAAAGCTGATGCTTAAAAGTTCACTTTTAAGCATGAGACAGGCTTGCGAGTTGTTTATTGTTCTTCTGAAAGGAGATGAAAAAGTTCGAAGCACTAATAATGTACTTGCGCAATGTTTGAATAACCCCACTCAATTTGAATGTTTAACTATATAATTTTCTCTTTATTTTTTAGTTCTTGGACAACAAAATCCATCTATATCTTACATCACAAAAGAGCAATATGCAAATGTTGGGGACACAATTGACCTTCATTGTTCTGTACAGTGGGCCTCTGGATATCCAGTAAATATATTTATAAATAACTCTCAATTTTATATTCCTCATAATTTATTTTCCTCATGAGTTGTCTATGTTATAATTTTTTTTTATAGTATCTGAAGCTATATTTTAGGTTTTTTTTTACTTCAAGTAAAGTATTCGAAAAGTAATATTTTTGAAATGTTTTCTTAAGATAAGTTTAATTTTGTTGAGGATTTTATCACTTTTAGCTAAATATAACTTTTTTTTACCCTCCAAAATTTAAACTAAAATACATTATATAAAAGAATAAAATCATTCTTTATAATAAATTATAATTTTGTGGCGAACAATGTACCTACTACAATATGTAACATATTAAGCAATTGAACAAAATGAAATGCTATTAATGTCTAAATATGTTTATTTCTTTTAATAGGTTCTTTGGGTCAAAGTTGATAACAAAACGGGTGCCAATTCCATAATATCTAGTGGTAGTACTCAAATCATTCCTGATCAAAGATATTCCATTCGTCATGATGAAGCAAGTAGCACATATACCCTACAGGTGAATAACTAAACTGTTTAAGTGAATTTGTTTATTGAGCTATGATATGATAATTGCTTTTAGACTATAAAATGAAAATAAAAGCATTTCCTTACTTTTGTTTGATATTTGCACTTTAACTTTGATTTTGTTTGATAGTACACTTAAGTCTTAATAATCAGGATTATTGAGATAAATAATCCTAAGAAACTGATATTCTTGATAATGTAAAAAATTTATTTCTAGGATTATAAAGGTGGAAAAATGTTTCAAATGCTCTTTTTCAAAAGTTACTAGATGTGAATGAATCACGTCTTACAAGTTCATGATAAGATACGTAATATTGTGTGTTTGAAACATATTTACTTCCCCCTCCCTTATAATTTTTGAAGCAAATTAAGTTTTTACTTTATCAACTAAATCAGGTCTTTTTTTAAAATAATATTAAATAATTTCTATTATATATACAAAAAAAATATTTAATATCAACTATTATTCAAATTTATGTTAGGTTTTAACATTGAAATTACAATTGCTCGTGATGAATAAATTATGTATCTATTAAATAACAAGTTATTTTCTCGGCAATACATTAATCTTTTTCATTCACCTAAAGCTACTCTTTAATGCATTTTATAATCTAATCAATAAAATTAAATCTATTATTTTCATTGATCCTTTCAGCCATCTAGTAACCTACAGCTATTGCTACTCAGGTATTTTTAAAACTAAATTTACTAAGCAGAGAAATAATTTGAATATGGAGCTCTAGGCCCATTTAAAATTGAAATGATCTAATTTCAAGCCAAGCTGGGCTAATCTAGTCAAATATCATCTTTCTCATTGAGTAATGTAAAAATTTGCTTTTGTCAAAATAAATAATTTAAAAAAACGGGTAGTTTTTATTATAGAGGTGTTGATAAGAGAAATTTTTTTGGGGGGGGGGCGATGATGAAAAAAGTTTAACGGTCTCTGATTTAATCTATAAAATTAGATCTACTGTTTCCATTCATATTAATTTATCTTGTAATAATTGTATCTTTAATCTATAACTCTGTCTATTAGTTAAATCTAAAGTTATTGAAGTAATTTTAAAACTAAACTATTTATGTTTAGATTACAAAAGTTCAAAAAGTGGATACAGGATTGTATCAATGCCAAGTAGTAATTGCGTCATCTAGCAAGTTAACTGAAGATTCTTGGGTCTATATTAGAAGTAAGAATAAACTTTTTATATCATTTTTAAAGCTGTTCCATTAATTGTTTTTACCTCTTATCAGTTTTATTCTTACAATTTAAGTGAAATTGCAATTTAAACTTAATTTTTATTTATTTATTTTGTAAATTTTTTTCATTCATGATTTTAGTAGAAAATATTTTTAAACTATAATTTGTCATTATATTCTTAAAATTATTATTATTATTATTTTTCAAAGTTAGATTTCATTGATAATGAAGGTTTGGTCTAGAGAAATTATGAAAGGAACTTGCATGTAAATTATTATTTGATGTATAAAAAGTAAGATAATAAACTAAATGTGAATAAAAGTTGTGTGAAAAATTTTAAATTATAATTTGTTATTTGATACATGTCAAATAATTTGCTATTAATGTATATGCTTCAATTATACTAATTTAATTTTAAATTTCTGTAATTACAAGTATTTTTAAAGTTAATTAAATGTGTAGTTAGTGCATATAAAAAATGATATTTTATTATGATTCATGAGGGTGTAGATATTGAATAAAAAAGAAACTATGATTTTATTTATTCGGCAGTTGGTTTGCAGTTATTAAATAATAATTTTTGCCTTTTTAGTAAAAAACAAAAATAATTTTAGTTATAATATTTTTGAATGATATAAATTATTTTTTCATCTAAAACTTGGGTTTTATTGGGTTTTTGATGAAAACCAAGTTTTTTTTTTCCAAAAATATTTTAAATTTTTTCCCTTGAGTACTAAATAAGAAAGCATGATTTGCTTCTAACACGAAAGTTAAATATTTGGTAACTATTTGTTTTGTTGCATTGTAAAATAATTTTAAAGTTTTAGATTATTACACTGTTATTTTTATTTCTTAAGGATCAGCAGATTGTTACGTACAAATTTAAATTTCTTCAACTGAAAGGTCCTTAGATTTTAATACTCATTTTATTCAGTCAACATCCCTACTTCACTGTTTTTAATTTTTTTCAATTTTTGGTTGCTTTAAAATTAGTTCATGTGTTTCGCGATAATAATTAGAAACGTTATATTAAGTTAATTCCTAATAACAGGTTTAGATGGAAATAAGTTTGTTAAAGTTCATTATAAAAGTAAATATAACACATCTGCTGATCTAGTAGCAAAATATAAAGACTTGTTGTTTTTACCAAATTTCTTTATTTACTCTTTTTTTTTAATATAATTTATTTTTTTTATAATAATTTACTCTTTCTTTTAATATAATAATTGCAAATCTTAATTTATGCATTTAATTGTATAATTCAATTTCTGTGAAATCATTAAAAATGGAATACCAATTAGTTTCATACTCTAATTTTTACATTCTGAATGACGTTAACTTTTAACAATCTGAAAACGTTTTTTAAAAAACCCGACCCGGGTTTGCAAAACTTACCTGATACTTCTTTGGCGGCTCCTGTTTAATAATATGATTATATCAGTGCTAACATTATAATTGTTTTTTATTATTTCTTTTATTTATTGATTTTTTTAGAAAGGTAAATAATTGGCACTGTCACTGGTGTCATATGTATATTCGATAAGCAATTCGCAATTGCAACTAACTATAGGGAGCGTTGTTGTATCAGACGAATACCTGCGATTTCTATGTGAACAGTCATTCAGTTGGAGACGTCCTTAATGTAGTGTGTAGCATTGTAACGTACCTTCTTTATTATTACTTATTAAATTTAAAATAGAAAAATTTTTGTTATTCTTTCTTATGCAAACGAAAACAAAATGGTATCTCTTTTTTTTTAGAGAAGGAACATCCAAAACACATGGGAAAAATATTTGTAAATAAACAGAAAAAAATATGTATATTTATATAAGAGTTAAAACCTAATGACTAAGAAATAGTTTTACTAAATTTAATGATATAACATGAAAGGCCCATTTAAACTTTACATTCCATTGTTTTAAGACTCATATTACTTCAAAAATTAAAATGAACAAAAAGTAGGGCATAAAGCCTCGTAATTTTATATAATTTAATTTTGTAAACAAAGCTTTTTGACAAAAAACTTTAAGTTTATATAAAATTTATTATTTAGAAACTAAAATCGCGAATCATACGCGAATATTTTTAAAGTCCTTAATTTTTTCAGAAAAAGGTTCATAAAAGTGCTTAACTTTTGCTTTGCTAAAAGAATGGGAAAAAAGTAAGAAAAAAATAATTCAATTTGAATAGAAATAACCCAACTAAAATAAAAATAAAAATTCCAATTTTATTTAAAAAATCATGATTTTTGCCAACTCTGTTGCTATAAAATACCTACAATATAAGTTTTTTTTTACAATGCTTGGTTACATGTTAAAATTATGATTTGCTTTTAGTTCCTCCAGCGATTCTGGACAACAGCACACAAACAGTTCAAACAACATCAGGAGCAGCAGTTTTCTTACACTGTTATGCTACAGGATATCCAGAACCAAAGGTATCTTGGAGACGTGAAAACAATGATATCTTACCCACAGGAGGAGCTGTCTATCGGGGAAATATTCTTGCTATCCACAATATTAGTAAACATGACAGAGGGACTTATTATTGTGTGGCTGATAATGGTGTTGGGAAAGGTGCTCGACGTCATGTTGGTGTTGAGGTGGAATGTAAGTTTGAAACTTTTGATGTTAAAAGTTACTATACATTATCATGCTGCAATTTTTTTCTAATCCTATTTTTTTTGTCATTAATATTGTTTTATGATTTACGAGTGCTTATGAAGTTAACAGCTTTTACAAAAATTTTATGGAAATGTACTTTAAAAAAGGTACATTGAAAAATACCTTAAAATATACCATAAAAATGTTTAAAATTACTTTGCAAATGTACATTAAATAAAATAGATTCATTCTTAAAGTGTAAATAAATTTGTTTTTGTAAGTTTTAAATTAGTTATTTAAACAGATAGCTATGAGTAATGCTTTAAATGCAAAAATAGTTGTACTTTAACTTCATGCAAGTGAAAAAAAATAGTGCAAGAAAATTCACCACACCACTGCCACTTTTCACTTAATTGCATAGCAGGTAATTCACTATCCATTTTAAATGAATAGAATTAAGTGAAATCAAACTATTTTATGAAAAGACTCTTTAATCATTCTATAGTTCCGATTTGGATTAAAAATTTAAAAAAAAAAAAGTGTCTGCATAAGATTCTTGAATAAAAAAACATTTTCAGTTTCGCACATTTTGACGTCTTTAATAAAATTAAACTATATTAGATTTTTAACTTTCTCTTTTTTCTCTATAGAAAAATTAAATCAATTATTTTTTACTTATTGTTTAACAATTACTTTATTTTTCATTATTGTCACATCAAATTTTAGAATAAATTTGTGTACCACATTTTTCAATGTGTTTTGGTTACAGAAGATTTTCCTTAGAGGAAAAATAAAAACTGCCAAAACATTGAAATCTTTTGACGTCTTGAATGAGAGCTTTTTCCATCTGGAATGCTAATGTTATGACTTCGGTATTTTTTCAAAATTTAATGGAGTTTATGAAAAACATTAATAAATTTTCTCATTCAAGTTATGTAGTTTTTTTCCCATTAATAAAGAAAAGGGATGCACATTGATTATCCAAAGCTTGCATTTGGCTTCTGCATTGCAAGTTTTCTGCTGTCACTTTTCATTTTAGAATTTTTAACATAATTTGAAATAGAAATAGAAGTGGCTGTTTTTTCTTAAACATTAGAATCATTAACGTTAAATAACAATAAGTTTAAATTTGTTATCTAAATTTTTTTTATGTCTATTTTCTTTTTTTTTTAAAAAAAGAAACTGTTTACTTAAATAGGATAAAAAAGTTATAAAAATAAGGGAATGGGTGGAACTTTATATTAGATATGATTACAAATATCATCAACAAATCCTTATAAATTTATCATTTTCAGTTGCACCTGTAGTGTCTGTTCCTAGAAAAGTTTACCGTCAAGCATTAGGATATGACATGGATTTGTATTGCCAAGTAGAAGCATACCCGGAACCATCTATTTTATGGCTTAAAGAGCAGCTCCAAATATTTGATAACCAAAGAGAGCATTTTATTACAACATTTAGTTCTGAATCTGGTTTTCTTGAAACGAAACTTAGAGTGGCTGCTATTGAAGAAGATGATTATGGTGTTTATACATGTAAAGCAATAAACAAGTTAGGTCAAGACAAACAGTTTATTACCCTTGAAGGTAAATTTCAATCATCATATTTTTAAAATAACTAATTTTAATAATTAAAAATTAATTATCTTTAAAATTATCTTATTTTTTAATTTAAAATTAATCACTCTCTCTTTCTCTTTATAGAATTCATTCTAATTTACTTTGCTTTATTTCTCATATATTTATGTTTTTTATAGTTCGTAAAACGTAATATTTACTAAAAACGTTTTTATTGTGGACTTGCAAAAGCTAAAATCTCTTTTTCTCTAGCTCTTCACCCCCCTCCCCCCCAAAAAAAAGGTTGTGCACCTTTAACATAAAGGAATTGATTATCCTAACTTGTGGTCTGTTGTATCATCATAAGGAGCAATTTAAAATTATTTTTATTGTTTGTATACAGCGCTCAAAATTAAAGATGGTTCGTTCTTCCAAGACCACTAAACTCTGATTTTTTTTTATCTGCATTTTTGTCACAAAATCTTTGGCCTGTGTTTTCTCCTCAATATTTTGAATATTATGTATTGTCGTAATTTTTTTATTTCATTTTTTTTAAAATTTCAATATAGTGCTCTACTTATAAATATGTAACAATAAACCTGTTTATTAGTTATGTTTATTGCTTATTATGTTATATCATAAAATTTCAATTTTTATGAAACTTAATTTATATTTTTAATTAATTTTCTAAAACTTAAATATTGTTTTTGAAAAAAACTATTTTGTTTTAGAAATTTGTAAGCGTTATAAACATGTAAGTAAATTTTTTTTAATTGGGATGTGTGAAAGAGCTAGTGAAAATCTGTGCAGACAAGCGAAATCTTTCGGCTACTGGTCCTTTGGACCAATGAGTATATATTCTTAATCTCCTCCACCCTTGCTGTATGATGTTCTAATCTTAGCTTCAGGATTGTGAAAGTTATCAGTTCAGATACTCTAGGCATGCTGCCTGACACTTGGAATGAAATTGAATATAAACATGATATTTTGAGAGGTATTAATAAAGTGCTCACTAAAGTGTAAAAAGAGGAAAAAATAATTTTTAAGTTCCTTAATGATAATGTATGTAACGGAAATGTACAAGAACAACAGTTTCCTTTTAATCAATGTTTTGAATTAGGAAAAATTCATGCAACTATTCTGAATTATTAATTCATTGAATTATTGTTAATTAATTGATTTGTAGTATTTAGTGCATTTTATAATTAATCTAATTAAGTTTTTTTTTCTCCATTTCAGAATCTTATTCAATTGAATGCCCACCAGCTTGTGGCTTGTCAGGTTCCTTTTCATTAGTGAATTCCAGATCATATGCATTAATAGCTATTGCTGTTCTTCTAAGTATGAAAACATTAGTTTCATTGGCCGTTTTCCTCTGATTATGGTTTTACTTCTATTCATAGTTTTTATTTCCATTTATAAATCTTTACTACTGTCATGATCATTTTGTGAATAGACAATTGAAGAAGTCATAAAAAAATAATAATACATTCTTCTACTTTCAAACTATTTAATAAACGGAGATGCCAATAAATACAAATACTAGGTTTTGTTAATAAAAACAATTTACGTAAACTTTATTAACTCTTTCTTATTTTTTTCAGCTGTTTAATTAATGCATTCAATTATAAATCTAGGATTTTTTTAAAAATTTAATAGTTATCATGAGTATAAATAGTTATTGGAAATCAACCATAATTCTGTTGAAATTTGTCTATTTTGAAATACGTTATTTTTTGAAAAATTATTTACAGGTATCAAACAAAGAGTGTTAAAAAGGTTAAGTTGGCATCTTTGTTTATTGCTATCATTAAAAGAATAATTTAATCAATGTTTGCTGTTTAATTTTAGATGTCATTTACATTTAACTGACTGAGCATTTAAGTCCATAAAGAGTTACCTGTTTTTTTCTGTCATAAAAGTAGTTTTCCTCCTTGTTATTCAAAGGGAAAATTGTCTTTTGAGGAGAAATTTCAATGCAAACTAACTTTAATGCAAAATGCTTGGTTCAATTAAGTAAATTGTTGTGAGTTAGTCTTTCAAAATATTTTTATTTTTTAACAAAAGGGAGTAATCTTAGAGTAATTACCCAATTTGAAAATTTTGTTACTTAAGAAATTATATTAGAAAGTGTTATTCATACATTCCGTATCATTGTTAATGTAATTCCTATTCATGTAAACTCCATACTTGTTACCTATCATTGTTTTGTTGCTATTTCTTTTCCGTTAAATGTTTTTATTTTTATGGCCGGTGTTATATACATTTTATTTTACAAATTATGCATGTACTTTTATACTGATTATGCTTTTTTAATATTGACTTTCGTTGGATTCATCTTATATTATTATCTTCTAATTACCTGTGTTTATTGAAGGGTTATGAATTAGTATTCGAAAAAAATTCCTCTCTGCAGTTTTGGTTAGTTGCAAATTAGGTCTTGCAGTTTTTGGTAAACATTAGGTAAAAACAAGTCTTTCATATAATGAAAATTATTTCAATTTTTTTTTATTATTATGTGAACACATATTGAATGAATTTTACGACCATTAACTTATCGCCAAACTATTTATTACTTTAATTAATTTAACAAATTAAAAAGTGTAATTTATTATCTGATGTAATCCCTGTGTATTAAAATTAATTAATTTATCATAAAACTAATTATGTATTAAATGTAATTTAATAATAGTATAAAAATTAAAATGCATAGTTTAAAATGAATATTTATACTTAGTAACAAATACTATACTTTCCAAAGATTCAATAAAAATATTTATTGAGCATAAGTGTAGGAGTTAAGCATTCGGATAAATCTGGAGTCATAGTTGATTCTGCTGACTACACAGCTTCAGTTTATGCTTAAATACATCAATTTATAATTATTTTAAAACAATGTTAGCTGCTTTTATTTTACTACTAACAAGGTTGGTAAAAATTATGATTTTTTTTTAAAATCAGAATTTTTGCCAATAGTAAAATATAAACAAAAAATCATTATTTTTTTATTTTATTTAAATAAGATTATTTTCAATTTTTCTACAGTTACTTATTAAAGCTATGATAAAAAGCATTAACAATGCTTAATATTGTATCATAACAATATTTTAACTTAAGTACTTAATATTTCTATCTAAATTGATTAAAATTGTTTCATAATGATTACTGACTAATCACGGAATAAATTAAATCATAGTTCTTTTTATTCAAGCCTCATAGATTTGTAAGGACAAAGATCCAATTTGTCCGTTAATTATCAAAAAATTATCTTTTTACTTTTTCTTCACTATTTATATCTGCGAACTAAAATTCTAAAATGTTGAAAAATACTTCTATTTAAATAAACATAAAATTAAAAATATATAATTGAAATATGTTTAAAAAATGGCAAATTATTTAACATATAGCTTACATATATTAAAAAAGTTTTATTTAAAAATTTCCTGTAACTTTTAGTGCTTTTTTTAAATATTTTAGTCTATTTTGAACATCAAATAATAGTTTCCATTCATTTCCCTCTCATTATTTCTTTGGTCAAAACTTTCAATATTACATCCTTATTATCATATTAGATTCTAACAATAGATTATTTCAATTTTAGAAACTTTCAATTTCAATATTCAATCAGACTTTAAAGGACATCACAAGCTTAAGAATATATTTATAAATTAAACTGTGCTATTAAACTGGTTTATAAATTAAAGTGTATAGAAGAAAATATTTATGACTCAAATCAATGATTTAAAAAAATAAAACCATATGATTTATATCCAGGATTTAAAAACAAATCGACTAAATCAAGTATGCCAACTAAGAAACTAATGCTTCAAAAATGGTTTTATTAAATCGAATTTTGTTATTCGAGCTCTTAATCAAACTTTCTCTTCATAAGGTGTTGGTTGTTTTATATGTGTGATATTTAATCAAAATATTTTTGTTTGGGTTTTGGTTAAACATTCATCCCATTCAAGTTAATCATTCCTGATTTATTTATTTAATTGCTCAAGTGTCTTAAAAATTTCCATTTATTATATATATTTCTATGGTATGGTTGAGGTATTTGTATGATATGCCTTCGGCTAGTGACGACACAACAGTGGTTTTTTAGTGATCTGAATTTACATATTAATTGATGCAGAAAGTTCTTGTATTCTTTCTTTTTTAAAGTACATTAAGTTTTATTTTTTTCACACTTTAAACGTTTTGTTATTTTTGTGAGAAAAATTTCTTTTTGTTAGCTATATTTACACCATGAATCTATTTCTATTTATTATGTGATAAAATAAAATGTAAAAAATCGAATTATGCTTCTTAAAATAAAATGCTTTAAGTTTTAAATTTTTGTGTATAAATTTTCAATTTTGTACAAATAACTAATGTAATTATTAGGAAATTTATAAATTGTTGCCAGGTGTTTTTAAGATTGACTAGTAAAATTTCTTTTTGTATAAACTGAAATTTTATGCATACATATATTTAAGTTTGCTTTGTTTTAAGTTAATCCCATAAAACTATTCCATTTACTTTTGATGTGGAAGTATTGATATTTTTGACATAACAGTTTATGTTTACATTAGGTTTTTGTCGTCTTGTGCAATTTTTAGAATTTAACTTATTTGATTATTTTGATAATGCATTATAAAGATGGCTTTCTGTCATATGCTGCTTCTAAAATGACTGGTTCAGATTCATTTACATAGGTTATGTTATTGATTTTTTAAAAATCTTTCTCGAATGAAAATTTATTGACATTTATTGTTCTATTTTTGATATGATTTTTTTCTGAATAAGAAGTTTCGAATTATTTAGCAATATATTTTAGTTGCTGTTAAAAAGTTTGCAGCAATAATATATAGGTTTATGTTTTCCCTAATAAGTTTGAATACAATATTTTGAAACATTTATTTTTATTTGGTTGCTAGAATTAAGTATTTTTAAAATTGACTTTGTTATTGTCTTTTACTGCTTCAGTAATAATCTGTTTCTTATAATTTAAAAACGAGGTTTTTAAGTTAAAAATTACACTAAAACATTCCACTTATTTACAGTGTTTAATAGACAGTATTTTTTGTGTAGACAGTAATAGGCAGTCTATTGTATTTATTTAGCTTTACAGTGGTTAAAAATTTCTTTATAACAATATTATATAGGTTTATGTTTTCCCTAATAAGTCTAAATACAATTTTTTGAAATAGTTAAACATTTATTTTGCTGTTAGAACTAGGTATTTTTAAAATTATTTACATTATTACCTTTTACTGCTTCTGTAATAATCTGTGTTATATAATTCAAAGTAGTTTTTAAGCTTTGAATCGCACTGAAACATTCCACTTATTTACAATGTTCAATAGACAGTAGTATTCATTCAGTTTTTTCTTGAGAATTTAATTACAACTTAAATGAAATATTTGTATTTATTAAAACTAATAGTTTTGTTCTCAGATTGATTTTTTTTTGTGTGAGCTCTAAATGCAATTAAAACATTCCATTTTCATTTACAACATATTGTTAAGATTATATTTCATTTTCTCCTGAATTATAATATTGAGTTACATTTTTAATTAATGTTTCATTTCATTTCAAAATTACTGACAAAAAAAATTTCCATATGCATCATAAGAATTTTGATATAAATTAAAATAAGCATTTTAACTTTGCATTTTACAAAATTTGTATAAATGTAAAAATTTTCTTAATTGTTGTTTGTCTTAAATGATTAAATATTATAATATACAGTTTGCAAATAGGTTTAATGCGTCTCACATAACATTTGTTTTTATTTATACTTTTATTGTTATCAATTATATTCAATTACATTTTAAAGTTTCATATATGGTGTGAATCTGTCATTATTTATAAATAATGTATATATTTTCATCAAAAACTGTAAATAATATTTATATAATTCTGAGGTCTTGCCCAAAATATAAGTATTTTATTTTTTGAATTTTATTGAATTGAATATATATAGATCCTGCTGGATATAGGCTCTTTATTACGCCTTGAAATATCAGCGGTGTCTATTACTCAATCACTTTTATTTTAGGCAGGACCTAAATCTTGTATGAATCTCTCTTACTGTGTTATTGACATTCCATCCACAGAAAATTTCCGTCCATGTACAAGTGTATTAACTTTGTATTATGCTATAATAAACTTTATTCTGATTATTGGTTGTACTCTTTTCTTTGTCTGACTGAGATAATGTGTTTAAAAATTGCCTTCAAGTAAATTTGAAAATTTCTGTAAATTTCAAATACATTTGTAAATTTTTTTTCTGTGTCCATTCAAAAATTCGATTCAAGTCAACAATTACAAACTCCATTCAAGTAAATTTGCTAGAAGTAATATTAATTGTAATACATTGAATATAATAATATTGAACTCTACCTAAAATTAGTTTTTAGTTTTAAAAAATGAAGTGCGGATGATAAATAATTTTTTAATCATGCAAATCTAATTTTTTTAAATCTAAATACCTGTTTAGTTGGGTTTCTTTTTTTGTTGTTGAGATTGTCAGTGCTTGTATTAAGATTGCATTTGCCTTAGTGATTAATAATTACTAGTAAATATTCTACATATAGACTACAAATGAATGAAGAACTTTATCTTTTTAGCAATGTGCTTCAAATAAATTAATTTTAACCAAATAAAAATTGGTTAAATTAAATAAATTAATTTTAAGGAAAAACAAATTTTTAATAAATTTAAATTACTTTATTTATTTATAAATTATTTTTTTTTGAAAAGTCATAGAAAGGATGGTCAAAATATTTTCTTTGGTTATGTAGTTATAATTTTGATTTTAATTTGGATTTAAAAAATCTACTTAAACAAGCAGGTAAGAAAAAATTATGGACAATTATTATTTTAAAAATTACTTGTAGACATTCTACATGTACAAATGGATGAAGTATTTGATCAATGTGCCGCAAAATGCTACTATGCATCATCCTTGCAGCAATTTATATTACTGGCCCTTTTTGGAAAAAGTCACACAAAAAAATAATTAATAGAATTTTATTTCGTTATGTTCTTATATTTTTAAAGTTTTAACTGTTTTATTCAGATTCTGATTTAAAATATTTTTTTTAGATATTAAAGTAAGAAGAAATTCTAGAGAATTATTGTTTTGTAGGAAGTCTAATATCTTTTAATACTGGTAGTGAAAGAGCTAGAAAAAAAAAAAAAAAAACAGCAGATATTTCATGTGTTCTAAATTTTTTTGTTATTAACATTAATATTCTATTTACAAAAGAACAGGCAGTTCAAGGGAAATATTTTAAGAGCATTTTCGCTTTTGAATTTTATTTCTAAAAGCATCTTGAGGGGGAAACCCAAGTTTTTTAGTATAAATATTTTCTGTAGTCCTCTGTGTTTAAAATTTTTCATTCGCTTTGGTTCAAAGATTTTTTTGTTTCTTTTTGTTTCACAGCAGTCAAGTTGATTAGTGTTATAAATAATTATAATGCAAACTTTTTTTTCTTTTTTTTTTAATTTCATATTAATTTTTTCGGATTTAAATTAAATTGAAACCTGTTTTCAATATATTTAGGCTGCAAATTAAAGTCTAAAACCATCTCTGAGAATTCTCTGCAAATCCGATAGCGGACAATAGTGTATACCGTCAGTTTTATAATTAGTAGTTTTTAAGTCAGTCGACTTTTTTTAGACGTAAATAGTAGGAAAAAAGTGAAAAATAAATAAACAAACAATCCTACTAACTTTGTAATTAAAAAAAAAAAATCCAAAATGTTTTGGTTTTAAGTTTAACTTTATTTGAAAACTATAACTAATGGAAGTTTTAGTACTGTACCTTTTAATTTATTAGCATTGGTTGTAAGCAATCAAAATATTTATGATTTTTCCGAAAAATAGACGAGTGGTACATAATATATTCTTTGACTATGAGTACATTTTTAATTGTAAAAAGACACTTCTTATACTTTAAATTTATTCTTTACATATTTAAAATATGTTTAATTTATTTTTTCTACAAGTAATCAGTTATAAATGACTCAATGAAATATTAAAAAAGGCTAAACATTTCAATATTTCTCAGATTTTGCCTACTTAATTTTGCAAAAAATTTTAGTTACTCAACAAAATGGTTTTTTATAAACCTTTGACGCAGAATTTTTATTGAACATATATTTTTCCTTATTTTGTATTAATTTAGGTCAAAATAAGTGAAAAATATTCTATTCAGCATTTTAATAATTTATGATTATTGAAATACAGAATGAAACCGGTGACTTTTTCAGCGGTAAAGGTAAAATCTTGCAAACAGGGCTCACTTCCAAGAAAATTTTTTTCAAATTTGCTGTTATTTAGGTTTAAAAAGAACAATTATTCATCTTTGAAATTTATGTAATTTGCAAAATCAATTGCTGATTATTTTTCGAATGTGAATGAAGAAAAATTTATAACTAGTTTTTTTAAATTTCTTATTTTAGTACCAATATAACTCCACTGATCTAACATAATTTTTTAGTAACTATTAGACTGTTTTCTATAATTAAGAAATACCAAAAATATATATTTGCCTATAAATAGAGCGTCAGATAAAAATATGTATAAAAGGTACTCCGGTGTCTCGTCTGAGTCAAAGGGATAATAACATTCTGATGAAAAAGTTAAAACGGACAATTTAAAACCGAATGTTATTTCAAAATGATAATTTAAAAAGCGATAAAATCAGCCTAACATTTCTACATTTTTTTATTTGTCATCTTAGCATTCCTACATTTAGAGATTATCTTACATTGAAATTTTGTAAAACAATGGGTTAAGTTTTAGATCGATTTTCTTTCCTACAATGACTTTTTCAAACAAACGTTATTTACAATGAAAAAACTTAAATTTTGCAAATATTGCATTGTTTGATTATATTGTTGACAGTAATTAATATTTTTATTTGAACATTTACATTGTAGATAGTAATTTTAACAATATCTTTATTTGAACATTTTACAGTGTTTATAATTTTTTTTTTACTCTTATGGTTCATTACAGTTCATTGTAATAAAATCTCGTGAAAAATGTTATACTTCCTGAGTTTGATACTAATTTTTAGTGCCAAAGAATGTTTTTCTAACCCTGGGTATTTTGATAATGTAAATTTTCAGAGTATCAAAAAATTTTTTGTTCGTGAAGTGAAGAATAATGTACACAAAGGTAGTGTGTTTAATATTTATTTAATAATGTACATTTTCGCAACGTAAATGTAAATTTCAATAATGTAAATTTTCAGAGAATCGAAAAATTTTTTGTTCGTGAAGTGAAGAATAATACAAATAAGGGTTAGCGTGTTAAAAATTTATTTAATGAATATTCAATTTATTTATTATTCTTTTATGACGACGTTGAAACAACCGACCAAATTCTGAGTTCACGACTATTAATGTTCAACTCCGTAGATGGTCGAGCGGTTAGCGTGCCTGATTGTGAAGCCAACGGTTGCGGGTTCGAATCCTGCTCAGGACATGGATGGTTCTCTCTGTGAGTGTTGTCCTCTTTTGTGTGTAAATGTGGCCTACCCTACGAACAGTGGCTTATGGAGTGTTGCTCGCCTTCGTGCTTTAGGTTCACTGGTGCCCACCGGATAACTTTAAGTGAGGATCACTTCCGGCATCTTCCCAGGTGACGAGCGAAAGTTAAGTACCTGTCGTTAAAAAAAAGCAAATTTTTCATACCACATTTTCCATTTATTCACGTTTTTACATAATTAAGTTATATGATAAATAAATAATTATTGTGGTATTGAAATAATATTTCTTCATATTTGTTTACATTCACTTAAAAGACATTTTATGTTTATTTTATCATTAACATACTCCTCTATATCTAACTTGAAAAGAATCTTACCTATTATTTTTTTTTCAATATTTATTTTTAACTTCTTCGGTATTTTTTTTTTGCAATACAGGCTTTACATTTTTGCCGAATAATTGTCTTCAAAATTTGAAATTTAATACGCCTAGACAGAATTTAATGACAGAACATACTCGAAGGCAACCTACATTTGTTAATTTTTATCATTTTCTACTAATTAAATTAGAATTTGTTATCTCAAATAGATAGTAATTTTTATCACAACGTTTGTAGAATGCATCAAACCTAATAATTATAGAAAAAATACTATTAATTAACAAAAAAATATATTTTAATTAAGCTTTTAAACTCTTTCATAAGTATTTTTAGCTTTTATAAAATGTTAAAACGAGTAATTTTTATTGCTAAAATGCAAAACTTGAACAAAATCAGTTAAATTTTTTTAAAAAAAAATGTGTATTTTTTTAGAAAAAATTAAGAAGAAAAAAAATCATTATTTTTGAAATTACGTGTTCCAAAAATAGCCAGTAAGCAATAATGACAAATAGATTAACATATTTTTGATTCACAGGCTACGTACGTGACCGAATTTATTTAGGTTCATCTGTCAGAATACCTTGTACAAGTACGCATGCACTTCCAGATAAAATTTATCTCCTTCGATGGAAACGTGATGGTGAAATAATTGCTGATGGGGATCATTACGCGATTGATGAAAATGGATCCTTGATGATTAATGGCGTGACTGTTAATGATGCTGGAATTTATGTCTGTGAATTAGATTCTTCAGATGGAAAGAAAGAACTACAGCATGCTGTTGAAGGTATATAACGATACAGAAAGGGATATATGGGGTATTCTATAGCCACCACCCTCAATATATAGTTTCAAAGTTCTGGGTGTCATAGGTTGGTTCCAATGCCACACGAGCAAGCTTGCTTGGTGAAACCGAGGAAATTTAAGGCAGAGTGTGCGATTCTTGTTTTTTAGTGACACCATCTATGGCCAAGAATTCGACTTCGGCACATCATACGCCACACCTGTATATAAGGCGGACCCATTCATACATCCATTCATTCATCCACAGATCGTAATTTTGACCTCAATCAGAGAACGATCGATCTCCAATCCAGTACCCTCAGAGGTATTGATTTGTTATAGGAACATGGAAGACTTTTGTGATTCGGCAGATTTAATGTGCATCAGTCACTTTACTACACGGAGAGTCTTCGGCCGGCGGGGTTCGAACCCACGAACTCTCGGACATTGGCCCAGCACCCTACGACTTCCCGGCCTAGTCAAAATATTCAAAAGTGTAGTAAAAATTACTTTTAGTAAAGCAAATTTATGTTTACTTGAGGAATAATTTTGAAAGCGTTATCAAAATCTAACGAATGACTATTGAGGAAAGCTGGACTGAAGACATCAAAACATGTTTGATTGCTAGAGGAAAAAAAGAGAATTTGAAAAGCGTCTATTAGAACCAATTTTAAGTTTCATCAGATAATCTAACTGGTTCTGATGTTCTCCAGCTTGTTTACTAGTGATTCATGATGTTTACTAGGGATATTTTTACTAGGGATTCGAGAGATTTCTATAGTGTTTTGAATATTCTTCATTTATGTATTAGTTTGCGACACCTAATGGAAATTTTTTGAATCATTTTTGATAATGATTCCAAAAATATCTATTAAGGACAATTCTGTACACAAAAATATGCCCATAGAGGTCATTTCGTATTGTTCACCTGTAATATAATATCTGTAGAATCTTATTTGAATATAAAATCATAAAATTTGGAATATTAACCTTAAATTAACATTTTAGTGAAGAAGAAATGAAAATATTTTGAAAATCTAAATAATTAGTTAGAATTAACCAAATCAAAAGCAGTTTATTTGTCAAATGAAATGAAACGGACTGTAATGGTAGTTTTTTTTCATAAATTTTTCAGTTTAATCTGACCAATAAAGTGTTTTTGTATGATCTGTATTTCATCTATGATTAGTATTTATATCGATAATAATTTTTCAGATTTAAATGACTATTCTATTTTTTTCATTTTCTCATTTAATTATTTCCATGTCACCTGGTTTTCAGGTTTTAAAACTTTATTTCTGACAAGGACTCGAAAAATATATATTAAGGGTGGAAATTACGAAACACCATGTATGTCAAAATTTGGATATACTGGGTGATTTTAAGACTACTCTAGGGCTGTGAAGCCTTCTTAATCAAACACTACTGTGCTAAAAGTAATAATTTATGCGAAAAATTTCACTGATTCACTGATTTTTATAAAATGTAATAGCTAATTAATTTTAAAATTAAAAAAAAAATTCCTCCAAAAGATTTTACACATAATTTTTTTATAAAAAATCTTTTTTCCATAATTTTAGCATCCATGTGATATTTGGCTTAATTTACCGATAAGAATCGAACTTCAAACACTTGATGTTATTCTATGCATATTTCGCATTACTTTTAAACGGTACATTGCAAAAAATATGAGTTTTTCATTATCTATTCAAATTAATATTGCATAGCAGTACTTCAGTGAAAGTTACGTCATTGTATATTTAAAACTTTTTTATACGGTAATTTGCAAAAGAGTTGCGTTTAACTTAATTAACTCAAATTTATATTGCAATATAATGTTGCATAGTGGAACATCAGTAAAAGTTATGCAATTGTATATTCGTATTTCTTTTATGCGGTGCACTGCAAAATTTTTATGTTTTAACTAAGCTAATATTGCATGAAATATTTCAAAGTATTACTTCAAAAAAAGTGCAATATATTACATAAAATTTCATTAATAATATTAAAACATTAATATTGTACGTTTCTTCTCACAGTGTTTCAAGTACCTTCGATTAATCTCAAGATTTCGTTCTTCTACAACATGAAGAAATGCGATCGTGATTCTGAGAAAGCAGTTGATACTTTTGTACGATTTAAAATGCAACATAGCTCTTGTGCAAGTCAAGAATGCAATATTGAGTTTCTTCGTAGCATGTGCCTTTTAGAAGTGAGGAGTTTCAAAAATAATAATATTTAAATGCTGTGTAATATTTTATAACTGCGTCTTCTTGAATCTTGTTCTAAAATTATATATGGATTTAAGTAAAAGCTACCAATGATAAATATTACATTGAGGAATAAATGTTATGTTGTAGTTATACAAAGATTTAATATTGCCTAAATCGGGTGTCTGGATAACAAATCTAAAACTAGTTTTTCTCCTAAAGCTACAGATTTTTTTTTCAAAATTGACATTTTTGGTCTGTTTTTTTTTCGAAATGAACAAGTTTAAAAACGTAATAAGCAATGTTGCGCAAATGTTGAACAAACTTCTAGGGGAGTTAGGGCCATATTATCATGATTAAAATTGCACAGGAACCCATGTCCAGAAACTTTCGTACACCACTAGGGGTGTTTCTTTATTATGACTTTTTCAGAAGTACAACAAAAGTTCCTAGTAAGGAAGCGCCCCTAGCGGTGTATAACGACGTTTACGGGCTTGGTTTACTATGCAATTTTAGTGCTGATTATGTGCCTTAAATCCCCTAGAAGTTTGTCGCAACTTTTGCGAGACCCCTGTTATGTAATACGTTTTTAAAATTCTACATTTTGATGAAAAATAGATGAAAAGATGTAATTTAAAAAAATCTATAGCCCTGAGAGATAAAGATTGGAGAGATTACCGGTTGCAGATCTGAAGTCAGCGATACGGAAGTATCTATGATCCATTAAAACATATAGTGCAAAAAAAATAAGTAAATAAATAAGAAATAAATATATAAATAAATAAAAGGTAAATATATAAATAAATAAAAAATTAATATATAAATAAATAAAAAGTGAATATATAAATAAATAAAAAATAGATATATAAATAAATAAAAAGCAGAAATTTTTTTCCGTTTTTATCAACAGCCGAAAGAAAGTTTTTTAAGTACCTGAAAATTATTGCAATACTATTTATTGATAAAACAACAATGGTTAGAGAAAAAAGATTTTTTTTGTTCACAACTCTAGTCTGTTTATTCTGAAGTTCTAACAGTAGAAATTACTCTGTTTATTATCAAACATACCATCATCATACATTTTTTCCATTAAATAATATTCAGTCAAACATTAACAGTAGTTGTTCATGTAAATTTACAGATTTAATATACGAAATTTTAATTAAATTTTAATTATTACAGAGGTTGCCATTTCGCATTGTATAATATAGTTAGTTTATGTTATGATTATTAAATTTGAAGATAAGTTTATTAATTTTACTTTCCTTTTTTGAAGTTATACTAGTTAAAAAAAACTAAGCCATTTAGAAAATGTAAAGCACTTACATCCTGTTTTGTAAGCAAACTAGTTCTTCACTCATTTGTTCCATTCTTGACTTTTGAAGATTAGGTTTAAGCATAAGACTCAAGTAATATATTTAATTTTATTTTCTACTCATCATTTGAATAGTTTTTAGTCGAATTAACAGCACCATGGACGCATTTAACAATTGCTTTTGGTGGATAACGAAAACAAAATCGTTTTGAAACAAATTGGCGGTGTGTCAAATCTTACCGCGATCCTTATTTTGATTTTAAAAAAATGTTAAATTTTTTTTCGAAACCTATATTTTAGATAATAACACCGTAAAATCTTCAAAATCATGAGCTAATTTATAGAGAATTTTAAAATAATAAAACTATATTTCAGTTTACTTGCTAATGGAAAAACTTCATTAGCTTTAAAAGTGCTAAATGTGGAACAAATCAATATGTTTTGAACGCTCTAGACAAGGCGCTCGTTGTCAAGACCATCTGATGTGAGCAGAACAGATTTTAAAAAGAAAGTATTCTTAAGTAAGGGAAAGTAAGGGTCTTAAGAATGAGTGCCTTGTTTTGAGCACTCGAAGCAAGTTGATTTTTTTTCACTTTAAGTATTTCTTAAAGAAAATCGAACTATTAACTAATATATCTTGCCGTTTCAGTCTTTTGGGATTATTTATTTTATATTTGAGTTAGTTAACCAGATTTGCTAAATTGGTATAGAGTAAACACGTTTGAAGTTTTCTTATCAAAAAATAAATAGTTGTGTATATATCATTTTAAAATACCTTAAGACAATTTCATAAGCATAAATTAAAATATGAAAACAAACTACTATATTACATTACTATATTAATATTTTTAAATCAAGAAACGATATTTTTTAAAAGTTTTTACTTCATGTTTTAATAATAGTTATAATTGTTTTAAATTAATTGATCCATTGAAGATTTGTTTGATGAATTTCAAATATAATATTTCAGTAGTAATTATAATACTTTGAAATATTTTAATAAATATAATTTTAATGTTATTCATATAAAACATATATTTTTTTACTCACATGTACTTCACATGCAAGAAAAATTGAATTTCAAATACATTATTTCAGTTGCAATCATAATACTTTGAAATATTTTAATAAATGTATTTTTAATGTTATTCATGTAAAACATATATATATATATATATATATATATATATATATATATATATATATATATATATATATATATATATATATATATATATATATATATATATATATATATATATATATATATATATATATATATATATATATATATATATATATATATATATTTACTCACATATATTTCACATGTAAGAAAAATTGAATTTCAAATACAATATTTCAGTAGCAATCATAATACTTTGAAATATTTTAATAAATACATTTTTAATGTTATTCATGTAAAACATATTTTTTTTTAATCACATATATTTCACATGTAAGAAAAATTGAATTTCAAATACAATATTTCAGTAGCAATCATAATACTTTGAAATATTTTAATAAATACATTTTTAATGTTATTCATGTAAAACATATATTTTTTTTACTCACATATATTTCACATGTAAGAAAAATTGAATTTCAAGTACAATATTTTGATAGAAAACACAATACTTAAAAGAAATATTTCAATATTTTAACATACATATTTTTAATGTTTTTCATGTAAAACATATATTGTCGATCACACATATATTTCATATGGTAGAAAAAAAAATGAATTTCAGATGCAATATTTTGATAACAATCATAATACTTTGAGACGTTTTTTTCACTATTTTTGTCACCATATTTTTGAGGCAGTTTCTGTAAAAATATATTTTCTATCACACATATGTTTCATATATAAGAAAATAATCGAAAAACATATTTTCTCAGATGGATGTTCCTTCTTTAAAAGCGATCGTATCTATCCTACTAAGACGAACTCCAAATGGGAATTGTGATATTGACTGTACAAGAAAGAAATTGAAAGATGTCACTGAGAAAGTAAGTTTTATTTTTTTTCTTTATTTTTATTATTTTTTTTTTACTTACAGCAAATATTTCTGTTTCCTTTAAAGTAAACATATACGGAATATGACGAGACATTTGACATCTAAATCTCAAAACTCTTCGTCGTAAAGTCATATGATATCTGTTAGAAAAAAAAAAGAAATATATCGAAATGTGTCTTTTTTTCTTTATAGGGAACTTGAATTATTTAAAGTTACAGTCATAATTATTCCACATTTAATTTGTTTCCATTTTTCCACCATTTTTTTATTGTATGACAAGTTTAAAAAATATATTAATTTGATAAGATTTCAAAAATTAGTTTTCACAAATATTTATTTTGATTTATTAATATTTTTCTAAATGCATTTTTTAGTTGTATTTAGATTGTTGCAGTTAATGCATCTAGTATATTAATAACCCCAAAAAAACTGAAGTGGTAAGATATTACTTGATTTAAAACTTAATTAGCTTCAAAAATGTATAAATAGGAAATAACAGTTTAGATGTTTCAAGCGCTCAAAAACAGGCAGCCATTTTCTAGAGTTGCCAGACGTGAATGAGAAGAAACAAAAGTGATTTGAAATATAAAACGAAAAATTGCCAACAAACAATGGGAAAATAAAGGTGAGAAGCAAAAACTAGAAAAACCATAGTGGCCAATAGGAGAAAATCAGGGTTTGCTCGTCTCGGACACTTAGTTTTTTCTTATTCTGTTTTTGTTCTTTTTTTTCTCTCGACTACTGTGGTTTTTCTAGTTCTTGTTTCTCACTTTTACTTTTCTATTTTTCGTTGGCAATTTTGCGTTTTACATTTCAAATCACTTTTGTTTCTTCTCATTCACGTCTGGCAAGTCTTGAAAATGGCTGCTTGTCTTTGAGCGCTTAAAACATGACGACTACTGTTACCTATTTATGTAGTTTTGAAGTTAGTGAAATTTTTAATCTGGCAGTGTAGTGCTAAAGAAATGACTTGAACAAACTATTAAATAAAAATCAATCTGCGTGATTAAGTTGCATTTATAAATTTACGTGATCCAGAAGGTACAAACTGTTTTGCAATATACAGAGTTTCTTTTATATTTTTAGTACCCTTTCAAAAAGGAAAACAAAAAGCATATTCATAAGGGGTCGCAAATTGATAATATTCAAGAGAGGAAAAAAAAACGCTCACAAATTCTGACAACTCACTACTAAAAAAGACAGGTATGAAAATACTAAAAAGAATATGATTAACAGAAGAGGGAATTCTCATAATCGTCTTTCCATTCTTCCCTGTTTCTTTAAGCAATTAGAAAGGTTAAATTATGCCCTTTTTTTAGTAATAATTTGCCAGGTTTCAATTCGGTTTTTGCTTTTTCCTCGCTGAAGCATTTTTTACCATTCCTGACGTGTATACTTTTTTCACAAACTTTTTGAAAAGGGTATTAAAAATGTATATTAAATGCGGTTATTACGGAGCACCTTATATGCATCTTGTTTACCTAAAAACTGTCGACGTCATTTTCAGTTTTTTGTTTGACATTTTACTTAATGTATCCCTTTGAAAATAAATATGGATGTATAGAAAAATGTTAACTTTCATTTATTTACTTCCCTCTATATAGAATGTACCATGTTTTCACTCGATTAAAATATGATCGGAATTTGTTCCGTAATTACTGCCCTGAATATATATATTTTGAGATTGTTTTTTTAAAATTCAATTTTAAAGTTACATATTCAGGATCGCAAACTTATATTTAACCCTTTACTTTCCATGGGATTCATTAATATTTAAATGTGGATGGGAGGCTATTTTTCCTCTTATATATCTGCGATACATAAAAGGATTGATATAAAAAAGAAAATAATTTCCTCTAGATAGGATTCTCCTCTCATATTGATCCCTATATTAATCCATGATAAGAATTTCCTCTTATATTGATATTTGCGACCATCTGCTGTTAACTTCAAAAAGTGCAGAAGGAAAAAAAAACAACACGAAGGGGATTTATTTGATTAAAAAAGCCATTCGCTTCAAAAATATATAAATAAGAAATAACAGTCGACATGTTTTTAGCACTCAAAAACAGGCACATATTTTATAGATTTGCCAGAAGTGAGTGAGAAGAAACAACAGTGAGTGGCATATGAAACGTAAAGTTGCCAATGAAATTTTTTGTTTCTTCTCTTTCACTTCTGGCAAGTCTTGGAAATGGGCGCCTGTTTTTGAGTGCTTGAAGCATGTCGACTGTTACTTCCTATTTATACATTTTTGAAGCGAATGACGTTTTTAATCATATAATTTTACCGCTACACTTACTTTATTTAAATGAAGGGTTTTGTTTATATAAACGTGGATGACAGTAAAATAAAGACCAACACTAGGGTGTCATTTTTCTCTTGTGCGCTATGTATTCTTTCATTCGATCATTTCTTATCGAGTTTATTTCTAGATATAAACACAGAATTAATATAAATATGGTTATTTATAAGCACATAAGTAAAGAGCCAATTCTTTACTGTAAGTAAAATTTTAAGAACTCCACTTTTCTACTAGAAAAAAAAGCCTTATAAATCGAGTTCGTTTTAGGCATAAAACTAACTAAATTTCTTTTTATAAATTAATATCAATTGCAAAATATATTTTTACGTAACATTACTATAAAAAAATTGCAATATAAAGGGTTAAGTTGGGGGAAAAAGAATAAACGTTTTCAAATTTATTATTAAATGCATTTTGATAACATGAATAACAGGATAATGAAACTTCCACAGACAACAAGAGAAATTTTGGAGTTGGTTATGGAAGGTAGGGGATTAAAATTACCAAAAGGAAAAACTGGATTATCTATCTCATACTATGACAGTCAAACAGATGTGATTTGTGATGCTGGCTTTGAAATGAAGGATTTTGACTCCAAGCTTCTTTGTGGTAAGCGTAAATCATTTTGCATTGACGCTGATTTCGTACATCGCGATGAAATCTAGAACATAAAGAATGATACCATCGTTTCTATGTTCTTCTTCTGTTTATTGATATTTTTTTTTGTTAGTCTTTTTTGTGTTTCGAGAACATTAGTTTTATCTTAGAATTCATCCCGAACATTAATTTATGTTAGAATATACCGAGATAGAAATGAAATATGATATTTATAGTTATGGCTATTAATCTTATATATCGTTATAACTCATGTGCTTGGTCTTATAGTTATGGCTGGTAGATTTTTTTTTATTCGCATTGCTAATTTGCTATATATTTGTATAATCTGAAAAATTTAATTTAGATTATTTTAATAATAATTTAGATTTTTTAATAATAAAACTTTAAAGAGATTTATAAGGAACGATGTAGTGGACAGACAAACTTTTTCCTGTTCTTGTGAAATTAAAATTTAGAGTAAATTAATCGGTTCAATATATCTGTGTTTGATATATTAAATGTTTAATGCAGTTTTAAAAGTTTAGTTGAATGCAGAATTCAACTTTTAAAATGAAGTTTAATCGTCCCATCAATGTCAAGATTGAGATTAGTTAAAACAGTGTTGCTAGACCATGCTCTACTCAATCAAGCATGTTGGACATAGAATAAAGATATTGAAATTAATATTCTGGGTGATCAATTTGGAATTTAAACTCGCCGCTTTTCTGCATATCAAAACAGTCTACTCTTTCTGCCTTACAATCTGAAATAAATAAAAAGAATAGACGGTTCTATGTTAACTAGATCAGACTCTTAACAATTGAAGAGTAATTTGGTTAAAATTGGCTTAACGATCACATTGTACTTGTAATATAATAAATTTTGGGGCTTGGCTAGCGATATCGTCAACCATCATCTATTTAAACGCACCTTCAGTAAAAAATCGAGTTAACATGTCTTACATACTGGTGAATTGGAATTGAATAATTGTAGTGGTAGCTACGCTACAAAACTCTCACACTAGAATTTTATCTGCGATAGAATTCAATGAACGAATAAGACTTATTGATTCATAGCTGTTTTGTGAGACGCCGGTGATGCTGTATTAAGATGACCGGAATTTGAGCGCTGGTGGTGAAAGCTGTATGAAGATCACTGGACTTAAAGCGCTAGTCGTGAGAGCTACATTAATATCGCGGTTGTGTGCATGGTTACTCCAATGTGGTTATCAGCAGTCGTGTCTTTACAAACTCCCGTTGTGTGTGATCGAGACTGAGTAGCAACAGCCCGAGAGGGACAATGTCGCAATAGCAAGTCAGCTGTTCACTATGTTCCATCCATCAAACCAGGCATGTTAATGTCGAAGTAGGGACGTCCAGATCACGTTCGGGTCACTAATGTGGTACTAGGCTACCGACAATTTCAACTGTATACTTTTTCCAGTTGCTACTGGAAACAGTATATTTTCCATACTAACTTTCCTTGTTATTGGTAATCAATCGACAAATTATTGCTGGATCGACGGGTACCTTCATGTTATGTCAGCTTGGACATTGGCAAATTTAGCAATGTTTGGCAAGTTTGCTTTCCCGAGCTAGACACTTGAAGGCCATTTTCCGAAGGTTCTGTCATGATATAAAATTTTTTTTTAGTAAATAATGCGCTATTTTTACAGCTTTTGTGTTTTTTAAACAGTTTTTCATGACTGTTAGATTAAGTTTTTTCGGTTTTTTAACCGACGATTTCGATGTAAATTAAGAAAAGGGCACAAATGAAAATAACAATATGAAGAAAAAGCACAGTTTTAGGAAAATGAAAAATGTTCACAATATTGATTGTTTAGTATTTGGAAAGTCACTCCAACACTGCATTATACAGACTCATAAAAATTGCAAAAAGGAGAATTTTTTGTTGTTATTAATAATTTTTATTTATACGGAAAAATCTCACCAAATAATGGATTTTTTTAAAACAAAAGTTAAAAAATTTTTTAACTGTGTTTTTGACATTCTTTGATCAAAGAAAGTTTAAAAAAAAAGTCACATTTTAAAAGCCTTTCATTTTGGGCAAAGATATAACTTTGAATTACATATAAGCTGCAAAGAAACTTTCGCAAAGAATTATCTAGACTCAAGAACAGACAAAGAATTCAAATCTTTTTAAAGTTATTGCACTTCTTTTTTTTAAAAAAATGGGCCAATGTGTCAAAATTTTTCAAACCCGAAGAAAAATTATTAAAATCAAAGCATAACTGAACCGCGGTGGCTCAGGAGATTGAGAGTTCGCTTCCCAATAAGGTGACCCAGGTTCGAATCCCAGCGGTGGCTGGTTGGGACGAATTCTGTTCCCGGCTCGCACCGACTACAGTGCAGGCGTAAAATAACTTTACTAAGCGATAGATCATGAGTTGGAATCCCCTTGCCATCGGGATGACCGTCGGAAGGTTTCGTGGTTTTCCTCACCCTATAACGTAAAAGAGGGTAAGTTCCACCAATAAGGCCTCCACGAAGCATAGTTTGTCTTAATGATTGATCCAAAAGTTCGCTTGTTTTCTGGGTTGAGTTTAAAATTGCAAGACTACTGAGTTAAACATTGAAAGTCGTTAGCTCAGAATTGGGTCAGGTGTTCAACCCCGGTAATACAGTAAAAAAAAAAAATAAATAAAACAAATAAAACGTTATTATATGTCATGACAGAGCCTTAGAAAAACAGATTTAAACATTTAGGCTACAACTACAAGATGGTAAATATAGTTTGAAATCATAATTTGTCTGAGAATTCGCAGTTCTCTAACTGAGGTTCTTTTTTATAATTTCCTTGGTGATAAAGCTTCCAAATTATTTGACCTTTTTGACTTCTTAATGTAAATTAAATATCTTCATCGCTATGGCATAAGAAATTCACGTTTCATTTTTAGTGCCTTGTAAACCAGGCCACTTTTTGGATGGAAA
Organism: Parasteatoda tepidariorum; assembly: GCF_982258835.1. Taxonomy (NCBI): domain Eukaryota; kingdom Metazoa; phylum Arthropoda; class Arachnida; order Araneae; family Theridiidae; genus Parasteatoda; species Parasteatoda tepidariorum. The sequence goes on along the minus strand of NC_141763.1, from coordinate 56,363,795 downwards.
ATATTGCATTCCTTGCCATTTAAATCATTATTCAAAAAATTATGGAGCAATTCAATGCAAAGCTTGTGATATAGAACTTAAAACAAGAAAACGGGGAGCATCATCATCAGAGGAATGCACATGTAAGTAAATATTTATTCTCGAAGTTTCAGTTTAACGATAACTGGTTATTACTTTTAATCGGTTAATATTTTTAACATTATTATGTCTGTAACATTATGTTGCAAATTATATGCTGTTTTTTTTGAATTAGGTGTCATATTTCATAATATTGAAATCGTGTACCAATTTATAATTCATCTTTTCTTCAGTTGCTGAAATTATTGATCCCAAGTTTACTACTTTGTTTAAAATTCATTTATTTGCCTACATTTAAATAAATTGTTTTATTTTTGGAAACACTCAAATAAAATTTATAATAAAATAGTTCTAAATTTTGTAAATGCATTTTAAATAATATATGAGTAAAAGGATGTCATAGCATTATATAAAATGTTGTATAAAATGTATTTATATTTTTAGTTGGAACATTTTAAATATAGATAAAACTAAAGACAGAAATGAGATATTAAATACTTCTATTATTAATAGCACGGTAAATAATTTTTTATGAAATAACCAAACCATAAACTGATTTTTATTTTGTTCTTGTAAATGATAGATGTGGATGTGTTGTATGTAAGTGTCAACGTAAATTGCTTCTTTCTTTTTTTAAAACTTTTCATTGAAAATTTGAATTTATTATTAAATATAATATATAGAATAGTATAATATTCTAACATTAAGTCGTAATTGTCTTTCGAATTTTCTATAATAACGTGAACCATTAAGGTTACGTAGGACGGGATAGCCTGACTTGTATGGCGTTGGGCCTATGTCAAAGAGGTTGTGAGTTCGATCCTCGTTTACAAAATGGTGAATAGTGCTCGGTAAACCTGTCGGGATTACAAAGTACTCCAAGCTCCCATAACAAACTAATACCTCTGAAGGTACTGGATCAGATATCAATTGTGCTCTGATTAAAGTCGAAATTACGATCTGCGGGTGGATGATGTGTGAATGTGTCCTCCCTATAATATGGGTTGTGACGTATGTGTGTGCATAGAAGTTGAATTCCAGTACATAGATGGCGCCACCTGAAACAAGAAATGCACACTCTACCTTAAAATAGGTTTCTGAGTACTGAAAAGTTGCATAAGACAACAAAAACATTAAGGCTACATAAAAAAAGAATTTCACACAAAGCTAAAAACCTTACCTAGGTTTGATAGAAATTTTAAATGGGAAAATTTCAGACTGGGAATTCTTTTATTATCGTTTTTAATAGTGATTTATTAGGTTTCTTTGTTACTCCACATGCTTAAATGATAATTTTCGAAATTTGGTGTGTAAACTTTATCTTTTCATTTCTGAAAGAAGCATTGCAATATATATATATATATATATATATATATATATATATATATATATATATATATATATATATATATATATATATATATATATATATATATATATATATATATATATATATATATATATATATATATATATATATATATATATATATATATGTTGATATAAAAAATATCAATCGGTGAGGTAAAATGTGTACCGGGCACCAAGCACCGATACAAGTAGTAAATAGCTTTGAGCTTGCTTTTTTAAAATCTTATTTGTGAAAGTTCGAGCATATTTTTTTCAATCAAAATATTTCAACTCCAACAAGAATAAATTTTTCCAACATCTCATCTTATCTCTTATGATTAATTGTGATCTTTCATGGAAAATATAAGTAAAACCTTAACTTTTGACTTCGAAATTTCAGAGAAGTCACATCAGTTAATCTTTTCAAAACTCCACAACCTCATTACTGAAAGCTTCAGGGATGAAAATCTTAAATTACTTAAAGATTAAATTTTTCTGTAAAGAAAGCTTTCAAATCACCACTTTATTCCTTCGAAAGTTTTCTCAGTCTTAAATCTCTGTCTTTTCGACATGGTCTGCCGTATTCTTTAACACATAATTTCGGCTACAAAAGACTTCGTTAATCATGAGGGAAATTATTCGAAAATGAATTTTCATCCTTGTTGGAGTTGATCCCATTTTCGGGGACTTGTTAATCAGTAGTTTTCACCGTTTAACGTTTTGAAACTAAAACGTAGAAGATTACGAAGCGTGAGTGAAGATAAAATATGGACTAGATTGCTGTCGTTTAAATTTTGCTTTTCGACAATCAAAAGATTATTCTCAGATTTAGAAGCTAAACGACACGAAATATTGAAATACGCCATGAAATACTGTGCTTTAAGTTTTGTTTCAGCTTGGAATTCTCACTTGGGTATTTTCCGTTTTACTTCTTGAAAACGAATACTTGAAAATAAGATACAAATAAGATTGATGTCGCTTAACCCTTTGGAACAGATGGAAAATTACGCTCTAATTACGCTGACGCTCTAATTACTCTGACGCTCTAATTACGAGCCAAAATATATTTTAGCATTCCTTAATCATAAAAAACAGTTAATAGTTAGTAAAAATATGTTAGGTTATCGGAATTATATTTTTACTGAGATATAAGATAAAAAAAGTAGTTTGAACTTTTTTTGCATTTATATTAAAAATTTTACTAATAAATTGATTTCGTAAATTAAAGAAATTTCAGTGATGAATAACTGTTTCTCTTAGATCAAAATAAATGCAAATAAGTGCAAATTTGAAAAATTTATGTTTGGAAGTGAGTTTTTTTTTTAATGATTTTATCTGTAAACGTAGAAAAAGACACAGTTATTATTTTATAACCATAAATTGTTAAAATGCTAAATATAATATTTTTCCTAATTTCGCTAATTACGTTAAATTATATAAAATATAAATAAATAAATAAAATATTTATTTCCACCTAAACTAATATAAAATAATGAAAAAAAAATCAAAAATATGTTTAATGAAAATTTGCATTTAAGAGTAACATTTTAACTTTCGGCAACTAAAAGAGAATTTTCAGATTTACAGTTAAATTCAACGTAATTTTTTAAGTTTTGGGTAAGTTTGACATTGTTGTTTGCGTACTTTTCTTACATCTCTTGAAATGAATGAGTGAACATTATGTACTTTTTACGGACGTACTTTTTTTTACTTCTCTTGAAACGAATGAGTGAAAATAACGTACTTTTTACAAACGTGCTTTTTTACATCTCTTGAAACGAATGAGTGACTAACTCGGATTATATTACTGCCTTTTAAATATAGCTTTCCGACAATCAAAAGATTGTTCTCAGATTTAAACAAAAGAGGAAAACACGTAAAAATTCAAATATTTAATGAATTGTTATGTTTTAAGCTATGGCTTACTTTGATACTGTTATTTTCATATTTTTCTTTATACATTTTGAAAGTGAATGAATAGCATTGTGCAAATGATGCATTGAATGAATAGCATTGAGCAGTCAAAGAATTGTTTTTATTTACTAATATTTTAAGTGGTCAGGATAGCTTGGTTGGTAGGACGTTGGGCTCGTGTTCGTGGGTTCGAATCCCGTCAGCCGAAGAATCCCGGTGTATTCAATTGCGACTGGTGCATGTTAAATTTGTCGGGGTCACATAGCAAAGTCCTCTAAGTTCACATAACAAATAAATACTTCTGGGGTACTGAATTGGAGATTGATCGTTCACTGGTATAAGTCAAAGTTGCGATCTGTGGATGATTGAATGAAGTATGAAGGGGACTTCCCTGTTAAACGGACTGTGATGTGTGTGGTCGAAGTCGTATTCTTGGGCATAGACTGCGTTACTAAAAAGACGAGAAACGCACCCTCTGCCTTACAAATTCGCTATGATTTCCGATAGTTTAAGTAACAACATCAACTAATATCTCAGAGTATACAAATGTAATAAATGTAGAATATGTATTATACGTTAGAAGCAAAAAGTAAGTAAGTACATGTCGAAATTAGTACTTATTTTATACATTTGCAACTACTGAACTATAATACCTATTGACCATATATTCACGACAAATATTCTGACTATTTTATTCATTCTAAAGCAATGTTGGGGAAACAATGCTTCATTTATCTGGATAAGAAATTCAGAATTGTAAGGGTCAAACAAATAAATCTAAATCATTATTCGGAATTGTCCTTAAATTAAACTATTATGATTTCTAAATTATTAATACTTTTCTGGGATTAATTCCTGCTTTCTTCACAAGTTAAGCATTTCCCCCTCCTCATATAAAAGTATTAGTTTGTACAAGTAATACGTACATTAATTTGTGACCCCTCATGAGAACAATTTTTTTACTTCATTTTTGACAAGGATTCTAAAATATACACCGAACAGCCATTACATTATGACCACCCTGCTAATAACATGTGCTAGCACCCGCCGTGACATTGATTCCACAAGTTGCTGATAGGTAATCTGAGGTATCTGGTACCAAGCGCTCACCAACTGGTCCTCAATTCCCTCACATTGCGAGGGGGTAGCGTGGCAGCACGAATTTGGTTTTCCAAGTAGGACCACAAATGCTCTATTGGATTAAAGTCAGGTGAATTTGGGGGCCAAGACATGACTTGAAAGTCACTGGAATGTTCCTCGAACCAATCCATGACGATTCGACCCTTATGACATGGTGCATTATCCTGTTGGTAAACACCATCCCCCGCAGGAAAAACTGTTGCCATGAATGGGTGAACCTGGTTCAAGTAGCTTACAGATGTCAGGGATTGTTCTATGAGGATTATGGGTCCTAATGTGCCCCCTGAAAACGTTGTTCCTGGGCGAGAAACCATGAAAACCTGGGCGAGCCCATTGTTATAGATGGAGGGTGGTCATAATGTATTGGCTCTTCGGTGTATATAAAGAGTGTTGACTAAAGAACACCGTGCACAAATCATTTACATTAAACAATGGCATAAAAGCTCAAAAAAGAGCATCTGTTAGTTGACAAATGAAATGAGAAATGAGCTCTGTGAAAACTTTTCCATGAAGCAGCAAGCCTTGATTTAACTTTAACCAAATAATTTGTAACTAAAATTGAAATATTTCATAAAAATGTAGAAAAGTTGTTTCCGACTTTTAAGAAAAGCAAATAGAGTTTTTATGTAGAAGGACATTTTATTTTAAATTTTAAGTAAATTTTTATAAATCCAGCTTTTAACTTTGTTTTACATTACTTCTACTAAAATCTAGTTAACGGATTTATATTTAAATCAACAAAATAAAATTCAAAAATAACAATATCTAATAAAATTAATTCAGTGTTTTATGATATTCTACTTCCTTAAAAATGTTGTTTAATAGTTAGAAAATTACCCTAATTGTCTTAAAATGATAGAATAACTTTGAATTAAATAAAATAATAAGGCTATTGAATTTCAACTAATTGCTTGGTCCTGATAAGTTGTAATATTAATAATTATTAATCTCATTGATTTAAGTAAATGAATTAGTAATATAAGTAGTTATATAAGCCTAAACTACATAAAAATTTAAAAAGAAGGAATGTCAAATAAGCAAAAACGTCCGCATATCACCATGTTTTTTTTTGTTCAACTTTACTTCCATATTCCTGTAATAGACTTGTATAATTAATTTATTTCTTTAACTACTCTAACTTGAAATAACAAAGCGTACTTTAAATTTAATTTTGTTAGACTAAGGAATTTCGTTTTCTTGTTATTTAATTAAACTGTTGTGTTTTGTAAGAATAATTGTTTAGTCTAGACAATGGAAGCATTCAGACTATAATTAATAACAAGAAAAAACTTGTACTAGTACTAGTGAGAAAAATAATTTGAATAATTTGCGCCACTTAAAAATGTTTCTTAAAACTGTGTTGTACGTTTCGTTTAACAACTCTTAGCGCTTAATTTTAGAACGTTTTTCTTTCCTTCTTTCCTATGAAGGATTAAACTCCAGACTGATTTAAAACAATAAATAATTATTCTGCTACTAAAATCTATGGAAAAAATAAATTAACAGAAACCATGATTTGGTTCTTAGTTCCGAACATAACTGAAATTTTGGCAAATATGGCAAAAAAAATCGTAACTCTCTCTGTTACTTTTTGACAGTTGAATTTGGGCTGAATATAAAAATACTGTCATTCGAATTTTTGTCTCGCCTATTTGTTGCTGGGTATGTTATAAGAATCTCAAAGAAGGGGTACATTATGGTAATGTATCTTTTGTTCATCGGATTCTTCAATTCATAACTTTTTGGTTTCGATTTGTTAATTTATTTGATGATCAGCCATATTAGTTTATTAAAAGTTAATATCAGTATAAATATTAATTATTCTAAATAGATCAATTAATATTAATAGTATTTTAATAAATATAAATAATATATTAACTAGTATAAATTTCAACTTTATTTGATAATTGTTTTTGAAAATTTTCTAAGGGGGAATTGGAGAGCTCACTTCACTTCCTCTTGGGTTGCAAGTATCCAATTAAACTTACTCTGCATGTTGAAGTGATCGCCATCTGGTGCTACAAAAGAGAAACCCTTTAAAAGACCCTACAAGCTTTATTAGAAAGTTGCACTTCTTAAACTCTTCGCTTCTTAGGTTCTAAAAACAAGTTAAAAGAAGATTTCCTTCCCTGAAATATCCGCGGATATTAAAGTTTTCTGGGGATTCCGCAATAAATGCAGAACATGTAAGTTATTTAGGTAGAATTCTACACAAACAGAAGTGAATTTTCGAAAAATTGCGCTAAATCCATGCGCTTGAAAGTGCAACTAACTTTAAATATTATATGGTTTAGTTATTCATGCTTTGATATAAATGCAACTTAATGAAATTTGTATAACTTTTTTTAGAGCTTAGCAAAAAGTTTAATAAAAATGTTTTTCAAGTAAAAAGTAACTTTATTTAATCTCGATAGACCATATACCGTAGCCTCAAAAGACCGCATATCAGGTGTTCTGCAGTCACCAGCGCAACCGTTAAAATTTATTTTAAAAACTTTCTAAAACAAAAAGTAAAATCTTACACATTAGGGATAAAAAGAAAAACATTATGCAAGTCATTAGTGAAGAAGGCGGGTCAAAACCTTTTTAATTAATGGAAGAAAAAGAGAAGAGTTTAAAATCTATTCTCAGAAAGACGCACACACGTCTAAGTTTCATCATGCTATCCAACAGGCTTAAATGTTTTTAATCCCGCTCATCTCTATAATGGTGCGTCTGACTTTGATAACGTTTTTGTTTTTTTCTTGGCTTAAATATTAATTTTCTGCTGTAATGTACATTGATTTTTTTAAACTTCATTATTGACAAGGGTTCTCGAAATATATATTAAGGGTGATGATTACAGAACACTCTGCATATTACGATTGAAAATGACCTTCTACATCCTAATTTTTATCAATCACATGATGCTACTGAATGAATGAAATCACAATAAATTTTAATTATTAACTTTTCGAATTCTGATTTTATTAGAATACGATAAAAATATTATTAAAATAAGAAATAAGGATAATATTTCATTACATGCGTTAAACTAATATTCAGTCTTTGTTTTGGTTAAGTTATTTTTATTTTTCTACAACGAAAATAAGAAACGTCTATAAGAACATACTTTATTTGGATTAATTGAAGCTGTTTTAATTTTAAATCGGTAGATGGCAGTCTATGTACGGAGGTTATGAATCCAACAATTCGCACAATTTATTGAAGCGACATGGAGAAATGAATTACTTAATGTATTTGTAATGATGCTGACAGATGTTTAAAAAAAATTCAGAGGTTTTTTTTATTCATTTTTTGCTGTTTTTCATTGCTGAAAAAAATTGTTGTAGCATATTTTTCATAAAGAAATAGAATAAATTTGTAGGTACCAATAACGCTAAAAAAAGTCTTTCAAAGCCGACACGAAATTTTTGTTCTGCTAAAATGATTACGGGATGGAATAAATATTTAGATTTTTTTCAAACTGTCGTTATTTTTTTTCAACCGATGAAACGTTTTTAAACTTTTTTCATGGTAATGGTTTCAGTTTTTTATTACAAGAAAGTTCCTGCATTGGGAACAGGGGATAGATATTTGTGGTTTATTCAGTTGTTTTTCTATTTTTTAGTTTAAATATTTCCTTTTTATTTAATTTTTTGAAAGTAAGTGTACATATTTTATGAGCTGGTGCTTTAATGTAGAACAAGATTTTCCCCAAACAATTTATTAAGAAAAATTAAGGAAAAAAAATTACTTTTGTATTTGTCATTTTTTTTTTAAACTTAGGAAAGAGTCACGAAAATTCCTAGGTGGATTTTAAAAATTCAAATAATGTAGAAAGATATTAGTTATTTTTTTGTTTGCTTTGCTTATAGCTGCACAAAAGTTTTTTTAATATGAGTTAACACTTATTTTTTCGCATTGAATGTTCAATAAAATAGAAAGCAATATTTTTTGCTTTTATCTCTATGGTTTGTAAAATTCATTGGGTTACATGAGATAACAATCTTTCTTAATTAACCCTTTGTCACAGAATTTTTATTAAACATATTTTTCATACTTTATTTCATTATTTGTATCAATTTAGACAAAATAAGTGAAAATGTTATATTTAGCATTTCAATAATTTATGGTTTTGAATTAAAGCATGCAGCACCGATATCTTTTTCTGCTTAAAAGGTAAAATCTTCTAAACAATAATTTTTTTAAAATTTGTACCTATTTGCAGTTATTTAGATCAAGAGAAACAATTATTCACAATTCAAATTTCTTTGATTTACAAAATCAATTATTGATAAAGTTTTGAATCTGAATGAAAAAAAATTTTAAAAGTACTTTTTTTTTGGATTTTATATTTTATTATAATTATAATTCCGATAATCTAAAAATTGTTTTTGCAACTGTAAACTGTTTTTATAGTTGTAAAATATCAAAATAAATTTTTTCCTGTAATTAGAGCATTAGAAAAAAATATATAAAAGGGAAACCGTTGTCCCATCTGCGTCAAAGACTTAATTGATTAATGTGTTTTTTATTCTGTTATGTCATTTTTATTCTGGTAATAATTATAATTGAACTAATAAATCATTTGATAATATAATACAAATAAATAAACTAATAAATCATCATATAATTGAACTAATAAATCCAATGATACATTATTTATGTATTTTAAAAAGCTGTTTTTTTTATCTCCTATTTAATTTGCCATAAAAAAGCCATCTGTGAACAAAAATGTAGAAAAATTACGCTAAAATGGGAAACTTTTTCAGGAAAATCCATATCTGCAATAAAAAAAATAGGGTTTTCTATTTGACATTTTGAAGTTGTGCTCAGCCTCACCCACCGTGACGAAAGTTTTGGATATCATTGAATGCATCATTTGCAAATAATTAATTCATGTACTTTTGATTTTAAATACGATGCGTTTTACTCGAATTATTTGGAAAAGAGGACTAGGAGCTTGGCCATGGTTGATTGATGTGATCATTGATACGTTCTTTCACTGTCCCTTACTTGATCTAGGAGTCTTCTGGGTTGGGTTCAAAATCACAAGGCTACGAAGTTAAACATTGATAGTCGTAAACTCAAATTTAAGTCAGCTGCTCAATGCTGGTTATAAAATATAAAACAAAATTAGATTTGTTTGATATGTAGCAAATTCTTTTATTGTATTTCCAGACAATAGAGCCGATTTATGACGAACTTTGTAACAAGTTTTAAGACTGGAAGAACAAGTTTTGAGTCCCATGACCATCAGACTAACCGTGGAAAGTTTTCGTGGCTTTCCTCTCCATGTAACGCAAATGCGGGTTAGTTTAATCAAAAAAGTCCTTTACGAAGGCAAATTTCTCTCAATACTTGATCCAGGAATTTTCTTGTCTTCTGAATTAGGCTCAAAATTACAAGGCTACGGAGTTGAGCATTGTTAATTATAACCTCAAATTTTGGTCGGCTGTTCAATGACTGTTATAAAATGAAATATAACTCGATTTTTACCCGGAACATAATTTCCACAGGTGCGGAATAGTGCGTTGGTGCTGATGATCATTGATGCATTCTGTTAAAAGTTTTTATGACACCAACTACAAAACTGAAATAAAAATTTCCGATCCCCTTGAAATTAGTTTCATTTGGCTCAGTGTAAAGCCTATATCAAAAACAATAATTACGTTGAATTAGCGATATTTAAGTTTCTCCCCTATTTCCCTCTTTCTTCAAGTTTCTCCCCTATTTCTCTCTTTCTTCAAGTTTCTCCCCTATTTCCCTCTTTCTTCTGACAAATCCTAGGTCATTCAACTTTTTATTCTTTACTACGAGGAGGCTGCTTAAAAATTTAAAGCAGGTTTGATTTTTTTTTTTGGATATCTTGGTTTTGTCAGTTTTTGAACTGTTATAATTTTATTCTATTTTGTAAAATTATTTCTATGTTGCAAATTAAATATTAAAATATTTTTTTCATTTCAGCTTTTTACCCTCTATGGATCTGGATGTCAGTTTTTGCTATTGTATTTTTCATCTTTCTCATCTTCTTTATAACATGCATGTGTTGGTGAGAAAAATTTATCTAACAATCTTGCTTTTTGCTTTTGACACTGTTTTGCATTAAAATTGTTGCATTAAAGTTGATCTATTAATTAAAGTCAGTAAAATTGGTATTGATTTTATAAGTTCATGTTAGAAGCGTTTCATGCAGTCGGTAAACTGACTGCATATACAATTTTTAGCGTTCAGGAAAAAAGGAACATTAATTCACATATATGAGAAAAGAAACACTAATGAATGACTATATACTGCAGCACAAATAAAACGAAAGCTCGTTTGTAAAGTGACCAAACACCTTACTTTTCAATATATTTGTCACAGGCTAATTAAAAGTTCCGGCTCTTTACAAATGCTGTCATCATTTTGTACTGAGCCAGGTTTATTGGAAAAAATCTCCGGTATTTTCTATTCAGCATTATTATTTGAGGGATCGTTACAATCAACCTATATGGGGCTGGGATAGCCTGGTCGGTAGGGCGCAAGACCCATGTCTAAGAAGTCGAGGGTTCGATCCTCGCCGGCTGAAGACTCCCCATGTAGTAAATGATGACTGATGCACGTTAAATCTGTCGAGTCTCAAAGTCCTCCATTTTCTCATCACAAATCAATACCTCTGGGGGTACTGATCGAGGAGTTTCCTTGTCTTCTGGATTGGTTCAAAATTACTAGGCTACGGAGTTGAACATTAGTAGTCGTAAACTCATGAAATTGGGTCGGCTGTTCAACGACGGTTAGAAACTAATATAAAATCAACCTATATGCCTTTATGCCCCTCTTTAGGCAGATGGGTATTTTACAATCAGTCCTTATGCTTCAGTAAATATTTGGAAAAAGAAAATAGCAATAAACAAATAGAGCTTCACTTAACATTGCTTTTATAAAATGCTCAATTTATAAAAAAAAGGAAATCCTTTTGGAAGCAGAATTCGAAAAATGAAGTGTTTTTCATAAAATGATGTTCAACATTGCAAAGCAAGTGTTAAAAACATTTGGAGCTCATAAGAAAGTTTTTAATATCATATATCATATATGATAGTTTGCATATTATATCATATTTGCAATGTTCATATAGGTTTGCAAAATCAATGATAGATTGCATCAGAAATTAGATTGCGATTGATATTTCATAGCTTTGAATAGTCGTCGATATGAAACTTGAATCCATACATATGAAACAAGCATCAATTTGTTTAAATTTAAAAAGACATCGTTTTCTTTTTCGTTAATTTATTTAAAAAATCTATTTTAGGAAAGGAACTATCTTTATATGCATGCGAATTGGCAGGAAGAGATTGTTTAAGAACAGTATTGTTAAAATTTTTAATATTTTTTATGTACTTTTATATTGAAAATTTTAATACGCCATTGCTTTAAAAACTCTAAATCTGTGATGATTTATTTTTGTCGTATGCCTGTTTAGGCAGTGGGGGTGTGATTGCTCCTGTTTTTCAGTGGCGCCATCTATGGCCAGGAATTCGACTTCTGTCACGCCATTCACACAACCTCTAGTCGCTTATAGGGCGGGTCACATTCACACACAAAGGAGAAAGGACATAGAACACACAGTGAGAGAAAGAAACATCCATGCCTTGCCCGAGATTCGAACCCAGGGCCTTTCTGATGAAATGACAGTTCCCTGAACCCTACACCGGCCGGTCGGCATCTGTGATGATAAAAGCATAAATAATAAACTACACGTAAATTGAAAATCGCCACTTTGCTTAGTTTCTCATTTATTTCAATTAAGTGCAACTTAATAAGTATTATGTTCATTTTTTTTCAGTTGTAAATGTTGCCCAGGAAAGAGAACTTTTTGTGGCTGCGTTGGCTGCTGTTGCCTTAGAATCTTGACTATATATCGCTTACCATGCAATGATCAAACAGATGATGACCGCGAGATGCTCTTAAGTGAAACAGATATTGAATCGAGTATCGATTCAGAAAGGGAATTGAATTCCACCAAAACATCTTTAACTTTTGTGGGATCTCAGAGATCCATGTATACTGATGAATGGGATAGACGGACCAATACACCTTCCGAAAAGAAACGAAAAAAGCGCATTCCATCCCCACCAGCAATGCCTACTCAGTCTATGCTGAAAAGAGCCACCAAAAAGTCACTGAGATAGATTTCTTAATTTGTAAAACAATATTATTTCTATGTGTTGATATTAGGTCTATTGATCAAAACTATTATGTTGCTTATTGAAAAATATTATGCAAAATAATTTTAAGAAATAATGATTTGCTCATAAAATTTTGCTGTTAGATTGCTTGGTATCGTAAAATTAGGTTTTCTATCAAAAGTACTGTCTTTAAGCGAGTAACACTTTCATCATAACTCAAATAGCCAGTAACCTATGGACACTTATAGCCAGTAACACTCTCGTCATAATTAAAATAGCACTTATAACCAGTAACACTCTCATCATAATTAAAATAGCTAGTAACACTCTCATCATTAGTGAAATAACTAGTAACTCATGGACACTTATAGCCAGTAACACTCTCATCTTAATTTAAATAGCAAGTAACTCATGGACACTTATAGTCAGTAGCACTCTCATCATAATTAAAAAAGCCAGTAACTCATGGACACTTATAGCCAGTAACAATCTCACTATAATTAAAATAGCCAGTAACTTATGGACCTATATATCCAGTAACATTATCATAATAAATAAAACAGCCAGTAACTCATGGACACTTAAAAGTCAGTAACACTCTCATAATTATCTTAGCTTTGTTTACCAACACGAGCAAGCAGGTCAAGATTCAAAGCTGTTGCCTTAGAATTGTAACCTGTGGGGATGTACCAGGCAAAGTTGAAACAGATGATGATAACGTTTGAGCGAAACAGATGTTAAATCAAGTATGGAATCAGTAAGAGAATTTTCTCAATCAACTAAATTGCATAGTGAAACCTATAGTTTGCTTGGAAAAAAATACAATATAATCATGGTAAACCATTCACCTTAACGAATGATCTTTGTCGTAATCATTAATACCCTCTGGATTTCATGGTGCAATTTTGTAAAATTAATTTCGAAACTGTCCATAGTAACAATAAACGTGTAATCCTATTTTCATAAACAAATGCGACAAATGTCAAAGAAATTTTGAGCTTAGTTCCAAAGCACTATCATACTTTTTATTTTAAAACGTTCTGCATACGATCTTTAATTTTTGACATGGGTTAAAAGGCATGTTTTAGAAAGTTAGCATAGATCGAAATGCATGTTTTAGATAATGGACATAGATCGAAATGCATGTTTTAGATGATGGACATAGATCGAAATGCGTGTTTTTTAAAATGGACTTAGAACAAATGGTTGTTTTTTAGATGATGAACATAGATCGAAATGCATGTCTTAGATGATGGACATAATTCGAAATGCGTGTTTTAGATAATGAACATAGAGGCGAAATGCGTGATTTAAAAAATGAACATAGAGGCGAAATGTGTGATTTAAAAAATGGAGATAGATCGAATTGTGTGTTTTAGATAATTGACATAGATCGAAATGCATGTTTTAGATGATGGACATAGATCGAAATGCGTGTTTTATTAAATGGATATAGAAGGAAATGCTTGTGTTTTAGATGATGGACATAATCGAAATGCATGTCATAGATGATGGACATAATTCGAAATGAGTGTTTTAGATAATGATCATAGAGGCGAAATGCGTGATTTAAAAAATGGAGATAGATTGAATTGTGTATTTTAGATAATGGACATAGATCGAAATGTATGTTTTAGATGATGGACATAGATCGAAATGCGTCTTTTATAAAATGGACACAGAACAAAATGCTTGTGTCTTAGATGATGGACATAATCGAAATGCATGTCTTAGATGATGGACATAATTCGAAATGCGTGTTTTAGATAATGAACATTGGGGCGAAATGCGTGATTTAAAAAGTGGAGATAGATCGAATTGCGTGTTATAGATAATTGACATAGATCGAAATGCACATTAAAGAAAATATACAAAGCTCAAAATACGTATCTAAGAAACTGGACTTTGCTCAAAATTCGTATTTGAAACATAGCTATTTGTGATTCCGTTTTTTGAATTACTCTTATGGAAAATTTTAATTTTAATTTTTTATTTCTTTTAATTACCTAATAAATCCAAATAAATATGCAATGTAATAAATGCCCTCTATTTGCATAAATCAATTTTTTTTAAAATTTAGTATTTTTTCAAAAGAAGTTAAAAGTTTACAGTTATTTTTATAGGGTTGCTGGGGTTTCATAAATATATAAAAGTGGTTGCAAATAAGCGTTTATACTTGTGGGAATTTTGTTTTCAAATACCACACTGACATTTAGAAATCTGAATAAGTCTAAAAATTTACGCTGTAATAATATACTCAGTAATAATATACTTCGGAGTGCGTGACTTAGCACTGTAATCGCTTTTACTCATATAGTGTTTAAAAAAGAAAGCGAAATCTCTTGATTTGTTGTTAAAATTTGGATCGAAATAGTACATTTTGTGCTGCGTTCATTTCTCTCTTTTTCTCTCCATGTAAAACCATTTCAAATCCACAATTTCCAGCAGATATTTGCATTCTATGCGTACATTTATATATTTTATCAAACTTAACTTCGAAAGATTTGGTTTTATTAGTTTTTCTCTTTTCTACTTTAAAAATCTTACCATAAATCATGATTTTAGATCGTGGTACTTTGAGGGAACATTTGAAACACATCGCAAAAGCTTGGATTAGTTAAATACTAAAGTTTATTATCTTTTCGTATGAAACTAGTTATTCTGAAATATTTATTGAGGCAAGATTGAAACTTTACGTAAAATACTGTTTTCTGAATTTATTGATTGAAGTTAGATTTGAATTAAAAAGTTTTAATGTATTTTGATTTGTTTTGAGCTGGATATTCTTTTCTTACGAATTTTTAAGCCCTGGTTTCTTGGGACAAGCGCCTTATCTGGGCGTCAGCGGGAAGTTGGCGTACCGCTGACGTCCAGCGTGAGCAGTCGGTCCAACGCAGACATTATCTCGCATTGCGCATGCGTTAATAACCTAAACTAATATTTATTTTGAATTTGCATTGATTTTGTTATTGTCGACCAGTGCTTTAGAGAACAAATAATGACTTTGTCCAAGAAAAAACACATTATAGCTGAGCTAAAAGAAGAGAAAGAAGCTATGTTTAATGTTAAAATCAAAATCTTGGCTGATTTCAATGCTCTGTTGGATGTTGTCCGCCATTGCTTCTGTCGCTAATGCTACGTTGTAATCCAACTGCAGTTGATTCGGACGTCAGTCGTCGCTCAATCTGAGAGTTCGATGACGTATGCTGTCTAACTCACAAATTGACCAATCAGGGGTTAGCGCTAGCTTCAAGCTGACGCTTTGTAACGCCGATTTGTCCTAAGAAACCAGGCCTTTTAATTGATCAGTTAGTAAGTCGATTAATCGAGATTTTATTTTAAGGGTAAAAGAATATCAATTGCCTACTCAGTAATGCGTAGAGAATCGGGTCAAAATTACACTGAGGAAATACTAATAAGGACACGGTTACATATAAGAAATATAAATAAAGTATTGTAATTACATATTATAATTTTTATAGTAATTAAATTATAGTAATTATGACCCTTTAATTCAATGTATTTTAAAGAAGTTTAACTAATTCGGCTGATTTTGAAGCTCGCTTAAATTGGCCTATGGGCTGAAATTTAGGATTTTGGGTTTCTATAAAATATAGATGACAGCACTTTATTGGGTTTTTTAATCATTGATAGTTTTTGCTCTCTTTTTCATGTTTTTCGAAATAATGCCGAGATCACTGAAATAACGATTAATAAATATCGGAAAAAAATGATCGGTAAACGTGAGGATGTACGATTGAATCGTCATTATTTAAGAGCACAGAGAAGTTATAACTTTAATTTAAAATTCGCGTGTCCTATTAAAAATATCAGAATTTCAATAGTCAGAGGAAAAAAAAAGAACGGAAAAATGATTGAGGATCCAGATCTTCAGTTTAGTTTCTAGTAAATTTTAGTGCGCTTTTACGCAACTAGCAATTAAAAAAAAAATTTTTTTTAATTTTTTTACTGGCAATTTACTACTTGCTAGTCAACGAAATTGCGCCTTGTTGGCATTTAGTACCAGTCATTAATAAGTGGGTTGGAATTGATTGTCTTCTGATTGTTTCAGAATATTATGATGCAACTAGTCGACCAGACTGTGTAGGGGACAGGGAACTGGCCTTTCATCAGAAAGGATCTGGGTTCGAATCCCGGGCATGGCATGGTTGTTCTTTCATTCTCTGTACTATTCATCCTTACTGTGGGAGCAATGTTGGCCCATCTAATATGGTGAACCTGAAAGAGTGGCTAACAAATCTGCCCTGTAAAAACCTGAATTGACGAAATTTTAACACAAGTGGGCATTGGAAGTAAAATTAAAAAATAAATGTTGCAACTACGAGCGAGATACAATAGCTGGTGTTTCCAAACATACGACTATCCTTTGTGTTTTTATAGTAGTCTTGTGTTCAAATAGGGCATGCAAAAAAGGTGCACAAAAAATTTACACGTGACTACAAAATTAATTAAATTACAGTTGTTTTTATTTCATTTTATTCATTTATTTTAAACTAGCCGCCTAAGGCGGCCAGCTGTCCGCCACGCTAAAGGTTTTCACAAATAAAGTTTTTTAAGACATAGCAGGAAATCTGAAGATTAGTGGACAATTAAAGTGTTCCTGTCCTGCAATTTTGTCTTCATATCCAGTTCTGCTGCAGACAAAAGTTAAACTTTTCTCCACTTTGATAAATGTAAACTAATGCGAACCTTACAATTAAATTATTAATTCCTTCGTATATTATTGGTTTAAGTTGTCGAAAATTAATATTTCAATTGTAAGGTTCGTATTAGCATACATTTATAAGAGTGGAGAAAAGTATATGCATTTTTTAATAGTTTTTTGAATATGGCTCTTTGAAGACGAAAAAGCATAGATTTTCTTACAAAATGACTGATAACTAAAAAAATAATCCAAATTTTTGAAAAAGAAAAAAAATACTTCTTCATTATGTCAAAACACAATTATGTGCCGAGTTTCGTGCCTGGGCGAGGATTCTGGGGCGATATATTGTGATTACAGACAGACATTCAAACAGACGCACACACAGCCGCATTTATTATTATGTATATATAACTCACATCTTCCTTGATATTTCTCTGTGCTGATGTCTAGTAGAATTTAGTGAAGGACGTTGTCATTCCCCTCCTTCCTCTGGAGGAAAACGACAGCCATATAATACTATACAAAAATTGGTAATTTCAAGGAAATAAATTGTAAATCTACCATTAGTATTCTTCAGTATTCTCCGAAACAAATAAAAGTTTAAGTTGTAATTGCTTTAGGACGTAAAATTACGTAAATACTTAAAACACATTTGTGGATCGTCAAAAATACGATAAAGCAATTAAAATAATAAGAAAAAAACATGCAAAGATTTAGAGAACCCGTGTATTCCATGTAATATATTCAGGTGTTAACAAAAAAATCATAGTCCACGATTTAAATTAATTTTTTTCCGATCCATAACACACTTTTTTCGTGAAAGTAAATTCAATTTGTGGTGAGAGAGAGAGAGAGCATAAAAATTTAAAGTATGTTAAGGTGAACGAAATATTTGCTAAAAAATGAGAAAAAAATAAGAAATTATAGAAAATATTTTAAGAAGGAAATTAAATAATTCGGGAAAAAAACTTTTATTTCGTAAATTATGTTTTTCTATGTAAATATCTACACAGTAAAGTGATTATCAAATTTATGATGCCGTTGCTTAAAAGAGAGGAATATTGATTAGATTTTTGCATTTTCATGTTCCAAACGGAAGTAAAAGAATTTACACGCTTGTTTTAGAGTCATAAATGATGTAAAAACTGTATGCATATTAATTTTTAAGCGAGTTACAAATTAATAATTAAACGAGTCACAAATTATTAATTAAATGAAACACAAATTGATAGTTAAATGAGTTACAAATCAATAATAAAACGAGTCACAAATTAATATTTAAACGAATCACAAATTAATAATTAAATGAGTCACAAATTAAACGAGTCACAAATTGAAAATTTAACAAGCGACAAATAAATAATAATTAAACAGGGAAGAAACGAAACCGTCATCAAAATTTCTGTAATAATTTGTAAAAAGGTGAGGGATAAAAAACTTCAAAGCCAGTTTGATTGCCTGATGGAACTTTTAACAATCTGACCAGTGTTTCGAATAATAGTCTTTCTACTCTTTTTGTCTTCTGCGGCAATCAAACAGGTTTATATGTTTTCAGTCTCAAACTTTTTAGTAGTATTTATCCTCGGTTAAATACTTATTTGACACTCCTAATAAGCGTAATGTTTGTAAAGTAATAAAAAAATGTCTATTAAGGGTGTTCATAAC
Organism: Parasteatoda tepidariorum; assembly: GCF_982258835.1. Lineage (NCBI taxonomy): Eukaryota > Metazoa > Arthropoda > Arachnida > Araneae > Theridiidae > Parasteatoda > Parasteatoda tepidariorum. Next base: position 56,344,829 of record NC_141763.1, on the reverse strand, counting down.
ATAACACCCTTCTATATAAACTTTTTTACTTATAGTTTATTATTACCGAATGACCGATAACTTATAAGGAAATACAGAAATCGTTTAATTTGGCGAATGATATAGCAGATTAAATAGTACAATTAGGCATGAAGATTAAATTAGTAGTCATTAAGAGTGATTTTAAAATTACTTAATATAAGTATTTATATATAATTATGTATCAGATCCCATAGATAGTTGCTCTCAGCGCTCTTATAGCTTGCTATCACAGAGGCATTAATCTACTTCTAAAATATGATCAAAATTATTTTATTTAATTTCATCGATTTCCCATTTTTGTTATCAAACGTGCTTTTTATTATACTGAATTAAAAAAACACGCACTTTAATTATAGTCAATCAAAAACACATGCTTTAAATATACTCAATTAAAAACACGTGTTTAAACTAACCAATAACCAATTGAACCAATACGTGTTTTAATTGCACTCTATTATGAAACACGCTTCTTAATCATACTCGTAATTTTATTTTGTGAAAAATTGAATATATTATTAATTAAATATATTTAGAAAATAATAAAATGAAACACTGAGAAAAAAATGTTATTAGAATTACTAGAATATGATAAAATTTGTTAAATAAAATTGCCATGTTGGTATTTCATGGTTTTGTAATTTTGATGAAATTTTGTCAACATGGAAAAATTGAAAATTTTATCATGATATCCAACAGTATCTCCAAACATGAACAGTATCACCAAATTTTTTTCGCAGGTCCTCGGGCTACCGAAGCAGGGGTGCCATCACCTCTGCAGATGATCAAAATTGTGATGGCATGTCTTCGGATCATCCTCAGGGATGTTTTCCAGACCGTCGCCAATAGCCCATTGTGCAGCTCTAGTGCAACGTAAATGAACAACAACAACAATTTTTTTTCCACCGTGGAACCTTAAATGATTGATCTTCTTTTTGCGGAAACCCGAGACTTAATAAATTTCATTAACAATTGTGAAATATATTAATTAACGAAATACAATAATTTTTTTTTGAAAATGTGTACTGATCTATATTTTATTAGTTATTTTGAAAACATTTAGTGAATGAACGAAAAATGAAATTTTTTCATCATATCGTTTTATGGTATGGAATTATATATACTGGTATGGAATGGTATCTAGTCTAACTCTTAACTTGATTTCTGCAAAAACTGAAAATGAACGAGCTGGAATATGGTTTCTGTTAAAATAAAAACGAAAACTGACTAAAATAAACTTTGAGAATGATTATCAGAGAAACATATGTGTACTGCTTCTTCATTGTAGAATTTGGTTATTTTTATTCGATGCGAAAAACGAATGCAATTTTTAGCTTCCTTTTCGTACGCCAATCATTATATTGTTATTAGAAAAAATATATTGTTTTGAATTTTCCTTATAATAAGCATTTTAACTACATAATTTCATAAAAAATAACAGAAATAATAAATAAATAATGAATATTTAATGTACGGAATGACATAAATGATGAATGGATTTAAATTTAATACCAAGTTTTGAAAATCATAACTGGTTAAAATAAAAAGTCTTAACTTTCGTAACCAATGTAACTTTTTTACGGAACACTAAGGTTCCGCGGAACAGCGTTTGAGAACCTTAGAGTATGGCATAAAAACCCTTCATTCGGTTAAATTTGCTTTACAGTTTTGTACTTTTTACTAAATGCACGTTAATAGGAACTATAATTTTGAAGCCCAGAATTTTTGGTAAACCATTTTACCATAGGGACAGAAAAATTTCCAAATGAATGGTTTAATTATCGTATATTTTGGTTTTAGTAACAAGAATTATTATTGTTATTTTTTTTTACGAGAAATGTCATTATTATACAATGCGGTAATTTTACCAGAATTGTTTTTTTGAAGAAAGTTCTTAAAATGTAGGAATTGTCTTATGCCTATTGTTGTATGATAATAAGCTATCAAATTATGTAAATTTGGAAATTGCATTAAGTTAAATTAAAATTAGAAAAATATTTTTGGAAAAAAGTGGGTCAAATTTGGTTATTATCATGTTTTCCCTAATTCTAAATTAATTTATACAATTTAAAGGATCAAATATTAATGAAAAATACTTGATATATTGAAGTAATGAATACTGAACTTTTGTTTTTGGCAAACTTATAAAAGGTCTACATTAGCCCTCCTTTCTCAGAAGTCTGAAATAAAAATATTAGAATATATAATTAAAATCAGCGTTGAAAAACTGATACCGTTTATAAATTTTTCTCTCAACTCTAGATTTATAAAGTTTCCTTGTTTTCTTCATTTTTGTCTGATAAATCTCTTTTCCTCAAGAACATAGCTTTGATTAGTAGCAGACAAAGTAAAGTTTCAGAGCGTATTAAGCAAAACAGAAAAATGTATCCAGCACAAAAGAGCCAAACAGGAAACATGTAATAAAGAAAAAATTCAATGGTTTGGAAGAAATTTTTCATATAAATCAATCCGTTCACATGTATCATAGATAAAAAATCGTCGCGTTTATATTGTTGAGAGTGGAGTTAATAGCATCTTTGAGTGGAAATTTAGAATGATTTACAGCCGACGGCTTTTATATCTTCAATAAATTGTTTTGGAAAGAAAGTGTAAGGAAGGAAAGTATCAATATGTTATCTGGATATTTTAAGTGGTTGCATATGATGTTCCGATTTTATTTAAATCAGCTGAAATATGTAAGGGAATTAATATTTCAAGCTACTCGGGGAAATTTTTTTTTTTAGTGAAATGTCGACTTGTGTTCTTTTTGGATAAGGCTCCACTTTTACTATTATATATATATGCATTTAACTACGAATTTGATTCAGGCCTTTGAGACTGAATATCATGTTAATAAATACAGCGAAGAACTGATTAGAGAAGAACTGAACAGTATCCAGTGAAGAAATGTTTGAATTTAAAAATTAAAAACCTCTCAAACAAAATTTGAAAGAGGAATGAAATCAACAAGATGTTTATTGCGAAAGTTACAAAAATTTTATACAGAAATTTTGGAATTTCGTTTCAAAAGTTGCCAACAGATGGCATTATAGATCACTGTTGACCAGAGCCATCTGTTCCAGTGTTAAAACATGAAAGAATACGGATGAGGAGGTTTAAACCATCTTTTAAATTGAACAGCATGTGATTGTGCTTATGAAATATCGCAGATTACAATTCTACGGCATTTGTATTCTTGTCAAGAACTCTGTGTAGCGCATAGGGCCATCTGGTGGAATGTTTCGAACTAAATCCCAAAATTTCTACATAAAATTTTTGCGGCCTTTTTACAATAGACATACCATTTGTTACATTCCTCTGTCATCCTTTGTTTTCAAGATTTTTAATTTTGTAAACTATCAGTCCTCCGTATCTCATCTTACCTTTTTTTTAAATTTTAATATTATTATACCTCCTTTTATAAATTAATTCAGCATAAACGCACCTTTTACTAACGAAATCCCCAATAAAGAGGCAGAGATGCCAGTGTTCTCTGCATTGTAAAAAATATTTCCTAGCGGTAATGAAATTAAAGTTATTTATAGTTTAGTATTTTTCATTTCAAGTAATTTTTCCACCAGTACATATCAAAAAATCAAAGTATCATATGAAATACAACTTTATAGCAGCTATCTCAATTAATTTCAAGATTTAGGATATATATATATACATACATACATATATATATATATATATATATATATATATATATATATATATATATATATATATATATATATATATATATATATATATATATATATATATATATATATATATATATATATATATATATATATATATATATATATATATATATATATATATATATATATATATATGATGACACTGTCACATGATTTGATAATTCAATATGAAAAGATAAAGGGTTCCTTCGGGGCTTAAAAGCAAAATAACTACGACTGTGCAGATATTTCGTGATAACACTTGTAAGGAGTGGATGTAATTATCTTTATTCTTATAGTTTTACTATTTAAATCGCTACTAATTTATTAAAATTTTTGCAGAAAGCTGAACAGTTGGCATCCCTGAAGATGGTTTTGGCAAATCAGCTTCGTATACTAAAATGAACAAAAGTTTTTGAAATAATTTATAAAAATTCTGTTTATTAACTAAATAACCAAGGCTATAGAACCCAACATAAACATTTATAAACTTGTAGAAAGCAATTGGAATAAATTTAATCCTCAATCAAGCCAGACAAGATCAATTTCACAGAAATTGAAAATTCTCCTGATAAAAACGTAAGAACTACCAGTAAAAATTTCTTATTTTGTTTTATAAAAGGCTGGTACTCAGATCTTAATTTGATATAGGTATATGGTAATCAGGATAGATCCTGGAGAGCAACCTGTAATGCGCAGCAGAAAGCATTGCCCCTTTGTTACAATAACTGATTATGCTGTATTTGTAAGGCCGTTGCTGTATTTTTTTGTGAACATTCTCTTAAGTCAATGTGCAAAAGCCCTCAATAGGACTGGTACAGTCCGCAAAAAAAAAAAAAAAAAAAAATAACGAATCACCTTGAATAACTTTCGTTCTAATGATCGGATTTTCACGAACTAAGTGTCAATCTTAATGGTTCCTGGGGGTGACCTCAAATATGCTAATTAATTAGTGCTAACTATTAATTAATATACGAAATCAGACACAAAAACGTACTTTCTCTGAATAAACATATAATTTTTTTTACATATTTGGAATCTAGACACTTGAATTAGGGGAGGGGGGTAGACAAAATTAAAAAAAAATTGGATCGTAAATTGGGTCACAATAAAGGTTTATATATTTTGCGATAGTCCAGAAAACCGCCAAAAAAAAGTCGCCTGCGCGAATTGAATATTTTAAGATAGCCCATTGACTAATTCAAAAGCGGAATGCTTAATTTTACTAGGTTGCTAGGCAACCATGCTATGACTGTAAAAAAATTGAAATAATGTTTTGTGATTGCTCAGAGAGGTTTAATTCATTGTTAATAGAAAATATCTCGAAGTTTCTAGACAATAGACAATTTTTAAGCTGATTTCTGTCTAAAAAGCAAAAAAAAAAAATTATTTTAATGTCCTTTGAAAAGAAAATTTGAATCGATTTATAAATTATTTATGATTTTCTAAGTTTTTAGAATTTAAATACATGAACTTTTTATCTAATATTGTTTAGATTATGCTGTTTTTGCTAAATTTATTCGAGGATTTCATACTATAATCAAATTAACATAATTTATTACAGCTATATACAAAATTTTAGGGATAATCATTTTTACAGCTTTAACCCCTTGGGGACGGGTGATTCATGAAAGCATTCGTACAAAATTGGAATCAGGATGTAAATAAATAAAAAACGGTAGCTTAAATGCAGGCGTTGCTAATTTCACAGACTTACTTTGCCTTGAATTTAATTATTGTTAGTTCAAAGTGTAACTAAAACATTTTATTTTGAAGTAAGTAATGGTGAATTAAATAAATCAAACAATTATAACCCCGCCCACAAATAAACTGCTAAAGAATTACTTTGATTACCAGTTTTATCTTTTTACCCTGGTTGATACTGTTTTATGCTGTCACGTATTTGTGACAGTCGGCGCGAAAGGGTTAATCGAGTCTTCTAGGCAAGAAAGCTTGAAGAAAAAAAAAGTGCTTGAAAAATAAAATGTAGATTGTATAGTTATTCTAATGCACATTCACAAGGTTTTCTGTAATTTACGATATTTCTTTTTTCTATAACTCAAGGAATTGCTGAATGTTTAGTGGCATTTTAAAGGCATTGAAATATGTTATGTTTAAGAATAAGATATTGAAATAATATGTTGCTTATTGTATGATTCGTTGTTTATAAAATCGCTTCATTCTGATAGATATATTTAGGTTACATGGTTTTCTTTGGATAAAGATGATTAGCAGAAATCATCCTCGTGTTTCGATGCATTCTGAAACTTACGTTCGCAAATTCACCAACGATGTCGCACATCATATTCTTCAATTACGATAAGCTACATTTACCACCAAATACTGCTACTATGATTATTTATGTTTTCTTATATATATCTGATACTCTCCTTTTAAACAGAGCTAGTAAGATCCTTAAGATACTGAAATGGGGCTCAAAAACTTAAAAGATAAAATATTTAATTTCATTAACTCAAAATATAATCCCGGTCTCAAAATTTTAATTTTTAAGTTAAATATAACTTTTACAATATTGATGCTCTTACGTTTTTAAAGACCACATGAATCCTGTTAAAATATTAAAATGCATATGTTTACTTTAACGAGTGTAAAATCCTTATCAAAATAATGATCAAGACCCAAATGTAAAACAGTATAATAGACGATAAAAACTCAATTGACTTCAAAACATATGAAGAGGGAAGTAAAAGTCGACATGCTTCGAGCGTTCAAATATAATCGTCCATTCTCAAGACTTGTCAGGCTTGAATAACTTGTGACTTTCATTATTGGACGCTCAAAACATGTCTACTTTTATTATTATCTATTATTTTTTTAAATCAATGAAGTTTTAATATTTTCGATTCAGTTTCTTGGGATTATCCATTTAGTTACACAACATATTAAATTATTTCACTCGATATTAAAAATAAGTTTTGAAAAGGTATTTTTTATATATCGATGCCAAAATCTGTTCTACATATATTTTAGGGTATGCTTTCGGAGTATTTTGATCAAGTTTATTTTTACACCCTTATTTGCCTAAAATTATTAAATAATTTGCTTAAAATAAATTATTCAAGCTACATGATTTAATGCATTTATAGTATAATAGTGAACGGGGCTTCCATCGCATATTCTTAACATTAATACCGCTATCATTAAATAAATGGAATAAGCTTAGATAAATAATAAAAGATAATTTTTTCCTTGTTTTAATTTTCACGGAATAATATGTTTCGATCAAACAGATTTCATTCTGGAAATAGCGAAATTATTGAGTAGGTCCCTTGGAGCAATATCATTCTTATCCTCTTTTGACGAAATATAGGAAAAATTAGTTTTCACAGTTTCTGTAAAATGTATGTTAGCCTTCTTGCCACGTTTTTTTTATTATTAAAATAAGTTTGGAAATTGCGTATTTTTATAGCGACTTTAAAATTGGCACGGCTCCGGAATCTTCTTACAAATTTCAATTTTTAGTATTTTCAACTTAACAAAATAAGGCATTTTTCTGATAACAAATTATACTACAATAATATCTTGGGAATCGTGCTAAAGTAAAAAATTAAACAAAATAGTTTAGTATATTATCAGGAAAAAATCTACTTGGTATCATAAAGAAAGAGTAAAAGATCTAATGAAATAATTAGTGAATCACACGTGATCAGATAATTAAAAATTTAATTTCGCAACTAAGATGTTAGGACGACATTTAAGATACTGAGATATTTTAAGATGCCTAAAAATTTGGCTACGTATTCGACAGTTTTTTATGTTCTGTATCTTTATACTCTTTGTAGTGACTTATAAAACATCAAAACTATTTCAGATAATCTATGTTGAAGTCACAAGAAACAAAAAAAAAGACAATTAATAATTCACTCTTTTTTCAAAAAAGAAATAGTATGCTTAGTAAATAATCAGCTGTTTTGCCTTAAATAATTTTAAACAGCAAAATGTTTTTAATTTCTTAGCAAGGTTTCTTAGCTAGCAGACAATAATTCTTTTTAAGAAAACTTGACTATAATTTAGAAAGGAACTTTAATTTAAAGAAAACCTAAATTAAAGAACTGAAAAATTGATCAGTATGAATGAAGAAATAATAAACGTAAAAGGGTAAAGAATAAGATTCTTAAAAATGTCAAAATTTACTTAAATAATTGGTAAAATAGTTCTGCGAAACACTTGTGAAACACTTCCGGAAATTTCTTTTAAGATTAAGACGATATAGGGTAAACCAACCAGTGATGGAACACACCCCAGTGAAAGAACATTTCATAGATATTTTTTGAAAATAAGATTTTGAACGTTTTAATTTAGATTGATTGGCAACAGTCTTACTACCTAACAATAGAAAGTCTTCTAACAATGCATTGAGTTACCTGGTCTTAGAGTCTTCTCTGGAAAAAGTTTTGAATTTGTTAGTATCCGTTCAACGCCTTGTTTCTTTGACACAATTATAAGGTCAGTGGTGGTAGTTATCCATTTAAAGTACAATTAATTGCATATAATAATGCTTTTTTCTCATTGTGAAAAAGAAAATTCAAAATATGGTTATTGAAGTTACGTTTTATTTATTTCAATCATCATAACATAAGCAAGTACTGAGATTAGGGGGTGCTTATTAACTGGATTACCAAACGATGAAAAACCAATGAATAAACAAGTGTTCCTTTATTGGGATTTCTTCAAGTTAATGAAAATCAAAGAAAATTTTTACTTTTTCTGTACTTTTAGTCATATTATACATCAAAATTATGTTAAAAGAACAAAAAACAACTTCTAACCAGTGAAGGAACAGGCATGTTTCTTCACTGGGAATAGATTTCCCAGTGAATGAACAGTATGTGTGAAATATGATTTTACATGGATAATTAGTAGTTCTGCGATATAGAGGACACCTAAAATTCAGTTAAATGTTGTATGAATAGTTCCTATAACAATTTCATTTCAAAATGCAAATTTAATTGCTAAATTCATTTAAAGAACTATAATAACAATTTATTAATTATTTGTAGTTATAAATGTAGTGATTAGTTATTACATCATACCTTAGACACCTTAATAAGCTATGTTTACTGACTAAATATAATAATAAAAGCTTGAATAGAAAATTTCTTTGCAGGCCTTTGTGCTAATAATTAGCTAAGTTATTATCTTATTGCGGTCTTTAACGTCCAGACGGGAACTGGTTGGAAAAATCCATTTAAAAACAATCATCCAGGTGAAAAATGGGTGAAGTTTTCTTAAAGGCGACATCCACCGATAACTCAGTGCAATGCGAAGATAATTTCAAAAGGCAAAACTTCCCTTAGAATAATATTCGAAATACTGGTTTTAAGAACTTTAGATGAATCTTTAGGAGGGAAGTAGCCCTGGCATCCTTTTAGAAAATGATTGCATTTACAATGCGAACGAAACAAGAGTTGAATACTGCCCTTAAACGGGAAAAATCCTTGGCCCTAAAAATTATAAGGATTTATATTCTTAAGTACCTAGGAAAGAAAAAGTACCTCCATTGGTAGTTTTTCCTTACTGAAGAATTCTTTGAGATATTACAGAATCAGTTCCTGCTATATATTTCATTGGAAAAAGCGATTCATGAAATGAAACAATGACCGCAGCAACATTTTACAAATATATTGCAATTGCTTCTACCCATGGCTAGTTAAAAATGCTATCAAATTCCCTATTTTGCTTGTTTTGGATAGGTATAAATCTCATATAAATTTGAAACTGAGCAAGTTATGTTCATCAAAACAAATTTTCTGGTTTAGTTTTCTACCTAATTCAAGGAAACCTCCCGTTAGATCTTAAAAGAATTGTAAAGCGAGAAAATTTTACATCCATTTTTAAATAAGATTTTGAGGCATCAACTGATAAAGTTAAAATGCTTTTATGAAATGCGATATTTTTCCATTCGATGTAAAAAAACATTGACTTTAACAAATGCATGCAAAACAGACACCAAGAGTTAATGAGCTAGACAACTTATCAACAAAGTACATGCTTCGAGAGTAACGATGCTCTATTTCTTCAGAAGCTTGAGAAGGAAATCTCACAAGTTATGTTGCAAATTTTTAAAGGAACATTGACGACAGGAAAGTTTAGTCTTCCAAATATCCAATAGCCTGTGCTTTTCTCAATATTGAAGAATTTATTTCAAACAGAACATTTGGTTAATCAAATTTTGGCACTGAAGCTGATACAACTAACATTGATAATGAAAGTATCTTGAAAACTGATCTTGATATAAGTCCTCTTGAGGCATTGTTAGTTAAAAAAACAATTGGTTCCATAAGTAAATGGTAAGTACTGCTGAAGACCCACTAGTTATAAGTCAATGAGCGATGGATTTTACTCAAACTTCGAAACTCCTTTTTCTCATTTATTATTCAGTGAGGAATTCTAGAAATGGTACTGGAAAATCAAAAGAAATTTCGAAGATACATTTACATTGGGCCAAAAATTTGGAAAAAAGAGGAAGGTTAAATCAAAAGAAAAAAATTACTTTTTGTATTTACTTCAGAAAAAGAGCAAAAATTTAAAGAGATTGAAAGAGCTGAAAAAAAAGTTAAAGCAGAAAATATGACGAAGAGAAAAAAAATATTTAAAAAGATTAAAAAATAGCTTAAAAAAATATAGGGAGAAGAGTAAACAAAAAAGTGATCGAATTATAATAATAATAAAAACATCATCGGATTACGCAATGATAAACATTTATAATTTAAAACGGACTATTAAACTGTGAGAAAAAAAATGAAAAACATTTATTTGTAAAATTATGTATTCAAACATATTTTACTTTCCATTCCATGACTGAAAAAAAAGTAACATTTTCCACGTTAACTGTGATTATATATTGTAATTCCAAAAAAAATCTTGTTTTTACACATTTGTGTGGCCTATGGATTCCTAACGAGCATCAAACATTCTCTAAATGAAGTGTTCATTCACTGGAAAATTTAGTGTTCATTCACTGGTAAGAACTGTTCCTTCACTTGGTTATCTTACTACTTATTATTTAAACCACCAAAAGCTTAAAACAATATTATGTAAGCTATCTAAATTTTTTTTACATAATTTGTATTTAATAACAAATATGTCGACACCATCATTTAGCTAAAATTACAAATTTTGAAATTTTTATGATTTTTTCTTAAAGGCAAGCTAAGCTTAAGTGTTCCTTCATTCGTTAATTTACCCTATAAGATGTTGAGAAATTTGCAATGTTGTGAGAGATGCTTAAAAATGTTGACTACGTATTTTTATTAATATTTATAAAATATATATTCAAGAAATTGATAAATATATTATTCCAAATCTATGCAGACGTATGTATATTATTGAAATTGTATCAGTTATTGAAAAACAAAATCAAAAAATAAGAAATAATCATATTAAATAAGCACAATCTGGTGTATTATATCAGAAGATCATATCATATCCTATTTTATAAAACTAGACATTCTTTGAATAAAGTGTTTTTATTCAAAATGTTTTATTCAAATTTCTTTACTAAATTGCATATAAATTATTAAGCGACTAAAAAGGAAACATTGTATTCTATAGTTAGAAAGAAATAAAAATAAAAAGATTAGCAAACGATTATTAGCGAAAAAAATATGAATGAAATTTTACTCTACGCGCGCGAAGTCAAGTTTCTCGCAAGTTTATCACATTTTAATATTAATCGCCCCATTTAATCATTTCTTTATTGCCGCCAAATTATTTTTTCAAAAATAATTAATTTTAATTTTTCTCAACTTCTAATTAATAAAAACAGTTGAAACTTTAGATTTTTCAATTGAAAAATACGTAGATTAATATGGTATAAAAATATTCATACCTTATAATTCGAAAGTTTTTCATCCTCAATTTAATTAAATAATAAAAAATAATTAATAATTAGTAAAAATTATTTTTTTCATGAAATTATCTTTGGGTAAATGAGTTTTATGAGTGGGTGCAGTTTTCTTTAAATTGCTTTATTAGTTTTGAAAATATGACTAAAAACGTAAAAAGTGAAATTAACATTAAGAGGTACGAACTTCGGATCGCTCTCCTGACCAAACTATGGGGACCATATTTCCCAGATTGCGGCTACCCCCTATATTTTGAAGGTTAAGAATCCAAATATGTAAAAAAAAATGTATGTTTATTCAGAGAAAGTACGTTTTTGTGTCCGATTTCATAACTTAATTACTAGTTAACACTAATTAACTAGCATATTTGAGGTCACCCTCAGGAACCATTAAGATTGACACTTAGTTCGTGAAAATCCGATCATTAGAACGAAAGTTATTCAGGGTGATTCGTTTTTTTTTTTGCGAACTGTACAGTCGGCAAAAAAAAAAAGATATCACCCTGAATAACTTTTGTTCTAATGATCGGATTTTCACGATTTAAGTGTCAATCTTAATGGTTCCTGGGGGTGACCTCAAATATGCTAATTAATTAGTGCTAACTATTAATTAAGTTACGAAATCAGACACAAAAACGTACTTTCTCTGAATAAACATGCATTTTTTTTTACATATTTGGAATCCTGACCCTTAAAATAGGGGGGGTAGACAAAATTTCGAAAAAAATGGGTTGTAAATTAGGTCGCAATAAGGATTTATATATCTGGCGATGGTTTAAAAATATGCCAAATTACCTCGCCATAGAAGGGGAAATAATTTATAACAACCATAAAGAAACTGAATGAATGACAAGATGGGAAAAGATAGTGCTTCTCGTTGCTAAGCAACCAAAAGAATTTTTCGCGTTGCTTTCTGGGCTTTTTTTTTTTTTTAAATCTCCTTTAAAAAGGAAATTTAAATAAATTAATAAATTATTTTTGATTCTCCAAGATTATAGAATCTTTGACTTTTTATCTGACATTATTTATTTTTTTAAAGCTGTTTTAATGTAATTTGTAGGACAGTTTTGAATTAAAACCAATTTTCATAAGTTATCATAAATTTATGAAGAGTTGTAGGGTTAAATGCTTTTGCCCCTCACTTCGAGTTTCTTAGGAAAGGAAAAAAAAGTGATCAAGCAAAGGTGGACCTGAAAAAAGATAGCTATTCTGATGCATAGTCGCAAAATTTTATAGAAATCACGGTATTTATTTTCGATAAAATTGTAAAACTTAATAAAGTTTATATGGCATTTTAAAAGCATTTTGATATATATATATATATATATATTATAATAAATAAAAACAAAAAAAAACACGAAGAAAATTACGAGTTGATGTTATTTACACACTCCTTTCGTTAGTTCTTTAAAAAACATGATTAAAAGAAAATTAGGTTTATAATACCCTTAATTAAACAAGAGTAACAATTGTTACAGTTTTTACAATACTTTTTCAACTCTGACACTCTTTTCATGAGATAACTTCTTTTGCCAACGATTTTGTCCCTTTTTTTTTGTTAATTGAAGCCAGCTTACGCATTCTTGTAATTTTTACATTTTATCTTTGAAATTTCAATCTCGAAAGACATGCATGAAGTGACGCCTAGTCCAAAGAATCTAAGTTAAATAGTTGTAAGGCCGATTATTACGAAAACAATTAACTACTCTGGTTCAATGAAACAATTACAGTAAAACTTGTGTAAGTTGATCACTTCATGTGCATTGTTTTAGTGGCCAACGTAGACAAGTGGTCAACTTATAGAAGGGGTGGGACATTGTTTACTTTTTCGTTTCCTACATGTTGCTATACATTTAAATTTTTTTTTTACTTGACTTAAAAATTTGATTTAGCAAATGGCCAAATGAATATCTCAAGAAATGTGTTTAAACCTAAACGAACTTCAATTTGTTACCCAGAAATAATTTTAATATTTAACTAACTTTTTAAAAAAATTTTTTTTGTTAGTTATGCATGTGAAGTGTTTAATAAAAATAATTTCTTAAAATATCAGAACACGAAAACATTGAAAACTTTAACAAAACAAAATTATTTTAACACTTCAAAATTTATTCTGTTATTACTACACATATAAGCCTATTTGCTCACTATTGCAACTGGAAGAGCAACTTTTCAACTAACACACCTGTTTTCAATGAATGGTCAAAAGCTGAGTCCCTACAGTTTCCCCAGATGGTCAACTCACAAAAGGGTTTAGATTAGCTTTTTACACTATTTCACCAAACAAGTGAAATATTAACATACATTGCAAAATGACAGAAACTTTTCTGAATATTTTTTTCTGGTCAACTTATGAGGGTTTTAGAATAGAATTTCATAATACTCCTAGACAAAATTAACTTATTTCAGTGGTCAACATACAAGATAGACAGGTGGTCAAGTTACAAAGGTTTTGCTTCTTTATTATGTAGGAAAATTTCCGTTCTTGATAATTGAGGTCAACTTATTCAGATGTAAAACTTACAAGTGTGGTCAACTTGGCAGGTTTCACTGTATAAATAAATCATTAATATTCTTGTTTTTTTATTACGAAATATTAGGAATTTGTTTAAATAATTTCTTCAAAACGTGTGTTAAAACTATGATTATAAGTTATTTAAGAAGAAGAAAGTCAAATGGAGTAAAAGAACAATTTTTGAGATGATGATTCTAAAAATAGTACGTTTTTCTAATCTTTTTAAAAATTTTTATTTTAGTAGTTGTTTAACAAAACAAGGCATATCAAACATTTTCCTGATATAGCAATATTTTTTTGAACTGTGCAAAAGTTGAGAAATCATACAAACAACTTTTAAAGCAAATATTTTCAACTTTTTAAGACAAAAGGGTTAGCGCACAAGATTTTCTTTGAATGTTGAATTAAAATTGCATGCCCATAGTTTTTTTGTTCATTTAAAAAAAAAAACAATCTGTTAAATTTTTCCCCTGTGCTCACATACGCATTTACTTTTCATTACTCGAATAAATAAGAAGCAATAAAAAAAATAAAATTAATAATTTATCTTCATTTTTCGTAAACAATAGTATTTTTAGTAAATAGTCAGCTGTTCTGCTTCGAATGATATTGTGTGTGATCCGTAGAATATTTTTAATTTCTTAACAAGATTTAATTCTCAGATAGCTGGCAATAATTCTAAGTTTTCTTTCAATAAGAACTTAGCAATAATTTAAAAAGTAATTTTATTTTAAAGAAAAACATAAATTAAAGTACTTAAACGATTGATTAATATATTATTGGACAAAAATATACATAATAGAATTTTAAAAAAATTGCATTAAAATTCAATAAAAAAGTTAGAAAAATAATTCTGCGAAACACGCACAGACAGGTAATTTACAAATTTATTTTAAGATTAAGGCGATATATAAGATGTAAAGAAGTTTTAAAAAACTCTACTCTAAACTCAGCTGCACGACAGCCCATGGAGGGCCAAGGCCTACTGTGCCCATCTCAGTTTTCTGGACCTAGGGCTCTGGGGTGCAGGAGCAGATGTTCCGTTCAGGTGGTCAGCCGAACGCGGAACCCCCAGTGTTTAGTTCCCAATCATGCTTGGTACTTATTTATCGACCCACTGAAGGGATGAAAGGCTGAGTCAGCCTTGCCCGGCCCGAGGAACGACAGCGCTACCGCTCAGCCACCGGGCGAAGTTTTAAGATGATTAAAAATGTTGACTACGCATTCGTATTAATAATTATAAAATATATATTCAAGAAATTGATAAATATATTATTCCAAATCTATGCATACGTATGTATATTATTGAAATTGTATCAGTTATTGAAAAAGAAAATCAAAAATTAAAAAATAATCACATTAAGTAAGCACAATCTGGTGCATAATCATATTCTATCAGAAGCACGCCTTTATAAAACTAGACATTCGTTGAATAAAGTGTTTTTTATTCAAAATGCTTTATTTATAATTTCTTTACTAAATTACAAATAAATTATTAAATGACTAAAAAGAAACATCGTATTTTACAGTTTGAAAGAAATAAAAATAAAAAGATTAGCAAACGATTATTAGCGAAAAAAATATGAATGAAATTTTACACTACGCGCGAGAAGTCAAGTTCCTCGCAAGTTTATCACATTTTAATATTAATCGCCCCATTTAATCATTTTTTTATTGTCGCCAAATTATTTTTTCAAAAATAATTAATTTTAATTTTTTTCAGCTTCTAATAAATAAAAACAGTTGAAACTTTAGATTTTTGTATTGAAAAATATGTAGATTATTATGGTATAAAAAAATTCATACCTTATAATTCAAAATTTTTTCATCCTCAATTTAGTTAAATAATAAAAAATAATTAATAATTACTAAAAATTATTTTTTTCATGAAATTATCTTTGGGTAAATGAGTTTTATGAGTGGGCGCAATTTTCTTCAAATTGCTTCATTAGTTTTGAAAATATGACTAAAAACGTAAAAAGTGAAATTAACATTAACGGGTACGAACTTTGGATCGCTCTCCTGACCAAACTATGGGGACCATATTTCCCAGATTGCGGCTACCCCCTATATTTTGAAGCTTAGAAATCCAAATATGTAAAAAAAAATACATGTTTATTCAGAGAAAGTACGTTTTTGTGTCTGATTTCGTAACTTAATTAATAGTTAGCACTAATTAATTAGCATATTTGAGGTCACCCCCGGGAACCATTAAGATCGACGCTTAGATCGTGAAAATCCGATCATTAGAACAAAAGTTATTCAGGGTGATATCTTTTTTTTTTTGCGGACTGTACATAGTTAAATATTGTATATAGGTAAGGTGAACGGTTAAAATTCCTTTGCCAGCTTCTGCGAGCAGCCGAAAATGCATTGAGTAAAGGTTAGATCTACTTTTTTAAATAGAAAGAATATATAAAAATGTAAATATATGTAGATGAATGGATTAATGTTCAGTTTAGTTTTGTATGCTTCAAACGTATTAATTATATGATTAATATTCTTAAATAATTTTCTACATTTAAATAATTACACTTATTGTGATACAATATTCGTATACAAAGAAAATTTTTTTAAATATTTATTTTTTTAAAAAATTGGATTAAAAGGAAGTAGTTTGTAATTTGTATTATTTTTTTAAACTTATCACAAATTTTATTCTTCACTGATTATTGTTAATTAAGATATTAAATATAAATATATAAGATATAAAATCAAAAGAAATGCATAATATTAAAGTTTCTGTTCCGTAAAATTAAAATTTTTTGTCCTGCTATAATTATTAATAATTTTTTTTAACGAAATGGCTCAATAGTTTTATATATTTTAATATAATAATATATATGATTGAGAATATATTGTGTATCTATGTATTATATTGAATAAATATTTATTTACATTAAACTTAGACTCAACGGCTAAAAATCCAATTAGTCGTTAATCATGTAATTTTTAAAGTGAGTCTTTTTTCTTTGATTCGCTGTTTTCAAAACTAACTTCACTCTTTTAAGTAATTTCAACTGTAGAGTCATAAAAATTTTGCATCCTAGCAATTGGTATTTTTTTTAACGAACAGATATTAATGATAGTTTTTTCTCATTATTTGTATTTGTTTCTTATCTCTGTTAAATAAAATATTCATATTAATGACATGTTCCAATAAATTAATGACATTCCATATGCGTCTTTTCGGTTTCATGCAATTTTTTTTTATCTGTTCACATTACTGATTACATGCTTGCTTTATTTCTATATTTAAATCTTGCCAAAATAACTTATTTTAGAACACAGCGATGATAAATTGCAAGGTTACTTTGAAAGAATGACGATAATTTGAAAAATCGTCGCATTGTAATGGTGTTGGGAATAAGTTATTGTTGCGAAAAAGAATATTTTTTTGTCAGAAAAAAGTTATTAAACTTTTTTTCAATGAGGAACGCATGATGTAATAAAAAGGTCTTCAACATTTTGCACATGAGAGCCACGTCAAAGGATTCGGGAAACCCCTTCGGCCACATTTAAGCTAGAAAATCGAAAATAGTTTAAGAATCTTTTTTTTTTTTATCAGGATAAGAGTAACAGTTAGTTTTAGCGTAGTTTACTGAGTTTTATTATTTCCTACTGTTGGTATTTTATTAAAAACTATTTGGCTCCACCCCCTGTTTGCTGACATTGCCCAACCCAAACCGAAGATTACTATGCTTCCGAATTGAAGATTGCTATTAATCATATTATTGCTATTAATTATTATCGCAAGTATAAGTTTTAGAGCCTTTAGTTTTAGAACTATCATTGTAAAGAAGTCAAATGATATAGTCATAATATAGAACATTTTTTTGTTGATATGAACTTTTCGCTTCTAATGATGTAATTATTAACAATTGTTTGTTGCACAGTTTGTTTTCGTTGTTCACGCGCGAAAAATTTTTCGATTCAAAAATTTCTAAACCTGTAAGTTTACGTTTTATTGCTTATGAAAGCTCACATGCTTGATATTTCAATTGTTTGCTGCAAATGAGTAAAAGAAATGAGGACTTTCTTTGTCGCCGTGTAAGAGAAATACGTATACAGATTAAAATAAAATTTCAGAAAAATTAATCATTTTCGCTATTGCTTGAAACAGAAGACATTATAATGAGATAATAAAGCTATCTACGATAACGATGAAAAACCCAGGTTAGGTATAGGGAGGAATGCTATTTCAGAATTATTCATTGTTTCCTCCAAACTCAAGTCTCAAACTCAGAAGAAACATTCGTAGGTGGACTCTATTCTAATATCTTCAACATTTTTTACTGTTTTTCAATTTTGTGCCCCTCGATCAAATTATTTTGTGCACCTCGTTATTATTTTGGCCCTGCTAATACATTGCACAGTTATTATTTTAAGCTTAACAAAAATAAATTATTTTCCTTAAAAAGTTGTTATTTTATTTTCGAAAAAATGACAATTTGGAAAAGAAAATGACAAATGCAATTTCTTTTCCCATAACGGTCTCCAACACACAAGATAATAAGTAACCTGAAACGGTCTCCAACACACAGGATGATAAGTAACCTGAAATGGTTTCTAACACACAGGATGATAAGTAACTTGAAATGGTCTCTAACACACAGGATGATAAGTAACCTGAAATGATCTCCAACACACAGGATGATAAGTAACGTGAAATGGTCTCCAACTCACAGGATAATAAGTAACCTTAAATGGTCTCCTACACACAGGATGATAAGTAACCTGAAATGGTCTCCAATACATAGGAAAATAAGTAACTTGAAATGGTCTCCAACACACAGGATGATAAATAACCTGAAATGGTCTCCAACACACAGGATAGTAATTTGTATATTTTTTAAGAGAATGAAGTTTTTAACCAAATAATATCATACCACTTCAGTTTCTTGGAATTATTTATTCAACATCTAAATATTGTTTAAATATAAAAATATAGCATTATTTAATGATGGAAATATAATAATTTTTAGTACGGTTGTTTGTAATTCAATAATTCATAAACATATTTATTTGTTTAACCATTCCTTTTTTAATAAATTCATATCAACTTTAACTTATGAAACTTTAAATGCTAAGCGATGTATGACAGTTTGTGTATTACTTTAATGCTAAAGCAATTTAATTTATTTGTCAATATATATATACATATGTATAACATCAGAGAGAACAAAACAATATATTAACATAATTTTAATATTTGAACAAGAGTGATGGGCTAATTTAAAGGCAACAATGTGAAGTCAAAATCACTTTACAAAACGGAATTTGACAGAAATTTTAATGAGTTCTTTCTAAAAGCCAGATTTCCTTCTTCTAATGCTTTTAACTAGGCTAAGTTAAATATTTTCTTAAAACTATTCTTAAAAGCGAAAAATTATGCTTCAATAAATCCTCACTATTATTATATCATAATAAAATTTAATCCATTCATTTATAATCGCATTTCTGTTTAAGAAATCTGTACATTACTTAACTGAAGTAAAAAAAGAATTAAATAACATCAAACGTAATCTAAGCTTCTAATAATGACATTTCAATGCTGTTTTAATATTGTTTTAGTATGTATTAATAAGTATATTCTTAAAAGTCGCATTGAAAAAGTCTCAGTTAATTTACTAGGTATTATGCTCATTTTATATAAGAATTAACTAAAAGTTTTATAAGAAAGTCTTGCACCACATTTTAAGATACATTTTATATAAAGTGAACGCAATATCTGGAAAATTATCTGAGATATGAACTCGATTCTTATAAGTTAAACCCAAAATTTTATTTCTTTCTTTTTAGTGCAGGGCCAAAGAAAAGTTGTTTCTTGAATCTTTAAAAATTATTTTACTTTAAGATTGTTTTTAATGGTGATTTATTTCAATGAGCTAAAAATAATTAAAGTAAATATTTTTTTTTTAAATTTACTGTTGCAAAATTTTTCTTATCAACAGAAACGCAAAATTTCGAACTAATTACGTTTCAATTAATTTATATTAAGCATTTTATTTTAGTAGTGTATTTTTTTTCATCATGTTTTTTTTTCATTATGTATTTTATAATTTTCTTACATTTTTATAACCGTCATTGAACAGCAGACCCAGTTTTTGGGTTTACGACACTCCTAATGTTCAACTTCGTAGCCTTGAAATTTTGAACCAAATCCAAAAGACAAGGGAACTCCTGGATCAAGTATTGGGAGAAATTTTGCCTTCGTGGAGGACTTTTTTGATGAAACTTACCCGCATTTTTGTTACATGTAGATGAAGACCACGAGAACCTCCCTCTGTTAGCCTGAAGGCAAAGGGACTCTAACCCGTGATCCGCCTACCACTGAGGATATTTCACGTCAGGACTGTGGTCGGTGCAAGTCGGATACGGATTCGTATCGACAAGTCATTGATGAAATTCGAACCTGGTTCACCTCTTTGGAAGGCGAATACTTTATCCCCTGAGCCATCACAGCTCTTCATCATGTATTGTAGCATTAGTTATTCCTGCTTTTTCAAATTTACGAGCCTACAAAGAGCAAAATTTTTGAGTTCAATTACTTTAACACACGCTCTGCAGATACATTTTAGACTTATTTCATGAAGTTGCAGATAAATACTGAGGTTTTTGCTTCTATAGGGTTGCGAATATGCTTTTCTTTAGTTAGTTAAAAATTAATTAATGCTATACACTTTTAATATTTTTTAATGTCTTCTAATGTTAATTTATAAGGGTGCATCTGAAAGGTACACGAAATCTGACGTATTAGCATAAAACGCACGTTTGCTGTTAGATTAACAGACGAATACAACAAAGTTTTAATGCATTATTACGAATAAATAAATTAATTTAAATAAAAAGTTAGAAACCAAAAAAAAGGAAAAACGAAATTCTAAAAGCTTGTAAGTTAGCAAAAGCAGCACTTAATCAGGGAACACACTGTCTGCAAACACACAGGAGCCTTTCAGTCAGTTTTTGGTTTAAAAAAAGGCTCGTGTGTGTTAGCAGACAGTGTGTCCCCTGATGAAGTGCTGTTTTTGCTAACATACATGCCTTTAGAATTCTGTTTTTGCTTGTTTTTGGTCTCTAACTTTTTACCTAAATTGTTTACAAATGACAAATTTAGTTTCAGCTACTTTTAACACTTTTTCATTCTGACTTATTATTTTAAAGTTTTTTTCCTTAAAATTTGTTTAAATCAATTTCATACTTTGATTGGATTTAATAAATTAATTAGCATATATAATTACAATGCTTTTTGATCATACCAATAAAATGATGTATAATACATCTATTCTTTACACACATATTAATTTAATATTATTTATGTGAGCTATATCATTCATATAAAAAATGTTGCTTTAACAAATGCATGATGACTAATGAACTAAATTAAAATAATTTTCAATTTAAACTAAATAAAAATAGTTTCCCGTTTGCACTAAATTTAAATACTTCACATATCACTAAACACATTTGTGCACTATTTTAACACAAAAGCCTATTAAATCCCATGGTGAATAATACAAATAACTTTACGGTTAAGAAAAGAATATATTTAGATGATTTTCGAATTTGAACAAAAGGAAGCGCTTACTCAGAGGACAACAACATAAAACAAAGTTAAAACAGTTACACGGAACAGCTTTTACTTGAAGTTGACATTAATCAATTTATTCTAAAAGCAGCTCTTTCTACACTTCAACCTTAGTCTAGTTTTAATAAACATTCTCTCTCGTATCTGTACTTAAAAGTTTTCATTTTGCTGGAAGAGAATTTGCAGTTTAACACATCTAAACTTTAACTTCACCACCACGTTATTGAAAGTAAAAGTCTGTAATATTTAAAGCTTTTGTTTAATTCTCTCATTTCTATAGGGAAATATGTTCAGTTTGAAAATAAAAGCATGGAACGAGAAATGCAATAATACCAAAAGTTGTGTAATCTAGGTTTCTAAAAATGTTAGGATTCCATTCTGTAAACTGAATCCCACGTGATATCGATGAGTAATTAGAAATGTTTGAAATGCCGAAAGTTTGTAGGATAAATTGTGGTAAATTTTCTTTCTAAATTTACTGTGATATATCGAGTAAATGACTTTCAATTTAAATAATTTACTCTTATAATCCGAAAAATGTTAAATACTTTTATTTAAGGGTATTCGCAAATAAAATATTTTGCTTTGAAGCAAGTATAAGTCTTTTCCTCGATAATAAATTATACATAAAATAAATAATCTCGGAACTGCTTTTCTTAAAGATTTGATTTGAATTTACCAAAATCTTTTTCACAAATTCACCCATTTGAAATAATATGAAATTTCAAAATATATAATTTAGTCTACTAAAAGAAGACATTATCTTTTAGTTTTTATTAACCAAAAGTCGGAATTGCGACAGTGTGCATAAATTAAGTCCTAAATTATCATCTTTTAACAGAAATAAAATTGTTTTTATACCGGTACACTAGCAATAATTAAATACTCACTTATTTTTTCATATTGAGCATTTCACTATTTCTTGTGAAATAACTGTATTTAAGGGAAATCTAATAATTAAATAAAATCTCTGGCAAAATAAATTTAGTAACCTAACATCCTAACTAATTATCTCGAATGAAAATGATTTGTAAAACATGAAAATACATATAATATATAATACCTCATACGAGTCCTTTTACATTAAATCATAGTTTTAAATAGCCACATCTTATCAATCTTAAAACACAGGAGATCTTATATTCTAATTAAAATATTATTTTTAGAGCCAATGGGCAATCATTCTTGAAGTAGAATTCGAAAGAAAAGATCCGTTGAGACGACATGGCGTAGTGTATTGGACAAATCAAGCTGTTTAAATTTTCTCTATGTGATGACTGTTAATTATGTAAATAAAAATTTTGAAACGAATTTCCTTCCAAAATCTTCACTTTTAGTACCGGAACAAGTAGAAATCTATGACTTTTTCCTGACATTAATTTCTAAAATATCCCTATGACGAAGTTTAGTCCACAACACCTTCAACGGGAAAACTCTACTTCTAATGCATGAAATAAAAATTGGTAATAGGAAATAAAACTAAATTATCTGTCCATCATTGAAATTGACAGTATTTCTTTCAAAATTTGGTGTTTGTATTTTATATAAACCCCCAACTTAAACTAAGGTACCTTTATTTATATTTCCTCTTTTCTATGTTTTTTTCTTCTCTAGAGTTAGTTTATTATAATGTTTGGTTTTATTACCCTGCATATATAATATTATGTAAGTTTGTTTACCGTGTAATTAAATTCTACATTTCATCAATCCAAGAGATTTTTGATTTAAAAATTGAGATAGTTGGAGGATGCTCTGTTCAGGGAAACTTTGTAACAGGCAATAGGCAATTTGTGATTTTTAAAACTCTGTACTTTCTCTGTCATAATATTTCTATGAAATGTGAGCAACGAATAATTTAATAATCAAAAATTGAACAATTTAATACCGAATAATTTAACATCCACAAACATCTAAATTTTTTTAAATTAAAATCAAAACTTAACATCTTAAGAAGTGAATAATTTACTAACAAATGGTAAATATTATTTAAAAAATTTTTTTAGATAGTAAAAACATTAATTTATTTGCCTAATCAAAACTCTTTTCTAATTTAGTATTCTTCATTTTGGTTTGTTTATTTTCAAAAGCTAATAATGTTTTACTCTTACAAATTAAGTGACATTTTCATTTGATCCATCTAGCTATTTATTCTTATATTTGAATGTTTCTAATTTTTCAATAACAAAATTTTTATGGAAGCAAACAGACCAAAAATACGTCCTCTCACATTCAGGAGAAAATATGTAAAATTTCAAGTAAGGGGATCAAAAACTGCAAAACAAAAATGAAAACCATACTAGCCTGTTGTTCGTAAATTGAAGAAAAATATTAATATTTTGGCAGTTTTGACGGATTGAGATTATCATCCGGATCATCCATTAATTATTGGTTTATTGCTAAAAATACAGAACAGAATTTTTGATTCTACGTTTTACTTTGAATAATATGGAACGTAAATTTTTCCTCAGACAAATAGCAGCAGAAACAACTAAAAGAAGATGAAAAAAAAGTAAAGAAAGAAACTTGCGTGTTAAAATGTTCATAGCGTAAATTGTTTTTCACTAGATGGCAGCAAAAAAATACGATTCATAAGTTTTTAACTTACTTCCTTTTGCTTCATTTGATAAATTTATTTTCGCGTGAGCATTACTTTGATTTGTCGCTAACGTGATAAAGTAGAAAGATTCGGAACATATTAAGAAAAGCAGATACTTTTGCGTAATACGTCTCAAATATAACAAAATAATAGGAAATATGCAACGAAGAAAACTCCATGGCTTGGAAAAAATTCAGCCTCATAAATTATTCTGTTCCAAAGATTAAAAAAATTCCCCCACGTTTATATTATAGAAAAAGGAGTTAATAGCTTCTTTGAAAGGATTGTTGGAATGATTTACCGACGCCAGTTTTCATAGTTGCTTCTTACTTCTTCGGAATATACTGCATAATGGAAGAAAGGAATCAATACGGTATCGAAATAATTTTGCATGGCGACATATGGTCGATTCGATACTATCAAGACATGGGAAAATGTGTCAGAGAATATTATTCTATAATTCATCGACGGAAAGATTTTTTTTTGCGAGGTTAATAGTTACTGAGAATCAAAATTCTGTTTTGCTCAGAGAATAAATTTTGGTAAAATTACTGTACTGGAACAGCATTTCTGGTAAAAAAGAGTCATTATTTCTGGTTATTGGAACTAAAATATACTGCATTTAAACCATTTATTTGGTAATTTTTTTCGGTCATACAATAACGGTTTACCGCAACTTTTTGTTTTCAAAATTATGCATCTTATTACCACACATTCAGAAAAAATACAAAACTGAAAAGTAAATTTAACCGATGTAATGGTTTAAACACCCTACTTTAAGGTATCATAAACAAATTATCAAATCTTACCACATTTACCAAATTTTATCACATATTATAAAACAATATTTTATTGTTAACTTCATCAAAATTATTACCTAAATGCTTCAATAAAAATTACCGTGTATTTTGGTGTTTCCATAGAGCCTGAAACACAATTAATTGTACCATATTCTTTTGTCCATACTTTTTTCACAATGTGCTAATAATTTTTAGGGCGTTATATATAATGGTTGATTTGATTTTATCGAAACACGGGGAAATTTGTCAGATAAAATTATTCTACAATTCATCGACTTAAAGATCTTTTTCTAATGGTCAAAACTTACTGCGAATCAAAATTCTGTATTTCTAGGGTTAAAAAATCAAAATTCTGTATTTCCAGGGTCAAAAAATCAAAATTCTGTAGTTAAGGGATGTTTAGAAGACCGTAACCTTAAGGGACAAGGAAAATATACTTCAGGCAAAATTTTAGAGGCAAAAGCCTTAAAGCCAGAGACATTAAGATTGAAGAGATAATTAAACTACACAACATCATACACTACAACCCACTAACCTTGAAAATTATGTTCATTACTTTATTGCTATTTTTCTTAAAAAAAAATTGAACATCAGAGAACGAAATGAAAAAGTTTAATGTGAGCCGAAACTTTATAAACATATTTCAAGTTTTTGTGTTTTAATATTAAAGAATATGGAAACTTTGCAATTAAATTTTTAAGTATAAGACAAGTTTTCATAATTTTGCGAAATTTAAAATCAAATCTACTATTATCTATTTGATAAACCAAAATTTTTTTAATCTAAAAAATAAAAGTTTTAACTTGAAAAATGGGAAGGGAATTTGAATGATAACTTTAAAGTAGTATTTTGCTTGATTGAAAAAATGCCTGTTGTTATATTTTATTTTATTTCAAAACTATTCGGCTGTAATAGTTATTGTATTCGGCTGTAATAGGATTTTCTGCATCCCGTGTGTCAAAACAGGATTTCGGCTGTAATAGTTATTGTAGTGGCTAGGTGGCGCAGTTGGTTTGTCGTCGGCCTTCTGAGCCCAAATCTGCGGGTTCGATCCCCGGCCCAGACACCGGATTTTCGGGATGCAGAAAATCCTCAGCGGCCATGTCGTATGATTATTCGGCATGTAAAAGATCCCTGGAGTGTCTCATTGGCTCTTGGCATTTCCGGCAAAATTAAATTCCTAGTGCACTTTAGCATCCAAATAGAGTCTCGGTGCTGCCATCTAGTGTGGCAGAAACTAGACGTCCCAATTAACATGACCAACGGTATCTCACCCATTGTGGTGGTCCTGAAAGAGTGGATACCATCTCTGGAGAACGCACTAGGTCTGCTCATCGGCATGACTGATTGTGCAGCTCATTGGAAATAAATTTAAAAAAAAAAGTTATTGTGATCGGAGAAAATCTGAAACCTAATCTCAATATAGAAAACAGGATTTTCTTATGCTTACCAAAAAATAACCGTAACAGACAGTTTTAATGAACCACGTTTAAATGATTTGAAGGAAATCTTAAAACTTTAGGTGCATTTTCTTTAGATAATATCAGATTAATTTTTTATCAGATTGATCTGAAGTTTTTATTTTGTAATCCTTAGAGAAAAATAGTGAGGTTTAAGTAACAAACAATTCGGGAGCAAAACACATTTAAAAATGTAGAATTTTTTAATATTTTACTGAACAACTATTAAACCGATTTTGCTTGAAATTGTTGGAATAGTTCTACGTTCGTAGTTCAGTTGAATAATTTTATGAAATTTTCATTAAAATTTTGTAATAAAAAAAGGATTAAAATTTTCTATCTGTTATAATTCCATTCATTTTCATCACTATTAGACGTCTAAGGGTAAAACTGTTATTTTCACCTTGCGGTTTTCCTTTCCAAAATTGTGCATTAAAGAGAAATTTCTACATAAATTCGTCCAAATGCTCTAATTTCAAATTAACTTGTCTAAATGTAAGCTGGTTCAGTGAAAAAATAACTTATTAGTAAAAAGTAAATTTTACAATAAATAGTTTCATTAATGGGCTTATAAATTTTAAATTCTCTTAATTAATTTCCTAGAAAAGAAAAAAAAAGACCCGATCCCAAACAGAGCAATATTTTGACGAAGTTATTCTTAACACATTTTCTAAGTTTCTTCTAAATTCAAAAGTTTTTGATCAGATCGCCTGTACTTATTATTTTTTAGCGTTTTTTAGTGCTAATTCACTAAACTTTTGTGAGGCCTATTTTTTAACCTAATTATTAGGTAAAAATTATAGGTTAAAATATTTAAGGTATGTGTCTTTAAACTCTAAGTTTGGAGGCGTAACAGGGGAGAATTCGATTTTAAATAGAAATTTATTGAGAATGATATTTTCACTGGCTCTCTATACGATCTATAAGATTTTGATTCCAAAATAATGTATAAAATTGAAATTGCCTGGAATTGTACCCAATATTTACTCATGTATATAGCTTTCAAACTCTAGCTTATTTACTTTAAAAATACAGGATATAAATTAACAGAATTTTATTTTTCCTTAATAATTATTGAAAATGAAGACTGTGCTGATTAAAATTGCGATTAAAATTAAAGCTGAATCGAAAGATGCTAATACTTCACCTTTTTTCCGATGTATTATTTTAAAACCAAAATTTAATTCCGGTTCATTCTTACAAAAATCTGTACAAAAAAACATAGAAAAAAATATATACATGCTTACAAAAAAAACTGCGTAGATTTAACGTTTTTCTATTTTAAAACTATCAGACCATACTTCGCATAATAACAATAAAAAAAGAAATCTTGCGATTGAAATTAAAAGGGATGGAAAGAGGCCAAGTTTTCACCATTTTTCTGATGTATAATTTTTAAATCAAAATTTATTTCCGGTACATTCTTACGAAAAAATGTAATAGAGTTGCAGATGGCATTACCCTTAGAAGAATCTATAAAAGTCTTTTTCGAAAGTTAAAAAAATTAAAAATATTTATAATATCCGCTTTTAGCAAACAAAAAAAATTCAGAATAGAGGAATGCCATTGAATTCTTCTATACATGCACTATAAAAAATGAATCTAATAGCGGAAATTTGTGGGCGACAGCTGAGGACAAAGCGTAAAGTCAATGAAAGACACCGCAATCTAACACTACAACATACATCAAAAATGATAAATAGCCTAACACTTTTTTATACTACATTTTCACGCTATTCAAGCTAAGCCATCTTGTTCATATCAACTATTTGCACCATAATTGAATGGCGATATTCATTGAACAAAAATCCTTTTCTTCGAAATGGGATAGAACATGTAGGCCGATTTTTCTTCTCTTTCTCTTATTGTTCTGTCGGATATGTGTCCTGACAATAAGTTTCATTACAATAACCTGAAGCGTAGTTTTATTCATTTAGTGATAAATTCGTATGGTTGAAGTTGCTGTTGATGCGATATTTGATTATTTCTTTTTTAGGTCTAGACAATTCTTTTGCATCAATGAGATAATAGAGTCTTTTGACATCAATTGATTCACAGATTTAGGATTGCTTCATTTCAAGACGCAAATAAATATTGTTGTAACCGAAATTTAAGGTATAGTATTATTTTTGCAGGAATCTTAAAATATTGACTTCAAAATTCGACTAAAAATTTATTCAAAATTTAACTAATAATTTCTTCAAAATTTGAAAATAAACTTCGTTTAGGAATAATTTATTTTCTACCTAGAATTTCACTACTTCTATATACTATAGCCATTACATTATGACCACCCTCCATCTATAACAATGGGCTCGCCCAGGGTTTCATGGTTTCTCGCCCAGGAGCAATGTCTTCATAGGGCACATTAGGACCCATAATCCTCACAGAACAATCCCTGACGCCTGTAAGCTACTTGAACATAGTTACAGACCAGGTTCACTAATTCATTTCAAAAGTTTTTCCTGCGGGGGATGGTGTTTACCAACAGGATAATGCACCATGCCATAAGGGTCGAATCTTCATGGATTGGTTCGAGGAACAGTGACTTTCAAGTCATGTCTTGGCCCCCAAATTCACCTGACCTTAATCCAATAGAGTGCTTGTGGTCCTACTTGTAAAACCAAATTCGTGCTACCACAATACCCCCTCGCAATGTGAGGGAATTGCAGGACCAGTTGGTGAGGGCTTGGTACCAGATACCTCAGACTACTTATCAGCACCTTGCGTAATCAATGCGACGTGCTAGCAGTTTTGCGGGTGCTAGCACTTTTGAGGGCTAAAAGTGGTCCTGCATGTTATTAGCAGGGTGGTCATAATGTAATGGCTCTTCTGTGTATATCCTCGCAAGTCAGCAAATTTTGTTGTGTTCCTGAATTTAAAAATTTGAGATATTCAATTTGTAACAATGATCCCCAGTCCGAAGAACTACGATGTAGATCTATTTGAAGACTAGAGGCTAGACACAGACGCAATGGGGACAGTCTGGACCATGGGGCAGTGGAAGTAACCAGATTGCTTAATGTGAGTTCTTCTGTGGTTTATAGACTTTGGCAACAATTTTTAAGCATGGGTGTGGCATACAAAAGGTTAAGCTTAGGACGCCTAAATGCTACGAAAAGCGCAGATAGCCCATATTTATTGTTATGTGCACGAGGAATCGAACCACAACTCCGAGTAAATACAGATCATCTCTTAGTTCATTCGCTATTAGATTGGTGTCAACATCTACTGTAAGTAGAATGTTTCACGAACATGGCTTGTTTGCTAGGTGAACAACTACTTGTGTGCCACCCTTGTCATGCTAAAGAAGGAAGCGTTTGAGTTGGGAGCAGCAACATGCCCACTGAAAGGCTGAGCAATGGAGAACTCTTCTTTTCAGAGAGGAGTCTAGGTTCAGCCTCCGAAGTGATGGAAGACGTTGTTGGGCTTGGGGAGAACCTGGAACTCGATGTCATTTATCAATCATCCGTGAAAGAGATGCATACCAAGGAGATAGTGCTTGTGGATGGTATCTCTTTGGGTGAACGCACAGATCTTCACGTCTTTCCACATGAGACCATGAATACTTATGTGTATAGAGATTTTATACTCGTGTGCGCTTAATGATGGTGCAGTAGATGATGATTTTGTGTTATAGAACGATAACCTAATGCCGCATCTATCTTCAGCAACAAATAATTCAGCGCATGAAGTGGCCTGTTCGATCACCGGACTTTAGGAAGACGTGCAGGTGCTTTCAATCTTCCTTCACAGACCATTACCGAATTTACAACCTGATTTGTTAAAAGAATGTCTTACACTTCTGAGAAAAGTGGCAGACCACATAATTGAAAACATCTCAGATAGCTCTATGTGCTGTATTGCTGCAAGAGTTTATCATTCTTCATACTGAAATTACTTTTTCTATTCTAAACTGGCACAGCTGATTTATTCACTTGAAACATATGTTAATTTATTTAATACCATAATTGTCTATACATATATATATCACGCTATCAAGTTTAGGAAAATAGGACTGTACTTTCCCGTTGCTGTTGGACTGTTGTTGTTAAGCTGAACATATTGTGATTCAACTCAATCCGATATTTAATAATCTTTGAGTAAACAGTTCATGAACATAGTTGTCATCAGCAAATCTTTCAACCTTACTAATAAAATAGAACATATTAAAATTGATTTTTCAATTCAAAATGTTCATTGAATTATAATTCTGCAAAGCAGAAGAATATTTAATTTTCTATTTGTATGTTTAACTTATTATAAAGAATTTTATTTAACTAAAATGCATTTAAATTAGAATTTCTTAGCTTTATATTGTATTAGCCATATGTGACTATATTTATTTATGGATTTAATTTACATGAGAGTAAATATAATTCAACTTTAGAATCCAATAAGGAATATTACTATTTGTTTAGCCAATTCCCCATTTTTAACAATGGGAATCATTTAAACAAAACAACTTAAAAATGCAACAAGTTTAGATTAAATTTAATTAACTTTACAGGAATTAACATTTTCTGCAATTTTATAAATAATCACTAGTAGCTTGTTTCAAGTTTTGAATAATTTTATTAATGTTATTTTTCAAAAATATTCTTCAGATTAACAAAGAAAAATTGAAAAACTACAGCTTTATCAAAACAATTAAGCCATTTGAAAATGTTTAAAAAACAGCATTTATCATAATAATTTTCTTTTGAGTAACAAATTCAATTACATTTTTCTGCTTTAAACTTTCACTCGAATTGTAAACATACATATAACAAAAGTATATTAATGCAATTCAATATACAGCTTTAATTTATTCCTAGAAAATTAATTTCATTTAAAAAATGGGTTCAAAACTAAATTCGATTAAAATAAGTACGTTTTGCCTGGACTTGACATAAAATCAAACTTAAATTTTCTTAATTATGCGAATGCAACAAAGAAAATTATTTTGACATTTTCACAGTTTGAATAAAAGAGGTTACTTAAACCTCATTATAAACAACATTAAAACATGTCAAAGCATTGCAAATATGATAAAAACATTAGAAACAAATTGAAACACGACAAAAGTGCAACGTACTTGAATTTAACATTAAACAGTTTAAAACAAAATTAAATTTTTTTACCTATAGCTATATATCTATAATTTACCTATGTGAGCAATGTCTTAATGAATTATACTGGAGAACTGTTTCTTGCATTTATACACATACTTTATCTTGCCTAATTTGGGTTTAGAAATTTCAAATCTGAAATTTATTTAAAATTGTATTTTTCGATGAAATTTACGTTAAGTTAAAAAACGTTTTTCACAACAGGGGAGAGCATAAATGTTATAACACACATTAAGGGAAGATAGGACACACCATCAGAATTGAAATTGCAGCTAAGCCCATGCCCGGAAATGTAATGGTAGGGCAATGTCAGCTAAGGGCGTTTCCCTATTATGACCCTTTACGAAGAAGCAGTTTGTATTGATTTTTACCTTTTTTCACAATGTCAAGCAAAAGATCTTCTATTTTAGAGTTGACGAACTAAGGAAATCGACAATGTGAAATCACGCGTCTGATTAATGTGCAATCTGCTATTTAAAACTACTTGGAAATGGTGGTCCATGTCCATAAAGTAGATGAAAACGTACTGTGAATGTTTCTAATAATCGTAAGGTTCTTTAAAAAGAGAGTTCAACGAAATAAAGGGGTTTCCATTAAAAAGATCGTTCGTGGAATGGGAATAACAAGCAGATTAAGGCGACGAATGTTTCTAATAATCGTAAGGTTCTTTAAAAAGAGAGTTCAACGAAATAAAGGGGTTTCCATTAAAAAGATCGTTCGTGAAATGGGAATAACAAGCAGATTAAGGCGACGAATGTTTCTAATAATCGTAAGGTTCTTTAAAAAGAGAGTTCAACGAAATAAAGGGGTTTCCATTAAAAGATCGTTCGTGAAATGGGAATAACAAGCAGATTAAGGCGACGAATGTTTCTAATAATCGTAAGGTTCTTTAAAAAGAGAGTTCAACGAAATAAAGGGGTTTCCATTAAAAAGATCGTTCGTGAAATGGGAATAACAAGCAGATTAAGGCGACGAATGTTTCTAATAATCGTAAGGTTCTTTAAAAAGAGAGTTCAATGAAATAAAGGGGTTTCCATTAAAAAGATCGTTCGTGAAATGGGAATAACAAGCAGATTAAGGCGACGAATGTTTCTAATAATCGTAAGGTTCTTTAAAAAGAGAGTTCAACGAAATAAAGGGGTTTCCATTAAAAAGATCGTTCGTGAAATGGGAATAACAAGCAGATTAAGGCGACGAATGATTCTAATAATCGTAAGGTTCTTTAAAAAGAGAGTTCAACGAAATAAAGGGGTTTCCATTAAAAAGATCGTTCGTGAAATGGGAATCACAAGCAGATTAAGGCGACGAATGGCAAAAACAGACCATGGACTGAAGCCTTATAAGTTTTAAAAGGCTCAGCTTCGCAGTGAAAAGAACAAACTCCAAAGATGCCGGAAGCATTTGCGACGGTCCACAAGTCAGCGCTGAACGAGATTCATTTTTACACTCTGAGAGTCTCTTTACCATCCAACAAGCTCATAACTCAACCATGAGCGATATTATCTGGTCTGTAGACACTCTATGCACCTCAGCAATTATTGAACATCGACAAATTCTAAAGTCTATCATGGTCAGGGGCGGAATTTGCTCAAGCGGTAAAACTTGAGGATGTAAAAATAAATTAAAAGTGTACCATTGGGACATTCTTCACTTCCATGGACGAAAAAGCACTTTGGCAATGGAAACTGGACATTTTAAAAAGACTCCGCACCAGCTCACAAAGCAAGAGAAGATACAAGAGTTGCTTAACGAACATTTTCCGGATAAGGTATCATCTGAAGAATGGCCACCCTACTAGCCAGATTTCAATCCCATGGATTACAGAAGTCCATTTGGCCTTCACTAAACCACACGAAAGTTCAGATTCTCTAAAGCTATTGCTTCGGTGGGAATGGGATAGATTGAAGACAGAAGGCTTGCGGACCATTGCTGAAAATTTCATTAAGCATTTGTGCCTCTACATCACTGCAAAAAGCGGCCACTTTGCAGTGATGTAGAGGCAAAAAGCGGCCAAAATTATTTATCAGTAAAATTTGCGATTATTATTATACGATTTACGATTATATTTATATTTTGTTAATTTACTTATTTTTAATAAAGTTGTATTAAAAACTGTTATCCAGTTTCTTTTTTGCCACACCCTCAAATAGATCAAGGCAATACTATCAGACAATAAGCTAATTAGTTATTAATAAAGTTGTATTAAAAATTGTTATCCAGTTTCTTTTTTGCCACATACTCAAATAGATCAATGCAATACAATCAAACAATAAGCTAATTAGTTCATAGGAGGAAATAAGTGATTTTTCGAACTTATATGATACAGAAACTGCTAATGCACATATTACCTAGGCAATTTGAGACAAAATTTTTGATTTTGCACTTGATGTCCATGAACCATTAAAACATTTTGATGGTTCATGCTGGTTTCAGTGCGATTGATGATGGCTCAACATCATTTGACGGTTACCATCATCCAATATTTTCCATTACGCGCTCATGGTTTTTGATATGCCATCAAACTTCCATCATTCCATGATGGAAAATGCTACTTTAATACTATGATGGTAACCATCAAGAGATGTTTGATTCTCATGTGCCAACAATCCATGATGATCCGTGAATGGTTCCTCCAACCATGCGTTTCCATGATGGTTTAATGGGAATTCTAGTTGGTTCTCAGGAATATACCATCATAACAATTTGGTTTTTCTATGTTGGACTATCGAAAACCAGCCCGATTTCCTACATTGGGGTGATGGTTAACATCAAAAATATAATGGTTCATAATGGAATTATTGATGGTTACCATCAAGATTATGTTGGTCCATCAATGGAAAACCATCAAAAACTTTGACTTGGGTTTCTACGGATAAACGTATTTAGTCTGAATATTAGCTAAGTGATGTAAATATTAACGGTCGAACGGTGTTCCCATAACAAATCAAAACCTCTTGGGATACTGGATTGGAGATAGATCGTTCTCTGATTCACGTCAAAATTTACGATATGTGGATGAATGAATGGATGTATGAATGGGCCCGCCTTATTAACAGGTGTGACGTATGATGTGGCAGAAATCGAATTCTTGGCCATAGATGGCGCCACTGAAAAACAAGAATCGCACACTCTGCCTTAAATTTGCTCGGTTTCACCAAGCAGGCTTGCCCGTGTGGCAAGTGGCATTCGAACCAACCAACCATATTAACTGTTTCGGAACCTGCACAAATAAAATATGAGGTGGAAAAGGGATTCCTGATATTTTTATCAGGTGGAAAAGGGATTCCACTTTCCCTATTTTGAACTATGAAGAATTATAATAAGTACAATTTTCTTATTTTTTTTAAGTATATAATCAAAAACATTTTTCAATATATTTATTTCATCTTCACTATTCGACTGATATACCATGCTTTAAACATTAGGGTTGTAAGTATTTAAGTAAGTTCTCTTACTCTCAAAGTTAAATTTAAAACTAGGTAACTAGTTTTAATAAAATGCATTTCAACGAATAAATTTAAACAAATATATATTTAAGAAAATATTCATTAGAAAATAAAAAATACGGAATCACTTTTATATAATTCTTCGCAGGTTAACACGGAGGAATAAGATTCCATTTCTTTTATGAACAGAATTCTCTAAAAAAACTACAGTAAAAGAAGAAAAAAAAAGAAACAACAAAAAATATTGCATATTTCAATATTTTAAAGTATATCTTTTCAGATATGACTTTGTCATTTATAATTAAATGCACAACGTTTTAATTTTTTTGTAAACTCTATTGATCTATATTTATAGCTGTGATCTATATTCGTGGCTGGGTGTTGTCGTAGTTGGTTTGTCGTCGGCCTTCTGAGCCCAAGTCTGCGGGTTCGATCCCCGGCCCAGACACCGGATTTTCGGGATGCAGAAAATCCTCAGCGACCATGTCAGATTATGCGGCATGTTGGAACACTGGAAATGGGTGATATCTCGGCCTTTGGCGCGAAGTGCCACTTACCGATTCATCGAACTTGTGTATACATAAGTTGGTTAGCCATAAGTTGGATATAGACAATAAAATGTGAAGAAAGGATTTGGAGAGAGCTCCATTGTCAAGTTAGAATATGAGATGCGGCATGTAAAAGATCCCTGGAGTGCCTTATTGGCGCTTGGCATTTCCGGCAAAATTAAATTCTTAGTGCACTTTAGCATCCAAATAGAGTCTCGGTACTGCCATCTAGTGTGGCAGAAACTAGACGTCCAAATTGACATGACCAACGGTATCTCACCCATTGTGGTGGTCCTGAAAGAGTGGATACCACCTCTGGAGAACGCACGCGGTCTGCTCATCGGCAAGACCGATTGTGCAGCTCATTGGAAATAAAAAAAATATTTATAGCATGCATTTCATAAAAGTAGAAATTGTTTGAAAAGTGAAGATTTTGCTGTTGTGAAATACTTCAAAGGTTTTGTATACAAATCTAATTTTTATTTGGAAATAAAATTAAAGAAAGAAGAGTGATACAATTAAAAAAAAAATTGTTATCTCGGTTTCCGTTTCCATGAGCTTTTATGAGTTAACTTTAAAACTGGTCATCATAACTTAAGTCAGCAAAAAACGAGAAACAATAAAGTTCTAATTTTTTTACTTAATACATTATTATGCAGCTCAAATGATTCTAAAAATTCGAAGAGATAAAAATGCTTGATAATTTATGAAAAAGAGAAAATACACGAAAGCTGCGGAATTTTTTTTTACTCTTTAAAGGTAGAAATGTTTGCTTTTCTGGAATCAATATTTTTGATTTACGTTTCTGATACAGATCAAAATGTTTATGATATTTTATTAAATATTACAAGATACGTTTATCGATCATTATACAGATTTTCGAACATAAATTGTTTCGAATGTAGAGTAGCGATGTATGAAATAATATTCTTTTTTTATATATTTTGATCTGATCATGTGTACAAATATACATTTTCGAAAATTTGTAGTTAATTTCAATTAATTAATTAAAATCTAATTAATTAAAGTTTAATTAACTAAAATGTAATTAATTTAAATTTAATTAATTATATTAAACTTAATTTTCAGTTTTTAAAGGTGCATTTAGATTTGGAATGACTAAGTAGACAATGTTTCGAAGAAAGCTTGAAGTTAAAACATTTGCCATTTGAAGTTGAAAAATTAATTTTTAATTAGATAAAAATTAAATTGGCAACAGTTTTTATACAAAAGAAAAGCAAACCTTGGTGGTAAATATTCTTCTAAATAAGGAAACAGTATACACATTGATCGACATAAATTTGAAAAGCATTTTTTTTAAAACAAAAATTTGAGAAAAAAGCCTATTTTTGAAATTTTAAGATCCTTCTAGTAGATACACTAGTGAGAGAAACACTACACTGTGAAACATTCCGGAACAGTGAACTGTAAAAAGTACCGGCATCCGGGGTGCCAGTCTCTTTTACAGTAATATCTGTTGTTACCGTGAAGTTTTATTTAACAAAAAAATCTAATGCTTCGTAATTTTTACAATAATTGCTCTAAAATCCTAAAATCACTTTAATTAAATGAATATTACTGTAAAAATTATGGTATACAATTTTACGATAAAAATTGATTTTATTTAACAAAGAAATCTGATGCTTCGTAATTTTTACAATAATTACTCTAAAATCAGAAAATTACTTTAATTAAATGAATATTACTGTAAAAATTATGGTACACAATTTTACGATAAAAATTGATTTTATTTAACAAAAAAATCTGCTGCTTTGTAATTTTTACAATAATTACTCTAAAATCAGAAAATCACTCTAATTAAATTAATATTCCTGTAAAAATTATGGTATACAATTTTACGATAAAAATTGATTTTATTTGACAAAAAAATCTGATGCTTCATAATTTTTACAATAATTACTCTAAAATCAGAAAATCACTTTAATTAAATGAGTATTACTGTAAAAATTACGGTATACAATTTTTCGAAAAAAATTGATTTTTCGGTAAATTGGATTTTACGGATGCTGCACTTAGGTGCCAGCATTTTTGTTACAGTAATTCAATGCGGAATTTTCTGCAGTGTAGACATTATTTTCGTTTTGTATTGAGATCCTACGAGCTTTCGTTTAAAGTAAAAAAATATTTAAATTAATTGCAACCAATAACTCAAAACTAATTACAATACGATTTTAATATTTAAAATATTTCCGTTTCAGAATAGCATATGTTAATAGTATAATAAATGCGCCATCCGAAAAGGCGAAAATTTTTTTTTCTAAGACCATGAAATTATTAACGGTTTTTTGTTTAGCTTTCTTTCTTTTAAATTAGCTTCAAATGAAGTTTTTGAGAACATTTAAAATGGGAAGGAAGAAAGCTCCAGAAGAAATACTGATTCAGGAAATAGTAAGAATTTTTTTTTGTTCCATTTCTTCTATAATCTAGACCAGAAAGCCCCGTAAGTCAATTCTTGCAGACATTGAAAGATTCGTAATATCAAAGAAACTGGCATTGATGGCATTGCAGGAATTAAGCTTCGCTCTATTACGATAAGCCAGAGGAATTCAAGATGGTCAATGAAAAAAGCCAGAGAAAATTGAAGTCGTGAATTTTTTTTTGTACTTGATCTATTTTTCTATTTAGTATTTAGTAGAGATAGAAAAAAATGTAAGAAACAAAATGAAACACTAAGAAGATAGAAATAATTCTTAAAGGAACAATAGTTTGATCATTTGAACTACAATATTGGTAGGATGTATTACGAAAACGTATACTAGATATAATGCTTGATATCTGTATATTTTAGACAAAGTAGATAATGTAAGTTTATTTTAATGACAAGTACCGAGTATTCCTACTTTGAACAATGATTTAAAATCTTGAGAAGAAAATAAATAAGTAAATAAAACCCAGTAAGAGACTGTTTGCTGCTAAGGACTCTAGGATTTGTTCGTACTAAATTTTAAAAATAGTTGCAAAATTTGTTACTAAAAGGAGATGCTAACTGCGAAACACTATAAAATAATTACCATTTGCAATTACAATGACAGGACCTCCTGCAAATATTACAGTTTGAATGGTCTGAACAGCAGTGGCTCAGGGGATGGAGTAGTTGCCTGCCAATGAGGTGAGCTAGGTTCAAAATCCAACTGAGGCTTATTGAAACGAATTCTGCTCTTTGATTGCACCATTCACAGTGCTGACGTAAAATATCCTTAGTGGTAGACGGATCCTGGGTTAGAATTGGTCTTACAGAGGGAGGTTTTCGTGGTTTTCCTTTCCATGTTATGTTCCATCAAATAGTCCTCCACGAAGGCAAGTTTGTCCCAATGCTTGATCCAGGAGTCTTCTGGGATGGGTTCAAAATAACAAGGCTACGAAGTTTAAAAAACTGAGATAGTTGTAAACTCAGAATTAAGTCAGCTGCTCAACGCTGGTTATAAAATATAAAATAAAAATTTAATTTGGTTGACTTGTAGCAAAAATATTGTTTTATTGTATTTCCAGACAATAGAGCTAATTTTTGACGAACTTTTTAACAAGTTTTAAGACTTGATGGAGAATACATAAGCTAATTTCTGAAGCAGAATTCATAGAACCTCAAGTTTATTTTTCATCCAGTGTTATTAAATTCATTTTGCACTTCATCGCATGGTTATTATTAATAGTTACCAAAAAAAGAAAGTTTAAAATAAATAATTTTAGAATATTGTTCAGATTATGAAAGATGTTGATAAATTAAACATATTAAATAGCAGTATTATAAATTATGTAAGCCTGTTTTGCATTTTGACAACGCAGAAAATTTTATTCTCTCCTAACATCTTACCAGCATAGGGAAACTGAGTAATAATTAATATTTCATTTTAACTATTTCATTTTACAGACTTTTAAATAATGAAGTGAAACAAATTAAGTTTTTAAAGAATATAGTAGAATTTCTTTAAATATTTGTTTTAGGATTAAACTATAAGTATTAGAGAATTTCTGATTTAAGGAATTTGTTCCTATTTAGAACATCGGTAACTAAATATTCTTCTATTACCAATTCTCCGTATGAATTATTCATACATAAAAGGAAATTTTACGCTCTCTGAACGCAAGAAAATTTATTTTAGAGCATAGGCTATAAACGATGCCCTTAGTAGCTGAAATATTTCTAATTACGAAAAATTCCCATGGGTTCCTACATTTGACTTCAAACACTGAAATACCTAAACATCTGAATGGAAAAATTCATGCGGTTTTAAAATTTAATGTTCTAAACTTTTGGCTGAATACAGCGTACTAAATTCTTAGAAGGAGAAAAATTAAAATAAATTCTTTTACCAAGAAGAATTTAGATCCAAGATTCAGAATATAAAGCCCTAAGAGGACGGCAAGCGATAATAAGTATCTTATTCGATACTTTCGGGGTTTTATTGTTCTTTAAAGTACTGAGATGATTTCGAATAGAATAGCTGTAAGAAATATCTAGAATGAATATTTAATCGAAAATTAAAACGACGAAAATTTAAAAGATAAATTTTTACAAATCTAATATTTTAATTTTAACTATATCTTTATCCTTGCATTGAACTTAGAGGAAGCTTGAGATTAGTTTTCTGATGCATTTATTTGTTCAATTTAATATTCTGTCAAGTTTGAGTGTCATTTTCAAAATATGCTTTTCATAAAATTTTTAATAGAAACCGAGAATATTTAAAGGGATTTTTAATGTAATTTTTTTATTGTATATTATCTAGAATATCATGTTATTTAAAAAACTTGAGAAGTGAACTTGAACAAAAGTGGACTGTCCAAAGTCGTTCTTATTCTTCGAAATTTTTTTACAGATATACTTTACGAAACATGCTTTAAGTGATATTGTTGAATTAAAAAAATATCGTATAGTTTGTCTAAAGAAAGAACTCCCCTAGCCATTCATCTGGACCCGTGGCGGTGACTATAGTAACGATATATAACTATTTTATATAGGGGTATGGGGTCATTGTTTAGAACAGGTTTTGCCTCGTGTTGGCGAGAGAAAGGGAATCTTTTTCTTCGGTCTATTGTGTTAGTTACCCTCCCTGACATGTTACCCTCCCTGACATGCGTTATTCTTGTTTCCATAGCAGAAGATGGCCTCAGACATTGTGATGGGGGAAGTTCTCACAGTAGACAAACTATATATTGATTTTTATTTATATAGGTAAGCTTGTATAGTTAATGCAGGCCACACAACGAGAAAGCAATCGATAAGCGAACGGTAATCAATGCATACATGGACGAATTCCTATACTTTTGCTTTAGGATGCGCAAAGGGGATGTGCGCATGTTCGTGCAAAAGTATGAAAATTTGAGTTTCGTATGGCTCTTTCTAACCGTCAATGTGTGGCTTGCCTAAGACTTCAAAATGCATTTCGTTCCAAACCTTGTCTTACTCAAGTTTCCATGACTGGTTAGACAAAACCTTTTTTTATTTTAGTGGTTTAAGCTTTTTTAATAACCAGATCCTTCTAACTCTTGCTTTTTCATAGCAATCATAGTTCGGTTTTTATAAATAAAATAACTTAATTTTCACAATAAAATAATCTTTTTAACGTTGATCAACTACCCCTTTTTATAGAACTTAAAAAGTTTTTTAAGAGTTCGCAATCAACGCCATTTGACAACTAGCGTATAAAGTTTTAAATCAAATTATACCAGGATCTAGATAATTATTTTGTTATACCGTCGAACTGTTGTATTAACAAGAAGGAAAGACAACGGAAGAAAATACTATTAAGTGGGAATAATCTCTTACGAACAACGAAGAAAAATTTCTACCAAGAAGGCAAATTTCTCCCAGTTTTTGATCCAGGAGTTACCTTGTCTTCTGTATTGGGTTACGATCCTACAGAGTTGAACATTTATAGTCATAAACCCGAAATTGGGTCGGCAGTTCAATGGCGGTTATTAAATAAAATAAAATAAAATTTCTTTCAGGGGTGGATCAGGTGATAGTGCATTCGCCTTCCAATGTGGT
Source organism: Parasteatoda tepidariorum (assembly GCF_982258835.1). Taxonomy (NCBI): domain Eukaryota; kingdom Metazoa; phylum Arthropoda; class Arachnida; order Araneae; family Theridiidae; genus Parasteatoda; species Parasteatoda tepidariorum. The sequence continues at coordinate 56,303,184 of NC_141763.1, read as the reverse complement.
GAGCCGGGGTCAAATTCCGCAACCGGCTCGGGCGAACCACAGCGCTGACGTAAATTATCCTTAGTGGTAGACGGATCATGGGATAGAGTCTCCTTGCCGTCAGGCTAACAGTTGGATATTTTTGTGGTTTTCCTCTCCATGTAACGCAATCGCGAATTAGTACCACCAAAATGTCCTCCACGAATGCAAATTTCTCACAATTTTTGATATAAAAAATAATTATTTTTCCTCTTAAGTAACTCAAATGATTGTCCTTTAACATTCCGGAAACTTTAATGCTTTCTTTTGTACCAATAATCACAACTGCATCGTGTACATTAGGATACTTCTTATAATCATATTATGAATTTCAATGCGCATAGCACCATATTTCTTCACTATATCTTTTATAAAATATCACATTTTCAGATAATCTTTTCTACCAGCCGCCTAGAAACTTGAATGGATTCTAAAACTTAAGCATAGTTCTTGTTTTTTTAACTGCACTTTTGATCTTTCCATGCATTTTAAAACTATACGTATTTACATTTATAATAGAAATCCCTTCTATACTTATCGCCTTTTAGATATTTTCGCCATGAAGACCAATATTTAAACACATTAAATATTTTCTAGCCAGAACTTTATCAGTATATTCAGAATCTAAGTATATCAGCAACCATTTTCCAGTTATCCAGTTGTAAAGGTTTCGACGAATTTTCATTAATTGAATTTTTATCTTTTCTTTCACAGTACCATCCATCAATGTTTTTAAATGAAGCTAGTTTTTCTCTAAAACTCATCTTTTCCAGAACTTTTACAGAATTGATACTTGTTAAAAGTCTCAACAATAATCAAGAATGCCTCTGTTTTATTTCCCAATCTATATAAAAAAAGAAAATTGTTTACATATATGTGTGTATGTACCTTATACAAATCCGTAATTCTGAACCAATCTGCTTCAAATTTGTTATGCTTCGAATCAGTTCTTTACAAAGTCCTAATTATCGGCATCACTAAATAGATAAATCTAATAGATAAGACACCCATTCTTCTTTTAGAATTTGTGCTATCTCTGGTTGACGCTCAAAATTTATGAGAACTGAGATACACTGATGTCCTCTTAAAATTTTGACGAGTTCAGATTTTCAAAAGTTGCATTTTATGATATGGTTCCACTAATACCGGTGCGTATTGGAGCAGATGAGTTTGAGTATTCGCTTCTGTTCTTGTTGTAGTCGGCCATTAAGGCAGAGGGGTTGCGATTGTTCTTGTTTTCCTGTGGCGACATCTATGGCCAAAAATTCGACTTTTACCACACCCATACGGAGCGATGCAGAACATAAACAAACTAATTATGTTTTGAAGTAACCAGGCACACAAAGTAAAAACAATCACGGTTACAATAAAATATGTAGACAAAAAATAAATCTAAGTTAAGTAAAAGGCGTAGACATAAAGAAAAAAAATCAAATTCAATGTGTGATACCATGCTATATTCTATTAACTTCACGTTAATTAACATTCTAATCAATGTGAAGAAACTTAGCTCTTGTTTTTAAGCGATCAGTCAGCATTGAGATCATAGTTCATGAGTTTTGTGTATCAGTGTATCAATAATCTTCTTCTTTTTGAGTTACAAGTACCCAATTACATTTTTTTGTCGTTAAGATACGAATGCATGTACAAGAATAAAAGTTTAGAATTTTAATTAAGTATTATAACTAATTGTTAATTAATTAATTAGTAATAATTAAGAAATTATTAATTAATTAATTGATTTTTAATTAATTAAAAGTTATAACATTCAAATTTCTATAAAATATTACTATTTTTGAGATAAATAAAAATATATTTTTGATTTTTTTTTATCTACGACAGAAAGACATTTTCACAATTCTGATGTATGAATACATTTAAATTCGAGATTTCTTGGTGCATTGAAGCAAACTTAGCAGAGAGCAATATTTGCTTATCATTTCTATGGATCTTAGGCACTGCTCTAATTTCTTCAAAGAAGAGAAAGCATTTCAAAAGGAAGTTTTTCTAAATCTTTCACTAAATCTTTAAACAGAAAAAGACTCAAATATTGATTCTGCCGTCCTCTACTGTCTTTACTTAATTAATTAGTTTTACTTAGTGAGTGTAAGTGCGGAGAAAACGCTTAAATGAATAAGTTGAGTAAGATCGATTTTATTTCTTCTTGCTTTTCAGGAATCCTCCTGGAATACGTTTAACTACAGCAAAGTGATTTTTCTATTCATAGATATAAACTTCCTGTACTTCGATAATTTTTTAAAAAAATTTTGAGTTTCCGCTTCAATTAATGTATGAAATAAATTAATAACAAAAAATGTTTTGTAAAATACCTGTACTGTATGTTAATGACATTTCTGGTCAAAAAAGCAAACAAAATTATAAAAATAGAATCAAAATATACGGTATTTAGACCTTTAATTGGTAGTATTTGGTTATTCATCTGTAAAAATTACCGAAATTTCAGTGTTTTCTTAGAGCCAAAAAGCACAGCAAATTGTACCATTTAATTTTTTACTGTAATTTTTTTTGTGTGGGAATATTATATCATTCTTCTTTCCATCTGGAAGATTTTCATAAAGGAACAATTTCGGACTATTGGTTATCGTATTTTAGAATAGAACAATAAAATTTAATTTATTAAATGGTTAGATGAATACCTGTTCTTCGTACGAGGTGAAAGTAAATGTAAATAATCAATAAATCGTTATTAATCAGCACTATGCAATCACGCCCTTCCCACCAACTCTACGTTAATAGATTAAGCAAAACCAGTTAATATTACCTGTTATTAACTATATTCAGTATCATTTGGCTTGATTACGCACGTATCGTGATTTTTCAAAAATTAGAATATCAACAATTTATTCTATACTTATTCCTTTCGATTAGCCATATGAGACTATTTCCACATTACTAATTTTGGTACCAATAATAGTATATTTAGTATTCATTAAAAACACCAGTTAACATAATAACTGTTGAAAACGATGATGTAAAAAGAGATTATTATTCATTTTATTTATCCAGGTATTAATAAACAGTAAATTTGACGGCAGTTGATTGAGTCATGTGATCGACTGTTTTTACTTTTATAATTAAAAAGTCAGTTTTGGTAAATAATTTTTTTTCTGATTAGAAAATTTTTTAGGATTTAACGCTTGATTCAATGACTTGTTTTTTTTTTCGTATGCCTGTTTAGGCAGTGGGGTGCGATTGTTCCCGTTTTTCAGTGGCGCCATCTATGGCCAAGAATTCTACTTCTGCCACTCCATTCACACAACCACAAACCGTTTATAGGGTGGGTCACATTCACACACAAAGGAGAAAGGACATAGAACACACACAGAGAGAAAGAAACATCAATCCCTTGCCCGGGATTCGAACCTAGGACCCTTCTGATGCAAGAAGAGTTCCCTGCCTCCTACACAAGCCGGCCGGCATGACTCGTTTTTATTTAGCCTGATTAGATTTCACAATACCAGTAGTACCTGTTATTAAAATTAAGCATCATTGGCATTAGTAATAATATGAAATTTTTTAAATAGTTTTATTGAACGAATCATATTTTTCTCTATTAATTTAGCTTCAATAGACTTAATAACAATATGGCTAATTTTTTAAGGATCTCACATACGAATAAGTATCTTTTCTCCTTTATATCGTCTGCTTTATTTAATCAGCATATTTGAGGTCACCTCCTCAAAACTGTAGAATGTAATATTGTTCTTACAATAGTGAATACGTGAAAATCAGGTCACTAGATCAAAAGTTATTCAGAATGTTTCATTTTTTCCACACAGTGTACCATTTGGTGCGTATTAGTTCAAATTTGTGTAAGGCACGCACACACATATATCTAAGCATTCGGCTTCATTTATATAAATTTGTAGCTATGTACAAGTTTTTCCAAAAGTATCATGTGGTATTGGAACGTTAATAATAGGAAACTATTATATTAAAAATGTTGTTTTACATTCTATTACGCAATACGATGTTTTATACCCAAATTTATAGAAATTTCGAAAGCATTAAATAATGCAAGATCTATTAACGTTGTGAATAGTGAAGAAAAGGAAACAAACCATTAAGACAATTTGAATGTCATTACAATAAGGCATAGTATAATAGATGAATTTTTTTGAACGTCTCTACGCCTCTAACTATTTAAGAAAATAACAAATACTAATGTGATATTAGTATTTGTTATTTTCTTAAATTATAAAAAGTGAAATGAATAATAAAATAATATCAGGCTGGAGATAGGATAATCAAAACCAATTATCAAGGTTTCGTTCAAATATAAACTAACATGAAAATCTAAAATGTATTAAATTAGAAAATAAGAAAAAAATGTTAATTAAACAATAAACGAAATATAATGACATAAATGAAATTCTCCTACTTACAAACAACAATGAACTTTGCTATATCTATAAATTACGAAAATAAAAATATACATAAATATTTTGTTCTAAGGGATTAATCTGTATGAATTATCGAAGTTTTGCACAAGAATGAGATTTTAAGAAAATTAAAACAGCAGTAAACTTGTGGAGAGCGAAAAATAATAAATAAAACATGAAAAGTGTTGTTGTTGTTTCTAATGCCGATTGTCACATGGGCAAGCCTACTTGATGAAACCGAGCAAATTTAAGGCAGAGTGTGCGTTTCTTGTTTTTCCGTGGCGTCATCTATGGCCAAGAATTCGACTTCTGCCACACCATACGTCGCACCCGTTTATAGGGTGAACGCATTCATACATCCATTCATTCATCCACAGATCGTAATTTTGACCTGAATCAGAGAACGATCGATCTCCAATCCACTACCCCCAGAGGTATTGATTTGTTATGGGAACATGGAGAACTTTTGCGACTCGACGGATTTAACGTGCATCAGTCACTTTACTACACGGGGAGTCTTCGGCCTGCGGGGTTCGAACCCACGAACTGTCGGACATGAGCCCAGCGCTCTACCGATCAGGTTATCCCGGCACACGAAAAGCTAAAATCATAAACTACAACTTATTTATAAATCGCAATAGAATTTGTTATATCTGCAAATTACAACTCTGAGATTATTCATGAGTATTTTGTTATAAGAGGTTAGTTGGTAATCAGTTATCGAGGTTTCACTCAAAAATGAGATTTTAAGAAAATACAAACTGCATTGAGCTAGCAGAACGAGAAAAATAGTAAATAAAACATAAACGACTATTTGTTTACAATGCGCAATAGAATTTGTTCTTTCTGTAAATTAAAAGTTGAAAACATTCATTAATATTTCTCTGTAAGCTGTCAGTTGGTACTCAATTATAGCGGTTTTATTCAAATATTTAGATTTTACGAAAATAAAAATTGCATTAAGCTAGAGAAAAGAGAAAAATAGTAAAAAAAACACGAGCAGTTAAAACATAAACGACTACTTATTTACAAATCATAATAAAATTTGTTATTTCTGTAAATTACAACGCTAAAATTATTTATAAATATTTTTTTATGAGATGCTGCTACCCAATTCTCTCCGTTTTGCACAAATATTAATATTTAGGAAATTAAAAAAGGAAATTATTTATAAATTAAATGAACTAATTAATAATTATTTTATTTTAAAGGTTAAGTCTGTAAACAAATATCGATGTTTCGCCCACATAAAAACATACAGAAAAATCCAAAATGTTTCAAGTTAGAGGAAAAAGAAAAAAAAAAACAAATAAAATAAAAATAATGAAAACACAAATGCATTTTTCTCTTATACATTACAATAAAAATATATATTTCATTAAAATACTAAAATGAATAATTTTAGTTTAATGATTTAGAAATGTGCCTACTGAATTTATTACGTAGTTTAAAAAAAGTATGGTTATTAAAATTCCCACCAGTGACTTCCTCTTTTTGGGTAAATTCAAATGCTTTTAAATTCCAACTCCTTTACGATAATCTAATAAAGGCGCCTGAAATAAATAGAGACATTCTGAATTAAAATCTTTGCATATTATAAATTAATGATTTCCCAAATGAATTTTCATTTCCACATTTGAAAGACAATTTCTTATGGTGAATTATGTTTTCATCAATTTTAATTTACTTAATTATCAATCGTCACTTTTAAGATTTCAAATATTTTAAATCAAGAACCAGATATTTTGTTAAGCATAAATTCTCAAAAAAAACTTTTATTGTCGTTTTATTTTGCGTCAATGCTAATTTTTGATTTGTATTTTATGGCAAGACAGAAATCCCAAATGATATGGTGGATTTGAACGAAATTTTGCAATTCGATGCATTCACTGTTCATTTTATCTCAAGGGAGTCAAATGAAAAGAAAAAGAGCGTAAGCCGTCTGTTATTTCTCGTTGATCCAAAAGTTGGCAAACCACTGCTTGAAATATTTATTCTATTAGGTGGTTTTATTTTAAATTTGTTTAAATAAATAGAATTTTTTCTTAATCAGAAAATAGAAATATATATTTTTTAAATACGAATGGAATTAGTATAGTATTTATAGCGAGGAAAAGGATGTTTATTCCAAGAAATCAGTACCCAAGATATTGTTAAAGTTTTGAAATATTATGATAAATATAAATATGATAGATAAAGTTTCGAAATATCATGATAAATATTTTATTATTAATATTTTGAAATATCTCTCCTCAGCAAGTATCTCCTTTTTTGACGGAAATAGGGCGATTTGAGGGGGAGAATTGAATTATTCATAAACAGGCAAGTGAGGCACTGTCTCCAATGTACTTTTTTTTTGTCGTATGCCTGTCAGGGCTAAAGAGAATAGAAGGGCTGGTTCACTCCTTTGAAGTATCTCTCGCCGCGCCGATCCTCCGACGTCACTCTAGTGACGTCACTTTGGCGCAAAGCTCGCATTTTTACTTCAAGAACAGAGCGTTTGGCCTTACTAGCTCTAACTAATATTGGATCATTTCTTTTTGCGAGATATTCTAAGACATTTGCTATTTTCTATAATGACTTTCCTCAGTTTTTGCTGTGAATTTACAAGAATTTAAAACTATTATCGAAATGCCAGTTTGCGCGATTGCAACTTACAAAAATTCTGATACAAAAGCAAAGGAAAAAAGTATAATTTTTCGCGTGTTCCCTAAAGTAAATGAACAACTATGTAAAGAATGGATTCCGAAATGACACAGTTAATATAAAACAGCAATATGTTTATTCTGTCGTAAAGAACTTTTATAAAAATTCATTATCTAAATAGAAACCGCCTCGTTACTTCATAAGGAAAGGCAGGTGAAAAGAATTAAAAAATGGATAAAGTCAAAGAAAATTAAAATGTAAATAAAAAGTATAAATAAAATGCATAGTATATAGTTGAAATTCTCCTAATTTCATAACATATTTTTTAATGTAGTTATTCTAAATATTTATGATTTTTTTTATAAATTATATTCTCTTCAATTTAAATATCTATAAATTATATCATCGTAAATTTAAATGTCTATAAGCAATTGTAAAATTTCTAATGTCATTATGAACCTAAATTATTATTTTGTTTCAGTAATTAGCGTTTAAGGTTGATGTTTCCTAATGATTAAGTATGAACAAATTGCTATTAACGACATATTTTAAAATCAGGGATTCTAAATTTAACTTAACTTATCGTTATAAAAGAATATGTAGATAAAAAAAATGTCGATATATGCCTTCATTTTTCTTAATAGTTAAAGTTAAAACTGAACTTTTTAAAATAAAGTATTTATCGTGTCATTTTCACCAACTAGCAAAACATTTTTATAAGTTTAAAATGGTATTTTTTTTAATATAATAACCAAGAAAGTTTTTTTTTTGAACTATGTTTATGAACGGAAATAATGTGTTAATTACGTAAAGTTTGAAGGCTAATAACCAGAAAAAGTCTAACTTATTTTTACAAAGAGAAAGATGCAAAGTTATCATATCTTTGTTTGCGATCTCCGAGATCTGTGGACACAATGACGTCATGAGGAGGGAAATCGTAGCTTCAGCTCTAAGAGCGGAGTGAACTAGCCCTTGTATTTTCTTTAGCCCTGATGCCTGTTTAGGCAGAGGGGGTGCGATTGTTCTTGTTTTTCAGTGGCGCCATCTGTGGCCACGAATTCGACTTCTGCCACACCATTCACACAACTACTAACCCGTTCATAGGGCGGGTCACATTCACACACACAAAGGAGAAAGGACATAGAACACACAGAGAGAGGAAGAAACATCCATGCCTTGCCCGGAATTCGAACCCAGAACATTTCTGATGCAAGGACAGTTCCCTACCCCCTACACAGTCCGGTGAATATTTTGATATATATTTGAATATTATGATAGTTTTGAAATATTATGATGAATATAAATATGATAGATGAAGTTTCGAAATATCATGATAAATATTTTATTATTAATATTTTATTATCATTATTTTATTATTAATAATTTGAAATATCTCTCCTCCGCACACATCTCCTTTTTTGACAGAAATAGAGCGATTTGAGGAAGAGAATTAAATTATTCATAAACAGGCAAGTAAGGCCTGTGTATCTCCAAAGTACTTGTTCACTCTGAAATTAATGGGATCAATTCTGAGACAATTAGATTGATAGTTGAAAAGGTAAATTTGCACTGTGCTAAACAGTCAACGCTTCTTATATTGATGTCTAAACAATTTTTTAATGAGACTATTCACCAGTCAATAAACTGAATAGTTCAAAGGTGGCATACGTATAAGGAGGAGTCGTGGTGGCTCGAGGAATAGAGAGTTAACCTATTACCTGAGCCAATGAGGTGAGATGGTTGATAAGAATTCTCTTCCCGGCTCACATGATCACAGAGCTGGTGTGAAATATTTTCAGTGATAGATGGATCATGGGTTATAATTCCCTTACCGTATGGCTAATCAGGGGAGGTTTCCGTGGCTTTCCTCTCCATGTAACGCAAATGTGGGTCACTTCCATCAAAAATCCTCCACGAGGGCTAGTTTGTCCTCATGGGAGTTTTCAGGTATCATTTATCGCAAAACAAAGCCTTCTACATAAGAAAAAATCTTGTGTATTATTTTTTCCGACGAAAAAGTCTAATTTCACTGAACTAAATGCAATAAAGAAAAACTAAATGTTGCTTTTCATTTTGACTTACAGGAAATATTGTACTTAAAGTTCGCTTGCCAAGTGAACTGAATTTTGATGTAGAAAGAAATTAAGACATGTGATTAGTTTTGACTATTTCACTTTGGTTATGGAAATAAGCATTATTCTATGTATAAGAATTGAAATAAATTAACAAGTTTTCACCGAACGAACTATAGAAATACAGTATGTATAAAAAATCGTTTGCTAGAAATAATTTACAACTAAAATAATGATAATAAAAAACATTTATTGGAAATTGCTTTTTCCAAAATAAAAAAAATCGCTTGATGGAAAATTGTTTATTTTATATTATGAGTTATTTCAGGTTTTCCTTTAAGAAAATAACATGTTAAATAATATACTTAACATGATAGCAAGTTCTATCGATTGTTACACATTTTTTAAAAAGTTTTTCATATCATGATTTGCCTAATTTGAAGAATTTATTCATTGCTATTAATAAAGTATTGAAGACGGACACAGTGCTTTGATGTATTTTGCACTTGAAAAAAATTGCTTGAATTAAATAAATGAAAAATTATTTTTTTCCTTTTCAATTAACTTCCCCCATACCAATCATACCATTTTAAATGGGGGGATTATTCAAATTCCTTTCATGAAATAACGTTGCAGCAGCGCTTGAGTGATAATGAAATAACGCTTTATAAACCGTGTAATAGATGATTAAAAAAATATTTATCCTCATCTGAATAGTCTGCTCCCTTTCTATTATTCTGAGATTTTTCTTTTTATTTAAGATAATAAAAAATGAGATCACAATACCATGTTTTCATGCCCAGTTGAATGTATTTAGCTTACATAAACTTTCTTTTATGTAAAAGAATGATAAATTTTAACGGATAAGTTTTGGCACCATTGTATTGAGAATACTAAACTATAAGTCGTGAAACAAAGTTATTCCGATAACGTATCTATTTGTTGCTACTGATTCACTTCTTGTACGGAGAATAAAAAAAACGGATTGAGAAAAACTGGTGGACTTGTAAGCTTTTAATGCTAAAAGCGTCTATTTAGTCTATTTTCGACAACGTAAACAAAGAACGATTTTTGCAGCAATCTCTGTGATTTACGATAGGGAATTTTCCCTAATCGTAGCTTTCTTATTCTGCTTGCAGCGCTTTGTGTATTCATTCAAATATTCTATTTTTTTAGGGAATTTTTGGTGTTGCAAATTTGAGATTTTTGATTTTGGAAAGCCAGCTCGATCTTCATATTTCGTAATCAACTTATTGATTGTTTTTGATCTTTTTATGTTTAATTTTTTGATTGATTTTGAGGGCTTCTGAAAATAAGAATTCCTCTTTTATTCAATTTTTAATATTTTTGAATATTTTTACCTAAATTGTATTCTTTAATTATTAAAGTATTAAAAAAGAAGAAGAAATTAAAAGAATGTAATAATTTACTTTCTTTTATCTAAATGTTTTTAACTATTTTTAATATCTCAATTTCGTTTAAAAAATAAGCTTTTCTATATTTTACTTTTTAATATTTTAATATATATTTCACTTTTTGAAAACATATCTGTCAACCCCAATTGTGATAAGTGCCATTGATTTTTTTATTAAAATAACTGAATAATTTTCTCACAGTGATACTGTTTACTACTGAGATACAAATAGAAATCGAGGTAAGATTTTTTATTGTATAAAAACATTTAATAAAATAAAATTAGAAACTAAAATAATTTTAAAAAGTTTTTTTTTTGAAATTACCTTTTTCTCTAGATATTATCATCATTTTTTATTTTTTTTTGTATCTAAACCTTAAAATGAGAACTGTGTCATTGATTTTTCATATAAAAATCGATATTTGAAAAATAAAAGGTTTCATGCTTGTAACGGATACACAAATTGGAGCCAAAGCGAAATTTTTTAATTTAAAAATATTAAAATACCAAAGAATCTGAAACTAAACTGAGTCAAAAATATTCTTTAAATTACTTTTTTTAAAGACTTTCAGGCATTTATTTAAAGTTTGATAAACTTGAATTAAAAAAAAAGTACAGGCTTGTGCAGCATCTGTATAATTCATTTTTATCGTAAAATTTTATACCGTAATTGTTACAGTAATATTTATTTAACAATAGTGATTCAGTGATTTTAAATTTAATACTAATGTAGCACAATTACAGTATATTAGAGTTTTTGTTCTGCAAAACGTTACGGTAAAGGGAATTTTAGAGTAAAAAGTACTGGCCTCCTGAATGCCGGTACTCTTTACCGTAATTTGATCCGGAATTTTGTACAGTGTAGAACAATTAATATTTTTTTTAGAACGTCATTATAAATTAAATACAACCGGAACAAAAAATAATTTCTTTAAAACATCGTAATCAATGAAATACATTAAAACTACAAATATATTAATTAGAAAAACTTTAAATGCTACTAGAACAATAAAGAATTTTTTTACAGAGTTATTAGTAGTTAAATGTGTTATGAACAGTAAATAATTTTTATAATATCTGAAGTTCACCAGAAATGTGTATTTTATACAGAAAAACGATCTTATAAAATTAACTAATTCGATAAGCTTTTAAATTTATATAACTAAAATAAATTATACAAATACAAGACATAAAGTTTATGTTAATTGAATTAAATTGAAACATCACATCGTAAACAGTGTTATAAACAAAACTAAGCAGAATGTTTAAATTATTGCTCATGCAACTTAATTTCCTAAAAGTGTTTTAAATATTTATTTATGAAAATACTCATCAGTGAAAACAATTTTTTTTTTAAACAAAAAGATTTTTCATCCATATTTAATCTGACAAATTAAGCAAATATTGAGAAATGAAATGTTTAAACTTTCCTTGAAATAATTTTTTCTTCTTCTGAATTTTCAAAGATAAATATCAATCTATCAGCTTAAATAGAATATTATAATTTTAATGAAGGACATTGGTTTGTTTAACAGATTTGAAGTAGAGAGGTTGTTACAGATTTTTCTCAAATCATAAAATGTCACCGCAGAAAGATTTTTTCTTTAATAATTCTCGAAATTATTTTAAGAAAAGATTCTCAAATATTTGTTCAAGTGTCTTTGATTGTCCTTTATTAATTAATTAATTAATTTACCTTAGACCAACACTTGAAGAAAAAGAATCTGCATTTGACGTAAAGTTTGGACAAGATGTAACTTTTTTTTAAGATTTCCAGTGGATGAATATGAATAAGAGTTTTATCTTAATTACTGAGTCGGGAAATTTACATAAGTTTCTAGTTTTCTTTTTAATAAAAATATAATTTTTACTCAAGTACAATATATACTGAGGAGTTTCTTTTCCTCAGTCATGTTTCTTTCTTCGTGTTCAAGTTATTATAATAAAGTGAAACATTTAGAGTGTGAAGATATGGAACTTAAAAAACGTTAAGCTTACAAAAGTGTAGTTTAAGGAAAAAAAACTTATATTAAACAGAAAACAATTAAAAATGCTTTATATTAAAACGTATGTCTGATATAAAAACGTAAATTATTTATTCAAAAGGACGTACTAGTTGCTTAAGAAACTAAAACAGAAAACTACTCATAATTACATCTTTTTAAAATGAATATACTGTAAAATTGAAATTGTAACAAATTGAAATTCTCTTAAAATATTTGAACTTCAATTTAATAATGCATTTATTGATTACAATACTTTCTTTATCATGCACTTTAACAAACCAAACAAATAATATTATTATTTAAATTTTTTGAAATTTTGATTTTTCCTTAAATATTTCGTTTTATGTTTTTTACTATTAAACCTGAAAGATGCTTTGTTCTTATTAAAATTGCATAATTATTAAGAGTTGTACAGTTCAAAAAGTTACTAACTTTGTTAAACCAGTCTGGAGCTTGACAGAAATAGGAGGCTAGAAGCGTTTCAAAATAATCTATCAATTACTATTGAATGATATAAGTATCGACAAATCATTGTGTAGTGAGCAAAAAAACTAACAACTCTGAATAACTTTTGATCTAATAAACGGAACTTCATGCTCTAGGACTCAATCTTAATGGTTCGAGCTAAATATTTACTAAAAATTATTTTTTACATGTACCTTTGGATAAACAAATTTTATAATTGTGCGCAAAATATAATTTTTAATTCGTTTAAAAAGTTCTCGAGATATAGCGAAATACGCAAATCGTAAAATTAACATTAAGGGGTTCAAACTTTGGAGTACTATCCTGACCAAACTATAGGGATCTTATTTGTCGATTGCGGCCACACCTTATATTTTGAACGTTAGAAATCTGAATCCTTCGAAAAAATGTGTGTTTATTCAGAGAAAGTACGTTTTTGTGTCTGATTTCGTAATTTAAAATACCATCTGCACTCATTAAGTAGCAAATTTGAGGTCATATTTTACTCACATTACTTATATAATTCCTTTGATAGATCTAATTATTTATCTAGTCAGAAATTACTAAGAAAATTGATACAAATGAGTAAGAAATTTTTCACAGGAAACTTGAGTTGAAGTGGCCAAACTTAAAGTAGTACATTATAATAAATTTTTAAATTAAGCTGCGTGTTTTCTGGTGTTTTTCGTCTCAAACGGAATTTTTTGACTTATATGTTACTAGCAGTGGCAGGGCTAGCCTGGTTGGCAGTGCGCTGGACTCACGTTTGTAAGTTCAAATCCAACCGGCCGAAGACTCCCAGTGTAGTAAATAGTGACTGTTGCACGTTAAATATGTCAGGTCACAATGTCCTCCATGTTCCCATAACAAATTTATACCTTTGGGGATACTGAATAGAAGATTGATCGTTCTCTGGTTAAAATCAAAATTACGATCTGAGAATGAATGAATGGATGTATGATTAGGTCTGTCCTATAAATGGGTGTGGCAGAAGTCGAATTCTTGCCATAGATGGCGCCACTTAAAAACAAGAACAATCACACCCCCTCTGCTTTAATGGCCAATGACAACAACAACAACAGCATATTACTAGCAGAATACCCGTTCTTCCTACGGGGTGACAGTAAATAATTTAATGAATCGTTGTTAATTAGCAAAAAACTGAAAGTCATATACTGACAAAATTAAGAAAGCGAAATTAGGCCCATGAAAATGCCCCTTTTGCTGCCGTTTCCAGTGGCTTTATGTTTTTAGATTTTATTTTATAACCGTCGTTGAACAGCCAACCCAATTTGTGGGTTTACGACTACCAATGTTCAACTCCGTAGCTTTGTAATTTTGAACCCAATCCAGAAGACAAGGGAACTCCTGGATCAAGTATTGGGAAAAATTGACCTTCGTGGCGGACTTTTTGATTGAACTAACCCGCATTTGAGCTACATAGAGAGGAAAACCACGAAAACCTTTCACGGTAAGAATAACTGCAAGGGGACTCTAATCTATGATCAGTCTTCCACTGAGGGTATTTTACGTCAGCACTGTGGTCGGTGCAAGCCAGATGCGGATTCATATCGTCCAGGCTTAGTCGGGATTCGAACCCGGTTCACCTCATTGGAAGACGAACGCTCTTAATTCGTCCCTTAAAATAAATATTAATTTCATTAAGTATCATTTGTCATGATGCTGTTGCGTGAGGCCAATTCATGATAGTTACCTCAATCAAGCAATTTTCTCGTGTACGTAACTTATCGAGGGATTGTAAAAACCCTCTTTTCATGATTTATTAAAACCGCACAATATTGGTTTCGTCTGATCTCAAATATGCTAATTAATGAGTGAAGATGATATTTAGCATTAGGAATTCAGACATAAAAAACGTACTTTCTCTGAATATACTTTTTTCGTTGGATTTGAATTATTGACCCTTAAAATACCGAGAACTGACCGCAACACACCGCAGTCTGAAAAGTATGATCCCATTAGTTTGATAAGGAGAGTGGTCAAAACTGTGGACCCCTTCATGTTAATTTTCTTTTTTCGTCATAGATGGAGAATTTTAAGAGAATCGGGAGATTTGTGCAAGCAATCATAAAATTCATTTATCCAAGTGTAATTCCATGCACAAATATAATTTTTAATAAGCATTTATTATTTTTCCCATTTCATTTTTCAATTATCAAAAAAAAATTTTCGAATTGTAAGAGAAACAAGTTTTTCCCATCATTTTTAGAAATGTAGTCTTAAATGACAAAATTAAAATTTTGAACAAAATCGGTTGAATAGTTCTTGAAAATAAAATTTTAAACGAACGATTTTTTTATGGGTTGTCTTAAATGTGAAGGATGATTTGAAAAATCTTTTAAAGAAAAACTAAATATTGTAGATATGCACAGTTTGCTATGTTTTACTCAGGAAACAAGATACATTGCTCTAAGCAAAAAAATAAAAAAAACCATCACTATAGCCATCACCTTAACCACACTGTTAGAAATTTCTCGCACAAGATGGTTAAAGGGCAATTTATTTAATTGTTATTTGACCATATTTTAACAAGACAATCTAATAACAATAAAAAAGATGATATTTAATGTGTTAACAGCCAGAAAAATAGTTTCAACGCCGACAGAGCGAGGGTTTGAGTTCCAGCTCTTACACCTCCATTTCTTTCAACTCATAAAGAGTATCGTTCCTTCCCTAATGCTAAAAAAGAACCTAAAAAAGAGCCTAACTCCAATGTCTAGTTAAATTCGTTTTCACGGTTTTGAAACCATGATAGTTGTAAATGGTTAAAATATCGTAGAGTTTTGCATTCATGATTTTATAACCATGCTAGTAGTACGTTTCAAAAGTACAATGGTTTCAAAACCGCAAAGGTAAAATATGTTCTTTATAATAAGTTTTTTCGGTTTTTCGGGTGGACAGACTTCTGACGGTTATTTTACCATAATTTTAGAATTAAAATTCTAACAGTAGATCATTTCCATCAACAACGCTTGGTAGTTTGAGAAAAAAAAATAACAGACACCCATACGCATATTTCTCTTCCAAATAGTCTGACGGTTGCAGTAAATATTACTTCATAGCTTTGAAATATGCTGAGAATTAAACTTTTTCTCTTTGATACCCAGAAAGCTATAAATATTTATTTCCTTCCATTTTGCTTAACTTGAATTTTAAAATCATTGGTTATTTTTGAGAAAATCAGCATATAAGGATGCCAATTAATATTATTTACAGCTTCATTACGAGAAATTAAGATTGTTATAATATGATTATATTATCTTGTACTAACGTAAGACACTTATTATATTACTACATGGAGAAAAACATTTTGGTAAAATTACCGTACTGTAAAGATATTTCTGGTAACAAAACCATTACATGGGTTAATAAAATCTAAATATACAGTATTAAAACCCTTAGTTCTTGAATTTTTCCATTCATTAGGCAACACTTTACTGCAAATTACAGTTTATTACCACACAGTTAATAAAAAATACAAAACTGAAAAGTAAATTTAACCGAATATTAAATGGTTTTCATGCCGTGCATTAAAGTTTAATGATAAAATTAACAAATTTCACCTCATTTACCAAGTTTTATTATAACTATTATTAATTTTACCAAAATCATAATGAAAGCTCTTCGGTAAAAATTACACAGCTTTTTGCTGCCAAAAAACGGGAAATTTTACCACATTTGGTAATTTTAACCATACTTTTTTTTCTCAATATATGGTTTTTTTTCAAATAAAGAAGATTATAAATGTCTACCACTTACCTCTTTTTATTTTCCTAAACTTGAATTTTCAAATCATTATTTATTTTCGTCTCTCTGGGTTTGCACTGATGCAATTTAACATTATTTACATCTTTATTATGTAAAATTAAGATTGAAAAAATTTAAAGTAATTAATAATCGCATTTAAGTAATACATTAAATGTCCAATATGATGCAAAACTAGTTACAATTGCGGTATATTTATTAACATAAGAAACTAGTTATATTAATAGTTAATGTTAATTTTTAAGTTTCCGCTTTGAGAACAAAGAGTTAAATTATGTTATTGAAACAAAAGATTCATTATTTAAAGTTTTAAGCAAAACGCATAAAAAAAATGAAGTAACTTGTAATATTTTTGTCTACTTTCATTTACATTTCTAATGAAAATAAAAATATTTGAATAATTTATTCTACTTTTTGCAAATTTTAAACTCCCTTGTGAGTTCAGAAAAGAACTTTCAAAAAGGAATATTTCTTTGATATTTATTCAAACCGAAGAAAATTTTTCTTTTAAAAAGTAATTTATCTTTAATTTTCTATTTCAGATCAAATTATTTAACTTCCTGAAGAAAACTTTGCATTGAATGCAAAATTCAATCCATGCTAATACTTCCAAAATGCACTTAGTTTATGCAAGAAGAAAAAATATCTGTGTAATATTGAAACAAAGGAAGTAAAAATTCGGAAAGTTGTTTTCGAAATTTATGTGATGTATTTACTGAATGGTGTTTTATAAAATTCTAAAGAAAGTTTTTTTTTTAAAAGTCATCTTAAATTTAAATTCAGCATTTAACTTTTTTATGGAAGTAATATTTATTTAATTTAACGCAATCTATTTAAATTTCTTGAAGAAAATTGCTTTGAATAGAAAGAAAAAAAAATAATGAAAAATTCAACACATACTATTAAATAGAGCAGTATTTATGAAGAAAAATATATGTTAAATATTATTATATAACTTTAAAAAATATCTCAAAATACTATTTTTTTCTACTTAATGTAAGGATATTTTCTCATAGAATTTTCTATACTTCCTCCATATTTTTTGTGTACTTACTTTTTCATAGTTAAAATGGTGAAATTTTATCTCTGAAAGTTTTAAGTTGCTTTAAACTATACTCTTTAGATCACCTTTCAAACTTATCATTTGTTATTTGTTTGTGTTTCCCTTTATTTGTGTGTATTTTTTTTTTATATTCTTAATACATAAATTCAATTCTGTAGTCACACTGGGGTGGGCCTAGCGATTTAAAAATGACTCGTTCACTTTATTTCTTCTCTGTTTGTCAGTTATTTTGCCCTTATTTATTGTATTGTATTGAATTGTTTTTTTATATGAATATAACATCATTGGAAAATGTTGAAATAAAAGAACAGAGAAATTATTTTATATTCCTTCAAAACTTATGTGTTATATTTATTGAACAACATGAATGCAAATTTAAAAAAAAAAAAAAAAAACGGAACGATGTTAAAATATTTAGATCAAGTAATAATTTACATTATGTTTTAAGAAAAAATAAGTTTTTTTTCTCTTTTTTTAAACATTAGAGGAGCTTAAGATCTTCAAGCATTTTAAATACAATAAATATCAAAATAATTACAGTAAATTTTATAAATCAAAAGAAAAATAATAAAATAATCACAGTCTAGAGATAATTAAACTTAACGCAGCAAAAAGCTGTAGTTTATGTTAGAGAAGTAAGCTTCTCTGTTTTCTTGCGATTTGAAAAAACAACATTTGCTTAGCTTTTTCCTTTCTTTACCACATTTTTCAAAATATTTTTTCATGGTAATGACATTTGCCTTTAATGAAAACACTTGACCTAGTTAATTCTGCTTTAAATTTATTCTTATGTTCTAAAGAAGCAGTTTTTCAGTTAAATATTTAAACAACAAATCGTTTGATATTTATCATGTTCTTAACGTTGATATACTTAATTCCTAATTACTTCATCAAGTACGGTAGATTAAGTAGGCTTTAAATCATTGTTGGTCAACTAGGCGATTTCCCTGAAAAACTTTCTTTTCCCTTATCTTTCTAACTACAAACTTGTGTTAGGACTTAGAATTCTTTCTCGTAGGTGCAAAAGTCGCATCGAAGCCCATTCTTACTATCTGTTGTTGCAATCAAGCTTTTTTCTTCAAGCTTGTCTATCTATTTTTCAATATCAAGTCTTTTGCAAAATTAACTGTTCATATAAAAATCCAATAATCGGAATAAAATAGTCTACCTATGGTAGTAATATTTTAATTAGAAAAAAAATCTTTAATAAAGTTTTGAATGTAATTATTCTTTAGAAATATAATCTACATGCATTGATACGGTCAAAGAAAAGAAAGGAATGTAATATTTATCAACCTCTTAATCTACGAATAGATAATTATTAATTACTTCACTGAGTAGTGGGGAATTCTGAGGATTAAAAGTTTTATGTATTACTCCGCTGCTTAGGCTTTTTCCTAACCTTTGGCTTTTCTTTTATCTAAACTAAACTTAAAGGTGTTAAGGGGACTCTTTTGCAAATAGTAATAATAATTATTACTATTTTAATAGTATTAATAATAATAATAAGTTAAAGTCCTAAACTTTTCTAATACTAAGTGATAAAATCGCGAACACCTTTTTATTTTCAAAATAAAAAGGCATTCGTGATTTAATCATTATATAATTTTAATTTAATGTGGGGATAGTAGTGTTAGACAATGTCAACCTTCATCTATGAAAAGGTACCCCGACATAGAGTCGAGTTAACATGTCTTATATACTAGTGGGTTATAGTTGAAATTTTGTAGTGGTAGATACGCTACAGTACTCCCCCGCCAAAATTATAGCTGTGATAGAATTCGATACATGGATACAACTAGGTGCTGTATTTGTGACAGACCGGGAGAGCTGGTTTAAGGTCACCGGGTTTTGAACATTAGTCATGAGTGCTGTATTAAGATCATGGTCGTAGTCGCTCCGGTGTTGCCTTTAGCAGTCGGGTGTATGCAGGTTGACGTTGCGTGTGATCGAGACGAGACTGAGTAGCAACAGTGCGAGGAGGTGGATAATGTCGCAGTCACAAGCAGCAAGTCAACTATTCAATGTGTTCCATCCATCGAAGTAGGCGTTTCCAGATCGAAGTGGGCGTTACTGCCAAGGTAGGCGTGTTCACATCACGTCCGAAGGTCACCAATTTGGGGATAGTAGTGTTAGACAACATCAACTCTCAGCTATGAAAAGGTACCCCGACATAGAGTCGAGTTAACATGCCTTATATACTAGTGAATTGTAGTTGTAGTTGTGAATTGTAGTTGGTAGATAAGCTACACACTATATTCTAAAAGTGGCATTCCTGTATTGACACTCAGCTCAATTTTTATAATAAGAATAGAGGACGCCTGATAACGATCGATAATTACAGATTAAATATGTTGTGAATAACTGTTACAAGCTCTTA
The DNA here is from genome assembly GCF_982258835.1 of Parasteatoda tepidariorum. Lineage (NCBI taxonomy): Eukaryota > Metazoa > Arthropoda > Arachnida > Araneae > Theridiidae > Parasteatoda > Parasteatoda tepidariorum. Next base: position 56,282,931 of record NC_141763.1, on the reverse strand, counting down.
ACAGTTATAAAAATAGCAAAATATTTGTTAAAAAACGTAATTTTCACTAACGACAAAGCATTTGAAAAACGATGTCTGCTTCGAACGTTTTTAGGTGTTAAAGTTTTATAAAAAAAACAAGCTCATCATCTATTTGTTACAATAAAACTTGCAGTAAAACTGGAATCAGAAAAGTTCTAACAGCAACTTAAAAAAAGTTCTGAAGAACTTCCTCTAAATTAGCCGTCAGCCAGAAGTCGGAGAAACGAAAACCAGAATCTTTAATGGCATCGCCGTTAAGAAGTATAAGAATTAAATGAATATGAAAGAAAAAGAATTTTGTTAATACCTTTAGAGAATAAATTTGTAGTGTAGTAACTGGTTGAGATAATTCAATGAGAAGAAGAGGATTTACAAGAATGTTAAATTGGATTATACTTATGTGATGTAGAAAAGATATTGTTGGTAGTAAAAAAAATATTTGAGAAGATATAGAAGAAATGTTTAAATGATAAAATCATTTTGTTTTTTGCTAGAGAAAAAATCTTAAAAAATCAAAGCCAAAAGGATTTAGTAATTTGTACGTTTTTCAAGAAATAAATTAGAGTTAGAAAGAAGAAGCCATGAAAAAAAAAACAAGTGTTCAGCACATAAAATATGTTTATTCTGACATTTTAAAACTAAATTTATTATCTGTTTATGGTGCGTTATAAGGATTTTTAATAAATATATTTTATGAAAATTGTGATGGTGAAATTTATAAAGTATTTGGCTTCAAAAATTTATACTACCGCACCTCAACTGAAGAAATGAATAAATGAAATTCCTAAATGATATTTTAGTGTATTTAAGTAAAGTTATTTTAAAGTTTATTGTAAAATATTTTAAGGTACATTAAACCTTTAATGACGCATTTAAACTATTCATGGTGTATACTAATCACCCTTTAAGCGCTTTAATTGACTGCCAACAGAGAGACTTACAAGAGGTTTTCTGACAGTTATTTGTCGCCTAATGCAGTGTTACCCAACCTTTTAATCACCGCGGACCAGTCAACGATTGATAATTTTACAGCAGCCCGCTGAGGGTGGAGGACGTTGATTGTTTATATTTTAGATTATTTTAATTTATAAATTTTAATTTAATTGTATTTAAATATACCTTCAGAATAAAATACAGTTTCACCAAAAAATAAACATTAAGTGATTTAACATTTCAACTTACTAGAACGTTAAATCAATGAGAACCCTGAACTTATTTCTTTGCAATGAGACGGTTCCATCTGAGGGTAATCGGAAACAATGATACATTACAAACATTAAAAAAATTATGTCACTACCTTAGGAGGCCCCTATTTCTTAAATAAATAAAATTTTAATGGAATTAAGATATTTTTACTTTGGAGTATAAACCTAGGAATTTAAATTCAGTTTCAATGAAATGTGCGGCCCGGTACCATTTGATCCGTTGACCGGTACCGGTCCGCGGGAGTTGGGGAACACTGGCCTTATGCACTAGATCCTTTTTCCTATTCAAAAGCACTTAAAGAGTATTGCATAGTACTTTTATTCACAAGGCTATTCAAAATGTAAAGACTACACAAAAAAAACTACTGCTGTATAGTTTAATAATATTAAAATTTTTTTCTTTAAAGATCTACATTTTATTTTAGAATGTCAATTAAAAATTGTTCCTACAATGCCCTTCAATTTACGACATACCATTTTAAAAGGTCACACTATGTGCTCCATATTATTATTATTGCATAATTTTGGTGAACTAGTAGCTAGAAAACTGTTTATGAGATATTGGTTATTAAACGTTTCCCAGATTAAACTGAGTTATAAAGCATTCGTAAATACTGTTATTTATTATTAATGCGAGAAAACTCCGGCTTAGCAAAACTTTTCAGCATCACTTGGTTTATTTAGTTTTTATATGGTGAAAGTGAATATTCTGCTTTTACTGGCAATTTTCAAAGCTTTGTCTGAAATTCTTGAGTGCACCAGTAAAAAAAGGAAAATTCAACTACATTTTGTAAGACTCGGAAAAATATCAAGTTTTACTAAAACTTCACATGAGATACTCCGACCATAGATACTACATTATATTGGATAGTTGTTCTTTGTTGATCTCCTGAGGCCACAAAGCTGCCTTTTCCCTGTTTATTATTAATTTCACTCTAAAAAAAGTAATGTCAAAACTATCAGAATATGTCAAAATTTAACGTGTTTCAAGATCAATGGGAAAGCCAAACAACTCGATAACTTTTACCGAAGTGCTTTGGTAATGGTTTTAGTAAAATTAACAATGATATATGGTTTTACAATATGTGATAAAATTTTGCAAATGTGGTAACATTTGAGAACTTCAGCATGATTCCTTAGTTTCAGAGCATAGCATACAAATTATTCATTTGGGAAATTTATTTTAAATTCTGTTTCAGTTATAACTATTTTTGGTAAGCCATTACAATATGAAGAGAAAATTATTAAATGAATGGTTTAAATACAATATATTTTATTTTATATTTAATAATTATCTATCTATCTATCTATGTATCTATCTATCTATCTATCTATCTATCTATCTATCTATCTATCTATCTATCTATCTATCTGTCTGTCTGTCTGTCTGTCTGTCTGTCTGTCTGTCTATCTATCTATCTATCTATCTATATATCTGTCTATCTATCTATCTATCTATCTATATACATAGATATAATTTTTTTATTTATTTATTTTTATTTATTTATTTTTAAAAATTTTTTTTCCCACCAGAAATGTCATTATAGTAGGCACAGGTTTACAACAAAAGGTTTACCAGCACTTTTGCTAACTCTTCATTAATTCTATTATATGAAGTACATAAAAACACAGAATTCTATGTTAAAACAAAAAATTAAATCGAAGAGTGTTTACTTATTGATTACAGCTAGGTTTTAACAAGAGCATCAGAAAACTGAACAGCAGGTATTTTGGGTATCTAGTTTTTTACAGAATCCTTTTATTTATTCTCTTATTTTTTATCATTTACTTTAGAGTCTTCGCTAAAATTTTTTTTAAAGGTAAAATATATAAAAACGAAACTCCCCGATTAAAATTTACACTCAAAAACGTGACATAAAACAAAGCAAATCTTAAAAAAAAATGAAAAAGGAAGAAAAGAAAATCATAAGTAAATCTTATGTTCCAACATCCCACGAGGCATAAAATACTTAATCGAAAAGTTGAAAAAAAGAGAGTGGAATTGTGGGGTATCAATGAACCTCATTAGCGGGGATTGACACAACCTTAATCTGCTTCAAATAATTTGAATAAAAAAAACTGAAAAAAAAGGCCTCTAATTAGTTAATTTATGCTTCTTTTACGAACAGAAATAGGATCAAAAGTTGAAAAAAAAGCATTAAAAGTAACAATATGGCTGATTTTTAAGAATATCATTAGAGCATTTTTTGTGTCCTCTATAACTCGATGAATAATAATATTAGAAAGAAATAGCCAATTAGAATACTAATCAAAATCGTTAATAAAAGAATCACGTGACTGTGCAACCAGTGAAAGTAATTTTTGAGAGACACTGTGAATGAAAATGAATAAGGAATAAAGTATTTCTTTTAAAAAATTTTTTTTCCTGCTCTTTACAATGCATGGATTCAACTTAAAAATGGATAATTTTTTAAAGTATTTTAATTGTTTTTTCTAATCTTTATTTCTCATATCGTTAAAGCTCATTTTTAAAATATGTCTTACATTTTAATAATATTTTACAAGACTAGAAATAGTTAATCGGGTTTACAACAATGTATTTTTATTCAATAATTATAAATTAACATTTAAATTGAATTTTTTTTATGATCTGCTTTTCAAGAATTCCATTCAAAATTAGAGATATTAAAGTATTTCAATTGTTCTTATCAAATTACTAATGCTTTATTTCTTAGAATACTAAAACTGATTTTGAATATATGTTTTATTTTTCAATAATATCTTAGAAAACTCAAAATACTTCATAATTTTTATAACAATGTATTTTTTTACACATCTTAAAAGGCGAAAAAGGGCTTATCATTTTTATAACAAGGTATTTTTATTTAATAATTATAAACCTAATGTTGAAACGGAATTTTATATTATTTACATTTCAAGTATTCCACTTAAAATAGAGATATTTAAGTGTTTTAATTGATTTTATTTTTCATAATGTGGAATTTGATTTTCAAAAGATGTTTCTTTTTTTAAATATATCATAGAAAGTGAAAAACAGTTCAGCATTTTTATAACAATGTATTTTCATTAAATAGTTGGAAACCAAACAAACGACGTTTGAACTAAATTTTCGATTGTTTACTATAATTCTATTTGAAATTATCGATATTTAAGTATTTTAATTGTTTTTATCTAATATAACATATTTTATTTTCAATAATGTTAAATTTTACTGTCAAAATATGTATCAATTTTTAAACATATCTTAGACTGTGAGAAATAGTTTATTATTTTTATAACAATGTATTTTTTGATAATTAAAAATCAATGTTTAAACTAAACATTTTATTATTTACATTTCATGGATTCCACTCAAAATTAGTGATATGCAAGCGTTTCAATTGTTTTTTTTATCTAATAACAAATGCTTTGTTTTTAATGATGTAAAATCTGATTTTCAAAATATATTTAACTTTTTAAACTTATCTTAGAAGGCGAAAAATACTATATCAATTTTATAACAATGTATATTTTTGTTTCGTAATTAAAAACTTAATGTTTAAACTAAATCTTCGATTTCTTACAATAGTAATTTTCTATTTCTTGTAATACAAGGATTATACTTAAAATTAAAGATATTTGAGTGATTAATTGTTTTTACTTAATAACAAATGCTTTAAGTTTCATAATGTGAAGTCTGATTATCAAAATATGTTTCAGTTTTTAAACACATCTTAGATGAGAAATAGTATATCATTTTTATCTTTTTTTTTATTTAATAATTACAAATCAATCGTTTACGCTGAATTTTGTATTGAAATATTTCAAGCAAATTATACCCAACTTGTTCAATGTTGAACCTATTTTTCTGAGAGTGTTGAGATTTTATTTGTTGCTTATAATTTAAAAACATAAAGTTTATGCAGCAAAACAGGTAAAAAAAGTATTATTAAATTTTAGTTTCTATACATTAAAAGTTATAAGAGTTACCTTGCATAAAAAGGGAAAAAAATCAAAGATTTAGTAAGTGAATCAATCTATGTAAACAAGTCATGAATAAAAAAAGCTTCCAGTGTAGAAAGCTTTTATTTTATCGAAAAGATAGAGCACAGGGTTACAACAGTGTCGCTGTCGTTAAGAGGAAAGAAATCAATTTTCTGAAAGCTTTAGAAGTGAGTCGCGATTGATGAACTTCAGTTTTTCAGAACATTAACTTTTGGAGTGATTTGTAGCCATGTATTTTTTTTCCCTTTTTAGTTAATACTTATACCAATTCTGCTTCTTACTCGTGACTGAATTTTTTTAATGCAATCTTAATAATGCATAATGCAATGCTTAGCGTAGCTATCTGCGTTATGGTCATCGTATCTGTTGCAGTCGATTACAGCTTCAATTACAACTCACTGAGAGCAAGTGCGTTCAGTCTGACGGCCCACTAAGCAATCAGCGTGTTTAGACAGCAAATTGCACTGTAACTGTGCTGTAGCTAAAATTTTTCTCTTGTTTCAGTGTAGAGGTTTAGAGAGAAGTTGTAAATTTAGGCGCTGTTCACATCGTCTGAGCGGGGTTGAAATTCGTTATTAAAGATTCTATCTTTTAATAAATTAAATTAAAGGAAGAGAAGCTCCATCTTTAGTAAATTGAAAGATAGAGCCCTGAAAAACAGGGCCAGGTTGCCTTGTTTTGATAAGGCTACACATCATTCTCGGAACACACATACACTATTCTGAGTTAGTTAACCAGAGTTTCAGTTGGTGGTTTAAAGGAAGTGTAATATTCCCTAAATAACTCTTGGATTCGGTGTAATGGGATACTATCAACTCGAGAAGAAGAAGACCGCTGGTACACAACTACCTGACCTATAACTTCAGCTCCAGTCAATTACAGCTCACTGAGAGAAAGTGTGTTCAATCTGACTGCCCACTTAGCAATAAGCTTGTTTAGACAGCAAATTGCACTGTAACTGTACTATAGCAAAAAATTTTCTCTTGTTTCAGTGTAGAGGTTTAGAGAGTTGCAAATTTAGGCGCTGTTCACATCGTCTGAGTGGAGTTGAAATTTGTAACTCAGGATTCTATCTTTTAATAAATTAAATTAAGGGAAGAGAAGCTCTATCTTCAGTAAATTGAAGGATAGAACCCTGAAAAACAGAGCCAGGTTGCCTTGTTTTGATAAGGCTACGCATCATTATCGACGCACACACATACACTATTCTGAACTAGTTAACCAGAGTATCAGTTTAGTTTAAAGCAAGTCCTCGAAGTGTGACATTCCATAAATAACTCTTGGATTCGGTGTAATGGGATACTCTCAACTTGAGAAGAAGAAGACCGCTGATACACAACTACCTGACCTATAACCTCAGCTACAGTAAGTTTTGTATAAACAAGATGGTATGTTAACGTTACAGCTATAAGGGTTTGTTATATTGCTGTCATCTTTTCGTTGATGTAGAAAGGTTAATAGCTCATTTCTTTTGTTTTGCTAAGCATTAATTACTTACAATATGATAATCGATTACGAGATCGTATATAGAATTCATATTTGACGAAGGAAGATCGAAGGAATCGAATAGTAAGTGAAGAAAAAATGTCTTCTAGGGTGATTCTTCAGCGCATTGACGAAATTAACACTCTGCCGGTCAGCCATCTTCTTACAATGGAAAGACAGTATTTCTAGTTTATATTGTTTTAACTCGAATGGCATTTAATGTTCGGATGTTGCAAGGATAAAGTAATGGAAATATAAATTTTTTTTAAAATCTAAATTCGATAGTACACTTATTCAGGAACACTGTTCTAAAAGAGTAAGTTTTAACACACATAAAAGTATAAAATCCACCTCTCTCACTATTGACACGCAATCGCAATTTAAATTCGCAATTCTTAAATAGCGTTTTCCCAAAGTTACTAGTTTCATACCTGCAGAAGTGGTAGCTTTTTAAATTTTCAATATGTTTGAATAAATCTTCAATAGTTTCCGTTGTTTATAGAAACTTTTAGATTACATTCATAGATAAAGTCAGACTTTCTAGAAAAACGACTAAAATTTTGAATTTATCATTTGGGAAGGATAAAAAACTTACTAATAGAGGTGCAAAAGAATTTATATTGACGATGCATAGTTTTCAAACTGTCTGCGTGCATAAGAAATCTATACTGGAAATCTATGAAAGTTTTGATGCAAATGCTAGTGTAAACGGTAATCTCTATTCAACTTTTTCAGTAGATCCCCTGCTATTCAATTGCTCCCTGCACTATAATGTCACTACCAGTTTTTCAACATATTTAATATGCTTTTTCAATCGTTTACACTGTATGACGAGTTGGAATAGTGTTGAGTGAAATGGTTTGAAAAACAGGCTTCTTATTATTTCTTACAGGTTTGCCAACTAATTTTTAATGAACTTTTTTACGTTACATATTGAATTTACAGTAAATACAGGGTGTTTATAAAGTCCCGGACCCATTTTGATGTTTAATAACTCATAAAATAATAAAGATAGATTAAAACTAATAACATAAATGGTTAGATAGACTCAAAAAGTTTCATGACCCTTGTCAATGAACTTCCACGTGTGCCCCCTTTGTCGCACGGAGAATATCAAGTCGATCGTCAATTTCATGCCAGGTAGCGGCAAGCATGTCGGCATCCACAGAGGCTATTGCTGTTGTAATTCTGAGTTTTAGGTCATCAATGTTCGACACGATCCTCCTGTAAACATTGTCCTTCATAAATCCCCAAAGAAAAAAGTCCAGCGGCGTTATATCAGGTGATCTGGGTGGCCAAGGAATTGGACCTCCTCGCCCAATATATCTTCTTGGAAAATGGTCATTCAAAGAACTAAGAACGATGATACCGCAATGAGGTGGTGAACTATTTTGCTGTAAAAACACATGTGGCTGAAGTTCCTTTAGTTGTGGAAATACGAAGTTTTCCAACATGTCTAAGTATACGACTGATGAGACCGTCTTTTCTGTAAAAAAGAAAGGCCCAATGACTCGGTCGTGCATTACCACACCACACATTAACCTTTGAGGAATCCCTTTGTGTCTCACGGTATTCATGGGGGTTTTCAGATCCCCATATGCGCACATTATGGCGATTAACAATGCCAGAAACATGAAAGGATGCTTCGTTGGAGAACATTATGTGCTTCAGAAAATCAGCAGCATCTTCTATCTTTTCTACCATATCTGTTGCAACCGCCATCCTCCTAGGCCTTGATATCGACTTGATATTCTCCGTGCGACGAAGGGGGCACACGTGGAAGTTCATTGACAAGGGTCATGAAGCTTTTTGAGTCTATCTAACCATTTATGTTATTAATTTTAATCTATCTTTATTATTTTATGAGTTATTAAACATCAAAATGGGTCCGGGACTTTATAAACACCCTGTATTATCGACACCTATATTATTAATACCGTAAAGTTAATTTTACCGTAAAGTTTCAGGAATTTTTTTAAATTACAGTTTCGACGAACAAAATTTATAACTTGCAGAAGCCTATATCCTCTATATCCGAATCACTACATAAAGCGATGTAGTTTTCATATTTATATGAATTTTAGCTTATGTTCTTAGGTCAGTGTTCTTAAACGATAATATTAAAAAACTGAATAACAAAGAGCTTTTTTTACAAAAATGTTACAGTGTGTTATCCTTAAAAAATAATGTAGTTCCTGAAAGTTTAGCACCTTTTTTCTTCTAATTTTTGAACCCTAAAATTCCTGTAGAGCAAGCATTAATATTATTTTCAGACTTATTTTGCACAACAGGTAAAAAATTATATAGTTTTGTTAACTATAAAGAACATGAGCCAGCAATTTATAGCAATTACGATTTGAGAGTTTTTCTGGAATAAAGCTAAATAAGACGTTTGTTTCCAATTTATTTTTCAAATTTGACTTGAAAACTATCTACTTTAACATATAAATCTATGGGAGATAGCTAGTAATATCTTTCAGTCAGATATTATAGAAAATATATGGACGTGTATCAAATCTTGTATTCCCTAAAAGTGGATTGAAGTTGAAATGATAGGGGAGGGTGAGGGAGTACTATCGCTTGAGGTTTACGATTGGGCAATTTCCGCCATTCCAAAATTCAATTTTCGGAAAGTCAGCTCCGATAAACAAGATCTGAACTGTACTTTTTCGATGAAAATGAAAAAGTTTATTTTAGTTTAAACTTTTTATTACTTTTCTGTAATATTAATAACTAATTATTAAAAATAATAATAAATTTAATAGCAAATAATAAATAATATAATAATAAATGTAATGCTAATAATAAATAGTACAATAATAAATTTAATGGCTTTAATAGCTGATAATAAATTTTATAACTTTAATAACTAATAATAAATTTTATAACTTTAATAACTAATAATAAATTTAATACCTAATAATAAATATTATAATAATAAATTTAATAACTTTAATAACTAATAATAAATTTAATAACTAATTATTTAAACAGATATTTCATTGATTTGTAATTTTTTTATGATTAACAACGCAAAAGTGTGATAAATAAAATGCGTTACTCTTTTATTTTAGCAACATAATATTTTTTTCCTTTTAAACAAGGAATTAAGAACTATTCATTTAAACGTTTCAGTGAAATGAATCAATTTAATACTCATATATGAGTTTAAATAAAAATAAAATACAGCATTTTTATAATGATTTGTAGTTTATTCCAAAATATACAAGATTTATTTAAAATTCTTGATGCTTTAATATAGTTTATTCTATTATTCTTGAAAACTTTAATATAGTTTGGAATAAAAATTTTCATTGCTCGAGATAATTCATCGATTTTGTAATTTTCTCGCATCTCTTGAAAATTCGTCTTCAGTCATTCAATCTTTCTTGTCATCCTAAAGTAAATCAGAAAAAAAAGATGTGAGAAGAAAACTTGCGAAGATAAGGAAATGAAAAAAAAAATATTTAAAATAACCTCAGAAAAAAGATGTCGCAGAACTTTTTTCTACAAAAATATGTTCACACCTCAGTCAACATGAAAGATAGCGAAAGTGATTGAGAGTTATAAATTAAAAAATAAAACTAAATTTTTTTTATGAGGTAATGTAATGTATTTGGAAAAAAGTAATTAGGTACAAAAATATGGAAGACTAGCACTCGTGAGCCTGGTTAGATATAGAATATTAGTTTTGTGAAAAAGTTTATTTCAGTTCGCCCTGTAGTTTCTGAGCGTTAAAAGCATAGGCTTGGAGTTTAAGAAGGTTGATATAATACCCATGTACATAATGTACAGTGCACAAAAAAATAAACGAAACAACCTGAATAACTTTTGAACTAATGATTAGATTTTCACGTACCAGGACTCAAACTTAATGCTTCGAGAGAGTGACTTCTAAGTTGCTAATTAATTTGTGCAGGCGGTACTTTTAGTTACAAAATCAAACGAAAACACAATCTTTCTCTGAATAAGCATACCTTTTTTTCTATGGAGTTTCCAAAATATGGGAGGCAGCCACAATATGGGAAATATGGTCCTCATAATTTTGCTCGGAGAGCAATTCAAAGTTTTGACTTTTTAAAGTTAATTTAATTTTTTGCTTCTTTCACCGTTATTGAAAAACTTTTGGACACTATAATAAAATTCATTTACTCTAAAATAATAGTTTGGTTCTCGAAGAAAGCAGAATGGTATTAAAAACCTTCAAATTTTATCAGGAAACCAAGTGTGTGTGTGTTTTTTTGTTGTTTTGTTTTCAGTTCAACTTTTCACTTTCCAACTTCCTCGAGTAAATAACAATTTCCGATTCCTAAAGTACATACTTTATTGACTTAATTCTTGACATAAATTCAAAAAATATAAATTAAGGGTGGTTAGATATGTTTTTTTTAAAATTTAAGACCCCTATTTTTCCTTTCAAAATCTAACTATTAAAGATGTTAAAAAATAATTCCTTAACATGTAATATTATTTTAATCTAATAACAATTGAAGATAAACTTGGTAATTGTCACATTTACACTTAGCGTAACGCAACAATTCAATATTCAAACTCATTTTACTCATTTTGAACGTCCATTGTCCCCTTAAACCATAAATTCCTTTTTTTATTTAGCAGCTTAAATTTATTTAACTTTCTGTTTGACCTTCTTCAATGGTAAACGCGGTCATTGCACTTCATATGGGGAGAGATACCCCTCTATACTCGCCTTTTTTTTTCTTCCTTTCTTTTTTTAAGGGGGGGGCTTACTAACCAATCTCTGTCATTTGAGTTTCAAACTCTCTTCTTCTTTAAATTTAATTGGTTATTACTTTTCTGGCTCTACACCAGTTAACGAATTTTTTCAAGAAACTCTAACACATTCTTTGGTCCGTGCATGTTTGCTTGGTGACACCTCTGCTCTTTCTCCGAGATGCGGACTTTGGTCCGTATCGAGGGGATTAATTTTTTTTACATCTTCTTTTCTTCTTAGCCTTTATTTTAAATTAAATCCACATATCGTAATCAACTTTCTGTAAATTAAATATCTTATTTATACCTCTAATTTTCTATAACTTTAAAGACCTTTTTAAATGTAAGCTTTCTTTCTATATTTATCTTTTTCATCCGTCAAATGTCTCTTTCTCGTATTTTTTATGCATAACGTCATTTCTCTTGTCACCCATTTCTTAATAAGGCCTTACAACAAGGCCTTACTTTCTTTATAAGGCCTTACGTGTGTTACAACATACATCTAAAGATATGTCTTACTAATTAAATCGTGAATTCGTTCATAATTAAATGTGTTGAATTTAAACAAATTCGTGTGGGAGTTAGAAATTTAATAGAATATTCAGTGGTTCCTCTAGGACTCTTCAATTAGTTGTTTTTTTATTAGGTTTTCCTTTATGTGGTGAGTATCTTTTTCATTGTTATGGGTATTTGTTTTATTTATCTTTGGAAACATCACTAAATTGCGTTGAATGATATATTTATGTTTGGATAGAGCATGTCATTATATTACTTATCTTTTAATCCTTGATTTTGATTATTTTTTAGTTTTCACCCTTATTCCAAATTTGGTGATACCAATTTATCCAATTTTCTCAAATCTCGCAACCCTTAGAACCTATTGGGTTATTGTTATCCCATGATAACATTGTACTACCACTTTCCTTCACGATTACATTCCCCTTAATTTAATTACTTTTTATGCTATTTTCGGCCTCAGTTTGTTTAATTAAGAGATTCAATCATTGCCTGCTTTTTAATCATGACTATTTACAAATACAAGTATACAAATATATTTCATCGAATTTATTTTAATATCTAAATAAATTTACTACTATTCGCATCATTATTATACGAATTTAATTTAAATGTAACAGTAATGTTAACTGAAATTTCAAAATTTTATTTTCTAAAACTGATATTTTTGAGAACAATGAAGGTAGACTGAGAAGCATTTCATACTTTAAACAAACTTATAGGCCTTTGACATAAGGTCGAATTTTATATCTTTAAAAGGGATTTTGTTTAATCTTTTCAGTCAAAAATTACATTAACCAGAAAAGTGGATCAAAGTTACAGCTGAGTAAGGTTGATTGATTATGACGGATTGTTCCAAGACTAAAAGATCACACTTTAAGTCGTTTCTCGTGTCTTTATTAAATCTTAAAGCTCAAAAAAAAAATTTAAAAATACAAGTAAAATCTCTTTTTAGATGTATTGAGGGAATATTCTCTATAAAAGTTTTTAGGTTGTTTGTCAATGTAATGATGTTTTTAGTCTATTGTAACGTATCAAGCTATAATAAGAAACAGTTCTTTGTTTTATTAAAAAAACATTTATTTCACACCACAACAAATACAGTAACAGATATAAAGTACCCGTAACGGTATAGTTACATCTTATAAAACAAACTAGATAAACCCGTGGCGGGTTATATGAAAACTGAAATTCCAAAACAAACTAATCTCTAAAAAAACCAACAACTCTGTCGTTCTACAAAAAATCTTCTAATTTTATCGTCTGCTTTTCTTTTATTATTTATCTCCTTATGTGCTTAGTTTATTTCATTCATGATTTTGCTAAAGTTATTTTTGAACTGTTTAAATCGCTTAAACTTCTTAAAAAATTAAAACCATATTTTATTATTTTTATTTAAGGAGATATTTTACCTTACTCAAATAAAAAAAAACACCTCACTTGGAAAAATTTATGGTAATGCCGTGTTTGGTTTAAAAAACAACACTAATTCTGGTAACACCTTTGATGCAGAATTTTTATTAAATATATTTATCCTTATTTTGTGTTGATTTAGGTAAAAATGAGCAAAATATACTATATTTAGCATTTGTATAACTTATGGTTATTAAATACAGGCATGAAATACCAGAGTCTTTCTCTACGTTAAGAGTAAAATCTTCCAAACGCGGCTCAGATCCAAACAATATTTTTTTTCTTTTCACATTTGTACTTATTTTAGGTTAATTAGATAGAAGAGATTGTTAGATTTAGATCTATTTTATAACCAAAATACATTTTAGCTTATAATCACTGCGTTAGGAGAAAAATTATAAAAGTGACACGGGTGTCTGTCTCATCTGCGTCAAAAGGTGAATAAAACTTAAATATACGATATTTAAATCATTCATTTTGCAGTTTTCCCGTTCATATGGTAATGGTAAACTGGAATTTCTGGTTTTCAAAATTATGGTCCTTTTTAATGCACATTTAGTAAGCAATACAGAACTGAAAAGTAAGTAATACAAAATAAATAGTTTCACTAGGAAGATTTCTCAAATTTGCGTTAGTTTCTGAACTCTGCCATCCGTAAAGTTTCAAATAATTGCGCATGCGCCTGGGAAAAAATATCCAACTTACGGAATGAAAATTTGAGATTTCGCAAAAATTCGTAAGTTTAAAACTCTAACGTAGTAGAATATCATTTTAGCTTTGATCACAAAATGAAAGAAAAATATTTACTTTAGATGTATACTTTTTCTTTAAGGCTGTGGCATACAATTCAAGATACTTTTCTCTACGTAAAATTGCGGATCTGTGAGCAAACAATTTGGTAGATTATAGATTTTGATGAATCCAGCGATAAAAAATGCAGCTTATTATTATTAATAATAATATGTAAAAAAATATTATTGAACTTCTATTGAATATTTAAACTTTTTTAATTAAATTGTGTAGTTAAAATAAATATAATTTCGAAATGGTGAAAATATATCTAGTTTCTTAAGGAACCAGCGAAATTAGACAACCATAATGCTAAACAAAAACCAATAAAGTAATTTTTTTTATTGAATGATCAAATGGTTTTAAAATCGCAAACTTCATTTCCAAACTTCATCAATACATTTCTTCAAATTCACATTCCATGTACATGTTTTTAGTTGGAAGGTAGGCTTAAGCAGAAAATAACGTTTAACAGCTTTGTCTTTGTAGCGCTAACCACGCCCACATAATGTAAAGATGCGCAACATCTGAAATAGAGGCCCTGAATTAGAGCATAGAAGTATATTATAGTATAGGAGCCTTAATCTAAAATAAACGTAAGCTTGCGTAGTTACTTCAATTTTAGGTACGGGAACTTACGGAAGCTGGTGTAAAAGTGCGAAATCTCTCTAATGCAATGCTCTAAGGAAAGTATCATGATAAAATTACCATTTTTCCACACTTGTCGAATTTATCACTGATTGCATAACCATATATAATTGTCAATTTTATCAAAATCATTGCTAAAGTGCTTTGGTAAAAATTAAAAAGCTTTTTGATGCTCTAATATTGCCAGGAAGGCAGAAAATGTTAACATATTCTGAAAGTTAGTATCATACTTTTTTGGATCAGTGCGCTTTGTAAAGTAAGTTAGAATGCTATTAAGACAACCATTAAAGAAAAAATAAATACATATAAAAGATATTTCATGAAAATATTAACTTTTATGCAATATTGGTATTAACTCATAAATTGCAAAGAGTAAATACCAAGTTCAACAGCAAGTCGAGCAGATTTACGAGAGTTATTAATAGTAATTGATCAGCTTTAATTATTTAAAACACACAGGAAGAAGACTATTCATTTTATTTTACTTTATAACCGTCGTTGAACAGCCGAGCCAAATTTAAGCAGTAAACATTATAGCATTTAATTTACATACTAAAAGAACTACGTGAAGTTCTTATTTTCCAAAAATAACGTCTTTTCGATGTACTTCATCCGTACTCACTGTGCAAGTCTTCCGTTAGTATCCCCATAATGTCACCATTAAACTTTCAACTCGTGATGTTTTTCCCGGGGGGGCTACTTCAAATCAAAAATTCTCAGTTCCCGAGCACCCTGCACAGAATCACATTGAAAAAAATTCGAAGAATTTGCTTTAAGATAATGAGCGATCAAAATGGGTTTGTTGAGAGACTATTGAGGAATAGCATTCATAAGACGTTAGTTTTTTTTTAAAAAAAAAAAGAATTATTTTTTTGAATTCTTTTCTGTATGAATATTAAATGCTTTTAGTATAGTCAAATTCGGTGTTATATAGATATTTAAAACAACAAGCGATATTTAATTCAACAAAGTTAATGGAGTTTAGAAGATATAAGGATTTTATGTACAAAATGTACGTGTTTGTATTTGTTCCTCGTCACAAGATTTCGTGGGATTTTAAGCTGCTATCCGAAACCTACCTATCAAATCCCTAGTGAATCCCGGTTTGTTTTTTTAAATGTCTAGGTTCGGTCAAATTTTTGTCTAATTTGGCTGTACTATTAATGTCTACAGTGTGTTTTTGTGTATTTCAAGTTCCTAAAGCAAATATTATACTCTTAATGGCACTTTTAAAATGTCGCCCCTATATTAGGTGATTGCGTGAACTTATTTTGAATGAAAAATAAATGTAGTGCTGATGTGTGTTCAGTGAGACAAAAATAGTTTAGGAAAGTTTCTGTCAGTAGCTGATTTTACTTAGCGTTCAATTTCAAAACAAAGCGTACACAAAAATCGTTAGTAGTAACGACGTTTATGACATTATATCACTAAACAGACGCGACAAAATATAGGCTGCTTAAATAAACAAAATCCTCCGTATCCATTTAATGTTTCAGATACAGGTAATTCTCATTGTCAAAGATTATTTTCTCTTAGAAATAATTTTAACGGCAGAAATAGTTCATTTTGTAAAAAAAATCAAAATCGTGCGTATGACATACTTTGAACACAGAGAAAAACAATCTGGCAAAATCACCGTACTGTATGATTGTGACATTCCTGATAAAAAACCAAAGATATTTCTGGACAAAAGGAAACTCCAAAATATGCGGTATCTAAACCATTCATTTGATAATGATTCTGTTCATATAGTAACGGTTTATCAGAAATTCTGGTTCTTAAAATTATAGTTTTTATCACTACACATTTAGTAAAAAATACAAAATCGAGAGGTAAACTTAACAAAATAAATTGCTTTTATGCTATGTTATAAAGTATCACGAAAAATTAATAAATTTTACCACATTTACCAAATTTTATCACACATTAGAAAATTATATATTACCAAAATAATTACCAAAGTGCTTCGTAAAAAATAACCAAAATTTTAGATGCTCCCATTGAGGCAGAAACAAGGTAAATTTTACCATATTCTGGTAGTTTTTACTTTATATTTTCCTCAATGATAAAAAAATAAACATACAATTCATTAACAAAATAATAAGAATTACGAAAAATTAAGCGTTATCAGATGTTAAATAAGAATTTAGAAGAAAATTGTGCGTCATCGGGTATTAAAATAAAAGTGAAAAAATGTGAAGCATGACCAGAGGTTAAAATAAGAAGGTAAAGGATAAGTGTTTTAAGGCAGTGTTCCCCAACCTTTTTATCACCGCGGACCTGTCAACATTTGATAATTTTACCGCTGCCCACTGGGGGGAGGGGAGTTGATTGTTTATATTTTAGATTATTTTGATTTATTAATTTTAATTTAATTGTATTTAATCATGCCTTCAAAATAAAATACAGTTACACCAAATATAAAGTGATTTAACATTTTAACTTAGAACGCTAAATCAATGAGAGACCCTGAGATTGTTTCTTTGCAATGGGACGGTTCCATCTGGGGGTAATCGGAGACAATGACACCCGAATTGTGTTGCTTATGTCCAGTTAATTCCGTTGCTTTGTTTTGGTTGCTGTTACTGCAGAAAACCACGCTTCACACAGATAGGTTGTTAGGTTGTCGGAAATGGCAATAGGGATTTAAGCTCTGTGGTGGCAATCTTGGGGTATTCTGCCATGACTTTAATCCAGAACACCGGCAGAGTTGTTGTCTCGAACGTAGTTTTAAGGCCACCGTCATTCGCAATCTCTAGTAATTGATCTTCTTTTTGCACAGACATGCTACATTAGCCCGATTTGTTGACAAATGGGTAGTAGATTTATTCCTTTCCAGCTTGTGGGTCTTTTGTTTTTGGGAGGTAGCGCTAGAATTCTTTTAAAAGCAAAGACAGGTGATCGTGCACCAATTGGGAGAATGAATGTTCTGGCTCAGCGGCTCAGTATCATTTGATCCACGGACCGGTACCGATCCGTGGACCGGGGGTTGGAGAGCACTGCTTTAAGGCATTAAGCCTAGTGTTAATCACTAGATCCGCCGTGGCTCAGGGGATAGAGTGTCTCACAATGAGGTGCTCTAGGTTCGAATCCCATCAGTGGATGGTTAGTACGAATTATGCTCCCTGCTCGTTCTGATCACGGTGCCGACATAAAATATTCTCAGTGGTAGAAGAATCATGGGTTAAAATCTCCTCACCATCGATCAAACCGTTGAAGATTTCCGAGGTTTTCCTCTCGATACACCGCAAATGTGGGTTCGTTCCATCAAAAAGTTCCCCACGCAGACTAGTTTGTTTTAATGCTTGATGTAGTAATTCCCTTGACTTCTGGGTTGGGTTCAAAATTACAAGGCTACGGAGTTGAACACTGGTAGTCTTAAACTGAAAATCGGGTCAGCTGTACAATGCTGATAACAGTAGTCAATGCTGATGCTTATAAAATAAAGTATAAAATAAAATGTCAATTACTAAAAAATAAATAATCCAAACAAAAGTGATTAACACAGTATTTAACTCATTGAATATAACAATATCATTATCAGAAAGACTTGTGGAAAATGTGATTGTTTAAAACCACTCATTAACTCAAAAGCAATGGATTCAATGAAAAGTATAAAATGAGGAAAACAAGGCTTTTCTCCTGAATAGTACTGTTCAACATCAAACTAATAATTAATCATTTCGGAAAATGCAGTTGCTGTTTCTTTAGGATAATTAATCTTTCAAAGTGATGTTCGTCAGATGAACGGTGCTTTAATATACACAAAACCAGTTTCATCAATAAATGGTATAACATCATGATTTTAAAATGCTCCCTCATAATTCAAAGCTTTTCCAATGATTCTACTGCTATATATATATATATATATATATATATATATATATATATATATATATATATATATATATATATATATATATATATATATATATATATATATATATATATATATATATATATATATATATATATATATATATATATATATATATATATATATAATAACAGGGCTACATCCCTGTTATCATTGTTGTATTCATCTTTAATAATGCAGTCAAAAGCCATAATATGTTATAAAAAGGTTTATTTAAAGTTAGGCTGGTGGTTATGACATCCCCACTCCACAAGGTTGGAACACGTTAATCAGCAAGAGACATGCGAAACCCATCGGTCTCGCATTGAATACGTTTTGATGTAAACAGGTTCCAGTCGTACATACCTTTGTAACTCTACGCATTATGGAAAATTATTGAAAATCATTTAATGCTTCCTAATATGGAAGTGAAAGAGGAACAAGATTCTAAAAATAACTCCTCCTTTGAAATATAAATCTAATTATGATCTCTAAGTATGTTTTCAGCCTTGAAGTCCCAAAATAGAATTTCTACACCTATTCTTTACCAAAGACATTTTATGAAACGAAAGAGTTTCAATATATATATATATATATATATATATATATATATATATATATATATATATATATATATATATATATATATATATATATATATATATATATATATATATATATATATATATATATATATATCGGTACTATACGGTAGACTTATGGCGTTCAAAGGACACAGTGAGAGATGATATTTAGTCTGGTAGCAAAAAGTAATATTCAATGTATCGTGAATGATATGACGCGAACATTATTTGGAAGTTGGCCAGTCTTAGCGACTCCAAGTATAACGAAGCCTCCAAGTATAACGTAGTTTTTGTTTGTTGAAGTACGTTCTGACTGAAATGGCAAACGAAGGAAATGTTCTACGTTTCTTACAACATTTCTTTCGCTTTTTTATTTAATATGGCATGCATTTTGCATATTGTTAATCCATAATCATGTAATTTTTATCTGATAAATTTATTAGTAATCATTCAAATTAATTTATTAGTAATCATTTTAATTAATTTATTAGCAATCATTCTAGCAATTTTTAATAATTTGCGTAAACAATTTCTCTTGACTATCGATTATGTTTGTATAATACATCAGTAGAATAAAAAAAATAAAAAAATGAAAAGATTTGTAAATTATACTTTAAAAATATTAATTTTTTTTTCACATTATATTAAATTTATTTATTTTTGAAAATAAAATGGTTTTAACAAACAAATTTGTAAAAATGTAAGGGCAAGAAATGTACTGATGGAAAATGTTATTAATTTGAACTGAAAGAATTGAATTTTGTAGGATCTATGATAAATTGACTTTTTTTTTCCTTCCTAAAATGCAGATTAGCTTATCAATAACTAAGTAGCCATTTAAAACTTAAAAAGGAAAATAGTTTAATACTTGAATTAAGTGTTTTCAATAAAAGAATTGACATCAGACGTCATTTTTCACTTACATAATGTAATTAATTTTCATTCTTAAATAAATTAAGCAAAGGAAAAAAAAGAACGTCAAAAATGATAACTCACGCTTCATTACGTTTACCTTTTCATCAGTTTTTAAATTTTAATTCATTAATATTCATGGTTGTCATTTATATGCTAATTTATAAAGCCAGAAAAATTAAAAAGTTCTTAAGAGTTTTCAATAAAGCAAAATCAACTATTTCTATTATTTTATTTTTAATTAAAAAGTCTTTAGAAAATACTCTCCTAGAATTTTTTCAGCAAAATGTAATTGAGAAAATAATTTGAAATAAAAGATTTAAACAGTTGAAATTAATTTGAAATGCTTTTGTAATGATTTTTTGTGTGAGTTAAAAGAGCAATGTGCAAGTTTCTAAGGAATGGATTTAAGTTTAAGTCTATCGTCTAAAGGTTATGTAAATTAAGAATATAAAGAATAAAAATTGGACAAAAGATGTTTTTTGTACCTTTGTCATAATTTTCTTAAACATTTGTTTTATTTACAGATTATAAATTAAGTTTATAAAGTTGTTTGTACAGCCATTTTGCCTAGATTGATGCTGTTACAGAAATAATGATCTACAAGGTAATATATGAATAAAGTAGAATATATATTTATATGTATGTATGTTTGTATGTGCCTTATACAAAATCATAACTTTGAGCCGATTTGTATCAAATTTTGTATAAATACCTTCGGAAACACGGCGGAACTAACTATATCTGACACCCTCCAATCTCTCGGTTACACACGTTTTAGCTCAAATGAAGTTCTCGTAAGATTCAATAAACATTTTATAAAACAAGTGATTTGCTAGTTTACTGTTCTAATTGATCAAAAATGATAATTATCGAACACGTTTCTTCTAAATATTTATCTTTTGTGTTTTCTGGTTGGTTAGCACAAGCAAGATTAAACTGGATAATGGGATACCTGCAAATGACGTAGTGTGTGTATCTCGATCCTGATTGGTTGTTGAAACGTAGCATTTGTTTACGTTAGTAAAGGTTCATTTCATTCTTTTTCGAGTAAGCCAAATCAATACACATAAAGAGATAAACAATAAAATAAAAGCAGACGATAAAATTAGAAGATGTTTTGTAAAACAACAGAGTTGTTTTTTTTTTTAGAGATTTGTTTGCTTTGGAATTTGAGTTTTCATATATCCCGTTACGGGCACTTTTTCTAGCTTGTTTTATAAGATTTAACTATCCCGTTACGGGTACTTCATATTTGTTACTGCATTTGTTGTGGTGTGAAATAATGCTTTTTTAATAAAACAAAGAACTGTTTCTTAATATAGCTTGATACACTACAACATTTATATTCTTCCACAAAGATTTCAATTCTTTCATTATATATCTTACTTAATACAAAGATAGGCATAAAGCCATGTAGAGCACAAACAAACTAATTGTGCATCGGTGCACAAAGCAAAAATATATTACGGTTACAACAAAACACCCAAACCAAATAATAAATCTTAGTTAAGCAAAAGATGCAAACGATAAAGAATTATATTTCAACAAATTCGATGTGCGATAAGCGTTGTATTTAATTAACTTAACTTTCATTAACATTCTAACATATGTGGAGAAACTTAGCACAATTTTAACAGGCCATTTTGTTTATAAACAATCAGCTAGTCCTGACGACATAGGTCACGTACACTGTTAGAAATTTCACGGAAAAAATGGTTAAATAACAATTTATTGAATGTTTATTTTACCATATTTAATCAAAACAGTCAAATAACCATAAATAAGATGGTAATCAAACCGTTAAGTTTGAGAAAAACTGTTTATTAACTGCTTTCACCTAATACGGTTAAACAACCAGAATTTTATCTCACCAACTAGAACCACCTAATGAAGTTACTTAGTTCTTTGCAACCGCGTACATATCATAGCCGAGCGGGCTTATCTGTTAATCTCATGATCGGCAGAACTGGAGTTCGAGTCCTAATGTTGACACCACAATATTTCCTCCATTCCTTTCAACACATGAAGAATTTTTAGTATCCGGCACTCTTCAACGCCCATTACCTTACGGAAAGTTAGCTCCTATGTCTAGTTAGATTTTTTTTTAATTATTATTTTTTTTTAACGTTTTTGAAAAATGCTAGTTGTAAATGGTTTCCAACCATAAAGGAAAAAAATGTTCGTTACCGTAAACTTTATGGTTAATCGGATGGAGAGACAGCTGCCAGTTATTTTACCATAATTTTAGAATGAAAATTTTAACAGTGTACGTGGGTATCTGTGAACTTCTTCTTGTAGAATAAGTACCCAATTCTGCATGTCATCAGTGAATTAGAATTTTGGAAGATTTAGTGAAATTATGAGTTTATTTTACTAATGTTGCTTAAACGTGTTTATAAAACTTTAATAATGAAGTGTCAAAGAATTGTGAAAGTGAAAAGTAGAAAAAATTTAAAGCGAAGAATAAAGAAACGAAATTAAAATAATTTTTAATGAAAACAAATTTATTGAACAAATTGTGGTGAATTTTGTTAATCAAGTATTAAAAAATACGCGAAGCATGTATACATTATATAAATATGGTAAGTAGTTTCGCTGAGTTCAAAGGAGGGATGCCAAAATCTTCCAATTATCTCAATATTTAGAAGTTAGGTGAATATTTTATCATTTATTTCATTACTCAACCATTATGATTCATTTGCAAAATACTAATGGTTGAGAGAAAACAATACTGAGAAAAATACTGATATTGATACTGAGAAAAAAAATTATGATCAAAACTATTAGAATATAGTAAAGCTTACCGTATTTTGGCTCTAAAGGTAATAAATTTTTACCAAAGCATTTCAGTCATAATTTTTGTAGGATTAACAATAAAATATTGTTTTTTATTGTTCGTTAAAATTTGGTAAATGAGTCAAATTTAGTAATTTTATCATGAAACTTCAGAACCATGCCTGAAGCCATTTATTTGGTTAAATTTATTTTTCAGTTTTGTGTTCTTGCTAAATGTGTGGTAATAAGAACTATAATTCTGAAAACCAGAATTTCAGATAAATCATCACTATCTGAATGGAAACTGTTACCATAAGAATGGTTTAAATACCGCATATTTTGGTTTCCTTACCAGTTTTATTACCAGAAATGTCTTTACCATCCATTACTTTAATTTTACTAGAATCATTTTCACTTTGATTTAAAAATACCCTGAATCTATTATTCTAAAACTAATTTCATCTTTCAACTCTTGCATTAAACCATTCTCAGCACGTCTTCAACATTTCAGTTTTGAAATGAGAATATTTAAGTTACGCTAGTACAATACTTTCGAAATTGTATCCAAAATAGTCATTGATATTGTTTATGTTTGAAACTTTTCTCCCATTTTAACAGTTGTAACAGCAAGAAGAATAAAAATAATGGAAATAAAAAGTTTGTGTTTTGTTTTTTTAGAAGAAATTTTATTTCTTTTGAAGCCCATTTTGCTTGACCATTTGCTATAACATTTCTGACATCGTGACATCATTCCTTGTTAGGCGTTAAAATACTTGTATTTTTTGAGAAATAAATAATTTGATTCTTATCACGTTTGTTTGGTTTTATTAAGGTAAAAATTGTTTAAACGTGACTACAAATTGATCGAATATGTTTTGTGACCAAATGTATAGGAACAGCAAGTTTGAGTTCAAATTGTGAGGAAAAGTATTCGATAAATAAAATGTTTAGAAAATTCAGTTTCTTTATATAACCGATAAAGAGAGTTCTTAATTTTTTAAATATGCCCCAACAAATTTCAAAATGTTGTTGAAACTAAACGTTCTAGGATAGAAAATCAAAGGAATTAATTTATTTCTATTGAAAATGTTATTTTTCTCACGTTTGTTTGGTACCATTAAATTTCAAATAGTTTAAACGTGGCTAATAAAAGTGTCAGATCGAATATATTTTAAATCCAAATATATAGGAACAAAAAGTTTAAGCACAAATTTCAGTAAAATTATTCGCTATATGTAGAATGTTTAGAAAATTATGTTCCTTTATATTAACACCAAAGAGAGTCCTTACTTTTTTTTTGAAATCTGTACCAACAATATTTAAAATTTTGTTTATTAGTTGTTAATAACTAAATGTTCTGAAATTGAAAAGGGAAGAGACAATTAATTTAATAAAATTTTTTCTTACTTTTTTCCAGGTTTTTTAAATTCTTTTCTAGGGCAGGTTACAGTCCCACAGAGGAAAGGACACAGAACACAGAGAGATAGTGAGCCATGCCTAGATTGGGATTCGAACGCACAACCACTGGCCCCATAGTCCAGTACAGTAACCACTAGACGAGTGATCTGCTACAAAAATATTTAAGATATACAAAATTTAGCAATTTTGTGGTTAGAAAACATGCTTAATATGAGGTCCATTACTGCACTCTACTCTCTGAAAGCATAAAATCGCATATTCAATGGATGTAGTATGCAGATGAATTTTACATACAAGGCTTATTATATCTTTAAATACGGAGACTGGGACTGTAGACTAAGTCTTTCAATTATCCATTTTTTACATTAATTAAAGTCTTTCAATTGTTCTTTCAATTGTTAATTTTTAATTTAAGATTTTCAATTATTAAATTTTTCATTCATGTTGTATAACGGTTAACAGGAAATTCTAGTTACCAAAATTATAGTTCTTGTTATTACACATTCTGTAAAAAATGCAAAACTGAAAAGTCAATTTAACCGAATGAATGGTCTTCATACCATACTCTAAGGTGTCATGATAAATTCACCAAATTTTACCATATTTATCAAACTCTATCACCATGTTATAAAAACATAATTTATTCTTAATTTTTCTGAAATCATTGCTAAAGCGCTTCGATGAAAATATCCGAGCTTTCTGTAATTACCATAGAGTCAGACACACGTTAAATTTACCATATGCTCGTAGTTTTTACCATACCTTTCCTCTCAGTGCGCAATGGTTTGTAAGATAAGCTAGAATGCTATAACCTCATGCACCCCTTCCAGAAAAAAAGGAGTACACTTTAAAGATATTTTTCGAAAATTTTAACGTATATGCAATATTGACAATTACTCATGTATTATAACCAGGAAAAACAAAGTGCAGCATGGATTCAGGTTGTTATATAATTGTTATTAAGAATAATTGATTCGCCTTAATTGCTTTAATAACACAAGAACAAATAGTGAACTTTAAATCATTTAATTTTCAACTTACAATGTCCTTTTATTCCAAAAATAATGCATTTTCGAAGCGAATCATACGTACGCACCGTGCAAGTTTTCTGATCATATCAACATTAACTTTTCAACCTGTGATTTTTGCTTGTTAGGTTATTTGACATCAAATATTTGTATTTCTCAAGCATACTCATAAAAACACAGAATCATGATAAATTACCAAATTTTACTACAATACTTCTAGCTGCAAAACTAGGTTTTATTGTTAATTTTACCAAAACCATTACCAAAGGGCTTCAGTAAAATTACCGAGTTATTTTATGTTCCCATAGAGCAAGAGACACGGTAAATTCTGCCATATTCCGATAATTCTATTCACGCTTTTTTTTCCTAGAGCAGAAATTCATCTATTCCTTTCTAGGTTGAAGTCAGTATTACAAGCTTATGGAATAGATGATTTTAGAGATTCAGTTCTCCTTTCCGAGTGAATCGTTAACACCTTTCTTGCATCATCTTTGTGCAATATCCACTTGGCAAGTTACTACTTCACGCTTGCGCAGTGTAGACATAGAAGTGGAATTGCTAAATCTCTCAATTACACAGAGTTTGCAACTCCTTTCGTGTGCTTATATTATTCTATCTTTTTAACTATATCACACTGTTCAAGTTCCTTTCACAATTAATTACTTCTCGGTTGCGTAGAGCTGAACTGAGTTCATGAGCAAAGTCCATCGAACTAAGGAAAGCGCAAAATCTCTCCATCAAGATTCATATTCACTATATGAGTTGGTTGTTCTACTTAAATACTTGTCTAAGATAAATATTGTTTTAGAACTTTGCTCAAACTTAAAACTAATCTATAAAATTTTAAACTATAAGAAATAATAAAAAAACTAATGTACTTCGTGAATTCATCCCTCATTATAAGGTAAAAGAAAATAAAAAGAAAGTTTTGTAAATTGTTTGTAGCATAAACATTGATAAAGCAGCACGACAGATATTTTTATTTCATAATTTGTTTTATAAAAAATAAAGAACATCACAGGAAAGAAATCTATAATGACACAAATGTTTCTCGAAATAACTTTACTTTTTCTAAAAGGGAAAAAAAATATTACGGAAGTTAGCAAAAAACTTAAGGTGAAGAAGTTTCAATCCCTGATAGTTTGGATATTGCAGTTTACTTCAACTAATGATATCGTTAGACCGTCAGAGTTTGGTAACCAAAGTTTTTCTTCACATTCAAAAAAAGAATCATTAAACTAAAGATCATACTTAGCATTAGATATATCAAGCTGATTACTCTATTTCCTTTTGTACAAATGTGGTTATAAAAATACTGTATTTCCAACATCACAAAACTATTTTAAAAAAAAGTTTCTTTCGAGATAAAACTAAAATAAAAAAACGAAGATTTGTAATATTTTTTTGGAAACATAAAATGCGAATAAGAGATTTCTTGGAATGCTATCGAAATATATTTGCATTCTTCCAATTTTGCAAATAAAAAAAATATTTCATATTATCCAGTTAAGAATAGTATAATTTTAATTGTAGTTTTTTCATTAAAACAACAATTAATTTTTAGTTTATTTTTAAATTATAATTTATAACTATAAGTATTGATGCTTGTTTCTTACACCGTTAAATGTATCTCGGAAGAAATGGTTAAATAACAAATTATTTAATTGTTATTTTACCGTAATGAAATGAGCCGATACCGTCAAATAATCTTAAAAAAGATGGTATTCGTTTTGTTGATCGTGCGAAAATTGAATATTAACTGCGTTAACCAAATATGGTTAACAACCTGAATTTCCTCGAACCAACAAGATCCATCTAATGAAGCTTAAACGGTATATATATATATATATATATATATATATATATATATATATATATATATATATATATATATATATATATATATATATATATATATATATATATATATATATATATATATATATATATATATATATGTATATATATATGTAATAAGCGAGACAACAACCTCTATGTTATCCCGCCAGATGTCGCTCGTCTGAATGAAAGGCATAGAACTTTCTTGATGTAAATGAAGAGAGTCAGTTGATAATGTTTTCTAAGTGAAACTGGTAACCTTAGTGGTTAAGACTCTAAGTGACTATAATACTAGTTAATTGAAATACGTTTCTGTGTGAAACTGGAACCTGTGTGGTTCGACCTTAATTGTTTAAGAGTCTGTGTGACTCATGTTATTATTAAAGAATAAGCATAATCATTAAATGTCTTGATTGACTTTATTAATGGTAACCAAGGCATTTACATACATATATATATATATATATATATATATATATATATATATATATATATATATATATATAGATAGATAGATAGATAGATTATATGTGTGTATATAATCTGAATGGTTCGATGGGGTGACCTCAACTATGCTAATTAATGAGTGCAGACGACATTTTAAGTTACGAAATCAGACACAATGACGTACTTTCTCTGAATAAACATATCTGTTTTTCGACTGTTTCAAATTTTTGATCCCCAAAATATAGCTGCAAAATATGGTCTCAAATAGTTAGGTCAGTTCGGCGTTAAAGTTTGAACCCCTTAATTCTAATTTTACTTTTTGCGTGTTTCGCCATAAAAAATGTCACATTTTCTAAAAAATTTGATTTCTGAAGAACTATTTGCCCAATTTCACTCAAATTTTGCCTTTTGTTCATGTAAAATTATATTTTTTACAATGATGTAAAAATTGTATAAATTTCAATTCCAAATTTTTCGTTTATTATTAAACAAAATAATAAATATTTACTGAAAATTTTTTTTTTTGCATTTAATTGTCTTTGAATTAACAAATATTTTAACTATGTTCAAAAATTTTTCAATTTGTTTAAAAAGTTCTCAAGACATGACGAAATACTCAAAAAGTAAAATTAACATTAAGGGGTCCAAACTTTTTCGGAACTTTTTCTTTTCAATCTTTTTCCGCTTTTCTGTTCACACTATTGGGACTATATTTCTCAGTTTGCTGCTACCCCTTATTTTTTAATGGTCAGAAAAAAGTATGTATTTATTCGGTGAAAGTTCGCTTCTGTATCTGATTTACTAACTTAAAATATCATTTGTACTAATTAATTAGCATATTTAAAGGCATTTTTGAACCATTGAGTCTAAGAATTATTAATTGATTACAAAAAAGGAGCATAACTTAAAAATTAAAAATTAAATTTAGACAATTTTTAACTTAAAAGAAAGGAAGCATTAAAATATTTTCGCTCTTAGTAATTTATGCCCCAATGAACGTTTTTAACAACTCAATTTAAATTTTAGTGTTAAATATAAAATTATTCTTGGGTGATGCAGTAAAAAGTTAAAATTTTGCATAAAGATGACGCTTTTTTCAATAATATTCCAAAATTTAGAAACAAAAAAAGTAAAATAATCCTTTTATTTTAAATAAAACTTCCTCTCACTTATTAATGCGAAAGGAATTTTTTATTTTATTGAGCAAATTAATTAACCAGAGATGATCAATGAACATAAAACCAATATTTAAAGAAGAATTTTTTAGAGAATTTCTGGAAAATAAAGAAAAAAAAACTTTTAGTTAATTATTAAGTGTAGAATTGATTAAATTGCATCAGTGGTTTTGAGCTTGGTTATTAATTTAACTAACAAAATTTATTTAAAAACCTTATAGAGTTCCTTTTTTTATACTTTAATTTTATAGGGAAGACGTTTTCAAAATTAATTCAAGTAAAATATTAATATTCAAATGTATTTGGTTTAATCTAAAACAAAATGATTTATAATGACAACTTACATTTATTGTTATTCTTATGTTTAATATGCAGCAAAAACTATTAAATAAGCAGAATTCTTAGAAAAATATATTCTAATAAAAATACATTTTTAATATTTTAAAAAAAGTGTTTCGTTTAAAACATTAGTTCATACTATTCATCAATTTCCAGCAATGTTAGCAAGTTTTCTAAGTTTTCAAGTTGCAAGTATTTCATATACTTATAACTTGATGTTATAGTTTCTCACAAAATGAAGTATTGCTAAACTTAACACGTTATTAAGAGGATGCTACAGCGGGAGAAAATTTTTAAGGCAAATTCCATTTTGCTTCCATAAATAATTTAAAATTTAAAGTAAAAAAATAATGAGTTTTGGCAAATAATGAGTAAACAATGGAGTTGCAAATGATGAAAAACTTTTCAAAATATCGAAATAACAATAAATTATGTCAGGATTACTTAGAATTATGCTTTAAGGAAGTCAACCTTCAATAATTAGTCTGGAGTTTCATATTTTGAAAGAATTTTTTCAGCATTTGAAATATCATAGTTCACCTGAACTCACTCTTTTCTAAACTTTAAAGGAAAAACAGTTCTTGTCATGAAAAGTTTCTCTCCGGGTATCGCATCCTCTTAAGATTGTTGCAAACTTGCCTGGTTTTATATTTTATATTATAACCGTCGTCGAATAGCTGACCCAATTTTTGGGTTTAAAACTACTAATGTTCAACTCCGTAGCCTTGTAATTTTGAACCCAATTCAGAAGACAAGGGAACTCCGGGATTAAGTATTGGGAGAAATTGGCCTTCGTGAAGGACTTTTTGATGGAACTAACCCGCATTTGCGCTACATAGAGAGGAAAACCACGAAAACCTTTCACGGTAAGAATAACTGCAAGGGGACTCTAACCTATGATCAGTCTTCCACTGAGGGTATTTTACGTCAGCACTGTGGTCGGTGCAAGCTGGACGCGGAATTCGTATCCATCGTTGGGATTTGAACCGGGTTCATCACATTGGAAGGCGAACGCTCTCCCGTAAGTTATCACGGTGCTGATAACATGATTAAAAAAATACAACATTTTCAAATTTTTTTGTTGACCAAAAATGTAACGTGAATAGAAGTTCCGAAGAAAAATATTTAAATTTCGATTTGCAATTTTTTAAAGGAAATAACTACTCTTAAGCAAAGGAATATTAGAATGCAAAGAAATTCTGACTTGAATTAAATTTCTGTTCTTTAAAATGGTGTATTGTTTGTCCCCTTTTGACCACCTGCATTCGATTTCAACTGTTTAATGTCTGTCAAAGTGTATAAAGCAAAGCAATGTGAATAAAGCACAGATAAAGGAACAAAAATGGACATTATATAGTTTATGTTTTCTAAATAAGAGCTTTCCTTAGTGTCGGAACGCAATGGCAGTAGAAAATGTCGAGACAAACAAGTTGCAATAGAAACGTGGTGTCTTGCATGCATTAGGTAAACTGAACGAACTCTTAAACTTTGATTTAAAGAACATGAAACACACGTTCAAAGTTAAGATATTAAGTAATCTTCCATTGCTCTATATAGTTGGAATTCTAACCGCAAGTTTGAGTTTTCTTATGGTAAAATTATTCCCCACTGCTTTTCATCTGCCAACTTCGACTTCTGGAAATCATTACATGCTTCGAAAAATTATGATGTATTAGTTAATGATCTTTCTTGTATCCTATTCTTTCCCAATGATTGGAAATCTATAGTAATTTCGAACGTTGGAGTTCTCACCCAACCCCCTTAAACGTGGTTCTTTTCTCTCTTCCATTATTTTCTCGTTCAAGCTTTGTCTCCTTCTCTTTTTGGTCGAATAACTTTTTTTTTCTAATTGCAATGTGTTTGTTTTGTTAATTTCTTTTTATGTGTTATTTCTCCCTATTTCATTATTCTCCATTTATTTATTTATTGCAAAAATAAACAGTTTCTTACTATTTAATTATAAGAAAAACTAAAGGAGTTTTCTTTACAGTTCGCAATAAATAATACAATGTAATTACTTTTTTAATGCTAATAAAAATTTGCCTTCTGGATTTGGAAAACAATACATTTTAATTAATATATCTTTCTCGTGAGCAAATTTATTGGCAGGATTAAATTATTTGTTCGAAAAGGATTTTTCTTTTAAGTTTAAAATAAACCAAAAATGCGCATGTTAATAACGGTGCGATTAACTCGAAAGATTTAATTTTCCATTGGTATTTGCTAAGTTTTATTAATAAAATTGAGATATGAATCTCCAGAGATTTGGATTGTATTCTTTGTTTTCCTATTAAATTAGTTGTGAACAATTGGTTTTAGCTTTTTTTGTGAAAATGATATTTATGTTTCTGTTTCTTTGAAATAAAATAAATTAAATTTTATTTCGTGGCTAAATAAGTTAAATCATTTAGAAACAACAAATACATTAAATTAATGCACTTTAGAAAAAAAAGAGATTTTTGAATATTTTTGTTGAGAAAGAATAATTGTTTTATTGAGAACAATAACTTTTTATTTTGTTTTAATTTTGCTAATAGACAAAACTATGTATTAAAACCATATGTAATATGAAAATTCATTCTTTTGGCAGCGCTTTTCTCTTTTCGCGAAAACACTTAGCAAATTAAATAATTAAGCGCAAGTAAAATGTGCGTTTAATTGAAATTGATTTACTTTCTTACATTTCTTTGACATCACGTGCCACGAATAATTTTTTAATACATTTCCATCGTTGAAAAATTCATTTTTTTATGGTATGTAGTTATAAGTGTTTATTAAACGATACCCTTAAAAAGTTGTACAGGGCACAAAAAGGAAAAAATAAGACCATCCTTGAATTACTTTTTATCTAATGATAAGATCTTCGGGTTTTAAGGGTATCGTTTAATAAACACTTATAACTACATACCATAGAAAAATTCATTTTTCTATGGTATGTAGTTATAAGTGTTTATTAAACGACACCCTTAAAAAGTTGTACAGGGCACAAAAAGGAAAAAATAAGACCATCCTTGAATTACTTTTTATCTAATGATAAGATTTTCGCGTTTTAAGGGTATCGTTTAATAAACACTTATAACTACATACCATAGAAAAATTCATTTTTTTATGGTATGTAGTTATAAGTGTTTATTAAACGATATCCTTAAAAAGTTGTACAGGGCACAAAAAGGAAAAAATAAGACCATCCTTGAATTACTTTTTATCTAATGATAAGATCTACGCGTTTTAAGGGTATCGTTTAATAAACACTTATAACTACATACCATATAAAAATTCATTTTTTTATGGTATGCAGTTATAAGTGTTTATTAAACGATACCCTTAAAAAGTTGTACAGGGTACAAAAAGGAAAAAATAAGACCATCCTTGAATTACTTTTTATCTAATGATAAGATCTTCGCGTTCTATGACTCAATCTTAAGGGTTTGAGAAGGTGATTTCAAATATGCTAATTAATTAGTGCAGAAGGTATTTTAAGTTAGAAAATCACACTTTCTTATCGACGGACTCACATTTCTGACACCTCGAAATATAGGGACTAGCCGTAATCTGGAAAATATGTAGTTCGGTCAGAAAAACGGTTAAAAGTTAATAAACATGAAATTGAATTTAAAAAAAAAAAACAAATTTTTTAATGTTCGATTTCTCAGGAAATATTCGACTGATTTTGCCATGTAAAATTATTTTCCTTAAAATTATGTAAAAATTGTATATCTTACAATTCAAAATTGTTTAAACTATAATTAAATAAAAATAATAATAAAAAGATAAATATTTACTAAAAGTTATTTTTTACATGAAATTATCTTTGGATAAACGATTATTATAATTGTATGCAAACATTTATCAATTCTCTTAGAAAGTTCTCGAGACATAGCTAAATATGCAAAAAGTAAAATTCACATCCAAGCTTTCAACCACTCTTCTAACCAAACTATTGGGAGGATGTTTTCCAGATTGGGGCTGCGCCTTATGATTTGAGGTTTAGAAGTCTGAATCCGTAAAAAGAAGGTATGCTTAGTCAGAGAAAGCATGTTTTTGTGTCTGATTTCATAACTTTAAAAAATCATCTGAGCTAATGAATTAGCATATTTGAGGTCACTCTTGAACCATTAAGAGGGAGTCCTAGAACATGAAGATCCGTAGATCAAAAATTATTCAGGGTTTTACAACATACATTAAATATCATAATAATAAACGTAATAATATTAATTGTGTTCCAATCTTAATTTGTCCCGCAGTGGACTGATCGTTAAGACACGGTTCCCAGCAGATCACCGAAGTCAAGCATCACTGGCTACGGTCAGTGTGCGGGTGGGTGACCACTTGGATCAGTCTGCGTAGGGACCGAGGGTGTGCGGTATTGGTCCTCGTTAAACTGTGCTCCCGTAAAGTGCTTGATTTCGCGCGCAGGTCGTCGGGCTACCGAAGCGGGGGTGCCATCCCCTCCGCAGAGGATCAAAATTGTGATGGCATGTCTTCGGATCATCCTCCGGGATAATTCCCAGACCGTAGCCAATAGCCCATTGTGCAGCTCTAGTGCGACGTAAATTAACAACAACAACAATCTTAATTTTAAAAAGAGGTCACGTCAACCCATTTTGACCTATACGTCACTGGAATTGTGGGAATTCCGTGAGAATTCTTCTGATTTAAAAAAGGACTGTTATTTCACGAAGCAAATGTTTTTATTCTTTTCAAAAATTAAGTAGTAGCTTACAGAAGAAAATACTCCTTTAGTTAAAAATTGTTTTTAAATAGGAGCTTTTTTGCATCACGAAATTTAAAAGAAATTCAGACTTTGATAGGTTAAGAACTTATACCTTAAGAGTAAGGAGAAAACAAAATAAAATAAATTACTGAAATAGCAAGAAGTAGTAGAAGGATGATCGGTATATTTTTTCCGCACCTTTCATAATAAAAAATACACCAAACACCTTAACACCAAAAATAGTATCAAGTACTTTACACGTTCCTCTACAGCAGTGTTTCCCAAACAAATGAATTTTGTGTACCCTTTCTTAATTTTTCGTAACGCTATGTACCCCTAATAAAAAAATTAATGTATTTGTTACTATAAAAAATGCACAAAAGTTAAAAATCACAACTGGCTGTTGACACCACTAATTATTAACTGTTAACTCTGCAAAAAATTACCAATAGAAAAATACGTAATCGTAAATTTTCATGGCTAGTTTTGTTTTTAAATAAAATTTTTTGAAAATTTCATATGTTGCAAGATATTTCGCATAGGAGCGCGTACCCCCGCCAAACTGTTCCCGTACCCCTGGGGGTATGCATACCACACTTTGGGAAACACTGCTCTACAGCAAGAGAAAGAGATTCAGAGAAAGTACGATTTTGAGTCTTATTTTGTAACTTAAAATATCGTCCCTACTTATTATTTAATATATTTGTGGTCACCCTTTTAAAAAATCAAGAACATGGAGATCCGATCCTTAGATCAAAATTTATTCAGAGTGGTTCATTTATTTTTTAATGCACTGCACATTAAATCTAGTGAGATGTTCACTTTTTAAAGAACAAGGTATCGATTTTTAAATTTCTAAGAATCGAATCTTGTCAATTTATTGTTAGAGTTGTATCAGCAAGATTACACATTATTAAAAAAAGGAAAACTACAGTTATTATCAAGAATTAGATATTTTGTGAAACACTAAGAAACGAAAACTGTGCTCAAATTCACCAGAAAATAGTAAAATTTACCATGTTTTCTTTCTGCATGGTGGGACTGAAATTACAGTAATTCCTATTATTTGGTAATGCTTTTTTTGACAAAAAAAAATACATATATGGTTTTATTATGATGTCCTAGCTAAACAGTCTTCCTCGGAATCAAATATTTCAGAGAAATTTCTTTCATAAAAGATCTGAAATGTACACTTTGGAGCAATATATATTCTAATCTTCCGTAGCTGGGATTCGAACCGACGTGCTGTGCCAGATATGATCATTACGTTTTTATGCCATTCTGAACTTAATTAAAGTTGCTAATAAATACAGAAAAGGAAGATCCCCCCCCAATTAAAGTTACACAGGGTGTCCCAAAAATTAAAAACGATTTAAAAAAATCAATTATGGAAGGACGTAAGGATATAGAACCTAGCATTAATTTTAATCTATACTAAAATGTTAATATCTTGGTAAATATCTACTTATTACTACACTACATCCTTAAAGCAACTAACTATTGATCTCTTTACGTGATTGACAAGAGTGGTATTTCAACTAAGAAGAGCCTCTTTTAGGATTGATTAATAAGAACATTATACGTAATTGAATTCATTTTCTGGAGTTGAATAAAATCTCATAAAAATCTCCTAAGCTTTAGAACTTGGTAATTGGTTTAAAAGAAGTATTAAATTTGTTCACGAGCTCTTAAAAAAGTCTGCTTAGACTTTATTTTTAGATAAGTATTAATAACTTTCGTATCATCTTTACTTCAGACTTTAATACTATGTTTTATGAGTGCATTAATACAAAATCAATTTTACTATCTTTCAATAAAAATTGTTACAACTTTATTGATATTTTTCGTCTCTTTTCTATGTTTTATCTGTATATTTAAGCGAATAGCGTTTCAGAAAAAATGTTATAAAGACAATGATTTGTGTTATATATATTTTCAAAAGAAGATTAGCTGAATTATTTATTTGGAAATGCTAAACCAATAAATGCTTCTTTCAAAATAATTTCAATGAGTTTTAAACAGAATTTTCAGGTAATGGATTTGGATATCTGATTAATTATTTATTTGGAAATACCAAATGCAGGATGTTTTTTTTTAAAGTAATTTTTAATCAATTTTAAACAGAATTTTCTGGCTATGATTTAAGCCATCTGCTGAATTATTTATTTGTTGGAAATACTAAACCATAGAATATTTCTTTCATTTTTTGCTAATTTTATTGCATGTTTAAATGCAGACATTACAGCTGCTTCCATAAGTGCAAGAGCCGGACAATATAAAATCAATCCACCCCTGTCAGGTAACAGGGTTTGCATGGTATTTCCTATGCGAGGTTTTACCGTCTTTGGAAAAAAAAATTCCGGTAGTTTTTACCATCTTCTTAAAAAGCTCTTTTTTATTTCTGCCTTTTCTATAAATGTCTTAAAATACGTAAATTCAAGGCAGTATTGCAAACAAGAATTTAGGACATAGTTTTAATATTCTTATAAACATTGAAGTATATGATCATTTTTAAGAACTAACGTTAAAATTTTATCATAGATAATTTTAAATATATAATACTGTTATTAAACTAAAATTTTTTAATATAGTGTTTATGATATACTGATGCATTAATTTACCATATTTTTTATCTTTTTTATAAAAATGTAGTACATTAATGTATTTTTAATGACCTGGTCTTAAGACTTGATAATAAGAAAACCTTGAGCATAACGTTTTCATCCTAATTTTGTCTGTAGACTTTAATAATTACCCTAGTTTCTTTAGTCTAACGGAATCATGAGAGCCAGATATCAAAGTAACCATATAATATATTCTCTAATAATTCTTAATATTAGATATAATATAAAAATAACAAGTATATTCGTTTCAGTTACAAATACCAAATAACTACCTTTCAATAAATAAACAGTGATAAATAGAATTTGTCATGTTTTGATTATTTTTCCATGGTTTTTACCAGTAAAAATCCAACCCTAGAGGTAAATGGTGTTAGGGAGATAACTAACTTAGCAATCCGCTTGCAAAAATTCTAATACTGATGTTCTACATTTATCCTGGACGGTTTCTGCTACACTTATGCTTTGGATGGAAGCTAAGTGTTTATAAAATCTTGAAACTTGCGAAACTCTATTTAACTTAACATTCTAACTGTAGAATTCGTTATCAGTTTTAGCACTCTTTTATATACTGATTGTTTGACCGATCAATAATCCTTTTTTTTTTACTGTGATAGCCATTAGAAAAGTGATAGGCAGTGTAAGTTTTGATCAAATTAGTCCAGATAAATTAAAATAATTAACTTTGTTAGAGCAATTTTAAAGCACATTAAAAACAGATTGCATTATTTACATTCCATTCGTTTATAGCTACGCAAGTGAGCTCATTAGAATCCACTTAACACTTCTTCCCCAAGTTTTCCTTGTCACCTTTCTGTTTTCATAAAACTATGAAACAAAACTTTCGTAAGTGTCTTTTCGAATTTTCCTCTATGATAATCAATAGAAAGAAATGATGAGTAACGTTTAGACAATTTTGTCTAAGTACGACGTTTGGCAGCTGAACTAGTTTAAAATTTGATTTTATGATTCTAAAGTCCATTTAAAGAAGAGATATTGACTTAATTTCATTTCTTTGGTAATAAAATAGCATCTAAATCGTAAATTCCTCTAGAAAAGCGATGCTATTGCTACTTAAACAGCTCACGAAACTTAATTTAAAGTCAGATTCATTCTAGAATTTTCCTGTCCATCTCAAACTTCGATTTTTCATCGCAGTAAAACTAAGTTTTCTTCCCCGAGGCATTGCTCCGAGCAGTTGAGAAAATTAATATTGAATTCTGTTTAAAACTTGCTTTGAGGTTTTCGTCTAAATTAGCTTAATCTCTTCGATAACAGAGATTGATAAAATTAATTATAAAGCCCTAAAAGAAATAAAAGTAATGAGGTAAAATGTGTAGTGTATAATATGTCAAGACCAAAGAATACCCACCCCGGAGGTAAATATTTCAAGTCTGAAGATCCTTGATTAACTTCAGAAGAAAACAAGGGAATTAGAGACGCGTTAAATCGGGTTAAACTTGCGTGATGAAGACGAAACAGATCTGGCAGTACAAGGTTTTATCTTTTCCGATAATTTGAAAAGAGGTCTTTAAATGAAGTTGGGAATAAATGCTTATTTTCGAAAGGACGTGTGAAAAGAATTTTCACCTGGTTGAGTTCTTTTCTATTGGAGAATTATTTTACTGATTTCTTTTGCGTCAGAAGTATTTTCATTATCATTTCCTATAGAAGTTCGGCGAAAGTTTTAAAATTAAACTATAATTATAAAACTTTCTGTAACTTTCTCTATGTTGAGTATATACGTGATTTAATATCGTATAAACTTGGAGTAGTTTTGAAAAAAGTAAAATTTATTTGAAATAATAGCTACGCGTTATGATTTATATGGGGAAAATAACTTCCTCAACGTAATTAAGAAAAAAATTCAAAATAATTAAAGCAATTAAAAACAATACTTCCAGTGGAAAAACGCGCTTTGCAGCTGAAAATCCAAAAGGAGTTGAAACAAAAGAAATAATGAAAAATGAAAATTATGAAAAAATACGACAACCAAAGCTGACGTTTTTTTTCCTCAACGTAATGCACTCCCCAGACAAAAAAAAATGAGCTTGGCGGAATAGGAAAGGTATAATTTAATAGAGTGAAAATTCGTCTGGGTTTTCAGCTAAATAGGGCATATCCATTGAGGCTACTACTAACATGAACTAGCATGTTTCTTAAAAACATTATGGAACGTTTGGAGTTGCCTTTTTAGTCAACAGCATCATAGTGAGTTTGCTGTTGATGTCTTGATTTTTCCAGTTGACAACAGGACATTGGACTGGACAATTTGTGACTGGTTGTATTAATTCTCAGACATCCTATTGTGTTTCAATTGGCCAGCAAATTGAGTATATTTAAATTTTATAGAAAAGATGCAGGATATGAATGAACAGCATGATAAAACGCAGAGAAAAGTCTCCCTGAAGCTTGGTGAATTTGCGCCAATTGAATTCCTCAGCAGGAGAATTGAATTGGAAATGCGTGTATTAATACGACTCTTTAGCTAGCGGATTAAATTCAGCCAGTGGTTTAACTAAACTTGCAAAACCATTGTGGAGTTACATCTGTTACTATCTATATTGAGTATGTCCCACAGTTATATCCACAAATATATCCTACAGTATAAAAAAGCTTAGAGTAGATTTTAAAAATAGATTACGAAGTAGTAATATTCTGTTATGCTCTGTTTGGAGTACGTATATACCTCAGTAAGTTAAACGCTCAGTGTAGCTTTGTAAAAATTTATCAAGAAGCAGTAAGTCCTGTTATGCTCTGTTTTGAGTAAATATGCCCCTCTGTATAATAAAAGCTCAGAGTAGCATTTTAAAAATAGATCAAGAAGCTGTAATATTCTGTTGTGATATGTTTTGAGTAAAACTGTCCCTTTGTATCGTAAGAAGTAGCTTTTAAAAATAGATCATAAATTACTAATATTCTGTTTGCTCTGTTGAACGCTCTGTTTTGAGTAAATATATATGTCAGTATTACAAAAGTTAGAGTAAATATTAGAAAGAAATCAATAAGTAAGATTGTTGTATTATGCTCTTTATTGGGTAAATATATCCTTCTGTATAATAGGCGATTAAAGTAACTATTAAAATTCGATTAGGAAATAGCAATGTTCTGTTATGATCTACATTGAAAAAAATGTATATCCCTTTGCATAACAAAAGCTTAGTGTAGCTTTTAAAAATAGATCAGATAACAGTAATACTGTTATGATTTGTTTTCAGTAAATATATCCCTTTGTAAAATGAAAACTTAATGTAGCTTTTAAAATGGATTTCGAAATAGTAATATTATGCTATTCTTTGTATTGTGCAAATATATCTTTCTACTTAATAAAAGTTTAGTGTAGCTTTTAAAAATTTATCACGAATTTCTGCTGTGAGTAAATTGAGTAAATATTTCTAACTGAATTATAAAAGCTTTTGAAAAGCTGAATTATAAAAGCTGTTATAGCGTTTGAAAATAGATCATGAAACAGTAATATTTCTCGGTTTTTCTATGTTGAGTACAAATTTAAATACATGCTCTACGTGATATGCTCTATGTTGAGTACAAATTTCTCTCGGTATAAGATTAAGGAAGGTTTAAATATTAATTATGAATTTAAATAAAAGTAAATAAAGTTATTTTAATACTCTCTTTA
The DNA here is from genome assembly GCF_982258835.1 of Parasteatoda tepidariorum. Lineage (NCBI taxonomy): Eukaryota > Metazoa > Arthropoda > Arachnida > Araneae > Theridiidae > Parasteatoda > Parasteatoda tepidariorum. Next base: position 56,242,808 of record NC_141763.1, on the reverse strand, counting down.
GTTATGCATTTAACTTCGAACAATTTTTTTTAACAGTTTCTCTAATACCGAGATAAAGTAGAATAAAACTTTCGTGGGCCAATACTGTACTCTAAAAATCATTTAAGTACAATAAAAATTATGTGATAAATTTCCTTAATTTTATTATTTAAATAATAATGTATATATAATTACTTTTTTGAAATTTTATTTTATTCTTTTAAAATATATTAAAATTAATATTTTAAAGCTCTTTTTGAAAAATTAATATTTAAAAATAGGTAATTAAATTGCTCATTTTTTTGATAAAGCAAATTTTTAAAAAAAAAATAAAGAAAACTAAGGAGTACAACCATAATTTTTCTTTTTTGAGAAATAAAATATATTAAACAGTTAAATAGGAAGAATAAAAAATATGACGAATGTTCATTACTCATTTTTAAATGTGAAGGGTTTTACAAAATACAAATATAAAATATTTTCTTTAATTGTTGACTTTTCCTTGGCGTATGTAAAGAACAGCCATTTAAACTTTTCTAAATTGCTTATTTCTAAAGAAATGGTATCGAACAAAGTAAAGCTATAATAAAACCTAAAAAACCTTATCTGTAAAGACTTTTTTTTTACATTCTTCGGCGTTTTTACATTTTTTTTCATTCTTAGACGATACCCTCGTTACCAGGAAGTTAACAAAGGCAAAAATCTCACTCTTAATGAAATTTTTTTTAAAGAATCTTAAAATTTTGCTGAATCATGAGAATAAAATGAGGCATTTAAAATTAACGATGGTTTCTGAAGTTTTTTCACTGTCAACTGCTCATTAAAGAAGGAATAAAAAGTTAAAAAAGTTGAAGATGGGCCTGTGGGTGTCACAGGCGCTGATTAGCTTAAACTGACATGTTCGTAATGTGAAGAAACCCAGGGAGATGTTACTAATTAGGTAATTTGCCCTTAAAAAATCTTTTTTTTAAAAAGAAAAGGAGGAAAAAAAGTTTTCGACCGAAAAAGGAAGATCCGTTAGCCATACGGCTGCTAAAAAAGAGACAGAGTTTTTTTTATTAGTTGCAAGTCTGATTAAGGTTGTTTCAAATTCTACCAATTAACGAGCTTATAATAATCATTAGCCAAAAACTTGAAAATTCCGAAAGTCTAATTAAAAAAAAAATATTTTAACTAAAACAAAAACTATTCACAGATATATAATTTAAAACATTTATTTGAAGTTTTAACTGAATTATTGTGTGCATTCGGGAGAAATCGTTTAAAATTTTTTACATCCCGATTTTATTTTATCTTAATTCTATAGAATTTTAATGAAATGAATTTCATGCAACTCCAGAAGATAAAATTGATAATAAAACATTTTCTTTTCACATTTTTCTCATAGAGAAGAATAAATTTTCTTTGACTATCAAAACGTATTTACATTCATAACTTCATAACATATAATTGATCATTAGAAATTGTACCAACAATTACACTTTTTATAAGTTAAAAAACGATAGTCACTTCGAGAAAAAAAGGTAAATATGAATTTTTTTTATCTCTATACATTTATTACCTACGATAGTGTATATGTGATTAGAATTGCGCACAGGCCACTTTTACTTCTCTGACAACCAATCTGAAGCAGGGTGGAGTTCAGGTCATCATTGAGGTGTCTTAAAGACAGAGCCATAGCAGCTAATAATGTACTGAATATTCGTATTTGATTATTTTGTATTCTTCTGTTTCACATATTCTTAGAATACATAACTGATATGTGAATATTTTTATTATGTCCTAAATATTCGTGTTTGATAATTCTGTATGTTATATTACAACATATTCCGAAAATATATTATTTATATTTGAGCATATTTATAATGTTCTGAATATTTGTATTTGATTATTTTGTATTTTATATGTCACATATTCTTAGAATATACTACTTATGTATGGAAATTTCAAATCACCACTGAGAATCGAACATAATGACAGTTCAGTGCCTTAATCACTGATCCATATTATCTAATAACGTCCTGAATATTCGTTTTTAATTATTTTGTAGTTTATATTTCAGACATTGTTAGAATATATTACTAATGTTTGAATATTTCTATAAAGGCCTAAATATTCGTGTAATGTATTGTTTTGTATTTTTTATTTCACATATTCTTAGAATATCTGATTCATATATAAATGTTTCATAATATCCTGAATACGCATATTTGATTATTATATAGCTTATATTTCAAAAATTTTTAACTTAAACTCGAAGTTGATTCTTATCTATGTTTGGATAGATACAGCGTTTTTTAAAAAGGAAAATTTCCAAAAGTATTTGAATGGCCGGTAAAATGCAGTTATCCTGAGTTGGATAAAATGTAAAATCTTGCTAGTCTAAAATTCAATTTTTGGCAAGTCAAGGATAAATTTAGAAATAGATTTTAAAAGTTTTCTGATTTTGAATGCGATAAACGGGCCTCTGAAATGACACTTTCATTCCAGTTAAAAATAAATAGATAAACTACTCAAGAAAAAAAAATGTGGATTTCCTCCTATTTTGTTTTAACGTTTTCTTTTTTAACTATTTCGGGCGAAAGTTCGTAAAAATGTTTTACAGTTTTTACGACAGCTGGTATGCAGATTTACTGCAAAAACATGATTTTATGTTTTTCCTACGATTTTGACTAATCAGCTTTGGTTTAAAAGCACAATAGTGGAACATAATTTATATATTTTCAAATTATGAGTTTTTGGAAATTTAAAAGAAAAAAAAATGTCATAGGAGAAATGAAATTGTCACAGGTGAATTTCAATTTGTCAAATTTTAAAATTAATTGAGCATTTATGCTTGATTTATATCAGTGTTCCTCAAGCCGATTTATTCCCTGATGCGATAGATTATTTCCATGTTTTTTTTTCGCAGACAGGTAAGAATGTGGCGTAACTACTACTACAAATGTTAAATAACAAATCACTAGTATATAAGACATGTTAACTTGAATCCATCATGAGGTACCTTTTGATAGATAAAGGTTGACATAGTCGATTTGTAATTCCCTACATTGGTGACCCGGACGTGATAAGAAATTGTCAATATTGACGGATGAATCCACATTAAACAGTTGATTTGCTTAAAAAAATATACTGCAAAAAAAAAAAAAAAAAAAAAAAAAAAAGAAATCCGGTAAAGTAAATAAAGTCTCCCGGTTAATAAATAATAATGAGCGAAATGCTAGAAAAAATGAGGCTTGGAGGAATAAAAAAAAAAAAAAAAAAAAAAAAAAAAAAAAAAAAATATATATATATATATATATATATATATATATATATATATATATATATATATATATATATATATATATATATATATATATATATATATATATATATATATATATATATATATATATATATATATATATATATATATATAATGAGCAAAAAAATAAAATAAAAAAAAAACTAAATATATTAACAGCATGAATCGACTAGTGGAATCTGTTCATCAAATTCTATCACAAATTAAATTCTGGAAGGGGAGTAATGTGGCGTAACTACCACTACAAATGTTAAATAACAAAGTACTAGTATATAAGACATGTTAACTTGAATCCATCAAGACTATTCATTTGGACTATTGATATAATTTGTACATTTACAAAATTTTGTCACTTAAACAATTTTTTGACCAGCTTGTTTCTGATCATTCATGGATTCTGCATACAATAGTAAAAAATATTGGCACTCAATGTGTAAGTATTTTTTACCAAAGAATCCATTTTTAACGTAAAGTTTTACGGAAAAATCTGTTATTCTCTGTTAAAATTTGTAATTTCTAAATAGTTATATTTATTGCAAAATAACTGAATCACTGTTATTAATTAAATATTACTGATAAAAATCAAAAAAATATAATGTTACAGTAATAATGAAATTTATGGGGAAATGAATTTAGTACTTTTACCGTAATTTTTTACGTGCGTGCAAAGCCTCCAACCCATTCAAGAAAAATGTTTTTAAGGAGATTATCAAACAGAACCAAATTACAAAAACTGCTCATAATTATAAAAACGACAAACTGAGCACATGTGACCTTTTTTTGAGATATGAAATTTGTCCATAGTGGTTTTTACTTTTTTGAAATAATATGTCATCATACCATAATATATCATAATTTAATTTTTTTTATAATAAATTTTTAATGGTAGAACTCAAACATGTAGTTTTCCTTCAGACTTTTGGTATAGCTCACTCAAACACTAGACAAAACCCATTTTCAAAAATTAAAAAACATAAAATAAAATAGAAAAATTTTCTTTCGCGTGTTACGTGGAAGGCTTAAGAATTAAAGAAAATTATATTTTTGATCTATTAAGCATTTCTAGAACAGTTATGGGCCAGGGGAGTCATATAGTTTAAGACTCCACGATTTCGTGATCAATTGCATGATTGTGGCTATGTTGTCAGCAGGCCACCTTTACCTTCCCGAAAACCGGGAAAACATTGATCTAAAATTGGGTGGGCTTTGATCCGCCTTTGGGGATCGAACCCCTGTTTTTCACAATGACAGTTCAGCGTCTTAAGCCACTGAGCCAACGAAGCTCAAATTTTGATGTGAAAAAATAAATTTTTCGGAATTTACAATTTCAATAATTAAAAAAGATTAAAAAATGTTCCTTCACCCCTCCTAAGTAAACAAATTAAAGTAATATGCTTTGCTGTTGTCAGTCAGAGTTCCTGGGTATGAAAAATAAAGATTTAAAATTGATTTTAAAGTAGCAAAACTGTATTGAAGACTTAATTAAAAATGCGTTTCTGGCGACCTCAAGCACTGGGAAATCATGTCCAAAAACATTTTGTTTCAAAAATTGTAAGATATATTTCTCACAAAAAACAAAGTATTTCATAAATCTTATATTTGATATTTTTTTAATCAAAATCATGCATGTCATTTTGTCAAATTCAAAACTATTGTTCCATGAATTGTAGCAAAATATTATTTAGCGTAAACTCCCTAAGATCAGTATATGATAAACACTGTTTAATAGTAAATGAGGGTAGTGAATTATGATGTGAGTATATTTAAGGTTATTTAATATAATTGCACTTTGAAGATTCAACTCCCTGTATAGATAGTTTTAATCTAGTCAAATATATTCCCGTATGATTAAATTAGGTTTCCACAAAATATTAATATTTATTAATATGCACCGTATTATAAATTAGGGGTATATAATTCTAATCCTGTGGAGAAATTGCGTCTTCTGTGAATCAAATTAAGAGTGGAAGCTTTGTTTGAAAATTTGAAATATTTAATATCTCTTACACATTGAACGCCATATAATTTCTTGTTGCACTAAATAAAAGATTATTTAAATTAGCGTTAAATTGAACAATTATTACAAACAATTAAATTCTGTCGTTTCATGAATAAAATTAGATTTGGTTCGTATTAGGTTTGTAAATAAAATAGCTCTTAAAATTATCGTTACTATATTGTATTTATAAATTGGAACAATATTTGGATAAAAATCAATTTTCTCTTTTAGTAAAAGAGATGTTTCATTTTACGAAAATTGAGCCTTTCATCTGAACTGAATACGTCTAGATAGGTTTTAAGAAACACCAAAGTACCTCATAAACTTTCTAATTGACTTTTTTTTGTTTTATCAGAAATCGTTTTCAGAAAAAATATTCGTACATATTTTGAATTCAAAACTATATTTTTATGAAAAATAGCAAAATATTATTTAGGAGAAACTCGTTAACATCAGTATTTGATAAACTTTGTTTCATAATAAATGAGGGTAAGGAATTATGATGTGAATATATATTAGGTTATTTTGTATAACTTCTTGGCCATAGTTGGCGCCACTGGAAAATGAGAACAATGGCCAACGACAACAACAAGAACATTTCGTGTATCTGCTCTTTTAAGATTCAACTCCATACATAGTTTTAGTCTTCACAAATATAATATTCAAGTATTATTAAATTAGATTTAGACAAAATATTAATATATATTAATATGCATCGCATTATAAATTAAGGAGTATTTAATTCTAATTTTGAGGAACTTGCGTATTCTGTGAATGAAATTCTAAGTGGAACTATATTTATACTAGTTTTGCTTGAGATATTCAATCTTTTTGCTCATTGAATGCAATGTACTTTCTTGTGAATTGAATAAAGGATTATTTGAATTAGTGTAAAATTGAACAATCATTTCAATCATTTAAATTATGTTGGTTTGTAAATAAAATAAGTTTTAATTGGTATTATGTTTGTAAATAAAATAATTGTAAAATTATCGTTAATATCTTGAATTTACGGATGGAAGAGTATTTGTATAAAAATCAATTTTTTCCTTTGGTATAAGAGATATTTTATTGCACAAAATATAGTGCTTTTCGTCTGATTTAAATTCGTCAGACCTAAACAAATTCATCCTCATCTGCATAATGGGCAAACCTTTGGAACTTAAATGATGTTAGAAAATGATCTTCCTGAAATGCCTTTTTTCGTCAACAGTGCTCCTAAAAAAGTAAAATGAAAAGAATAAAAATAAAATAAATATAAAATCAGCTTTTAAATCCATATTTCATATAATCATGGCGTATAATTCCTCCATTAATATCGAGATCACTCTACAATGAGATATTTATTACTTTTATTTCATAAACAAAGAAGCTGACTTCCGGCATTTGTATATTTTTGTTTTGCTTTTATTCTAAATACTGGTTTTGAATAATGATAATGAAAATGATGGAAAACAAAATATTCATGTGTGCAAGTGCATTCTTCGATTATAATATGGAGAAGACAGTTATGAATGCTTTTGACGCCAATACGGCGTTTTCTTAGTCTTTAGAATCTTTATTAATTAACAGGTCGGTGATGAAACAAAAATTTAAAATACGAAAGGTTTTAAATTGTAGTAGCTTAAGGGGACATTGGATGTTCAGAATGAGAAAAATCTATAATTTTTTTTGAGATATTGAAAAAAATTGCAAAAATTTGAAAAAAAAAATCGCCATTTTTTAAGTATAAGGCGAGAAATTGTGTTTAAATCATGATTTTTTCTTACCTAGTTATAAAGTTATGAATTTGTAAAGGTCCATATATCAATATGTAGTTCTCGTTGACAAAGTTGCTTTTTCTCGTAAAGGAAAATGTTTTCACAACTTCAAAAAATTCATTGAGCACCAGTTTTTGTTTAACGGTTATTAAAATATTTTCAGATACTCTTCAACGTGTCTTTTTTAATTCTAAATGCAATTGATTAAGTCAATGTCCTAATTTAATTTTTTAATAATTGAACAAACATAATTAAAGCGTGACCAATTTTATATTATTTTTATATTGTCTTTTGGTGACAAAATGAATATTTGTTGTCTTGTTACGTTATATTTTTATACGGTCACCAAAACAACTTAAATTTATTTAAATGCTTATAAACAACGTATTTGAGTAAAGATTTAACTGAAAAAATTAATATTCGTTCCCAAGGAACTTTTCAATGTGGAACTATTGAAAACCATACTTTTAGCTATACTTTTAAAATTAATTATTATTATTTTTTTTTTCACAGACTTGTGCATAAACCTTACGCACAGACTTCTGTAACCTTGTGCTCTGACTTCTATTAATGTTATCATTAAAAATTGTAATTTTTTGTCTTGAGCGTGTGTTCCCGTAAAGGATATGTAAAAAAAGTTTAAAATTCTGTTTCTTTTAAAATATGCTTTTTTAATGATGATGTAATAGTTTTTATTACATGTAATTCAAAAATGAATTTAGAATGATGATAAGTGAATGATAATAATCGAATAATGATAATTTGACCTTGTATTCCTGGCAATATAAGTATGTTTTATTTGATATAATTTTATTTATTTGCAATACATAGTTAACCTAAGTGATTCATTCAGTTCCAAAGGATTGTTAATATCTGATACATACTTCAAATGTTCGATGTGGTCACCTTTGGTCACCGTAAATTGGTCATTTGAGGATAAATAATTGTTTTGCTCGTAAAAGTTATCTTCAGTTCTAACCTTGGCATAGCTCGAGACTCAGCCTATCAAGGTGAATGAAGCGAGATAGTGCAGTGCTGCCATCTGTCGCGGAATAAGAGAGTTGCGTGATCACAAACGTAGCGAGTATACAAGCGAGATGTTCCTTGGTATCATCTGGGTTTCGAACCCGGGATCTCTACGTGTTTATAGGTAGACACTATAATCACCAACGAATGATTGTACAACTCCAAATTTGATTAAGAATTTTCATATAATAACCGTTTAAATTAACAGTCAACTTCGAAAAGTTTACTCAAGTTCGTTGATAATTACGAACCCTAAGTTTTTTTACTCAAATAAATGCTTTTTTCTGTAGTTATATGAATAAAGATTGAAATCTGCTGGGTTTTCTGAAGTTTAATACAATTACAGATTCTGCCTTGTTTTTCTCAAAGAAGAGATATGGGCATAATAATTTACGGTCAACTTTTTAAATTTTATGGAAATTTCTTAACACTGCAACTATCTATCCATCTATAAGTAAGATAAATATCAATATTCAAAATACGACATTTATGCTTTATAGAATTAGTTCTTAAATACTGTGCAAAATATTTTTACTCTAATACTCTTTAATGCTTGTTTTAATTACAATATTTTCAAAACTTACGAAAAATAATTAAAAACTTACAAATAAGCTAAAAATATTCGGGATTATTTTCATAAAAGTTTTCTAAAATTGTTTTTACTCAAGTTTATGCGATTTGTAGATTCATTACAGCACTTGTAAATATTTTAAGACATCAATAATAGATAATCGTCAGAGAAAACTAAATCGATTTTTATCTGAATAAACATAAAAAGCAACATAAACTGCAACTTTTGCGGAATTTAAAAGCTACTGATTCTTTCCAATGTAAGAAGATTCCTTCAATAAAAAACTAAATGCAAGACCAACTCTTCTTTGATGTTCTGTTTAGAATTGTATACAAACAGAAAATCTCTCCATTTGCATAATGGAATAAACAACTGTATTTTGAAGTATTTAAAAGAACTTTTACTTCAAAGGAATTAAAGGCAAAGTTTTATTTTTATTGATATTTTCCATAAAAGAATTGGTTCTTAATTTCATGTTTCATGCAATTCATAGCGAATAATATGTCTAATAGATGAAAGATAAAATAACAAAAAGGAAAAAAACTCATAATTTCAAAAATGTATTTTTTATTTTTTTTTATTTTATGAGCAAAGTGGCAAACTTGTGCTGATTTTAATTTCTTTTTGCGAATATAAAATGAAATGGGATGTAATGAAGAAGCTATTAAATGAAACACACTCTTAATTGTCATATTTTAAGGGATATTTTAAGTGGTTTTGATATTAATCAATATTTTCTTCATCTTGTGAGTTATTCTTGGAATATGAAGCATTCTTAAGTCATAAGCAAATTTCGAACACATTTTTTTTTAAAAATTCACTTTGATTCAACGTAAATACTCTTTTGTAACTTAAGATGCTGAATATTTGTCGTTGATTTTTGTTTAGAAGCTATTGTCTTTTCAACAATATATATATATATATATATATATATATATATATATATATATATATATATATATATATATATATATATATATATATATATGAAAAGAGATGATATCTTTTATTTTTCAGATTTTTATAAATTTTTTTCCGGTATCTTATTATTTTTATTATTATTTTTCTTTCCCCCTTTTTTCATTGTTCTGTAATTTTTCCATGTCTCCATGTTTTCTCTACATTTTGAACTTATTTTATGAGTTCTATTTACTTGCAGCTTATGCGCAGTAAATAAAACTTATTATTTTTCTTAATTTTCCTCGGGTTTTTTTTTCTTTTTGTGTTTTTGGTATTTATTTATTACGCTATATCTATCTATCCATCTATCTATCTATCTATCTATCTATCTATCTATCTATCTATCTATCTATCTATATATATATATATATATATATATATATATATATATATATATATATATATATATATATATATATATATATATATATATATATATATATATATATATATATATATATATATATATATATATATATATATATATATATATATATATATATATATATATATATATATATATATATATATATATATATATATATATATATATATATATATATATATATATATATATATATATATATATATATATATATATATATAAACTGCTGTTTGTAGAAAATGCAACACCATGAAAGAATCATCAGAATCAAATGAAATTTAATGCAGAAACGACTTGTACTGATACAAATAAATGATGAAATTTTCAAAACAAAAGAAACAAATTAAGCGTCCGAAATCAGTATTTGGTGCAGCCACCACGCGCTGCAATAAGTGCTGCTATACGACGTGGCATGGAGTCAAACAGATGTTGAATATCTGCTTGAGGAAGAGAATTCCATATCGCTTGTATGCGCAACCAAAGTTCGTCTTTGGAAACTGCAGGACGCGGATCACGAGTGAGACGCCGACCAACCATATCCCACACGTGCTCAATAGGCGACATATCCGGCGAATAAGCAGGCCAAGGAAGAAGTTGCATGCGTTGTGCTGAACAGAAGTCTCTAACAGTCCGCGCAACATGTGGGCGTGCATTATCCTGCTGAAAGATAGCTCCAGGGATGCCTTGAAGGAAAGGAACGACTTCGGGCTGTAGCACTTCACGGACGTATCTGTTGCTATTGAGATTACCCTCAATTCGTATCAAATTGGATCGTCCATGATACGAAATCGCACCCCAGACCATAACTCCGGGTGTTCGACCACTATGTCGTTCAATAATACACTCAGGAAGGCAGCGTTGACCGGCATAACGTCTAACACGAACACGGCCATCATGGGTCCACAAATTGAAGCGTGATTCATCTGAAAAGACAACTTGGTGCCAATCAGCTCGCCAGTCTCTGTGCTCAAGAGCCCACTGCCGACGCAGCCGTCGATGATCCGCCGTGAGGGGAATCCTGTATAATGGCACCCTTGCACGCAATCCACGGCGCAGCAGACGACGACGAATTGACGAAGCCGACAATTGTACACCTGTAGCAGTAGACCAATGTGCTGCCAGCTGCCTGGAGGAAGCTGTGCGATCATTCACCGCCATGCGGAGCAGGTGTCGATCATCGCGCTCTGACGTCACCTTCTGTCGTCCAGTGCCTGTTTTTCGAGTTGTTCGGTGCTCGTCGGTCCACTGCTTCCAAACTCGCATCACTGTGGAACTGTTCCGCTGCATACGAGCTGCTATTGCGCGATAGGAAAATCCTCCTTCTCGAAGGCCGATTATCCTCCCTCGTTCAAACTCCGTAAGTTGCTTGAATTTCTTATTCTTCCGTCGTGGAGGCATACTCAGGTCTCACTAAACGTTTGCCACTAACAAATAATCATAGACTATTTTCAACGTCCCGCTACAGCACTTTATTTATACGCTTTCAGCATCAATTCAGAGGGCGCTGCGCGCGCCACGCACGCGCGATGGCTCTGAAACTTTATTAATTTGCATAATATCCTATAATTGACATTTGCTGCGAATTTCATTTGATTCTGATGATTCCTTCATGGTGTTGCATTTTCTACAAACAGCAGTTTATATATATATATTTCAAGACTTTAATAATATTTTTGATGGTGAGAACATCAAGCAGGAGTTTGCCCCTTGTATCATTAGAAGAAACATTATGAATGTTTTTTGTTAAAAAAACTATGAAATTTATTTTTCTTGTTGGCAACAAAGTACTAGGATTAAGTCGTCGTAAACATAGAAGCTAAAATATACATCTTCACAAATTTCTAAATAAAGATTATTTTTTTTGTGGAAAAGAAATAGCTGCAACTTATTGAGCTATAAACTGGACTGAAATGAAAGCGAATAATTCATGTAAACACACTGAATTGCAGTTTAATTACACTTATTAACTTACATAGTTTTAAAAAAAATTTAGAAAGATAATTTAGTTATAATAATGTTACATCATTAAAACTGGAGAGATATGTGTTTTATTTTCCAGTATCGGACAGTTATGCTTTGTCCATTTTCTACTAACTGTTTTCTTTGGTTTTTAAACATTTCACGAGCTTATGTTAGAGTAAGGAAATTAGCAATTTTGAGCCTTAAAACACCGAAGTTTATAATAGTTATTACGTAATTTCTAATTTCAAAAATTATTTGTATTTAATGTTATTTCCAAGTTGCACAGATATGCATTTAAATAAAGTCTGAGTGTATATAAATTAGATTAAAGTTATATAAATTTAAGTTTTTGCGAAGCCGTATATTTTCAGAACATTAGTTTGAAAAAGTATTAACAAAAGTACAGAGCTGGACTAAAATACACAAATATTCAATAAGCGAGTAAAGCGAGCTTGAATTGTTATGCAATTCAAAAGAAACAGCGAAAACAGTTTCTAGGGTTTGGCAGGCACAGCTGGCAGGTTGTTGAGCCTCTTAGTGTTATATAAAATAATAAGGTCTATATATCTAGTTAATTAATTGATATAATTTTTTTCGAATTAGCAAAAAGGAACAAAAAAAAATCAAGTGAGTGAGCAGTTATAAGCAAGGTAAAGAAAGCAACATAAGACAAAAATGACTTTTACTAACTAAAAAAATATATTAAAGAAAAAAACATCAACTTCCAATTAAACATACGCTTTGGCCATTTACATATGTCCTTAGTTATGTCTCATGCCTTTAATTAAGGAGGAAACAAAATAAAATAAATTACTGGAATAGTAAGAAGTCGATGCGAAAAGAAAAAAAAAAGCATCACTTCCTCACGTTTAGTTATTGTACACTTTATAACTCGTAATTTAAAAAGTTGTACAGTGTGCTGCTTGTAATTTGACAAAGCATTAACTTCAATTAAAATATATTTTAACAGTTTTATTAGTTTTACACTACCGGTTTCATTACATTGTTTTTACGTTACCGATTTCATTAAAAATAGCCCAGTTTAATTTTCCTTTAAAACAAGTAATATAATTTATTTATTCTTTTAAAGTCAATCCCAACTTTAGTCAACAAGGAAAATTTTTATTTTAGTTAAATTTTATTAAATGATTAAATTTTTTTCTCCCATATAAAATGAAAGTTAACTAATTAAATTTAATTAATGAATTAATATTTGAAAAAAAAACAGTATTAACACCAAGTGCCATCCACTAAAAGTTTAAAAAAATTTATTTGAACTTGAATGGATGAATAAAAAATAATTTAATAACGATTGAAAATTTGAACAAGATACAAAAATATATATAGGGAGAGGATTAACTGATAGTGGGAATTGAAAAAAAAGATATTTGGTATCAGATAAATATTAAAGTATAAATTTGGTGACGTGAACCACACGTACTACCACGTAGTGTTCTTTATTAAATACTAGGAGGCTTCGCCCCCTGCTCGCTGGCGCTCGCCAACCCCGAAACTGCTTTCGCAGTTCATTTCGGATTGCTTCGCAATCCGATCCTCGCTCATTGGATACGTTCTTAACGTCTAGCTTTTGTATACTTTTTTGAACAATGAAGTTCCAAAAACTTTTCCCTGTAGAAAATTCAAAACCTGTGCATTTCAATATTAATTTAAAATTGAAAACAGTTCACATATTTTTCTTAATCACACTATTCTAAATTTCAGTTGTTGAGAAAAGTAACTGTTGTAAGTTTTGTTTTAAAGTCTTTCACACCAGAGGGCTAAAACCATGTGTTGTAAAACAATATGAAATAGTACTGAACGCCGGATGTAAAGCATCGGCTTCGATGAAGATAATTTTGTGAGAATTTTTTTGATAATTTGGTGAGAATTGGGTATACTATAGCCTACGTCACAGATCGTGTTATTCCTACTAAATTTAACTAGTAAACAGCATTTTCTGCGAACCTGATTTCTAGCAACAAGTCAAAGCATCAAACGAAGTGTCTTGTTATAAGTCGCTACTCGCCTGGTTGGAATTGTATTAGTCTAGTTCCTTTAGAAATAATTTATATTGTTGTTTTACCGAAGTTTATGAATTTAGTAAGCATATTTAAAACTCAGTTTATTAATTAAACTAAAAGGTAAACGTTATTCCTAGTAAGTGGAATTAGTTGTGCTTTTTTCATATTACCCCAATTCACCCGATTAGACATATGATGCTCACTACGCGCTCTTGCGCGTCGAAGCCTATCAATTAAAACGTATTAGCGTTTTATATAATATAGATTAGCCATATGATGCTCCATACGTGCTCTTGCGCGCCGAATCCTATCAATTAAAAATGAAAACTGTTGCCAACGAGAGAAAAGAAATATCATCGGTTTTATTGATGCATACGTATTAGCGTTTTATATAATATAGATATATGACACAGCGAATATAAAATAATTAAATATTTAAATGTGCGCAATATACTATTTTTTTGTTCAAATAGAGCTCTAAGTTAGAAATTATCATTATGTTATTTTTAAAATATGTGATTACTATAACTAATAGTAAAATTCACTATAAATCTATCTATTTAATCACTAACAGTAAAATTTAAAACAATGACTAACGCTTAACCAAACAGAAAAATTCCATTTCGTTTTACGCTCATCCCTATTTAATTAATGAATTAATATTTAAGAAGACTCTATTAACATCAAGTGTCCTCCAAAGTTTAAAAAATGTATTTGAACTTGAGTGAATGAATATAAAAAATTTGATTAACGGTTGAAAATTTGCGCTAGATATAGGGAGAGAGTGAACTAATTGAAGGAATCGAATTTTTTTTATTTATACTATGACGCAATTTTCCATTGTTATATTATAAAACTTATTCAATGTGCTCTGACATTTAATGAAATTTAATGGCACTTAACTGTTGTTCATTCATCCTAGGAAAAACAATATTAGTTTTATGCTTATTGCATGCCAAAAAATCATAATCGAGAAAGCAACTGATGTTTACAGGATATTATGTAAAAGCAATATCATTAGAGCCCTAATTTTCGAAAATCTCGTGACTAGGAATAGGTCACATTTAATCCATATTTAACGAGGCATTTAAATTTACGATTACCGTAAATCTTTCGGGACCTCGAAATTGAAGCTATACAATTCAAACGATAAATACTGATGCTAGAATACAAATGTTGTTCGGGTATACTCTCTCCTTATTTAGCAGTGTTTGATGATTTGGTACCCAACTAAATACATGAGATCTCATAATCCAGTATGATTCAATAGGCTGATGTGATGTATATTATTGTTTATGAAATGCGCGAATTATGGAATAAATATAAATTTATGTAAATTTAATAAAAATAAATAAGAAATGGAATATGTATAACTAAAATGTAAAAAAAATGTAAAATGTGGATAAAAAATTTAAAATGTAAATGTTAACAAAAAATTTTTTTTTCTTAAAATTTTTAGCGAAAATAATAAAATTCATTTACCTAAAATAAAAATGTAAAAACTACCATCTACTTATTAATATTTAATGTTATTTTATATTTTTAATACAAACTTTATTCTTTTTAATATTTTTTAGTTTTTTTTGTTTTTTAATGACAAATACTTTAATTAAAGTATGTTCGAAAGGTGCTTAAAAATTGTGTCGTTAGAGCATAAAATTTTATTTTATTGGGAGTGTTTGAGATAATTAAATATAAACGTTTGCTCAGCGCAATATATTTAATTAAATATGTGTTTAAATTGAATAAAGGCATGATAGCGTTTACTTAAAAATGCTTACGTGGGCTTAAGTCAATTTTAATTACATTATTGTTTCTTCAGAATAAAGCCGTTACTTCTGCATTATTTATTTGTTATATTGACTTCTAATTGGCGATAATCTTGTTTCTGATTGTAATTGGCGAAAATCTTGTTTATTTAAATGTGCGTTTAAATTAAACCAAGACAAGGCAGTTTTTATTTAAAACATTTTACGGATGTTTTAGTCAAACTTATATTTCTTCTGAATTGGATTTAAAATTTTAAGGCTGAGGAGTTGAACAATAAACTCAAAATTAGGTCGGGTGTTCAACGGTGACTGTAAAAATTAAAAAAAAAAACCTTTTCTATATTACTATTTCTTCAGAATAAAGCTGTTACTTCTGTATTTTTAACTTGTGATATGACTTCTCATTGGCAATAATCTCTTAACTTTTGATTTTTCCAGACTATAAACGTTAAAAAAATAACTTAATTTTTGATCCTTAATAAAAGCTATTGTTAGTTGGTAATTTATTCAAGAAATGAAAATTGTTTACTAGCTCCTTATCCTTAAATTAAGATGTTAGTTTTAAAATTACAGCATTTCACAGTTCAATTTTAAAAAAAAACTACCCCGCACGCATTAAAAAATATAAAATTTTGAAAAAATAACGCCAACTATTGAGTTGGCATAAAAGTTATTCCGAAATTTTCGTTGTGAAATAAAACTAATATTTTTTAATTCAAAAAATTCCCCCTAATCGGTCAAATAATTTTTTTTTGTTCGCTGATCTTTCTGGTTTTGCGTTTATAGAACAGACTGCCTTCATCAGCAAAAAAACTCAGTTAAAAGCGATTTCAGGTCATTTTAATTACTGTTCTTACCATTAAAATGTTTTTCAAATTTCGAAATAAATGATAATTTGATGGTGCAAGGCAGAGTTGGCCGTTGATTACAGTAATCGATTACAACTGTAATTGATTACAGATAATTACAGCTATGTAATCAATTACTTGTAATCACGATTACAAGTAATCAATTACTTGTAATCGTAATTACAACTGTCAAAAAATTTTGATTACAGCTGTAATCATGATTACAATTTTGATTACAGTAATCAATTACTTGTAATCACGATTACAAGTAATCAATTACTTGTAATCGTGATTACAACTTTCAAAAAATTTTGATTACAGCTGTAATCATGATTACAATTTTGATTACAGTAATCAATTACTTGTAATCATGATTACAAGTAATTGCGATTACAAGTAATCGCAACAAAAACGATTACAAGTAATTATGATTACAAGTAATCAAAATATATGATTACATGTAATCATGATTACATGTAATTTGATCACTTGTAATTGTGATTACTTGTAATCAAACTATACGATTACAAGTTATTACGATTGTATACTATAGTCAAATTTTTCATGTAAGTATTCATGTGTTTACATATTTTTATGTACATAGAATGTACGCACGCATGAACGTACAATTTGCGATTCCTATACATACAATGTATGCACAAACGTTGTTTGTACGTACAATATTCATAATTATATTGTAATATACTTAATGCAATGCGCATATGCTTAGTACATATAATTATGCATTTATGATACATGTACGCATGTATGTTAGTTTGTACAAAAAGGCAATGCTTTGTATCTTTGTATACATAGACAATGTATGTATGAACGTATATGAAAATAATGTTTATGCGTTTGCATGCTTTTATGTACTTAAGTGCAT
The DNA here is from genome assembly GCF_982258835.1 of Parasteatoda tepidariorum. Taxonomy (NCBI): domain Eukaryota; kingdom Metazoa; phylum Arthropoda; class Arachnida; order Araneae; family Theridiidae; genus Parasteatoda; species Parasteatoda tepidariorum. The sequence goes on along the minus strand of NC_141763.1, from coordinate 56,225,335 downwards.
ATATTGTATAAATTTACGATAATAGCACGTATATACAATGTACGTTTGTATATAAAATTGTACGTATTTGCGTACAATATGTAAAAATGTTATTTAAAGGTACAATATATGCACATAGTTGCGTAAATAAAATGCGTACATGTATACATGCATATTTATATGTACATCGATATATGTGCACGCAAAGTATGTACTTATGAACAACTTACGTATGTACTTGTATAACTACATACTTTGTTAATACTTATGCGCATGTAATGCATGGATGTACAAAAAAATAGTTATATGCACAATGTATGCATGTGCATACAACGTATACATGTACATAATTACAAGTAATGTACAAATACGTGCGTACATTTAAATATATGTAATTACAATATACACATGCATTGTGCATACATTAAAAAAATTTATATGAGTAAAGTTATTAAAATTTGTTTTAAAATTATTCTAAGGTATATGAAACTCGACCTCATATTTTTTTTTAGAAAGCAAACGATAATTTTATTTGGAATTTCTAAATATTTATTCCACACATAAAATTTACCGTTTTTCTTACTATTTAAAAAATTTCTATGAATCATGCATTATGTTATAAAAAAAATAAATCTGTATTGTCAAACATTTCATGAAAATACCTGAAAATAATTTTTTATTCAGAGAATTTCAAAATGATATAGAACAATTAAAGCTGTAAACTAAATTTAAATATCGTTTGATTTTGTCATTTAACTTGCTTGAGTCATTAAAAGTTAACTTACATGCATTTTATTTATTGCATTGTACACATATTTAGACATAAATGTAATGTACATATGTATACTTGTAATGTATGTACGCATGTACAATGTATGTACATACATTCATGTATTGTACGTGCATATATAGTACATATGGATATGCATACATGGAACATAGGTGTATTGTACATGTGTGGATACATTCATTGTACATATATACACTGCACCATATGCATAGATAGGGATAGCATGCATGTACACATGTAAAATTTGTACGAAAGAATTATGCCCAATATATTTATGCACATACGTACTGTATATGCACACACATATGTACATTATATGAACCATATATGTTCATTTCATCATATGTACATTATATGAATATACATCTGTACGCTATATGTATATACATCTGTACGCTATATGAATATACATCTGTACAATATATGCATCTCAAATGTGTGTATGTACGTTATGCATGTCGAATGGATGTATGAATATATGTGAAATATAAATACGCCCAATGTACGTACAATAGTTCACAAATGTATTATGCATATTTGGATACTTACATTGAGCATGAACATATTATGTACATGTACATAAATACACTGGACATGCATATCATGTACATGTATACATACATATATTGTAAATCCTACAGATATACCTATATTGTACATGCATACATATATTGTACTGTTCATAAATAAATTGCACATACATGCATAGGACATACATTGTACAGATAATGTATGTATGTTCGTACAAACACAAGTACTTGTATATACATGCGTACATGAACATAGATATACATTTTACATACACAAATATTTGCATAAAATGCATATATTCATTGTGTATAAATGTACATGCCTACATTGTTTGTACATACATACGTAATTATTATCTATATACATACGTACATATATTTTATACCTACAATATAAGTGTATGTACATGTGTGTGATACTAAAATGTCTGAACATATGCACTAGATAAAATCATATGTACAAACATTTCAGTTACATTCATTTGTACGTATACAAATACGTACAAAATGCAGTACATGTTAATACGTGCAAAATGTATCATTATAAAATACATTCTACTATCTACTGTAAAATATAATCATTTATAAGAATACAATAGTCCTGTAATCGTGTAATTAGATTACATGTAATCATAATTACATGTAATCAAATTACATGTAATCATATATTTTGATTACTTGTAATCATAATTACTTGTAATCGTTTTTGTTGTGATTACTTGTAATCGCAATTACTTGGAATCATGATTACAAGTAATTGATTACTGTAATCAAAATTGTAATCATGATTACAGCTGTAATCAAAATTTTTTGATAATTGTAATCATGATTACAAGTAATTGATTACTGTAATCGACTATGTAATCATGATTACAGCTGTAATCAAACTTTGTAATCACGATTACAAGTAATTGATTACTGTAATCAATATTGTAATCATGATTACAGCTGTAATCAAAATTTTTGAAAATTGTAATCATGATTACAAGTAATTGATTACTGTAATCAAAAAATGTAATCGATTACATTTTTGGCCAACTCTGGTGCAAGGTCGGAGCTATGTGGGATATCACAAACCTCAAAGGAATCGTGTTCCACCATCACAATACGAGTTCGCACACCTCTTTAAAAGCATGTGCGAAATTTTTGGAGCTTGGTTGAGAAGTGACATTCCATTACTCATATAGTTCGGATTTAGCACTATCTGGTTAGCATTTATTTCCAAGTTTACAAATCTTTTTAAATGGAAAATATTTCAATGATAGTGTTGACATCAAAAACACTTGATTATTAGGATCAGGGAGCACAAGATGTTGTCAGAGAGATGACAAAAAGTCATCGAACAGAATAAAAGATACTTAACCAATTAAAGTTCATTTTTGGTAGAAAAAAGTGAGTTTCATATCCCACTAAAAAACTGAAATTACTTTCTTACCAATTCAATGGAATTGAAATGTAATTTATTGTATAATTTACCCATTATTATTGAGAACTATTAGTATGTGTTTAAATAACTTTTCTTATTACTGATTAAAGAATTATCGGGAAAACCTACCTAGCTTTAGACTCGCAAGCATCCCTACCTCGTCTCCCAACTTAATTTTGTGATCCATAATTTAAAAATTTCCTCAATAAGGAGCTTTTATGACAATAATCCTAAGAATTATCTATTATAACATTCGAAAAAATTTTACTTGTATACTTGATTTTAATTTTTCGAATTAACTTTGGACAAGAGCTAATGGAGAATTGGCGAAGTTCTGGTATTCATCTTTAAGGATCCGAGGTGAATAATGATGCTCTACAATGACACAATTTATTTCGTAAAGCAAATGAGCAACTATATTTCTACTTCATATTGCTAATTTTTGTTTTCAAGTGAGAAGTTACAGGAAATAAATATAACTAGTGGGTTGCGCCCCCTGCTCGTTAACGCTCGCCAATCCCCGAAAATTGCTACGCAATCTTATATGGTTTGCTTCGCAAACCAAGCTCGCTTCACTCGCTATTAACTTAGGTACATTGCGAATGCACAAAATTCTACAAATTCAAAACAATCATTTAAATCCATATAACAACTTTTTTAAAAAAAATTACATCTTTTTAGTAAATACTAAGTAATTAAGATAAATTTGAATTCAAATAAATGCCATGTAATTCGTTAAACCTATTAGAAATGTGCTATAGTATAAAATCTTAAAGCGTAACAGCACGACTGAGACTCATTTTTCAATGAATAACTAATAACAATAATAAAACAAATAAATTCGTGATATAAATCAAAAATCGTCAAATAAATTCGTAATATATAAATTCGTGAAAAAAAGAGCTTTTGACAAAATACTAAAGTAGAGATCTAACGACAAAGACTACTCACTTCTGCCTAGCTTAATAGTATGAGATTGCCGCAGCTGATAGGGTGAATTTCGGAAGAGATCACATTTGATGAGAATGCTCTCTCTGGTTATTTCAGTTTCCGTTTTTAAAAGTGCTATATGTTGAGCCACATCAGCCAGATTTGGCATGTGACATTTTTAGTGGCAAACATTGGTCGATTTTCTAGAGTTGCCATTCGGGGAGTTGTAATGAGGCTCTTTTTTGTCGCCGTGTAAGAGAAATATATATATAAATAATTGAGTTTGTGCAAACGATAAATAAAATAAAGAGCAAATGTTTCAATTTAAACAATGATGTTACGATAGCAATTTTTATTTTTATTTGAAACAATATATCGATATTTTAGCTAACTTTATTTACATGACTGTTTCTAGTGAATGACTTCTTCTGTATTTTTTTCTGACGATATAGGCTTTTCTTTTACTTGCTCTTCATTGGCGACAATCTCGTCATTTTTGATTTTTACGTGAGACATGTCAATGCCTATGAACAATTAAAACCAATTTACAGTCTTAAATGAATGATTGGAAGCCAGTAATATATGATTATGAATTATACAAGTTTTTTATGGACTGTATCAGTACACTGCGAAAGGAAGTCAAATTTACCAGAGTATGGTAAAGTATGTTGTGTTTTTGACTCTAAGGGAACACTAATAACTTCGGTAATTTTACAGAAGTGCTTTGGTAAAGAGTTTAGTAAAATTTACAATAAAATATGGTTTTATAATAAGTGATAAAATTTGGTATACGTGGCAAAATTTGGCAATTTTATCATGATACCTAAGAGCATGCAAAAAAATCCATTTATTCGATAAAATTTACTTTTCAGTTTTGTATTTTTTTTTTTATAAAACTATAGTTTTGAAAACGGTTTTAGGTAACGGTTTATAGTGGTTTCCGGTTAACAAGAAAATTACAAATGGCTTAAATGCAGTATATTTTGGTTTTGTTAGCCAAACGTATGACTTTTTTTTTACCAGAAATGTCAATATCATGCAGAGCGTTAATTTACCAGAATTTTTTTCTCCATGAAAGTACTAGATTATATTCCAGATAATGTCTTATTTATAGATAGATTAGCCCAAAACATCCTATTCAGGAAAACAGAACAGTTTAGGGAGCATATTTTTCTTCTGAGGTCACTGAAGAAAAATTATTAAAAAATAAGAATTAAAAAAAGTATTATGTGTCTAATCTACACAAAACAAAGGTCTCTTGGTTCAATTTTCGTTATTCGATAATGAAACTATGTCATACAATTTAAAAGTATATTATTATTTAAAATATTTTGCAAATGAATCAAAAATATCTTACAATTCGTGTTAATACTTTTTTTTGTAACTGAATCATATCAAGATTTTTTTCTTCGTTTATGTTTATTGAAAAAGTAATTATACAACTCATAAGTTTAGCATAAATGTAATGATATCACTGCTTGATGAATAAGTTTTTTAGTTCCGGTGTATTAAAGCTTTAATTCGTCGATATTTAACTGCAAACATTATTGCCTAATGTTTTACAATGTTCTCATAAGAAAACTATACATTTTCAGCTGTATTAGACTGTAAAACTTTTGTTGATTTTGCTTGCTCTTTATTATTTCTATTAGTAATTTCAAGAAAAATGACATGCATTTAATTTTTTAAATGAAAATAACTGAATACTATGCTTTATTCGTAAAATCAATGCAGCAAAATACGTACTGAACAACACTATCAAGTCATGCACAAAACTTTAAGTCAAATACCGACACAAATATTAAAGCTAAAATGATTCCAATGTCTTGTTTATTTATTATTTATTGCCCTTCCCAGTGACTTTACGTTATTAGATTTATCAAAACACGATTTGGGTAGCACCGTATTCTTTTGCTCAATCAAATTCATTTGTTCTCCACATTTAGGGCATACATACGTTGTCGAAAATAAATTATGATTCCTGCACCATTCAATCATCGCTCTCTACCATTCGCATTCAATAAAATTGAGAATTCCTCGTTCATTCTCTCGCCATTTTCACCGGGTGCAGTACAAAAATAAATAAATAAATAAAATAATGAAATAATAACGGTAATAAATGAAATAATGGTTAAAAAATGAAATAATAACGATGATTCTAACAGCAAGAGATCAGAAGCATAAATGGCGAAAAAATAAACCCTTTTACCTCTTTTCAAATGAAATTCAACTGTCGCGTAGATATACATATCAAATAAGCAATCAAGTTTAAGAATTTTGTTGGTGTGATCGAACGCTCAAAATAATCTCCTCGAAATATCTTCCGGAAACCTAGTTTAGTAAGATTTCAAAAACTTGCTTGGCGTGATTTAGAAAAATCGCCACGGGATGGGCCGTTCTGGGATCCATTCAATACAGAAAAACGCACAAATACTGTCAAGCAGTAAATATTTATACTTACGGATTCTTTAGAAGTTTTTTAGTTTAGAAGAATAAGTTTTCAATGTTTACTTTATAAGAAAAACTGTCTTTTTTAATGTCAGGCTTATTCAAAAAATTTACTTGAAATCGGTCGAAAACTTTTCACCCAAATTTAATGTCAAGTATTAAGAAAAACACGGGAAAAGTTATTAAAAGTATTAAGAATAACAATTAGAACAAAAATTTACTACCTTATCCTAAAAGGAGTTAAAAATAATTTTGGTATTTTTCGGCAAGCGAAAAATATTCGAAAAATTCCCTTTCGGCAAATTTTCATTTAATTTTTTTTTGTTGAAAAAAACAGTTGAAAAGTATTTTATTTTATAACCGTCGTTGAACAGCCGACCCAATTTCATGGGTTTACGACTACTTACGTTCAACTCCGTAGCCTTGTAATTTTGAACCAATCCAGAAGACAAGGAAACTCCTGGATCAGTACCCCCAGAGGTATTGATTTGTTGTGGGAACATGGAGGACTTTGAGACTCGACAGATTTAACGTGCATCAGTCACCATTTAATACACGGGGAGTCTTCGGCTGGCGAGGATCGAACCCACGACCTCTTGGATATGGGCCCAGCGCCCTACCGACCAGGCTATCCCGGCCTGTTGAAAAGTATTGTAACTTTTTTTAATTATTGTTTTTTGTTTCATTTTATTTATGAGAAATAAATTAAAAATAAAACAAAAGGGTGGATACTAGAATAGCCCACAACGTGGCGACTTGTTGAAATCTCGCCAAACTAGGTTTCTGGAAGATATTTCGGGGAAATATGTTTCCAACTTATTGCACGAAATGTTTTTAATTTTATTTTATAAAGAATACTTTATCAAATTTGTAATAATTTAAATTGTTTTTTAATAATAAAAAAAACAACAACGTTGATCTAAGTTATAACCGCCAACATAGCGAGATTTTAAAAATTCGCCAAGTGGTGGGCTATTCCAGAGTTTTACCAAAAGAAACTAAACAACTGTGTGTTGCATTGCTGAAGAATTGCCCATTGACGGTGAATCGCTGACGCACAGAATGTACCCAGCCCTTTTCTAGCTCAAGTACCTATTTTTCGATAACGCAAATCTTTGGAACAATTACTATAAATAACTCTAACTTAACTTAAGACATTGCATTTAAATTTTGAAAATACTGCTTTAATTGCTCATTCATGAACTAGTGTAAAATGTTACAGATAATAAATTCTATATAATTTTGCATTCATAGATACCTAAACAAATTTTATTTCGATACATACATTAACTGTAAAGGTTTTTAATTAATTTTTAATTAATACTTCTTTAAAATTTCTAAATAAAATTTAAATGGAACATCATACCTAAGGATTCAATATCAAAAATGGTCTTTTCAGCCTCATCGTACATTCCATAAAGTCGGAGACGTTTAACAGCTCTTTGTCCCAGTATTTTCAATTTTTCTTGCATACATTTTTCAGAATCATTTTCCATCATTGTGCTTGCTTTTGAATATGCATTTTCTTCAGAATTATTGCTTTTCAGATACATACTTCCTTTTAAACTTCATAGTATCTCTTTTGATATTTATTGTGGAACATATTTGCTGATTGCAAATTCATTTTTTTTTAAATTTTAAGATTTATTAACCAAATTTTCGCGTGAGAATATCTCGCTAAAACTACAGTTACAATTTCCATTTGTATATTATCCGCACTTTCTTGTCTTTTGATTACAAAAATCGACATACATGGAGATAAAAAAATGCTCGTAAAATTACCGTGCTGGTAAAAAAATTATAATATTGATTGATAAATTGTTGGAAGTTTATATGGTCCGTGGACCGATTCTTAGACTTTTTTTTTGGAAACCCTACATTCATTTTTTTTAAAATTTTGAGATTTAACCAAATTTTCGCGTTAGAATTTCTCGATAAAACTACGGTTACAACTTTTGTTTATACATTATCTAGTTTTTTTACCTTTCTTCTTTGTCTCATGAATGCAAAATCGACAAACATGGAGAAAAAAAAATGCTGGTAAAATTACCATGTTGGTAAAAAACCATAATTGTTGGTAAAAAACAGAAAGAAAATAATGTATGAGAGACAATAATATAATAATAAGATAAATGATATTGAATATGAATAAGTAATGAGAAATGCATGTTTTTTAAAAAAGAAGTTTTACTTAGATTTTATTTTTGCACTGAAATCTTATCCGCATGAATATTGTTCTTATTGCAAAAGTAGGAGTAAAATACTTAAAAGATTCAAAATTTTACCACCCATTTTTTCAGCATAAAAAGTTCCTTAAAATCATACTGAATTCTCTAACGTTATCTTACCATGCTAAGAAATTAATAAAGGAAAGAAAGGAATACAAAGCCTAATGGTTCCATGAAATTTCTAGTAAAATCTGAAAGTAGTTTTTGAAGATAAGCATTATATGACAAAGACGAAAGTTTATTGACCTATAAAACTGAATTCCATCTAAGGATAAGCGTAAATGCTGAAAATTAATTTTTTGGAAGCTTGAACCAATGTTAAATCTTTTGTCGCATCTTACAAGGATCTTAAAATAATGCTATAACAACGTTGGTCTATAATAATCGAAAACTATAAGAATAAATGTCAAGCGTTTTATTTAACGTTTGGGGTTAACAGTTTGTATTAGAAGTTATGTTACCAATTTCAGTTCTTAACGGTCACAGTCTTTGATCATCCTACTTAACACGATAGTTGAAGGAACAGAGTTGTTATAATCTTATAAAAGGAAAGGGAACTCGAGAAAAATGTGTGGTAGAGATCGGGATCATTGAGAAATTTCCTTTTTAAGTGTAAAGACACAAAAATTATGATACTGTACGTAGCGTTTCATTCTGGTTTTCTTTTTTTTTGTCACCAAATATTTTTACCTTCAAAAAAACTGCAGTATTAATTTTATTAAAATAATAACAAGAGAAAATAATTTGGTATTGATTGCAGATTATCTCCTTAAACTAGAGTTTTAAATAAATCAAAGCGCATTTCGTGAACTGTGTTTAACAAAGAAATAGAAATCGAATGTTCCTGCAGAGTTATACCAATTAGTTACTAATGTATGTTGTTTCAATCTTACTTTCTGCTAGGAAGTTCTAGAGATAAAACTCATACGAAACCTACGGGGTTGTGTAAGATTTCATTTCTATGAGGAAACTGCCAAACAGCGCTATTGAGCAGACTACGGTGATTGCCTATATAGAGTTATGATGATTTATTTGTGAGGTATGTGAAAAGAGTAAAACGTAAATTAGTTTCGAAAAAAATATGCATAAATAAACAAAAAAAGGTTTCAGACTTTATTGATTATGAGGTTAAGAATAGTTATTTATCCAAAGATAATTCCTTGCGAAAGATAACTTTTAGTTAATATTTATTGTTTTTTATTATTTTATTCAATAATAGTCGAAAAACTTTTGAATTGTAAGGTGTAAAATCTTTTATATCATTTTAGGGAATGTAGTTCCACATGAAAAAGTACAGAAGTCGAGAAAAATCGGTCGAATAGTTACTAAGATATTGAATTTCAAAAATGGCACTTAAAAATCGATTTCGCAGGAACTATTTGACCAATTTCGCTCATATTTTGCATTATGCCATGCAAAATTACATTTTTTAAAGTGATTCAAACTTGTATACCCTACAATTCAAATTTTTTTTTCGTATTGAACAAAATAATAAAAAATAATAAGTATTTACTGAAAGTTATTTTTTGCATGGAATTATCTTCGGGTAAACAAATGTTATAATTATGTGCAATTCGCTAAAAATGTTCTTGAGATATATCTAAATACGAAAAAGGTAAAATTAACTTTATGGGGTCCAAACTTTGGATTACTCTCCTGACCAAACTATTCTGGCCATATTTTCCTGATTCCGGTTACCCCCTATATTTTGGTTTTCAGAAATCTGAATCCGTCGAAAATTTGCATGTTTATTTAGAGAAAGCATGCTTTCGGATCTGATTTCGTAACTTTAAATATCGTCTGCACTTATTAGTTAGAGTATGTTTGAGGTCACCCCTTCAAGCCATTAAAATTATTCCTAAAATGTGAAAATCCGATGATTAGATCAAAATTCAAAGTGATAAATTTTTTTTGGAGCACTGTACATATTACGTAAACATACAATAAGTTGTTATAGATCATATTATATTAACAAAGCAAAGACTGTCTTACAATGCTAATGCTCAGAACTTTTAACAGAGAGCCAGGCAAACAACCTGGATTTATATAGATATAGTTATTGAAAACATGTACAAGAACTCCTTGCTTCCTGCTTACTCCGCTCTCCAACTCCCATGCCATTATTTTTCTTAAAATTCATATTTTATTATAATTTATTTCATTTATAATTTATTTTATTAATAATTTATTTTATTTATGATTTATTTTATTTATAATTTATTTTATTTATTTCCAAAAATAAGGAATAGTTTGTTTATAAAATATACAATTATTATAATTTTATCTAAGAACATTTCGTTAATGTGTTAATCATAACGAAAGTAACGATTATTAAGATTTGAAAAATAATAAAAGGGATTTGAAAAAAAAATGAGATTTAGAAGTATACAATGACACAGTGATGAGTAATTTTTCTTATATCTATATATAAATCTCCAATATGATGTCAGAAAATTGGCTGATTTTTTTTTTTTTTTGGTCTTCGGCAACGATATGGAAATAATTCATGTTTCAATTGTAAGAGGCAAGCATCAGCATGATATTATTTGTAATGCGATACTTGTAAGAAACGTAGTGCGGGTATCTCGAACCTGTATGGTAATTGAAATGTGCCATTTGTTTACGTTAGCAACTATTCTTTTCAATTCCATTTCGCGCAACTTAAGGCTGTCAAGTATCAGTTCTATTAAGTGGCACATTCTATATTCTTACGCAAAATTTCGTTCACAACGATTTCAATTCTTTCACAATATATTTGTTACTTAACACAAAGACAGGCGTGGAGAGATAGAGAACATAAACAAACTAATAATGCATCGAAGTTGCCAGGTACATAAAATAAAAATATAACATAGTTAAAATAAAATACATAAACAAATAATAAATCTAGTTCAAGTAAAAGATGTAGACGAGTAAGAATCATATTTCAACAAATTCGATGTGCGATACAGAGCTGAGTTTAAATAACTTCACGTTAATTTGCATTCTTATTTATGTGGAAAAAATTAGTTCAACTTTAACACGCCAATTTGCTTATCAAAGATAAGTTGGCGCTGACATCATAGGTCAGTGAGGGTATCATTGATTTTCTTCTACCTGAAGTGCAAGTACCTAATTGGGTACTTGCAACTTGAAAAGAAGAAGATCAATAATACCCACACATGTGACCTATGACGTTCCCAAATACCCAATTGGGTACTTGCAACTTGAGAAGTGAAGTGATAAAGCTTAACTATGTGAATTAAATCAGATTTAATTGGACACCTGTAAGTGAAGTCACGCACGTATGACAAATTGGCTTTTGAATTGACAAATGGCACTGTGGCGTAACTACCATTACTGAAATTGAATATCAATTCACTAGTATATAAGACATGCTAACTTGATTCAATCATGAGGTACCTTTTGATAGATGAAGGTTGGCATTCTCGATAACTCCGCCCCCCACATTGGTGACTTACGGACGTGATGCGAACACGCTTATCTTGACAGTAACGCCCACTTCGATCTGGTAACGCCTACTTCGATAGATGGTCCACATTGAACAGTTGACTTGCTACTTGTGACTGCGACATTATCTACCTCCTCGCGCTCTTGCTGCTCAGTCTCGTCTCAATCATACACAACATCAGCCTGCATATACTCGACTGCTAAAGGCAACACAGGAGCGACTACGACCGTGAAGTTAATACACCTCTCATATTCAGCACTCAAAAAACCCGGTGACCTTAATCCAGCTCTCTAGGTCTTTCACAAGTACAGCAACTAGTGGTATCCGTTCATCGAATTCTATCACTGATAAAAATTCTGGTGGGAGAGTTCTGTGGCGTAGCTACCACTACGAAAATTGAATATTAATTCACTAGTATATAAGACATGCTAACTTGATTCGATCATGAGGTACCCTTTGATAGATGAAGGTTGGCTTTGTCGATAACTCCGCCCCCCATAGCACGATTTATCCACGATGACGTCACTTGCAAGTATTCATTTGATATGAATGTGGGGCTTTATTGGCTCAAGACCCCAAAAAAGGACATGCTGCGTAGATCTTGAGTAACTCAAAATCTATTCAGGCCTGTATATGGGGTGGGGTGTAGAATCGGGGACTCTTGGTTTGGAAACAAATTTCCATTATACCATATTGCTGAAACCTCGTTTCTGGTTGTTTTCATTTATGCCACCTTCGAGTTACCACAACTTTTGTTTATCCTTATGCGATTTGTTCTTGGCTTATTTTCATATACATATTGTTTTTTTTAAAATTTTAACCTCCGTTGTTCTCTTACCATTATTTGCAAGAAAAATGTCTGAAAAAATAAATAAGGATTTTTCTTTTAAATAAAACAAAAGGGTTATATTCGAAATATTTTTACATTTTTTTTAGTTATTTTATTCCGATGTTTGTGTATGTCTGTTAATAAAGTAACACCATTATTAAGTGTTAAAACATTTATTTTACTGTTTTAGATGTTTTGAAAAGATTTGAAGAAAAAAAGTATTACTTTTTGGCGTCGATCTTGGAGTTAAAAAATCGCTAAACATAAGAGAGGCACCCTATTGTAAACTAGGTCTTGTAGGTCTTGTAGAGACCCAAGGCATTATAGGGAATTACAGCCATAAGGAAATTATTTATTTAGACTTTTTTGGACTAGCCAAATTCTACTTATTCGGACTTTTTCTTTATTTTTCTAGATTAGATAGTGTATTTTTTTAAAGTTTTTTTTACGTAGGTGCATATTTAATTTGTGCGCCGAAATTAAAATAAAAGCGAGTTAAAGTAAATTTGAGCTATTTAAGTTGACAAATTACTATAGTTTTGTTTGATTTCATTAAACTAGCTGGAAACTTCGAAATAATTAGTAAAGTACGAAAATGCAAACAGTATCGTATACAACTTGTTGTTACGTTTACTTTTCCGATATCCAGTCGTCTGGCTTAATATAAAGTAAGGTTTTTTCATAATAAGAAATTTCTTGACTCCAAAGGAAGAAAATTTTTTTCATCTTCTTCTTAGACTGGTCCCTAAGGCTATCCTAAAAGCTAAGTGCATTTTCTTCAAATAAAAATATATAGATTGATTCCATCTTAGAACATATCCAAGTTGAATTGTTTGAGAAAAGTACTGCTTGAGTGATGTAAGTAGTGTAACTAGTTTGAGCTATAATTTTATTTCCATTCTCTCCTCCTATCGATGAAAATGAAAAGCGTTCGCAAATTAGGGAAAAAGACTTAATGAAAAACTTTGTTTCAGTAAAACATTTAAAAATTTTCTTTTTTAAAGTGATTGATTTGTTACTTAGAGAAGTCTGTGGAAGAATTTTAACCCTTTGCATTTGCTATGGTTTTAAATAAGGTTCAGATTTTTCTAAAAACTTTCTAAGCATTAGTAGGTATATTCTTAAATACATTGATATATCAATACAATTTTATATTTAATGAAAATTTTAAGCAATAAAAATTTCTCTAAATTTAGAAAATTATTTTAGAGAATTTAAATTTTAAATTAAACTGTAAGGTGATTAAGATTTATCAATCCATTGTTTTTATCAACTTATGTTAGCGATAAAAAATAAGATAAATAAATAACTTTTTACTCTCAAGCATTTACTTTGTAAAAGAACATTATAATCTCATAACATAGGGGAAAAATATAAGAAAATCATAAAAAATGGCAAAAATCAATGTTAAAAAGAAAATGTATTTACTGATTGCTGTAAGCTGAATGCAGAAATTGCATCTCTAGCACGAAATGAAGCTAAATACAACACATAAAAGAATGAAGAAAATATGAGTAAGTAATATTTCTTGTATTTCTGTTATTTGTAAAAAAAATTTAAAAAAAGAAGATTTATTCGAAACAGCTCTTCATCCAATAATCAGATTTTCTCAATTTACACCGAGAAAAAAGTATGGCTACCAGAATATGATAAAATTTAAAGTGTTTTTGGTTCTATAGGAGCACTAAAGAGCTCGGTAAAGTTTATAAAAACACTGATAATGATTTTGGTAAAATTTACAAAAAATTATAGTTACATAATTTGTGATTAAACTTGGTAAATGTGGTAAATTTTGGTAGTTTAATCACGATAACTTAAATAGCAGAGAAATCATATACTTGATTAAGTTTAACTTTCAATTTTGTGTTTTTTGATAAATGTGTGGTAATAAGATTTATAATTTTGAACACTAGAATAATTTTCAATCAAGTAAATTATTTAAATGACATATAATTTGGTTTCGTTAAACAAAGTTATGTCTTTTTGTGTGGCAAAAATGTCATTGCAGGCATTAAATTTGTATTACGTACGCATTTGTATTACGTACTGCTTAAGTATAGATGCGTATTTCCAAATTATGAGCGTGCTTTTATCTCGATTTAATTTCGTTTGTTACTTTTTTTTATGGACCTTTAAGAATATAGTCTGTAAAATATTGTCAAGGCAACGATTAAAAATTTGGAACTCTCTGGTATTTTTTCATCTTTTGCCTTTTATTTTTACTTTTACATTTATTTACTGCACTTTTTGCAGTATACTAGATACTAAATGCAAAAACCAAAAATTTTGCACATCCATCTAAATAATATTAATTTTAAAAACTGAAACATAAACGAGACTGCCGTTAAAAAGTACATTGATAGTTTTTTTTAAATGTTTGTTACTGGAAAACAATTCTACCGATTTGTTTGAAATAATGGCACTCGTTTTTTTAAACTATATGGTTTAAAGTTATTGCGAATTTAAATGTCTTAAAGTTATGAAGCGGATATTTCAAATGCAATCATAATACGAAGGAAAAAAGACATTGGACACTTTGAAACTTTGATATTTTCCACAGAAATAAGAAAATTTGAATCAATTTTTGCTAAATATATGCGATTATAAATATGCATTAATTATATGCAATTATAAATAGATTTTATTGATATTTTTTGTAATATATTACATTACTAGATTCATTAATAGATTATATTAATAGATTATTATTATTGTAATATTATATTAATAGATTTTGAGAGTAGATTATATGGCAATTATAAATAGATTATATAGATATAAGATTACAAATATTTATAAACAATATGCGATGCGAGAGAGTTGAGATGGCCTCACGGATAATTTGATTTACAAAAAGTAACATGGTGCAGGGGGAGGTGCCCTACTCTGTTGAAAAAATAATTCTTTACTTTTCAAAATAGTTATTAAAATGAAAGAGTTTTTTTTAAAATCAACACCAAGAACTGTTTTCTTTAATAGAGCGTGTAAATGAAAGCAAATACAATATCTTTTTCATTGACTCATTATAAAACCATAATGATCTTGTTAAATGTTAGCTTATAGAGAGCTCATTTTCACTGACTTATAATAAAGCTGTAATCTTGTAAACATAGAAAAGAATATTGAATAATTAACTACCTATATATCTTAAGTTTAATCTCAATATTTCGCTTAATGTTTGGATTAAATACTTGCTACAGTTACTATAGTTAAATTCCTCATAATTACAATAATTATTGTTCACCTTTTATAACAATGGTAAAACTTAATTTTTTTAAAAACTTTTTTAATCCTTTAAAATTGTTATCTTTAATGAAACTTAAAGAAATTAATAAATACAATGCTCCTTTTTATTGACTCATAGCTAAACTATTACAATCTAGCTTATTGTTAATTTATACAGAGCTCCTTTTCATCGACTTATGACAAAGCCATAATCATCTTTAAGTATATAAAATAGTATTGAATAATTCAGTACGCAAACATATTAAGCTGAATCTCAATATCTTGCTCATTGTTTGGGCCAAATACTCCCGATAGTTGCTATCGATGAATTCTCCATAGTTTCTAAAATTATTCTTCGTTTTTCAAAATAATAGTAAAATTCCATAACCGTAATACCATAATAATCTAGTTTATTGTTAATGTATATACAATGCCTATTTTCATTGCCTCAAGTTAAAACCATAATAATCTTATTTTTAGTTAATAAATACAATGCCTATTTTCATTGCCTCAAGTTAAAACCATAATAATCTTGTTTTTGGTTAATAAATACAATGCCTATTTTCATTGCCTCAAGTTAAAACCATAATAATCTTGTTTTTAGTTAATAAATACAATGCCTATTTTCATTGACACCCATCAAAACCATTATAATCTTTATTGTTAATAAATGAAATGCCTAGTTACATTGATTCCTTACAAAACCATAATAAACTTGTTTATTGTTAATAAATAAATTTTCTTTGATTCATGGCAAAATGAAAATAATCTTGTAAATATATAAAAGAGTATTGAATAATTCATAGCACTCATATCTCCCGCTTAGTCAATTTTCGATTGTCTGAAAAATCTCAATAATTTCAACGAAAGCTGATCACTGCGGTATGTTATATTTATTTTAAAAACTTTTCACTCAAATATCACAAACGAGTTTTGCTTTTATTTACAGCAAAAAATTTATTTCCCTGTAGTGATCTGAGTTGACGTTATTTGATATATTTTTGTTTCTTAAAAATAAGTTTAACTTATTTTCCGTGAAAAATCTCAGTAGCGATTAAATTAATTTCAAAACCTAAACGGATTATCAAAAAATTTCGCGATATTCATGAAAATGAATAATTCAGGGATTAAACTGAAGTTATTGCATAAACATGACTTATTTTATACATTGTGATAGTTTAAATCAATTAAAGTAGGAAAGAAATTTTGTTAGATGATAAATTTTTTGCTGAAAGAAGCGAATTTATAATACCTGTTAAAAACTATTTTCCTTCAAGCTATGCATTTTAATATTTTATGAGAAAAATATTTTAAATTTTTATTAAAAAAAGTAATAGCCGCGAGATACAAAATGGAACTATATTTTATTTAAGAAACAGTTCAATAAATTTATACCGTTAAAAATACTTCCCCGCTTTGTTTTCATAAATTGATTTAAGTACATCGTCACTGCTATATTTCCTTAAGATATTTTTAAAAGGTTATAAAAGTTCGAATATTTAAATTCGTCCTCTATTGTTTAAATCTCATAAAAGAAAATTAAATCAAAGGCTTCCTTCAGTTTTTCTATAATTATGAGGAAGAAATCATTGAATAAAAATGAGAAAATGGTGTTCTACTTACATTTTGTCTTTATTTTACTTTTTTTTAATAGAACAACAGAATAATAAATAGAACAAAAATCCCTTAGAGACGAATATTGAGGCAATGGCAGACCAAAATATATTCAATAAAAAATAAAAATGAAAATTGAGAAATAACAAAGTGTGTAAAACAGTTACCTCTTCGGGGCTTTTGTTGTACATTTAATGTCGAAAAAGATTCTGTTGGTTGGTAAGCGAATGAACTGTAAAAAATTTTGGATTAAGTTACGGTAAAAATTACCGTCACTGAGGTTGCCGGTGTTTTTTTTACCGTAAAATCAATTCTTACTGGAACATGCTACGGAGCAAAAAAATCTGATTTACCGTAATTTTTACAGCAATAATTACCAAAATAATCACCAAATCCCTCAAATTAAATAAATATTACTATAAATAGTTCAATATAATATTTTACGGTAACAATAAATTTTACGGTGAACTTTATTTTACATATGTTGCAAAGTACCACTACTTTATATCATAATATGATCCAGAATTCTTTATAGTGTGCTAATACCAACTGAAATTCTAGACTGCTCAACTAATATGCAAAAATAAATAAATAAAAAAATAATGAATAAAGATAGTAGCTAAAAGAAAAAGAATCAAGTTGCATATCAGTTTGACACTTGACCAGTAGTAAAGCTATTTTTAGTCGATTTTTGATTGATGAAATTGTTTTTGAGGGTCTGTTGAGTGCATTATTTTTAAAAGTAAGCACCACAAGGCCTTAAATTTTTAACACATAATTCAAAAGTAAACTAAAAATTGAAGAAAACCCTGATGTTCTAATTTCATTTCCCTAAACATCATTATTTTGTGCCACTACATTGTAAAAAATTCTACATAAAATTACAGAGAAATGTAACTTGGCTACCGGTACTTTTTACCATAAAATCTATTTTTACTGGAACATGTTACAAAACAGAAAATCTGATGTATCGTTTTTTAATGGTGCACCGGCGCCTTTCACCGTAATTTGATCTGGAATATTTTGCAGTGTATTTTTTTATTACTCATCTTAAAATTCTATTTTAACTTTTTTATACCTGAAGTTTTATAACAGCTGAAAAGTGTGCATAAATAGAATAGTTTAATAATAATCAATAAAGTAAAAAAAAATGATTTGTAAAATCTTTTCCACCAAATTTTAATCATTAATGTCCAGACTTACGATTCAAGACTGAAGATTGCAATACTAGATTGCAAGAAGATTGCAATACGAGTTTTTGTGGTTCTTACATGTGCAAATTATGTGATAAAGAAATGAGAAATACACTGTTCTTTTTAAATGTACTAACTTTAAAAATTTCAAAAACATCAATTCTAAAAAAATAAATATTTCCGCGGAGAAAAAAAAATTCTGGTAAAAATACCGTACTGTATGGTAACGACATTTCTGAAAAAAAAAATCATACTTCTGGTTATTAAAACCAAAATGCATGGTATTTAAATTTTTCATTTGGGAGTAGCTTACTGGAAATTCTTTTTACCATATATTAAGTAAAAAATATAAAATTGAAAAGAAAATTAAACAGAGTAAATGGTTCTAATACTAATGTATTATGATAAAAGTGTCAAATTTACCATTTTTACCAAATTTTATTACTTATTATGAAACAGCATTTTAATGGTATTACGATCAAAATATTTACCAAAATGCATCGGTAAAAATTACTGAGCTTTTTGATGTTTCCATAGAACCAGACATACGTTAAATTTTAATGTATTTTGGTAGTTTTAAACGCATTTTTTCTTAATGCAGACTGAAGCTCTGAGTCCCATTTTATTTAATTTACATCTCGTTCACTAAAATTATCTAAGATTCTGGACCTAATTACATGATAGATAAAAAACAATAAGAAATTACATCTGAATTATATAAAATCTTTTTGAGACGTTCCTCTCTGGCCTTTTTTGAGGGGCATACAGCTTATCTGACCTCCACACCGAAACTCTATTCCAATCAATCAGAAGAGCAAAGTTACAAAATGTAAAACTTCTTCTTCTTCTTCTTCAGCACGACAGCCCCTTACAGGCCTTGGCTGCCTCAACCACACGTAGCCTCCAACGCCTCCTGTCCATGGCGACTTTTTTCCAGTTGTTTATATTTAATATTTTTAGCAGTGTTATCCAGCCATCTAATTGGAGGTCTAAATGTAAAACTAACCAGAAAAATTTAAGATCAGAAAAAAGGTTGTGGTTTGCAGACAAGGGACAAAATAAAGATAAAGGTAATAAAATAATTAGTATAGGAGGAACAGTTATAAATAACAATTTCTAGCTTCAAAAATATCAATCGGAATAGTTTCGAATCCATGTTCAGAAATTTTGTTCATACCATGTTTCTCTTCGATAATGATTTGTTTGATTTAAATAATGTTTTTGTTTTTAATAAGGATTAAAAAATGTACTTTTTCTGCGCATATTGTTTTAATCAACGTGGTCCATCACAATTCCCCTTTTAATACATATAATTTCTGAAATGTTATGTCTTAATAAATTTAATTGTTTCCCTCTTACAATATTTCAAAATTAAAAATATTTCAATTAAAAGTTAGTGTGGACTGCAAAAGTTTAAGTAAAGTTTGTTATATGCTAAAACAAATAAATTCTCATGGCTGAGATGCGTTTAAATGGATAAAGAAGAAAACAAAAAAAAAGGTTGACGTGATAAATTCTTAGAAAAAATATGCTTTCCCAAGCAAACTTGCAAAAGAATTTCCTTTTTTGAGTATAGTATTGGAAAAACTGTCATGTAGGTCTAAATTTTGGGAAAATAAATCACGCTGGAGAATTTCCTGGTGGCCTTTTCCTTTCGGTTTGATTTAAATTTTCTGTATTCAAAATAGATTTTTATGCTTTGCCAACTATGTAATTTGAAAAAAAAGCAGAGGAGAAAAGTTTGAAGTTGTTGGAAAATCTTCGAATTACGTATGATCAAAAACACACAATTGATGTATATTTGTTTCACGCAGTTAATTAATTTATTTTATTTCTCTACGTGATTTTTGTTTTTGATTTAAACTGGAGTAGCTTTCCACTGCAAAAATACTCAAAATATTTCACTAAATGTATTGGTTTATTTTAAGAAGAAGTTATAATTTTTCAAAAAATGATAAATGATTACGAACTATTAAGAAGAAATAAATCTGACAACTTCCATAACTTCACACTTTTCATCAACAAATAAAACGATTTCATTTTGATTTCTGAAATGATTCTTAAACATACAAAAGGGTTTAGAGTTATTGCAAGTGCAATGTGGTTAAAAGAATTGTGCTACCATCTATATTTTGATATTAAATTAGTTTTAGTGAGTAAAACTTGAGTCGAAGTATATGAGAAAAGTGCTGGTAAGTTTTGTTCTGTTAAAAACAGAACAAAATTAAAATGATATTTACTTTACATTACTATACTATTTCTCTTTTTTAATGGGATTTGAACTCCGGGCTCCATGATACGACGCTTTTCCGTAAACAAAAAGCACAAACAAAGGCATGTAAATTGAATTAAAAAAATAAGATTTTGTATTGCATTTCAAACAATGATTAGTTAATGGCAAAAAGATTTTATTTGCGATCATTATGAAATGTTTCATCACAATGGTCTACAACGAAGACAAATTTTTGTCATTTTGAGATTGAGAAAAATTGTTGCACACACATTGTTGTGCAGCCATTTACAGCACTCATGTCAACTACAGCTCAAATAACAGCGTAGTAAAGCAAAACACAATAAAAGACTCAGGTGGTTCAATGAACTAACTCACAAGAAACTCGTAGATTAGAACACTGTTGGAGTCACAAGCAAAGACATTCTCTTATTTATATATTCTTGGCGACGAAACCCCGGAACTTTCGACATGATTCTAGACTATTTTCGTATTACTCCGTAAATCGTGGTCCCCGCTTTGAAACTTAAATTTTTAAGAACTATAATTTTGTCGTCAAACTGGATGCCAATTGTCGCCAAGTCGTTAATATTGTAGCTAAGTCTGCAAAAACGGACTGTAACTGAGCATTTAATAGAAAATTCAATAAGCGTTATTTCTTTTTTAAATAACGTTAAAATTACGCGATTTTCTTGCAATTCCTCATTTTGAATTTATTACTTAGGGTCCATCTGAGATATTTAGCCAATAAAGCTAAGAATATTTAGAAAATTACACAAGTATTTACGAATTTGTAATCACTAGATATTTGTACAAAATTGAATGCTTAGAATAGTAAGTATTTGTGTATGTTTAAAATATGTTAGTACTAGCTGAATACTCGTTCTTTCTACGACAGTGAGCTATTGCTAATTCTATGCAAAAGTTAATAATCAATAAACAGACATTATTTGAGGCATATACAGACAAAAATTAAAAAAAAAAAACTTTAAACACTTAAATATACTTATTTATTTGCTATTTGTTCCACTTTCCGGCGGCTTTGCATTATTAAATTTATCAAAACACTAATTTAGAAGTTCATCTCATCAAAATACAGATTTACTGTAAATATCATTTGGCATGATTATATTGTTTGCGGTCAACTCATATTTACGATAGTCAAAATTTTCCACAATCTAGTAATTTATTCAGTGCACATTAATTTTGGGGTTCATAAAAAATCTATTATCGAAGCACCTATAGAAAATATATTTGCTTCTTCGGTATTTATTGCCACAATACCAGTAGTATTTACTATTAAAATTAAAAAACTATCATCACGGGCGTCATTAATAGTTTGGCGATTTTTTGCGGTTTCCCGTTACAAATAAGTAATTATTGTCCACCAATGAAAATTAAAAAAAAAAAAAAAATGACTTAGTAAAAAATTTTTTTTTCATGTTACCTTTGACTTTAGGTTGTTCAGTTTTATAGAAGAAGAATAATGAAAAACCTTTAAGGTGTAACTGTTAAGAAAATAAACCCGTGGTTTTAGATAATTTTAGCAACATTAATTCGGTTAGGCTAACTGTGGGAGGCTCTTGAGGTCTTCCCCTCCATGTTGCACAAATGCGGATTAGTTCCATCTAAAAGTCCTCCACGAAGGCAAATTTCTTCCAGTACTTGGAACCAGGAGTTCTCTTGTCTTCTGGTTTGGGTACAAAATTGAAAGGATACGGTTTGAACGTTAGTTGTCGTAAGCCCGAAAATTGGGTCGGCTGTTCAGTGGCGGTTATAAAATAAAATAACTACTGCTAACTCCCCCCCCCCCAAAAAAAATGTTCCCATTCTTCTAGGCGTTTCTCCGGAATGATCTAATTGAAAGTTTTGGAAGATTATTTGCATCCCGCCCTAAAAATTCTCTTTTCAACCACTTTCCAAATTTTTGAACGATAACAAAAATGGTTCTAGAGTAGTGAAAGAGATTCACGGAGAGATAAACTATTCTTATGTTTATTATTATTAATATTACTTTTATTATAGATACATAAATTTATGCATAGAATTGTTGGTTTGAAAATTGTCAGTTCGATAGATAAAGGAACACATATTTTTGGAAAATTGAAAATGCTTTCAAAACAAAACTTAGTTTGTTTGTGCTGTATGATTGATTTAAAAATAAATGACCACCAAATTACTTATTAACAAATGCATTAAAAGTGTAAAAAATTTTAAAATATGTTAATTTGCAACTATGGTTGTTTTATAGTCAAAACATTAACCTAAACAGTACCAAACTTCCACCTAAAACATGATTTTCAATTCCTCAGGGAGCAATTTTAAGTTCTTTTATCTGCGTAACATAATTTAAATTGAATGTACAGTTCGCAAAAAATAAAAAATAAAACGAATCACCCTGAATATCTTTCGTTCTAATGATCGGATTTTCACGAACTAAGTGTCAATCTTAATGGTTCCTAGGAGTGACCTCAAATATGCTATTTAATTAGTGCTAACTATTAATTAAGTTACGAAATCAGACACAAAAACGTACTTTCTCTGAATAAACATGCATTTTTTGTTACATATTTGGATTCTTGACCTTCAAAATATAGGGGGTAGCCGCAATCTGGGAAATATGGTCCCCATAGTTTGGCTGGGAGAGCGATCCAAAGTTCGATTTTTTCGACCCTTCCTAAATAATGTAATAAAAGTAATAAATATTTACTAAAAATTATTTTTTGCATAGGAATATATTTGAATAGGTAAATTTTAAAATTGTGTGCAAAAATTTTTCAAATTGCTTAAAGAGTTTTTGAGATATAGCTAAAAATACACATAAAGTAAAATTAACATTAAGGGATCCAAATTTTGGAGCGCTCTTTCGGTCTAACTAATGGGATCATATTTACCCGACTGCAGCTACCCCCTATATTTTTGAGATCAGAAAGCCAAATCCGAGGAAAAATTGTATGTTTATTCAGAGAAAGTACGTTTTGTGTGTTATTACGAAACTTAAATTATTGTCCTCCCAGATTAATTAGCATATTTGAGGGCACCCCTTGAAACCATTAAGATTGAATCCTAGAACGCGAAAATCTGATCATTAGATCTAAAGTTAATCAGAGTGGTTCGAATTTTGCTCACTGTATATCATTTAGGTTATTATTAGTTCCTGAAATGTTTCGAATGAAAGATTTAATTTTCATTTCTTTTCTGAATTTAGCACTAAAATAACTGTTCAAGTGAAAAAAAAACTTGTACTTTAATCCTCGATTCCAAAGCGTTTAATTTTTTTTGGCAAAATGTTAAGTTTTACCAGATTTCTCTCTTGAGAATTAACTTAAATTAAATTTCGTGAAAAGCTTTTCATATTTAAATATTTGAATCGAAAATTTACTAGCGGGTAAAAAAAATTAAATAAAGGAATTAAAAGATGAAATATGTCGACTTATACTGCAAAGAAATGTATTTAGGTGAAATTAATTTTGAGAAATTGAATTTTTGTATCTTTTTACTCTTAGAAAATTGTGTTATTTAAGCTTAATGAAAATGAAATAGTTACGCTATTAGTCTCTTTTTTAATAATTAGAGCTCTTTGAATTTTCTTAATTAAACAAAATTTATGTTAAAGTTTAAAAATGGAAGCAGTTACAGCAAAGGAAATAAATTCTAAAACTACACAGTATTATTTAAGTTTTTAATTAATGTATTAGAATGTGACACTTATTACACAAAGGTGGTTATTATTATATTATTCACTATTTAATTAATAATATTATATGTCTGCCTTAATATACATAGTAATAAAATATTTATTATTCATTAATTATTTTTTAGCCTATATATTTATTTAAGTATTTAGTTAATTATTAAACTTTAGGTTTATGGTAAAGTTCTCATTCCTATCAATCAAAGAGTATGAAGTTATGAAAAATTATTAAAAAAAATGAAGAAAAATTAAGTGCAAAGTTATTAATATATATTCATAAAATTATAATTTTTTTTTCAGTAAACTTGTATATTTGGGCTATTGTAAATTCAATTAGCTTTCCTTTTTGAGGTCTTTGGAGCTGCAGTAATAATGCTTCTTTAATGATTCTTGATTGATTATCTTCTTTACCAATTTATTTTTAATTGCAACTTAGATCATAGTTATTTGATCATAGTGAATTACTATAGCTGCATGTAAATGGTTTTGGGTAAAATTGCCTTGTATTACATGTTAACTTATCTTTAGAAAAAGTTTTTAATACTCTGAAAAAACCTTTTCGAGTTAGGAAGCAATTGATGACAACCAACATTCGCGTCTATACTCTTTTTTGCCTTCATTTTATATGTGTTTGAATTTTATGTGTTTGCTGTTATATGTAAAATTTACGGCATTCTGTTAAAAACAGTTTTAAATCGTAACTTATATTACAAAAATACTACAAAATATTAAAATATTCATTTTCTTTGAAGAAATGTATGCTTATTTCATTTAATTTATGCACACAGAAAAAATTCTGGGAAAATTACAGCAGTATGTCAATTATAGTATAGAAATTATATTTCTGATAAAAATACCATAATTTTGGTTACAACAACAATACCATAATAAAACAAACATTTACGGTATTTAAACCATTCATTAGGTAGTTTTTCCGCTCATATATTAAGTAAGGTTTAGTAGAGTGATAGTTAAGGTTTACCGGAGATTCTGGTTTTCTAAGTTATAGTCCTTACTACTAAAAAATTAAGTGAAAAATCATAACTAAAGAATAAATTTAACCGAATAAATACAGCTTTCGTTCAGCTATTTATTTGGTTAAAGTTAACCCAATAGATGATTTTATGCCATGTTCTGAAGATATCATAATAAAATTACGAAATTTTATCATATTAACCAAATTTTTATCGCATATTATAAATCCATATTTTATTGTTAATTTAACCAAAATCATTACCAAAGCACACCGGTAAAAATAACCGATCTTTTTGGTACTCCTATAAAGCCAAAAACACGGCAAATTTTACAATATTACGGTAGTTTTAACCATACTTTTTTCTCAGTGTAACATATTGTCGATGTTGTGATATCCATATTCTTACAGAAAAGAATTTAAATAAATATTTAGTAGAGATATTAAAATTTTTTATATTGTGAAAGCAGACAACTTTGTTAATTGAATTCTACAGCATTTTTGTTATAGTTACATAATGTAAATTTCTTTTCATGCATAAATTACTTGTCAAATCATAAAACGAATGCATCTGAATATTACATGCAAATTAGTATTATTTGAAATATACTGCAAGGCTGCATATATGATGTCGACACAAATACAAAAATCCAAGACTAAAAGCTCATTAAACGATGTTTTGTTGACCGAATTTAAATTTAATACTATGTATTTTAGATTTATTTTTATGCAACTACTTTAAGAGCAGTACTTAATGTATTTTTTTAATCTTATGTTTAAAATCCTTTATAATCCATAACAAGGAAATATAATTTTTTAATGCTTCTAAAGTTATACAATGCTTAAAACAATAAAAATTAGTAAAATCCGTTAAGAGGATTATATTCGACCGCAGCCTTTTATAAGAGGCAGAGGGATTAAGAATAATTATTCAAACTTAGTTTCGCGTTTTTTCAAGTAATATTAGTGACATCATACATAATTTCAACAAAAAAGAGAATTAATAGGGCTAATCCTGCGCTTGTATACCGGAACAAAATTATATTCATTAAGAAGGGATTAATTCTAGGGCAAATTGATATTTGCAGATATATAAAGTGTTTTGTTGTAGTTGTTTTTATTTTAAATACATTCGTTACTTTTAGTTTTTCTCAATAGTAAAAAGCAGTAATTGGAAAAAATGTGATTTCTTTAATTTATGATTATTATTTTAAATCTTCAGGAATGGAAAGCTTTATATTTTAGTGCTAATAATCCGCAATAAAAATACATTTCAATGTATATTCATTGAGCATAATGACATGAAATGTTATAGAGATGCTAATCTACGTAGAAGAATGAAACTTAAATAAAAGAATGGAATATTTACGGAAAATTACGCTAAATGCATACAAATAGTTTATAAAACTTTTGGAAATCATGAATTTAAAAGATTTAAATAAACACTCTAATATTTTAAATTCAGTTTTATACCTACTTTGGTTTAAATTGTTTTGCTAGTATTACTTATATATATATATATATATATACATACATACATACATGTATATTTATATGCATATATATATGTATATATATAACCAGTAGAACACCGAGTCAAGCATCACTGGTTGAGGTCAGGGTGGCCACTTTGATCAGCCTGCGTAGGTACCGAAGGTGCGCGGTATCGATTCTCATTAAACTGTTTGACAGTTAAGTACTCGACTTCGGTCAGTTCGTCGGGCTACCAAAGCAAGGGAGCCATACCCTCTACAGAGGAATCATCGAAATTGCGAGTCCTGTCTTCGGATCATCCCAAAGAATGTTTCCCAGACCGTCGCCAAGCCCATTGTGCCGTTTTAGTACTACGTAAAAAAAGTACTTACCTACCTATCGAGTAGATTATAGGGTTTTATCGGATAATATCTTAGATTTGTAGGACCGGTAGGTAATATGCAAGAATCGTAAGGTATTCAAAAATTAAAGAAAATGGTTTCAAAATTGTAAAAAATAGGATAAGGATTTCTTTTCATTAGCTTCAATCTTAAAATTACGGAGCGAAAAGCATTAACGATCTCTAAGATTTTGTTACTGGATTTATTTATTTGGAGATATTAAGCGTAGTAGTCAAGACTAATTCACTAAAATACATCTTATTTTCTTACTTCTGTTACCTAATTTTAAAATTGTTTTAGGACTTCGAGATCCTTTATATGTCAATACGTATTGTTGAAAAGTAATCTTTTTAACTGCGATTTTACGTGGCCATCTTTTCTAAAGTTGATGATCAGATAGCCCTTCGAATTTATAACGTCAACCCACTATAATACTCCTTTTCTTTTACTCAGGTACAACGATTTGAATAAGTATATGCTTTCAAAGTCCAGCAAAGTTAAAATAACTTACGCATTAAAAAAAATAGAATACTTTATTTACAAAAAATATTTGACCCCTAAGTAAAATCATTACATTGAAAACTTCTTGCGACTCCTGAAGTTAACATTAATCTAAAAATAATCTAGGCCTTGAGATGAAAATATATGAAATTAAAATATGCTTGAAAAAAGTGTCCTTTATAATGTAAGAAAGTTGAAAGCTACCAAAAAGGCAAATGGTTTCTCATTATTTTTTTGGTGAAATCAAGCTCATCATGGATCAATGAGCTTTGAGCTGGAGCTCATGGATGGTCGTTGAAACTGGTCTTCGAGCTGCAACTGAGCATCAAAGAGCATCCTGTGTTATAAGAAGAAGATCAGAGAATATTGTAGGTCATTCCAATGCTTGAATATCCTCCGATTGGAAATATTCGTCCACAAACTAAGCTCCGTGTGAACGGGCGTTATCTTCCATAAAGTTGATATTTGGAAGATGAAAAAGAACTGATCACTTAATCAATAATTTATGCAACTTTGGCACAGTTATGTGTCTTTTGTCTGGTACGAAAATAATCTCATTGAATTTTATGATGTTTAATAAACTTTAGAAGGGTTGGATGAATGTTGTATAAGAACCGTCGTGGCTCGAGAGATTGAGCTTTCGCCTTTCAATGAGGTGAATTCGAATTCCAGCGATGGCTGTTCGATACGAACTCCTCACGCGGCTCGTCCTGCTCATAGTTCTGACGTAAAACATCGGCAGTTGTAGACGGATCATGGGTTAAAGTCCCTTTATTGGCAGGACTAACTATGGAAGGTTCTCATGGTCTTCCCCTCCATGAAACGCAATTGCGGGTTAATACCATCAAAAAGTCTCCACCAAGGCATATTTCTCCCAATACTTCAACCAGGAGTTGCCTTTACTTCTGCATAGGGTTTAAAATTGCAAGGCTACGGAGTTGAAGTAGTAGTAAACCCAAAATTAGGTCGGCTGTTCAACGACGATAAAAAAAAAATTAAAAATAAAAGGATGTATAAAAAATATTTCATTTCATTAGACAGAAAAATAATTGGTTTGATGAAAATGTACTGTCATATGTCATCAAAATATATTGTCATTGCTTAAAAATACATTGTTTTTAATTGGAGAAATATAAAACTAATATGTATTCGGGGAATTGAAATAGTTCATGTAATTACCCCATACCGAAAGCTATTTTTAAAGATGTAACATCCTAGTAATTTCCTTGTTCAGTTTTGCTTCCGCAAAAAACACTGACAAAGAATACGCTTAAATTACGAATAAATAATTTTTCAATTAGGGTCTTCATATCTTTTGCCTTCGGGGTAGTAATATTTCATTTCGCATCATTTTTGATTGTATTAAGTCACTTAAACCTTTCTTCTTAAATTGAGGTATCCTCGAACAAAAACGTATAATTAACTTTTGGCTTATCATTTTAATGAGAATTTAGCTTTCAATTACTGAAAGCTTTGTTCAGCAAGTAAAGCAATAGTCTATTTTTAAAAATATTCAATCGAATGCCGCCTCGAGATTATTTCATTTTCATTTGTGATTTTAATTATGAGGTATTCTCTAGAAATGCATATTTGAAATCGATGTTTGAGATTTATTATTTTTTATTTTGTTTAGTGGCTAAAAGAGTGGACTTTAAATGTTAAAAATTAAAGCAGTGTTGATGCAATTTGTGTTTTCTCAACATGTTTGTGATCTTAATTATGGATTATAAAAATTAAAAAAAAGTGTATTAAAAATAATTATATTTATAATTTAAAATTTTAACATACTATAGAGGTATAAATCATGCGACTAGTATCAAAATAATTAAAAGATGCTTTGCACGGCATAGGTTTACTCGATTAATAAAAATAATAATAATTTTTTTTCAATATTATGTAAATATTTGAATAAAAAATTGTTCCATTTTAGACTTTAGAGACTTTACTGAAAGTTCGCTCGATACTAAGATCTTTTATTCGACCTTAAATTAACTACTTTTTTTCTAATAAATATTAAATGAACATGCAAACTTAAAATGCTACACACGAATTTTAATATTTTGTTTAGTTTTTCTGGATTTTCACGTAATGCCATATCTTGTTCTTTTGGGAGATTTAAATGAACATTGAAGATTATTCAGAATGAAAATATTTTCAAAAGTTTTTAAAGATCCGATATAAAATTTGATATAAACTACTTCAAACGAAAAAAAAAAGAATTATGTGAGTAAGAAAAAATCATTGTACGTACTACATTCCATAATTTCATCAATTTGTTTTGAACTATGCGAAATATGTGAATATTTTTCTATAAATATTTTTAACCCCTCTAAAGGTAGAATAGTGTGTTTTTACTTATATCGAATGTAACTAATCTTACACTGAGAAAAAAAATATAATCAAAACTACAAGTATGTGATAAAATGTAGCGTATTTCTATGAGAATACCAAAATGTTCAGTAATTATTAGTGAATGTTCTTTGTTTAAATCAACAATGAAATACCTTCTTATAATATGTGATGAAGTTTGGTAAGTGAGGTAAAATTTTTATCATGATGCCTGAGAACATAGCATAAGAACCACTTATTAGGTTAAATTTACTTTTCAGTTTTGCATTTGTTTCAATTCCTACTATTAGTGCACACTTTCGCTATATATATTTATATATCTTGTTAGTTGTTGTAGTTGTGGTTAATTTACGTCGCATTAGAACTGCACAATGGGCTATTGGCGACGGTCTGGTAAGCATCCCTGAGGATGATCCGAAGACATGCCATCACAATTTTGATCCTCTGCAGATGGGATGGCACCGACGACCTGCACGCGAAGTCGAGCACTTTACGGTGGAACAGTTTAACGAGGACCCATACCGCACACCCTCGGTCCCTACGAAGACTGATCCAAGTGGTCACCCACCCGCACAGTGACCATAGCCAGTGATTGCTTGACTTCGATGATCTGCTGGGTACACTATAAGCGATTCAGTTTTTCACATATTTTAAAAATAACATCAGTGATAATTTCTAACTTATAGCTCTATTTGAGCAAAAAAATATTTTATTGTGCACATTTAAATATTTAATTATTTTATATTCGTGAATAGTGGATGACGCTTGATGTTAATACAGTTTTTTTCAAATATAATTAATTAATTAAATTTAATTAATTAATTTATGTCTTATATGGGATAAAAAAGAAAAAATTTCTTTTTTAATAAAAAGTAACAAAAATTTTTTTTCCTTGTTGACCTGAGCAGAAATTGACTTTAAAATTTTTTTTAATTTAATTTGTTATTAAATTTATTGTAATAAGAAGTATAATTTTGTAAACCAGTTCCGGTAAACCGTTACCATATGAACGGAAAAAATTATCGAATGAATGGTTTAAATACCGTATATTTTGGCTTTATTATGTTTTTTTATTTACCACTAATGTCATTACCAATCAGTACGGTAACTTTATCAGAATATTTTCGGTCGTATAATGAAATAAAGGTTTAAATTGATTTTTTTTTTCATATAGGTCTTCATAGATTACATTACTAATAAGATCTGGCGTTTCCAGAAGAGGCAATTATGCGGCTCATTAGTTTCGTTTACGTAACTCACAAAACGAACTAAATCTGTTCGTTGACTATTAAAATAAACTGCATGAGTTGCTTAAGTATCTCGCGAAGTAATTTAATATCAGTCTTTCACTACATTATCTTTTACAAACTCTGTTACACAGACTCTTATTAACTCGACCTAATTTAACAAACCTTAACTTGACTTAGGGTAATTTGCCAGTCTCTCTCATAAAGTTGTAATCCTTTTATCTGTGACATAATTAACTATTAAAAAAAGGCAATGCAGTATGAGTACATACTTTTCTACTATTCTTGCTTAGTATTTTTACAAGTGCATTTAAAGTTGATGCTAGATAATTTAGATGCTCCCTTTAAAATAGTCTTGTGCTCAATAATTTTAAAGGTAATTCGAAGAATATCAAAGAAAATTTTGAACGAGTTCTAAAGATATACAACTTGTAAAATCAAGGAAAGTTAGATGTTCACTCTAAAGTATAGTATAATCACTTTTTTTTAATTATTTATGAAGCTTTTAAATTTCAAGATTTATAAAAGAGGAGGAAATATTCAAAATATTCAAATACTTGAAAATATTCAAATAATAGGATGCATGGTCACGTAATTTAATTAGAATAATTATATGTAATAAACTTCATAGATATAACTATAAAAGAAATAAAAAATCATGGTTTATTTGCAATGTGAAAAAAGTATGGTTAAATCTACCACAATATTGTAAAATTTACAGTGTTTTTGGATCTATGGGAACACAAAAAACTCCGTAATTTTTACCGATGCTCTTTGGTGATGATTTTGATAAAAACCAAGATAAAATATCGCTTTATAATATGTGATGAAATTTGGTAAATGCGATAAAGTTAGCTAATTTTTATCATGATACCTTAGAGCACGACATAAAAACCACCCTTTATTTGATCAAATTTTATTTGATTACCTTTCAGTTTTGAATTTTTTATTATATACGGGGTAATAAGATATATTATTTTGAAAACCAGATTTTCCATTATGCCATTATCATATGAACGGAAAAATTACTAAATGAGTTATTCAAATACCGTTATTCAAGCCGTTTTCATATGAATGGAAAAATTAATATATAAATGGCTTAAATTCCCGATATATTGTTTTTTTGTTAAGTTTTTTTCTCTCCAAAAATGTCGTTATCAGGCCAAACAGTTATTTTACCAGAATTGTTTCTGCATGTGGGTATATTTAGATATTTGGATATACGAATTTTAAATATTCGTTGTATAAAGTAACCGAATTAAGCGAACTCGAGGAACAATAAGATACATATTTTTAATTTAACTATACATAATTTAATTTAACTATGCATAATATAAGATACATATTTTTAATTTAAACTATATTATTAAAATAATGGTTAACGATACAAATTAAAATATCCACTTAAAATTTTTACAACAATATTAAATTGAGACTAAATTCATATTAAATTGATACATACATATTGTTGAAAGACGCTAACTTAAGTCAACATTTTCTATCATCAGAGTATCATATGCTGTTTATAAGCCTATATTATAATTTTTGATTTACCTAGATTAATAGTTCGCTATGTTACAGTTATTATCTAAAAAATGTTATTGGTAAAATACATTTTACTTGTTACACCAAAAACATAATACGTTTTATAATTAATACGCATTAATATATATAATTAATACACATTTATAATTATACATAATACGTTTTATAATTTATAATTAATTTAATAAATGAATGCTTATTAAAGCTTATTAAGTAAGTATTATACTTAAATAAAAAACTTTAAATGGGAACTTTATTTTCCCACTGATAGCATTTTAAACTAAAATTAAAATTATTCTCATTTAATGTGTCAAAAATAATTAAAATTAATAATATTTTACAGCACTAAAAACATGAAGGAAGACTTTTTGTTTGTTCTTTAAACAATGTGCCTGGTGTTGTTTGAAAGTGAAATATTTACATACGAGTTGTTTGTTTTCTCTTCACAGATATAAATCAATGCCGTGATTATTACTTATTTTTGTTAATTTTAAATGAAATAAGTGTTTATTTTAAAAGTGTTACTTCTTTTGTAAATTAAACAAAATCATCAAACAAACAAAAAATGTCTGTGTGATATATTTTTCCATAAATGATTTTTTTTTGCATTTTTAATTGTTTATACAAAAAGTAAAGCCCTTTAAATGTTAAACATCGTAGTTGTTGTATGTTTGTTTACTTATAATACCAAAAGTCCCTTAAACCTGCAAAGAAGAGCTTAATTTATTCTGTTATATTTGTACGTTTTTAAAATATTAATTCTAAAATAAACACAAAGATTTAACATGTAGATCTTTTTAAGAAAAGTATAAAATATCTAAGAATTTATTTAACACAAAGAAAGCTATTTACATCTCAGATAGGGATTTCAGTGATTTTTTGAATAAATCTGAAAAGAGCAACTAGCAAATAAATTTGTCAAAAAAATCAATATTTATCAATTATGTGTATAAGTTTTAAAACATAATTTAAAGCATTTAATGTTAAGATATTATTTTTTTTATTACATCTTACTGTGTATAAAATAGGACATTGCCACCTAGTTTTGAAAAGATGTATTCGTATAATAAAAATAATTTTCCTGATAAGGATATTTTACTTTAAAACGCCCCAAATTTGAAGTTTACGACAATTAATGTTCAACTCCGTAGCCTTGAACCCAATCCAGAAGACAGGGAAACTCCTGGATTAAACATTATGACAAACTAGCTTTCGATGAGGATCTTGAATGAAAACTCACTTTTGCATTACATGGAGAAGAAAACGATGAAAACCACCCATGGTTAGCTTGGTGGAAGGGAATTTTAACCTTTGATCTGTCTACCACTGAGGATATTTTATATCAGCACTGTGTTCTGTGCGAGCCGGGAGCAGAATTCGTATCGACCAGCTAATGCTGGGATATGAACCTGGGTCGCCTCATTGGGAGGCAAAAGCCCTATCCATTGAGCCCCCACGGCTCTCTGAGAAGGATGGGGATTTTTTTGGTGTTCATGACAGCATTAATATTTTACCAACTTGTAATGTACATCATATTCAGTCCAAAGAGTGAAATATAAGCTAGTTATTTGAATCACCAGTACTTTTCTTGCCACCTAAATTCAGCTTTAGTTATAACAATTACTTCAGGTGTAATTAGGTATACCACGTCAAGAATAATAGATATAAGAAGCTCATTTGAAACCTATATTTAATTCAACAATCCAGAATAAAATAATTAAAATAA
Organism: Parasteatoda tepidariorum; assembly: GCF_982258835.1. Classification (NCBI taxonomy): domain Eukaryota; kingdom Metazoa; phylum Arthropoda; class Arachnida; order Araneae; family Theridiidae; genus Parasteatoda; species Parasteatoda tepidariorum. The sequence goes on along the minus strand of NC_141763.1, from coordinate 56,190,553 downwards.
CAGGTATTTGAGGGGAAAAAGTTCATGGCAAAGATTGGAAAATTTCGGACATTACTGCTTCTTGAGCATATGTAGGATTGCCGCTGTTAGCTGGTGTCTGAGCAAGTCAGATAAAAGTTTGAGGGATCAAAAAACTGGTTGACACATATTTCATGCAATCATGTCACTTGAAAGATTTTTTAAAACTTCTCGAATCATTTGTTTGGATAATAAATCAACTCTACAAAGAAGAAACGCAGAGATAAACTTGCTGCTGTTCGAAGTAAGAAAGGAAAAATGGTTCGAAATCCTGCCAAAACAGTACTATCTTGACAAAATCATGAAACTAGACAAACAAATAGTTTTGTTTAGTTAGGTTTTTCGATAAGACGATGTCCATTTAAGTTAAGCATGCCAAGTAAACCAGCCATATGGAATAAATGTGAAATAACGATTTGAACTTTAAGTGATAGTTCTTTTGTTAAAAGAATCAGGCCCAAAGACACGAGACTTGTAAGTGACCTGACATATGAACTTAAAGAACATCAATGTTACATGGGATAACTTTTTCACTTCATACAACTTAAAGACAACTTCTTCTAAAACACTACGCTTGGAGTTCTTAGAAACGAAAGCTGGAACTCTCCAAACACGAAACAAATAAAGACGGTTACAGTTCAAACTTTTACTGATGATTCCACTATTGTGAATTTCTGAACGAAAAAAAAAAACATTATTCTTTTAAGTACTAAGCATCACGGTGAATCAATTAGTAATGGACCAGACAAGAAGCGGGATATGATATTGGATTATATTACCAATACAAGATCTGAGGATACTTTTGATCGACTTTTGAATGTCTATGCTTGTAAAAGAAAAACAATAGCTGGCCGATGATTATATTTCATAATGTGCTTGATTGGTCAGCTTAAAATGGATTTATTTTTTGAACAAGATCAACTATCAATTGGAATTAAAACAAATTGACAAAAAGAAGGCTCCTTTTAAAACAAATAGGCAAAGAGTTAGTTTGGCAGTAAATTCAAGCTAAGGCAGTGCCACCCCAGAAATATAAATTTAAAAAAAAAAAAAAAGAAAAAAAAACCCTACAAGATAAAGGGAAAAGTGAATCAATATCCAATCCCAATGCAACCTTCAGTTATAAGCGAGCTTTGTGTAGATTTTGTTCCTCCATTAATGATCATAAAAGAAATGTAATTTAGACAAAAATTTCATTTTATAATGCAGCCGCCGTTGAACAGCTGACCCGAATTTGAGTTTACGACTACAAAGGTTCAACTCCGTAACCTTGTAATTTTGAACCTAATACACTAGACAAGGGAACTCCTGAATCAATCTTCTCAGAGGTATTGATTTGCTTCGAGAACTCAAAGGACTTTGTGATCCCGACAGATTTAACGTGCGCCAGTCACTATTTAATACACGGGTATTCTTCGGCTGGTAGGATTAGAATTCCTGTTTCCAATGCCCTACCAACCAGGCTATTCTGGCCTCTTTATACATAGATTGTGAAAAAACACAGATTTTTTACATTGTAAAGTTATAAAAAAATATTTATCAAATGCATTTGAAAGAACTTTAATGCATGTTTTTATCGCCCAAATTGTAAATAAAAAGAGATGAGATTTTAAACTTTGTCGTTATCATATTTATACTCCTTATAATATATTTCTATAATTAAAGTGATTTTTGATTAACAAAAAATGCTCTTTACATGTCTATATATTAAATATGATAAAACGAAGGAAAATATTAACTCCTGTTTTCCTCATTCTCTCTTCGGGTCACATTAACCTGAACAGACAAGTGCGTAATAAATATGCGAACAGAACAGCAAGTTTAAAGATCGTAATGCATAGATAGTTTTTACAGTCTTCCTACTAAGACTTTTTGACTTTTTGAAAGGATACTTCTTATGCGACTTCCAACAAGGTTGCGTTAAAGGTTTAACGCTACATTTTTATTGGCCGGGAAATCACGTGGTAGGATCCAGTTTTCCCTCATTCATTTCCGTATTGTTTTGGTTCTCACTAGTATAAAAGTCATAAAAGTATTGTTTTTCTATAAATATTTTAGTTTGATTTGATACACATATAATTTAATAGGGTAGTATTTTTTATTTTCAAACTTAGTGGATAACATGTGTAAAAAATGAGTGAAAACAATCCCACGGACAATGCGACGGATTTAAGGTTATGTCAAGGTACGTCTCTTGTGAATGTCAATTGATTGTTAGGTTTTCTCTTTTGTAATTGTCATTTATATTTCCCCAAATGCAGCCATGAGGGATATTAAATTATTTATTGCAAAATCTTTATTGCCACTATCCACTGCAGGTTCACAAGCTCTGGCAGACGTTACTGGTGAAGAAATTGATTATTGTGAGCGGCCTGTGATCCTAGCAGGAGATCTTAATGTGAATTTCTCGTTACCCGAAGCTGAAACCTTCCTTAAAGACAAATTTGGATTGGAAATGATAAATGGTAGGAATGATCCAACAACCAAAGGGGGAACTACCATTGATGCTGTTTTTGCAAGAAATATTGAAAAAATAGAACTTAAGCACTTCGTATCTTACTTTAGTTATCATAATACCATTGTAAATGTTATAGATTTGGACATTTCTCCACTCGAAAATGATAATTAAAAGATGCGATCAATTGTGAATTGTAAGCAATGTTAATAAAGTTTGTCTTAAAGAAACAATATGATTTCACTAAAAATCAATTTCTACCCCTTCCTATTTTCATTTCCACATTACGAAATTTCATTTCTTCCGCGCGGAGGGACTCCACACATTATTTTTTTCTTTATTAAGAGTTTTGGACAAGAGTTCGAATCTCAGTGACAGAAAAACAAAAGTGTAGCAGAAAGAAATATATTTTTGCCGGTTGAAGGGAGCTGATTGTCATATCAACGTCTAGTACAGGAGACAGAGATTTGAATACCAGTGAACAAACAGCGCAATTTAAAGTTTGCTGTGTAAAACTTTTTTTTATTACTGTATCCTGGGATGGTCATCACCATCGATTTTTGGCGATATATCTCGTATCATGTATTGGTTAGGGCGTCACTGATGAGTTTCTGTGACATGATGAGTTTCTCGTACCATGTTCTGGTTAGGACGTTGTTGATGAGTTTCTGTGATATGTTTCGTACCATGTACTGGTTACGACGTCGTTGACGAGAATTGGTAATCTGTATAGTTTAAAGTATTGGTCAGGACATTTCCGAGTTTCAGTGATGTGCTGATTAAGATATCGCTGACGAGTTTCGGCGGTATGTCTTGCACCATGTACTGGTTAGGATATCGCCATCGAGTTAAGGTGATATGTCTCATGCCATTCACTGGTAAGGACGTCGCTGCTGAGTTTAAGAGAGAGAATACGAACACAATGTAAAAGTGGGATATTCATTTATCAATTTAGCATGATTCGACGTTTCATAAATGGAATGTAGTTATAAGTTTAATCGTAATTTAAACATTTCTTACGAATAATTGATTAAAATTTTTGAATGAAAGTTTTTTGAATAAAATAAAAGGTCGAGGAATATTGGTTTTAAAAAAACTAATAAATTGTATATTGTAAGACATAGATAAAAAAGACGTTTACATGCAGAAAAAATTCTGGTAAAATTAGAATTATATATAGTTATAACTTTTCTGGTAAACATAATTATGGTTGATAAAACTATAACATGCGATATTTGAATAACTCATTTAGTAATTTTTTCTTTCATATGATAATGGTATACTGGAAAATCTGGTTTTTAAAATTACAGATCTCATTGCCCCTCATTTAGTAAAAAATACAAAACTGAAAATTAAATTTAATCATATGAGTGATTTTTATGCTATGATTTAAGCTATCATAATAAAATTACCAAATTTTAACATGTTTACGGAATTTTATCATGTCAAATTTTATCACACATTATAAAACCATATTTTCTTGTTCATTTCACTAAAATCATTGCTTAAGCTCTCCGATAAAAATTACCGAGTTTTTTGGTGTTCTCATTGAGGTATAAACATTGTAAATTTCACCATATTCTGGTAGCTTGGACCATATTTTCTTTATCAACGTCGAAATACTTTTTTGCATTAAAAATAGTATAAATATATATTTTTTGCGATTCAGATATCATTTCAGATGCGACGAATTACTCAGTGTTGACAAAAGAAATCAAATTAAAGTAGTTTTGTAAGTCAACAACCTACATTTCATTAAATTTAAATTAATTTACCTTTTAATGAATTTTATGATTGAAAAATCACTAGACTTTCATTAAAAAAAATTTTAAATGCGAAAACAGACGCTTGATTAAAGTTTGAGTTCATTGAAAACGTCGAATAGTTAAATAATCTGATGTAAATTTAATTAAAAATATCATGATATATGAAGATTCGCACTTAAAGTTTCTATAGTGGGCATAAAATGCAACAGAAAACTTAACAGTTCTTATTAAACGAGTGTCCTTATATTGCAAAATAAATGATTTTATAATAATGGGTTCTCAAAATATCCAAGAGGTTTTACCAAGTGTTTAACATGGAAGTTTTATTAAGTCTCCCTCAAGGGTATAAAGGAATACAAATTACTAAAATAAAGACGTAATTGCAAGAATAACGAAAGGCGTAGATTTTATTATAAACACATAAACAATAACTTTTAAAAGGAATTTAATTAAGGTTTTTTCATTTAAAAGCATCCCAGAGGAAATTTTATTGAAGTATTATAACACTACATGGAAATAGAAGAATTTGACATTAACAACAGGAAAATAGCTTATCAGTTGAGCTATTAAATATGTCAGAATTACAAAATATATCTGAAAGTAATCATATAATATATATGCTATCAGAATTACATTAAAGTGACTTTATTATAATTGCATCAATATACAGTGTTATAATGATTAAAAATATTGGAATCAAAAAAATTTATTATTATGAAAAATGAATTGGTTTTTATGTTTAAAAACGAAATAAAAATCAATTAAAATATACGGAATGTCGAATATTTTTTTGCTGTAATAAATGCTTCATGTTTATTAAATATTTTTGCAAGGAGTAACATGAAGTTCCGATACAGTCCTCTATGCATAATTCATTTGTTTTTATACATAAATTTAATTGCAATAGAATTTTTGCATTTTCTGTATTTTATAATAAAACTAAATTTTGATGAAAAAAATGAGAATAATATAAAAGTAAATAAAAATCTTAAGCATTATGTTTTTTAATTGGAATAAGAGGAGCAAAATAATTACATTTTTGTCTTTCCTGAAAGGAAGATTGGCTGTAACAACTCTCAAGGTTTTGATTACAACATTTCACCGTCACAAACACATAATAAAAATTTAAACATTATGATTTTTAAGTGGAATAAGTGGGTCAAAATAATTACATTTTCGTTGTACTTAAAGGAAAGACTGTGCTCTAAGAACGCTCAACATTTTGATTACAAAATTTCATCGTCACAAACACTTAAAGTTAACAATAACGTAGTTGTTGAAGTGCTAACAAGTTAACATAACTTACAGCTCTTGAAGTGCTCTTTATGGAAGTAAGCTTAACTATTCACCGAGTAATGAATTTTTTGTTGTTTTTTATTTATCATTTTTCATTAAATTTATGAAATTCATTTATTTATGTCACTGACTTATGAATCACATGAGTTATGATAGTGAAATGCTTATACGCAATAGCAAAAAAAAAATGAATAATATGTGCTAAAAATAAATTCTGTCTGAACGAAAACTTAAAACTTTAAAATATCCCATTTAGCTTTTAAATCTCACCCATGTCTCTTATGTTGATATAAACATAATATTAAAAACTAACTGTTTAGATTTGTTCCTTTATGAGTTTAATTTTCAGCTACACTGTGAAAAACAGTTCAGATAACTTAGTTATTTCCACTATTTTAGAATAATAATTGATTCTAAGCGATTCCGTTACAATTTAATGTTTTTTTGAATTTGCAACTTAAAGTTAAATTTGACTTGAAATCAATAGCTTAAACTTATTTAAAAGCAATTTATTTCACTGAAAGATTTGAATATTTTCCTGTAAGCATTAGATAAAGATAAGAACGTAAATTCTACAGAAATTTCTCCTTTTATTTTTCCCATTATATATTTAATGAGTTTTAAAATAAATTTCGTTTCTCTTTAGAGAATCGTCGTAAAATATTTAATGACCATTGTAGAGTGAGTTTTGGAAAATTCAAAGCAAAAGATTTATCCAAAGAAAATAAAGATATCTTTAATTAACATGCTTCACATATTAAACTTAAAACTCAAAAATATCCAACTATGGTTTTGATCCTCACCCATGTCCTTTATGTTGATATAAACATAATATAACAAACCAACTGTTTAGTTTTGTTCCCTTATGAGTTCAATTTTCAGTTGCATTGTGAAAAACAGCTTAGATAGCTTTGTTATTTCCACTAATTTAAAATAATAATTGATTCTAAGCGATTCTGTTACAATTAAATATTTTTTTTTAAAAATTTACAACTTAAAGTAAAATTTTACTTGAAATATATAGTTTAAACTTATTTAAAAGCAATTTATTTAACTGGAAGATTTGAATATTTTCCTGTAAGCATTAGATAAAGATAAGAACCTAAAATATTACGGAAATTTCTCCTTTTGTTTTTCCCATTATATATTTAATGAGTTTTAAAATAAGTTTCGTTTCTTTTTAGAGAATCGTCGTAAAATATTTAATGACCATTGTAGAGTGAGTTTTGGAAAATTCAAAGCAAAAGATTTATCCAAAGGAAATAAAGATATCTTTAATTAACACGCTTCACATATTTCCTCAGAAATAAATATGCTTACGAAAGTTATAATCTAGTGTTTAGTTAACAATTTTATAAATTAACTCATAAACATTTAAAACAGATTATTTAACAAATTTTCAGTTAATCAAGTTTAATATTTTTAGTTGATCTTTAATTAGACTTCGAAAAGAGTAATTTTGAGTTCTTTTATTTTAATATATGGTTAAATTTACGATTGTAGAATTTAAGGTATGATCAGTTTATAGTCAAAATTAGTTTTTTTGAATTAGTTTCAAATTATTTAAATGGTTTAGAACAACTAATAAATCTTTCAGCTAAACTATAATGGTCTCATTTAATTAAAGGATAATTCTTTACTTTTTGAAAAATGGTTTTGTACGACCAATAAACCTTTCAGCTAAACTATAACGGTCTCATTTAATTAAAGGATAATTCTTCTTTTCTTTGAAAAATGGTTTTGAACAACCAATTAACCTTTCAGCTAAACAATAACGGTCTCATTTAATTATAGGATAATTCTTCACTTTTTGAAAAATGGTTTTGTACAACCAATAAACCTTTCAGCTAAATTAAAAAGGTCTCAGTTAATTAGAGGATAATTCTTCACTTTTTTAATCGCAGACAAATCCTAAATAAGCGTTTTTTTATTCACAACAGCTAAACTCTTAAATATATTGCATTTTTAATTATAAAAGTAAAGGAATTTTCTATGTTGTGTAAATTTAAAAAAGAAAATTGTAATTAATGTCAGATGGTATTTTTTTAAAAACATTTTAGTATGCAATAAGACAACACACGGAAGTAAAAAAAAATATACGCGTCATATAAGAATTTTTTTGCCTGATTGTTTTCAAAAAATATTGGTATTAAATTTTAAATACAAAAATTAAAACATGTAATTTTGAATCAAATCTTTTTGAAATTAGCCATTTGTTTAAATATTCTATCTAAAGTATTTAAACACAATTCATTGTAGTATTTTTTATTATGTATTTATGTAACCGTTAATATAAGAAATGCCGACATTTTAGACAATGCCATGTCATTGCATGAAATGCGTGATATTTTCATGCAATGTAGGAAATACCACAAATATTATAATAAGCATGGAGCTTCTAGAAAAGCCAAGTGCTCATAGGGCAAAATATGAAATACGAAAATTATTATATATTAGCTGAATGCCGCTTCTTCGCAAGGCCGAATAAATTAAAAAGAAGAAAGAAATCAATAAATAAGTACTGAGCAACCCTACGAAATCATGTTCAAAACTGAAAGGCATACACATACAAAATTGAAAAGCTTAGTGGAAGAACAAGGTAAGTGACATTTTTAGGGGAATTAATGAATCAGAGAAAAATAACACAAAAGGGTTGAAAATAATTTGTATAACACATTTTTTTTTCGCGCCCTGATTATAGCCTCTCTAAAAATGTCACTTATTTGGTTTTTCTAATACGTTATTTGAATAATTAAGCTAAAATAAGTTATTTATTTTCTCATTTATTATTATTTGTTGCCCTTTCAAGAAATGTTACATTATTTAGCAAAGAAAAAAATTGGGATTAACTGTATTTTGCATCACTATGCATGATGCTATTGTTCTCGGCCAATTAATGATAGCCAAAATTTATCATCATCAAGAAACTTTCCTCAATTCATATCCCTTTGGAGAGGCTGTAAAACATTTTTTTTTACAGTATCGGTATTAAAACTACTTATTATAGGTGCAGTTTAAATACTCTATAAAAATGTAAATATAATACTTTATACTTATATTAGTATATTTGGTATTTGTTATATAACCCATCAACATTTGAGTTTTGAGCGAAATATATTTATCAATCTCATCAAATTAAAGCCCAAAATTTAAAATTATAAACTAAATTCTTATTAGACCTTGATAAGGACTTTAGATCATTACCATTTCTCTAACTGACTGTTAATTTACTGTTCAAAATATTTATAAGTAGGGGGGGGGATTTAATAAAAAGGCTTAATCCAAAAAAGTCTACATCTTGACTTTGCACACGTTAATTTGCAAAGGTAATGTTTACATTTATTTCTAAACAATATAAACGAGTTTAATAAAAGTTAAAAATAATACGCAGAGAAACGTAAACTTTGCAACAAAACAGTAATTTCAAAATATGTAAATTAAAATTTAGTTAGTAAGAGCTATTATGAACAAAATTAATTAGAAAAATTAGATTACTCTAATTATATACTCGAATTTAAATGAATGTCATATTTATTTGTTGAAAATTTAGTGAAAATTTAGCTAATTAGTTTTAGCTTTAAGTTTAATTTCGAACACTTAGTTAGAACACGCATCTTTGAATGAAATTAATAAGAAAAATCAAATTACTCATACTTTTCATTTAATTTTTAAATGAATGGCATATTTATTTGCTGAAAATAAACCTTGATTTCCCATTTAAATTCTTAATAAGCTTCATATTTTAATAAGTATGCATGGAATAAATTAACACACCTCTTCACACTACATTTTTTCAGATAATTATTTTATTCCTCAAACTGTGTCTAAACGAAATAAAGCCTAAAAATTATGATTTTCAAAATAAAGAGGCACTACCAGAAAATAAAATGCGCGTAAAATATTTCATGCTATATATTTTGTTGAAACAAAGTATGATTTATGAATATGGAATTTAGTGATAAATCATTCCTGTTGAAGTAGACGTAAGCAAGTTATGTGAATAATATATACAAAGCTATATCATAAAATATTGTAATATTTCAATATTTCAATTTTTCAGCTTTGTGTAAAGGAATATTTATTCATAAGCAATGTTTACTGAAATTTTTTTTTTTTTTAATTTCGCTTATTCTGCATTTTTAGTGTTTTAAAAAGTTACGAATTTTTTCTATGGAAGTTGTTTATCTTATTGGTTGCCAGGTAAATAGGTTTAATTTGCATTTGATTGATATTTGAAATAAACTTGAAGCAAGCTAATAGTTAGAGATAAAGTGATTGTGACGAAACACAAATTGTAAAACAAACCTGATTTATGCTTTGTTGTTTTAAATAATTGCTTGTTTAATTCATAGCTGAAGTACATTTGAAAAAGCTCCCACAATGTTTAAATCGAAATTCGATTGTTTGAAATGGCTTTTTATCAGTATTAATTATTACTATTTCAGCTTATACCAATAAACCAATAATTCCACATTTACGCTAATTTCTAATTATTTTTGATCACTCGATTAATTTACGATAATAAATAAATACGTGATTACCTAAATGCTTACAATTATTAATAATTCTATTATTGAATTAACAGTTATAACTTACTCAAAAGAGTAGGAAATATTTAAATACCTAGAATTGTAGACAACTAAAGAAAGTAAACATACTTAGATAAAAACAGCTTTCCATTGAACAAAAAAAAAAATGGCTCGGTTTTGCAAGTTCTGTTCATTATCGGTATGCTTACGTAAGTAATCCAAAGTGGAACAACGATCGTTGTCTAGCTTTTCATAGACGTCGAACTAACTTATTACTTATTTAAAAACAGCTTTCCATTGAACAAGAAAAAAAGGCTCTGTTTTGTAAATTCTGTTCATTATCGGTATGCTTCCGTAAGTAATCCAAAGTGGAGCAAAGATCGCTGTCTAGCTTTTCATAGACGTCGAGCTAACCTATTCTTATCTAAGAACAGCTTTCCATTGAACGAGAAAAAAAAGGCTCAAAGCTGAGTTTTGCTAGTTCTGTTCATTATCGGTGTGCTTACCTAAGTAGTCCAAAGTGGAACAAAGATTCGAACAAACATTTTAAAGAATTAGTCTTTTAATGCATAATTAATTAGTTTTTCGATAAATTTATAAATAATCATATAAAATTATTTGAAAAATTTATAAGCAGGGATGACACACAAAAAAAACTTCAGATTTTTCCGGAGACTACTGAATCAAGCTATAATTTTTTTTTTCTTCAAAAGATACATTTTTCTCGTTTTTAAAAATATTCAAAAACATTTCTTAAATTTTTCAAAAATGTAAACAAATTTCTACAGCCTCATTAAAAAATTGGAGTTCTAAACTAATTTTTAATCTAGTAAATTCTTGCGAAAAATAATTCAATTTACTTTACTGCTCCACTAACCTTAAGTTTCCTGAAGCTTTTAACTTCCTTCTATTTCACTTGTTGCAAAACACGAATCTACCAGAAAAGAGAACTGATCTCAGCTCTCACACGTCGCTTTTCATTCTCCGCCAAAATCACCGAGAGCACGTGACAGAGGGGATTCCGATGCTTGGGACAAAAAGAGATGAGTAAATATACTATAATGTCCTTTAGTGGTTGAACTATAACGTCTTCCAGAGTTTCTGCATTCAAAATATTGAGCTATGAGAGCACACACTTTACTATGGGCGATTATGCTACAAAAATTGCAATGCTCACAAATACAATTAACAATATATATATAACAAAAATTAAAAAGACAACTATAATCCCACCCCTCCACACTGTTAGAAGTTTCATGAAATGAAATTTCTCGAATGGTTAAATAACAATTTATTTCATTGCTATTTTATCATATTCAAACAAAACAATCAAATAACAATAAATAGGATGGTATTTAAACTGTTAACTGTGAGAAGTACCGCTTATTAACTACTTCCATCTAATATGGTTAAATAACCAGAATTTTTTTCACCAACTAGACACACCTAATGAAGCCACCTGGTACCTTGCAGATGGGTACATATTATAGCCCAGGGGGCTAATCTGTCATTTTCGTGACGAACAGAACTGGGGTTCTAGTCGCAGCGTTGACATAATGGTATGTCCTCGCTTCCCTTCAACATATGAATAGTTTCTAGAGTCCTGTATGCCCCAATTTGAGACCCTGGACTATTAAAACACGATACTCCTATTCACAAAGAGGTTGCTGTGCCACAAAACTGCTTAACACAAAAGGTCTAGTAGTGATAAAACACAATAAATTAACAAATGTGTTTACCAAGTATATTTGATAAAGCACAACTCAACCGCAACATAACTCCTATTCCGATTACCTAACGAGAAGCCTATCTCCAATCTCCAGTTAAATTTCTTTTTTAAGATTTCGAAAAAAATTAAAAAATGTATATTTTTGCGTTATAGTTGCTAACGGTTACAAAACCGTAAAGGTAAAAAATATTATTTATCTTAAACTTTATTGTTAATTAGATAGACAGAGTGCTATCAGTAATTTTACCGTAGTTTCAGAATGAAAATTCTAACAGTACAAGGGAGAATGCGTCGACTATAGTTTGTAGAGAGATGCACCTTCTTATACCTTAGGACTCAAGGGGTTCAATCTTGAGATAAACCTTATGCTTTCAGTGCTCACGAACACAATTAATTTTAAGTGAATAACAACAATTAAAAGACAATTCCTGTTCAGAACCTCTATGGGGAGAATGCGTAGATCGTAATCTTCACAGAGATACATTTTGTTGTATCTTGGGACACAAGGTATTGTATTTTGGGACACACTGTGCTCTATCTTGAGACATTCCTTATGTTTCGGCTAACAGAATTTTTTAAATCAATTTTGTCTCAACAAGCAAAGATTTATTTTTTCAAGAGACTAAATTTAGAAAACATATTGAGGATTTATTACCCAAAGAATGGAAATGTTGAGTTCAAACCTCACACATTAAAACAGTCTTTCCCGAATCGCGGTATAAATAAATAATAAATGAGACATATATGAGTGTAGGCCATTTAATTTTTTAAAGCATTAATTGCAGGAAGAATAGGTGACATTCATGTCCCAATAAGCCATGTACTACTAAGTCTTGTCTTAATAACCAATTTGATTGCATGGAATAATGCTTGTTAGGGGTAGAGAAAGACAAAAAGAAGATTCAAACGTTTCTTTGACTGTTTTTAACTAAATAGAAATTTCATTAAAATTTGTTGAAACAAAGACATTTTATTTTCATGTTAAACCAAAAAAGCAAACTGTTGGAAAATAAGAAAGAAAAAAAATTTGAACTAAAATGAAAGTCCGAAAGTGGTTCTCTCCGACACAAAAAGTCATATAATTTGTTGTGCAGTTTCATCTTCTCAGTATATTCTGTTACGATCTAAAAAAAGTCTGTAAAATGTCAAAAAAAATCTTTGCCACATAAAACTTTCATCAGAATATTACATAAAATTCATTAATGTGAGAAAAGCAGACTTTTTTTTGTACCGTTAAAAACAGGTTCTAAACTACAGCTCTAGGATAACCGTTAAATTTCTTTTTCTGAGATGGTAATCATATGCAAGAAAATTTTCTTCAAATTATCTTCCAACGACGTGCTTCAAAAAAAATCTGATTCTTTTGTCTCCTGAGTTGGGTTATTAGTCACAGGGTAACAACAATCAATGTCTAAGTAATTTAAGTCTATTACGTAGACAAGTAACTTATTACTAATAAAAAAATTAGATATTTTTATCCACAAAATGGCTTTGAATTACTACAAACGGAGCTGCAATTAAAAAATTTATTTCAATAAAATTTCTGCAAAAGTCATCCAAAATGCCAAAAAAAAGAAGATGCAATCTATGCCGCATAAAACTTTCATCAGAACATTACTCAAATCCATTTACAGCGAAAAAGCAGAATTCTTTGACTAATAAAAATATTTTCTACTGTACAAACAACTACGGAGATAAAGAACAAATTCAACAATAGCTTTAAATATAAAGCCTCGTAAAACCGTTAAAACGACAGCTATTTTACGATAAGAAAATTACGTAGATACTCCATTCAATAAAGATACAATCTCACCTTATTTTATGAACACGGTTTTCGGCTTTAGGGTTATTCGACAGACACAGTAACTGCGAAAATTGAACGTTCTGGAAAGTGACAATATTTGGGCTTAAATCCAAAATTAAATTTCCTTTTCCAGTCTGTTCTCGTATATCTTTCTATTCGTGTGAAGATATGTGTACATTTAGCTCCTTAAATTGAGAATAAGACATGTTTTATGGGCAACAATGTTTTGTGAAGGGAGAGAATTATTTGATTTGTATGTCCAGAGATCGTCTGATAAAAATAATGTTCTGTATATAAAGCTATTTTTATGAAATATTTGATTGAAATAGACGCCTTTTGTAAAACTGATAGAGCAAGTGTCTTTAAAAATAAAAAATACATATAGTCTGCAAGGTATTTCGTGTTTGCAGGGTATATGGAGTTTTGTGAACTTTTAAAAAGACGAATGTTAGTTTTATTTAAATAAGTGATATGCTATTTTATATTTAAGGAAGTACACTGTTAAAAATTTCGGATCAAATTACCGTCAACAGTACCGGCATTCAGGATGACAGTACTTTTAACTATGAAATCCATTTTTACCGTAAAATTTTATAGAACAAAAATTATCATACGCCGTGATTTTTATACAGCTATATTTACTATTAAATAACTATATATTTGCTATTAAACAAATATTAGTTTTGAAATTACGTTATAAAATTTTACGGTAAAAATTGATTTTATGGAGAAAAAAATTGTATTTGTGGTAAAATTGATTTCATCGATGCTGCATTTAAGGTGCCTGTACTTTTTTTCTTAATTTGATCCGGAATTTTTCACATTCTAGTAGAAAGACGAAGGAAGTCCTAAATGAATCTGGGTTCGTTCCAATTTTCATCGAGATATGTTTTAAAAAATCCTAATGTTGACGCGGCTGGTTGAACTTACAAAGCTAAGGACATGTGCTGCTAGGGGTTAAAATTCATTGTTGGACTTCAGGGTTACTATTTCGGATTTACTTTCACTCCTATGTTTGAAAAAGCGAGCCATCCAATATTATTATGCTTGTAGTGTTTACAATTTATCTAGTTCTTTCAATTTAACTTTCATGAAACAAACAACCAGCGAATTCGGAAGACTCCTCACAGTCAGCGAATTTGGAAGACTCCTGAGATGCTACTCAGGAAATAGCAGGCGGTGATATTTTATTTTAATTTACACCAGTCGTTGAACAGCAGACCCAATTTTGGGTTTACGACTACTAATGTTCAACTCCGTAGCCTTGTAATTCTGAACCAAACCAGAAGACTGTAGCGGCTTACTATATTTAAAGTAATAATATTCTTTAAAAACTGCAAATAACAAGAGACAACTTTTTGTAATCACATCTTTTTTTTCCCCCAGTTAAATCGCTCACTTGAGTGTTTACATATTACGGGGAATCCCCGTCTGAAGTGTAAGTAGTAGTTATTTCGGAAGCGTTTCTTGATTTTATCTATAGGTGTCACTACCACAGTGTGACGAGGTTAAAAACCCGACATCACTACCACAATGTGACGAGGTTACCAACCTGACATCAATCTCCTACCAGTAACGAAGTTACGTTACTTTGAAAACATGGTAGGAGTAGAATACATATTAATACACTTATTTTTATATACAAATTATGTAAATAAAGATGGAAAACATAAAGAACTAAACATAAATTTTAAGTAAATATTTCAATAAGAGTCAGTAAAGTCTTTAAATCGAACAGGAAGTCTAACTCGTCTTCCACAACGTGTTCTTTTCTCAGGTTGTTGTTCTACTTGTTTTTCTTTACTTGGCACTGGAACGGATGCAGGATCATTTTCTGAAGTTGGAGGCAAAGTTTCATCAGGTTGCAACACATACGCAGGTTTTAGTCTATCTATGGAGACATTAACTTGCTTGTTTTTAATTGAAATTAGAAAATATTTTGCGTTTCTTTGTAATACCAAAAAGGGTCCTTCATATGGGGGTTCAAGTGGTTTTTTTACTTTGTCGATCCGGAGGAACACATGCGAACAAGTATGCAAATCTTTCGGGATGAAAATTTTTTGTTTACATTTTAATTTGGATTGATAGGGCTTCAAGAGTGCCATCTGATTTCGAAGATTATTAACAAAATTATCATTAGATATTGGCAATTCAGATTCTTCAAAAAATTCGCCAGGTAACTTAATGGTTTTACCATAAGCCATTTCAACTATTGTAAACTTACAGTCATCGTGCATTGCAGCTCGCAAACCCATTAGAATTGTTGGCAATGTTTCTGTTCAGCGGAGAGAGTTATGACACCTTATAGCTGTTTTTAATGTGCGGTGTAAACGCTCAATTTTTCCGTTACTTTGAGGATGGTAAGAAGTTGTATGGTTTATCTTTACACCACATAATGAAGCCAAATTTCGAAATAGTTCTGAAATGAACTGAGTTCCTTTGTCAGTAATAACGCGAGAAGGAACACCAAATCGGGTAATCCAATTTTCATAGAATGCTCTTGCGATACTTTCAGCAGTGATATTTGATAGCGGTACCACTTCCATCCAAGAGGTAAACCTATCAATACACGTCAAACAGTAGGTATATCCGTTAGAAGGTGAATAAGGGCCAATTAAGTCAATGTGCACTACACTAAATCTTTCATCCGGTGCTTGAAATTGTGCATATTCTGATTTTGTATGTTTTGTGATTTTATTTTTCTGACAGTCAATGCATGTTTGAGCCCACTGTCTAACATCTTTTTTTATTTCTGGCCAAATGAATCTTTTAGTCATTTCTTTTACGGTACTGCGGATTCCAGGGTGAGCTAATCCATGAATTGCACTAAACATTCTCATCCGAAAGTTTTTAGGTATGAATGGTCTAATATTTGAAGTAGAAATATCGCAATATAAGAGTTTTCCTGATGGTAGCTGGTGTTGTTTAAATTTTAATGATTTGGAATGTAATTTTAACTGTTGCAGTTCATCATCATTAATTTGTGCATCTGCTAGCTGGTCAAAATCAATAACAGGTGAATCGATGTCTTCTATTCTAGAAAGCCTGTCTGCAACCACATTGTTTTGACCACTTATATGGCATAGGTTAGTAGAGAACTGTGAAATATATTGCAAATGTCTTAGCTGTCTTGGAGAGGCTTTATTATTCTTTTGTTTAAATGCGTATATTAAAGGTTTGTGGTCGGTATATATTTTAAAATCACGACCTTCAATAAGTGTTTGAAATGTTTAATAGATAAGTATATACCCAAAAGTTCGCGGTCGTAGACGCTATAATTTTTCTGGGCATCATTGAGCTTTTTTGAAAAAAATGCAATAGGTTTCCAACCATTTGGTTCTTTTTGCTGAATTACTGATCCAATAGCCCAATCAGAAGCATCTGTGAGAAGAGCCAGAGGGTAATCCGAATTGGGATAGGCCATTAACGCTACTTGAGCAATATTTTGTTTACATTTTTCAAAACTTTCTTTGGTTGCATCAGTCCACGGTACTTTGCGTCGATCCTTTTTTGTAGATCCCTTCAAAAGTTCATGCAGAGGAGCTTGAGTTTTTGCGGCATTCTTTATGTAATTTCGATAGAAATTAACCATTCCTAAGAAGGAACGAAGTTCATGTATAGTTTCAGGCAAGGGATATTCTACAATAGCTTTAACTTTTTCAGGTAGAGGTTTTGACCCTTCAGCAGATATCTGATAACCTAAAAAGTCTATCTCAGGTACCCCCAAAATTGATTTACTAATATTAATTCGAAGACCATATTTGTCTAAACGTTGAAAAACTGATTCAAGATGTGAACGATGTTCTTCCTCGCAAGAAGAAGCGATCAAGACATCATCCAAATATGGAAACACGAAGTCTAAGCCATAAAAAACTTCGTTGATAAATTTTTGAAAGGTTGCTGGGGCGTTTTTTAGTCCAAAACTCATTACATTGAATTGGTAAAGTCCAAAAGGTGTGATGATGGCAGTTTTTTCTTTATCTTCGTCCGCTACAGGAATATGGAAATAAGCCTTAAAAAGGTCAATTTTAGAGAATATAGTTTTATGACTTAAAATATGTTGAAAATCTTGAATTCGAGGTATGGGATAACGATCAGGTACAGTTAAATCATTTAGCCTTCTATAATCGCCACACGGGCGGAAGGAACCGTCTTTTTTTGTTACTATATGTAATGGACTTGCCCATTCTGAACTAGAGGGACTAATGATGTTATTGTCCAGCATATATTTGAATTCTCTCTTTGCTATTTCCAACCGTTTAGGGTCTAATTGTCTAGCTTTACAATTTACAGGTTGTCCTTTAGTTACTATATGATGTTTCACATTATGTTTTACGGTAGAAATAAGAATATTCGGTTTTGTTATACTGGGATACATCGAAAACACGTCATTATATTTACTCAAGCTGTTTGTTGTATTTACACTTTCATTTATAGAGATGGATGCAATGTTACCATATACTGCAAGGTTCGTTACACCATCAATTAACCTTCTATGCTTTATATCAATCAATAAATTGAACTTGTTTAAGAAATCTGCTCCCAATATAGCTTTACTTATTTTTGCGACAACAAATGGGAATTGAAAATCACGGCGCAAACCAAGATCAAGAATCAAAATTTCTGTACCAAAAGTATCGATTTCGGTATTATTTGCTGCATATAATTTATAGTCACTAATAAGTTTGTGTTTGGAAGTATAAGGAATAAGGCTTACGTCAGCTCCACTGTCAACCAGAAAACGTAAACCCGTTTTTTTGTCCGTGACAAATAAGCGGAATCTACGGCAATTTTCTTTATTTTCAGCAGCAGAGCTTGCCGATAATTCTACTGCTGATTTTGGTTTTCCGATTGATTGTTTTTCCATGCACAAGGGCCTTTGCATTTATCAGGAAAGCATTTTTCACGATACCGAAAATGGTAATAGCAGTATTTGCCACCTGGATTATAACGTTTGCGAGACTTACTGCGATCAGAAGAAGATCGATACATATTTCTTGATGGAGAACGAGAGTTCCGAGTGACACTCAATTTTTCCAGTTTATTATCCAAAGCTGCAATTTGTTGTCTTAATTCAGTAATAGCATCTGCTCCTGGAGATACGATACTACTTGCGCTGTATAGTTCTTGTTTTGGTTACATTTCAACTATACGATCGGCCATTAGTGCCAGTTTTTCAATGTCTTCATCGCTAACAATTAATATATTGCGTACAGAATCCGGCATTTTTTGCAGAAATAGGGTTTTAAGTACTTTATCCGAAATACCATCAGTAGCAAGATTTCGCATTTTTTGCAAAAGCTGACTAGGTTTTATGTCTCCTAAATCAATGCCTGTAAGCAGTCTTTGTAGATGCTTATTTTCACTCTCTTTAAAAGTGTTCAGAAGACGTTCTTTGGCAGCAGTATATTTCGATTTGCTTTCGTCACTTATAATGTCCCACAAACTTTCAACAAATTTTGGTTCTAATTGGGAAACTAAATAATTAAATTTCGTTTCCTCTGCAGTTATTCCACAAATCGAAAACTGTGCTTCCACTTGGTAAAACCATATTTCGGGCTTTTCCGCCCAAAACGGGGGTATTTTAACACTTACTCGTGCTATTTCATCTTTGGTTGCCGATGGTTCAGAGTCCGTCATTTTCGTTAATAATTCCGGGTCACCAGAATGTAGCGGCTTACTATATTTAAAGTAATAATATTCTTTAAAAACTGCAAATAACAAGAGACAACTTTTTGTAATCACATCTTTTTTTTCCCCCAGTTAAATCGCTCACTTGAGTGTTTACATATTACGGGGAATCCCCGTCTGAAGTGTAAGTAGTAGTTATTTCGGAAGCGTTTCTTGATTTTATCTATAGGTGTCACTACCACAGTGTGACGAGGTTACCAACCCGACAAGACAAAGAAACTCCTGGATGAGTACCCCCAGAGGTATTGATTTGTTGTGGGAATGTGGAGGACTTTGCGACTCGGCAGATTTACCGTGCACCACACGGGAAATCTTCGGCCGGCTGGGATTGAACCCTCGAACTGTTGGACGTGAGCCCAGTGACCCACCAACCTGGTTATCCTGGGCTTAAACGGTGATATTTAAGACAAATATAACCAACTAGGATATTATACTGAGAGCATATCGCACCTTACGCCTTGAGTTATGAGGGCTTAGGGGACAGAGTGCCTACTTCCCATTGAGGTGGCCCGGGGTCGAATCCCTGCAATGACTTGTCGATACGAATTTCGCAATGACTGCAGTGTTGACGTAAAATATTTTCAGTGGTAGACGGATCATGGATTGGAGTCCTTTTGCCGTTAGGCTAAACGTAGGAGGTTTTCCTGGTTTACCACTTAGTGTAACACAAATGTGGGTTAGTTCCATCAAAAAGTCCTCCACGAAGGCAAATTTCTCCCAATACTTGATCCAGAATTCATTGTCTTCTAGATAGGACTCCAAATTACAAGGCTAAGGAGTTGCACATTGGTAATTGTAAATTCAGAATTGAATTGACTGTTAAACACCGGTTATATGTATATATAAATAAAAAAAACGTACACTTTTTTGAGGTTGTGATATAAATTTTCTCAAATTCATTTAGGGCTAACGACGAATTTATAAATTACAGAAAACTATTATGTAAAGATAAAATTACGTGTAAATTTAAACACCAATTTCTGTCATAAAACTTTCTAGAATATCAAGTGCGTTCACGCATCTCCTTGTAAACATAACATAAGCAGAGGGATACAGAGGAAGTTTTCTAGATTTTTTCGGGTTTTAGGAAGCTTGTTATTGTTTACATTCAATCACCCGTCCTTAGCAGTAATTTACTACTGTTATGTTTTTATTTAAAGGTATTGTTTTTATTTAACACGTTGAATGCCACGCTAATTTTACTTGGCTTGACCATCTAGCCAAAGTGATTTTCTCAGTATGCGTTGCATATTTTGATGAAATATTATTTACTAAAAAGCAGTTAATTTTTGTAATCATTCGTTACGCATTTAATTCACTGAGGTCAATGGTGACCCCGTGGCATTCAACATGTTAAGGTTACATGTTATATATGTATTTAAATAAAACTATTTTCGTGTGTTCTATATTGCATTAATTTCCTCAATACACTTTAGTAACCATAATAATATAAAAAATTAAAAGTATTCAAAATTTACTCTAATTATGCGTTTCTAATAATCTTGGCTTTGCCGGTCACCAGTGACCTCTGTGACACTACGAACAAATTCAATGCCGGTCACCGGTGACCCCCTAGGCATTCAAAGTGTTAAATGTATGTTTTTATTTATATTTTAAGTAATAAAATATTCATGTTTTATTATATTGCATTTTATCTTCAATCATTGCTATGCTTAAATGCTTTAGATTCTGTGCAGAAAGAACACATTACTTAAGAAGATACTCTGAAACTTATAATGAAAGTATCAAGTTTAAAATTATACAATTTTAATAAGATGAATTAAGTGCTTTTAGTGCTAAATTTAAAAAATCACAGGTATACTAAGGAATGACAAATTTAAGTTATAGTGATAAAATAATTAAGGGAATTAAAATAAAAAATTTAAAAATAACAATATTATAATAGAATAAAAAGTAATAAAATAAAAAAATATATATTATAATAAAAAATAATGGTATATTGAAATAAATAAAAAAAACATAAAGGTATGTTATACAAAATGTCTTTCTCATTTAAGGAATTTGATTCTAAAATTTATTTTACAGGATTACTCTTAAGCAAAGATATTTTATACCCTCAGAAAAAAAAAATCATACGGTCAAAATGACCAAAATATGATAAAATTCCTCGTGTTTCTTACTCTATGGGAACACCAAAAAACTCGTTTTTTTTCACCAAATCACTTTGGTAATGATTTTGGTTAAATTAACAATAAAATATGGTTTATAATATGAGAAAAAATTTAGTAAAAGTGGTAATTTTATCACGTTACCTTAGAGCACGGTATGAAAAATAAGTTATTTAGTTAACTTTACTTTTCAGTTGTGTATTGTTTACTAAACATGTGGTAATAAGAATAGTTGTTAATTTGAAAACCGGAATTTCCCCCTAGAAAGTTACCCTATGAATGGCAAAATTACCAAATGAAAGATTTAAGTATCGCACATTTGGTATTTATTAACCAGAATTATGTTTTTTTTACTAGAAATGTCATTCTCATCCTGTACGAAATTTTACCACAGTTTTTTATCTCCGTGTGGAAATAAAAATTTAGTCAAAAAAATCAGCACCACAAATTTTATGTTATTGAAAAAAGTAGTCAAAATTTGCTGAATGCTACGATTCAGAAATTTTTGGAGACATACACCGAAGAGTTATTACATTATGACCACCCTCTATCTATAACAATGAGCTCACCAAGGTTCAAACGGTAATATTTTTTACATTTGTTTGATGGACTGGTACAAAATAAATATTCAAATGGTCATTTAAATATTAAATGACTTAAATTGATTTATATTTTAAAAAGTTGTGAATTAAAGTTAGAAGTATTGATGAAATTATTTGTTCTCACCATGACTTAAATTTATAGAAATATACATGCATTGAACAAAGAAAACTCGAGTCAAATAAAAAACATGAAACTAAATATGACGCCGCAGCAAAATAAATTAAAACTACTTCAGTATTATTCTTTATTTCTAAGTAATAGCATGCTTCAAGCTGTGTGAACTTAATATAATGATATCTAATATCAATAGGTACCCAAGGAAATCTTAATTCAGGATTTATTATCTCTTAATGCATCCAAAAATGCTTGATTTCATAAAAACCTTTTTAAATTCAATTGGAAAACAATAATATGACAATTATTGGAATTCAATATATGAAATTGAAGAGCTTCGTTATTAAAGCTTTTAAAATATTCTTCAAATAAGAGCTTTTATTGAAATAACTTAAATTGCCTTTTTCAGAATGCAAGAAAACACTTTATTTATTATTAATCAATAAACTTTACATGGATGATTACTTCCATAAAAATTTGATATAAAAGTGGATATTTCGTGGAATTTCATGTAAGCGGACTGTTGGATTATGAAAAGTTACCGCTTTTATTCTTTATTCACTAAAATCAAGTGTGATACATATTAGATAAAAAAACAATTTCACGACATGAAGTGATTGATTTACAAAAAACTAGAATATTTTTTAATTAATTAAGTACAATACCCCTAAAATGGTTTTATTACAATCTGATAAACGGAAGACGAATTTGGTTTCATTACCTTTATGAATCCTGAAAAGATCGAATTTTTAAAAAAAGTCGCATGTTTAAAAATTCGATTTCTCAGGTACTATTCGATCGATTTCGTTCTATTTTTGTATTTTGTCATATAAATATGTATTCTATAAAATGATAGAAAGATTTTTATGCCTTGCGATTCAAAGGATTGTACCTTACGATTAATACTTTCTGAAATCCGTGATTGTTAAAATTTTAAAATCAAAATTACTCTAAGATACTTGCATTCCACAGTTTTCTTCATATTGCATTCAATACTTTGGAACTTCTGGCAATATAATGAAGTACACCAGTGGACAAAATTAAGAGATGGAAGACATTTTTCCAAATATCTAAAAAAATATAGATTTTAAATAAATTAAATTTGGTATGGATATAGCTTATTCCGTGATAATAGAGAATGCAAAGCAAAAATGAAAGTGCCATTCACTGGCAAGACCTATTGCCAATAAATCCAATGTAGTCTGAACTTAAGGATAAAAGATGACAATAAAAGTGAGGCTTGCACAGTGTGTGTTGCCTCTAGTATGGCGTACCCCTGACAGACAAACAAGCATGCACAACGAGTATGCATGCTGTTAATAACGGAAGAATGGGAGGACTTGTGGAAGACCCTCCCATTCTTCCACCAGAGCAATTTTTAACTCCAGAATGGTTCTGGGGGGAGGTTGGCACATCGCAAAAGCTCTCTCAAGAGCATCCCAAGCATGTTCAATAGGATTCAGGTCAGGGGATTTGGCTGGCCAATCCATTCGTTGAATATCCTCGCTTTCCAGATACTCATCAACCATGAGAGCCCTATGTGGTCGCGCATTGTCGTCCATAAAAATGAACTCAGGGCCAACAGCGCCCCTGAAAAGATGCACATTGGGCTCTAGGACCTCCTGCCTGTACCTCTGGGCATTCACGGAACCATTGTCAACCACATGGAGTGGTGTGAGGGTATCTTACATGCGCGAAAATGCTTTCCATCTCTTAAGTTTGTCCACCAGTGTATATACACTGAACTTCTAGCATTAAAGTATTTAGAAAATTCAAAACTATAAAAAAATCATAGATAATTCAATTTGTAAAATTTTTACTATAAAAAATACATTTAGTTCGTTGGGAATTTTAGGATTACAAGAAATATTTGCATGGGTTTATGTACATACGCCGTACACGTGTTTGGAAGAATTGTGAATTGTGGTTTTCAGCTACGTTTGGAATTTTGTTTCAATTACATAACATTAGTGGTGACTGATTGTTTTACAGAATTTTTATTTCTGCACTGCGATAAGAATTCTGATAAAATAACTGTACTATATGGTAATGATATTTCTGATAAAGAAAAAAAAAACATAATTCTGGATAATAGAACCAAAATGTACAGTATTTTAACCATTCATATAGTAGTTTTTCTGTTTATATAATAATGGATTACCTGAAATTTTGATTTTCAAAATTATTGTTTTTTATGTCGCACACTTTGTGAAACAATACAAAACTTAAAAAGGAAATTTAAACAAATAAATCACTTATGCCATGCTCTAAGGTATCATAATGAAATATGAACTATATATTAGTTAAATTTTTCTCGTATTTAAAAACAATATTTTATTGTTAATTATTGGTGCTCTCATACAGCCAGAAGCATAGTATATCATCATACCTGTTTTCTGACTCTTCGTATTGTGTTTTCTTAAAAGCTTTATTTTAAAATTGCTTAATCTTCTAGAACGTGAAAATAAGTTCTTAATTTATGCATATTATTTCTGTAAATTTCTAAAGATAATTAAACTTTAAAACAGGAATTCCGTGTTTGCTACATTTATACAATAAATCATCCATACAGTAAATCATCTATGCAATAAATCATTACACAGCACATTTAGAATTATAAGTAATGACTCATTCGTTGCTATTATATACCAACGTTAAAGTTTATATATATTTCACGGAAAAATATTTCTGACTCATTACGTGCCATTTGGAGGACGGAAACCCTCGAATTAACATATTTCATAACTATTACTTGGCTATCACATTTCAAACCTTCTTGCATATTGCGGTGGGAGGAATTCGTAGTTTCATAAGCGGTATTCATCAATTAGTTAAAATTAAGTAATAGTTAATTATAAATCATAGCTTTTTGAAATTCAATATTTAATTTCTAGACATTCAAGCGCATTGGATATTTCTGCTTTCATGAATTATGAGGCATTTAATTGTAATTTCGGGCATATGAAATTCATAATTCCAGAAAGATAAAAGAAATTTATAAGAAACTGCGAATTTAAAAACTCTTTATTCAAGAATAAACTTCTTTTAAGTTAATCTTAAATTTTAATATTTCGCTATTTTAAAATACTAATATTTTATATGATTATAACAACTTAAAAGCGAAGGTTTCTGAAGAAAGCATTAAAATTTGATTTTCTGAAAATTATTTGTCGAGTAAGAAACATAGTAGGTTAAATATATTATTTATCCTCAGCCATATGTATCTAAGGGCATTATTAAACTATTATACCTCATGTCCTTAAATTAAAGATAACTCAGAGTTACACGAAAATTGAACTCTAAAGTAAAAATTTCACACAAAGAAGTTTCACACACATCTTCAGAAATAAGATAAAAAAATTACAGGAAGCCACTAAAAACGCCGATAATACGTTACAATGCAAGGGGGGGGGGGCATTGTAACGTATTATCGGCGTTTTTAGTGGTTTCCTGTAAATTTTACAATGCAAGGGGGGGGGGCATTGTAACATTGAATGCAAGGGAGGGATATGTGAGGAACGGTGGCGAAAAAGTCAAATTGTTCAGAAGCGTTTTGTTCAGTGCCATAACCAAATAGTTATGATACAGAGGGCACATGTAGATAATTTTTTACATGGTATAATTATCGGCCACCTGGAATATGGGCATGCTCAGATGGAAGCAACCTCTAAGCTTTGGCAACGATTACAAGTTGATGGAAATGTCAGCAGACGTTACGGTACAGGTCACCACAGAGTCATCACAACGAATGAAGACCGGCCGTAACTGCCAAGAGAAACAGACGTAGCACAGCATCTAACCTGTCACGTCAGCAATCTATAGCCATCTATACCACAGTTTCAAGGAAAACCGTGTACCAGACGTTTGGGAAATATTAATCAATATGTGTTTCGCTGACGGTTACTCACTACAGCCAGCTATTGGCCAGGAGAAGATAACTTGCAATGTCGTCACAGTGGGCTTGTGCGATGCTTTCTTAAGAGTCTAGGTTTAGCTTTCCAACTGCTTCACTTCGGAATTTCATATGGAGAATGCCAGACACTCTTTACCACACAGACAACTTCATTGAATGGTGATGCTGGATTGTCGTTTGGGATGGGATTATACTATGCTCCATAACTGATCTGCATGTTCACATCAGAACCATGATAGGTCAAATTTATCGGGACATCATTTTGGAACAATTTGTAAATTTGTTAAGGGTGCCATGGGCGCAGTATTTGTGCTTATGAATAAAAACGTCAGTCAGCACCAAACAATTATGGTAAACGAATGTCTTCATTCTGAGAATAACAGTGTGGAATGGCTAGCATTCTTGAATCCGACAGAGCATGTGTGGGACATGCTTCGCCAACGAGTTGTAGCCCACCAATCACTTCCTACATTTGTAATGGAACTTCGAAGAGCATTGTTTACTGAGTGAAGTAACCTTCCCCAAGACATAAGCTCGATAATTTGATACTCAGTATGCCTTGGTGATGTATGGATTGTATTTCATTGAATGGGAGACATACAATGTATTAACCAACACACCAATCATGTAGTCTCACGTTTTTGTAAAGGAAATATTTTTTTTATAATTTCTCCTGCCAACAAAAATCGCAGTTTTTATGAATAGTATCAATCATACAAAATCGTTTTAGTTCTTTATCTTTTGCTTATTAAATGGGTTTCATGAATGTTGGGTCTTATGAAGGGTTATGAAATATGGGTTTTATTAAGTCACGTTTGTTTTGTTTTTGAACCTTTATTTGCCGGTGCTGGAATGTCTTAATTTATGGACATGAGTAAAATTTAGCATGCTTCTATCGGTCAAACTTCTTCACAGATAACACATTTTTTTTTTAACTTAATGATGGGTAGTTTTTAATTTGTATTACAATATCCATATATTAGATCCCGGAAATGTATCAATATCCCCAAAAAAAGTATGTTAGGATTTATAACTCATATTTATCGTTAACGGATAGTTACTTTAAACTAGAAATCGAAACGTTTCAAAAGTTTTTAAAATTATCTAGACAGAACGTACTGCTTTACAAAAAAGTTCTAGTAGCTATAGTTAGCTTAACTAGTTATGAACTATAAAATGCGATAAATTCATATACAGAAAAACCAATAAAAATATTAGAGTATTTCTAATATTTTATTTAAACTTATAGTGTTTTATATATTTTATTTTAAAAAGAAAAAAAGATGAACGAGACGTTTTTCTTCTTTTTTTGACAGTTCACTAAACTACATTTCAAAAAAGTATGTTCCAGCTTAAGCTTCAAATGAAGCGAGAAATTTATCTGACAGCTTTCATTTCTAATTTGAAGAACTTTTCGTATTTTCTGTTTGAGTGACATATGTATTAATATCTTATAAGTTTAATATGTGCTCAAAATTGTACAAGTAAGTGTGAAAGAAAACTATCTCAGTATTTTAAATGTTATTTCATAGAAGGGATAGAAATATTTAAAGCGGTCTTTTTGCTTAAAATTAGTGTCAGTAGAGATTAGATTGTGCCACTAAAAATAGTTAGCCAAATCAATAAAAAATCCTGTCACTATGATCACATGTAAGTGGGACTACAATGAAAAGTTTCTTACTGTAACAAAAAATAAAAAATATGTATTTTATTAAATTCGAAAATATTTGCATTGAGAAAATATATCTTCAAAACTTAAGGGTAAAACTTAACGTGTTTCTGACTGTAATGGGACACCAAAAAGCTCGGCAATTCTTTCCAAAACGCTTTAGTATTAGTTTTGGTAAAAATAACAATAAAATATGGTTTTATAATATATGATCAAATTTGGTTAATGGTGAAAAGTTTGGTAATTTTATCTTGTTGTTTTAGTTTGTATTATCGTATTTGTATTTTGTATTTATTTTGTATTTTTAGTAAATGTGTGGTAATAAGAACTATACTTTCTAAAACTACAATTTTCTAAAAACCGTTACCATATGAGGGGAAAAATTAACAATTAAATTGTTTAAGTACAGTGTGTTTAGGTTTATCACTCAAAATTACGTTCCTTTTTTTTAAACCAGAAATGTCATTTAGGTACAATACGGTAATTTTATCAATTCTTTTTCTCCGTGTAGGTTAACAAAATTTTACCAAACTATCAGGTATTTTGTCGATTTTTTTTCCTCCATAGATAATGAAAATTAACCCAGAGCAAATTAGCAACGTAGTCATTTTACCTACTCAAAATCGATTACAAATGACAGCGGAGGTACAGTATAAGATATTGCTGACAGATAGAATAAATCACACACTGCTTTCGATATTCTAAATACATTTCGTCATGCAGGACTATATAAAATGAAACAAAAATAAGAATATTCAACTCAAATGTTAAATCAGTTCCTTTAAACGGAGCAGAAACAGGGTACAACTTTAAAACAAATGCAAATAAGTTTCAGGCTTTTAACAACAAATGTACCAGAAGAATTATCAACATGAAATGGCTTCACAATACATCTAAAGGTCTGGTTTCTTAAGACAAGCGCCTTATCCGGGCGTCAGCGGGACGTCAACGTCCCGCTGACGCCAACAAAATACTGGTTTGTTAGCTCAAGGCCTGGTTTCTTAGAACTAGCGCCTTATCTGGGCGTCAGCGGAGAGTTGACTGAGCTGACGCCAAAAAAAAACTTTTTTGTTACCTCAGCGTGAGCAGTTGCTCCAACGCAGACATTATCTCTCATTGCGCATGCGTTAATAACATAAACAGATATTTATTTTAAATTTATATTGATTTTGTTATTGTCGACCAGTGTTTTAGAGAACAAATAATGACTTTGTCTAAGATAAAACACATTATAGCTGAGCTAAATGAAGAGTGCTATGTTTAATGAAGAAGCTATGTTTAATGTCAAAATTAAAATCTTGGCTGATTTCAATGTGCTGCTGGATGTTGTCCGCCATTGATTCTGTGAATAACGTCACGCTGTAATCCAACTGCAGTTGAGTTGGAAGGCAATTGTAGTTCAAGATGAGAGTTCGATGACGTATACTATCAAACTCACAAATGGACCAATCAAAGGTTAGCGCTGATTTCCAGCTGACAGCGTCCTGTCCTAAGAAACCAGGCCTTAACGATGAATTATTTAAGAACAGTAAGCAAAATCCAACAGAATTAGTAATCATAGAACGCAAATGGCGATGCACTGGACACACTCACCGAAAGCCGGAAAAATTCAAAGCAAAACGGCGCCGGACTGTACAGTCCGCAAAAAAAAAACGAATCACCCTGAATAACTTTCGTTCTAATGATCGGATTTTCACGAACTAAGTGTCAATCTTAATGGTTCCCGGGGGTGACCTCAAATATGCTAATTAATTAGCGCTAACTATTAATTAAGTTACGAAATCAGACACAAAAACGTACTTTCTCTGAATAAACATGCATTTTTTTTTACATATTTGGATTTTATATCTTCAAAATATAGGGGGTAGCCGCAATCTGGGAAATGTGGTCCCCATAGTTTTGTCAGGAGAGCGATTCAAAGTTCGTACCCCTTAATGTTAATTTCGCTTTTTGCGTTTTCAGTCATATTTTCAAAACTAATGAAGCAATTCAAAAAAAATTGCACCCGCTCATAAAACTCATTTACCCAAAGATAATTTCATGCAAAAAATAATTTTTAATAATTATTTATTATTTTTTATTATTTAATTAAAGTGAGGATGAAAAAATATTGAATTATAAGGTATGAATTTTTTTATACCATATTAATCTACATATTTTTCAATTGAAAAATCTAAAGTTTCAACTGTTTTTATTTATTAGAAGCTGAGAAAAATTAAAATTAATTATTTTTAAAAAAATAATTTGGCGACAATAAAGAAATAACTAATTGGGGCGATTAATATTAAAATGTGATAAACTTGGGAGGAACTTGACTTCGCGCGCGTAGCGTAAAATTTCATTCATATTTTTTTCGCTAATAATCGTTTGCTAATCTTTTTATTTTTATTTCTTTCACACTATAAAATACGATGTTTCTTTTTTAGTCATTTAATAATTTATTTGAAATTTAGTAAAGAATTTTGAATAAAAAACACTTTATTCAACAAATGTCTAGTTTTAAAAAAGCGTGCTTTTGATAGAATACACCAGATTGTGCTTATTTAATGTGATTATTTCTTATTTTTTTTATTTTGTTCTTCAATAACTGATACAATTTCAATAATATACATACGTATGCATAGATTTGGAATAATATATTTATCAATTTCTTGAATATATATTTTATAAATATTAATAAAAATACGTAGTCAACATTTTTAAACATCTCTCACAACATCGCAAATTTCTCAACATCTTATAGGGTAAACTAAACAATGAAGGAACACTTAAGCTTAGCTTGCCTTTAAAAAAAATTCATAAAAATTTCAAAATTTGTAATTTTAGCTAAATGATGGTTTCGACATATTTGTTATTAAATGCAAATTATGTAAAAAAAGTTAGATAACTTACATAATATTGTTTTAAGCTTTTGGTGGTTTAAATAATAAGTAGTAAGATGACCAAGTGAAGGAACAGTTCTTACCAGTGAATAAGCACTAAATTTTCCAGAGAATGAACACTTAATTTTGATAATGTTTGATGCTCGTTAGGAATCCATAGGCCACACAAATGTCTAAAAAAGATTTTTCTTGGAATTACGACATATAACCATAGCTAATGTGGAAAATTTTACTTTTTTTTCAGTCATGGAATGGAAAGTAAAATATGTTTGAATACATAATTTTAAAAAAATGTTTTTCATTTTTTTCTCACAGTTTAATAGTCCGTTCTAAATTATGAATGTTTATCATTGTGTAATCTGATGATGTTTTTATTATTATTATAATTCGATCATTTTTTTGTTTAATCTTTTCCTCATATTTTTCAAGCTTTTTTTTAAAACTTTTTAAGTATTTTTTTTCTCTTCGTCATGAGTAATTTATTTCTTTTTCTTTTGATTTAACCTTCCTCTTTTTTCCAAATTTTTGGCCAATGTAAATGTATCTTCGAAATTTCTTTTGATTTTCCAGTTCCATTTCAAGAATTCCTCACTGGATAATAAATGAGAAAAAGGAGTTTCGAAGTTTGAGTAAAACCCATCTCTCATTGACTTATATCTAGTAGTTACTTATGAAACCAATCGTTTTTGCAACTAACAATGCCTCAAGAGGATTTATCTCAAAATCGGTTTTCAAGATACTTTCATTATTAATGTTAGTTGTCTCAGCTTCAGAGCCAAAATTTTATTATACAATTGTTCTTTTTGAAATAAATTCTTCAATATTGAGAAAAGCGCAGGCTATTGGATATTTGGGAGATTAAACTTTTCTGTCAATGTTCCTTTAAAAATTTGCAACATAACTTGTGAGATTTCCTTCTCAAGCTTCTGAAGAAATAGCGCATCGTTACTCTCGAAGCATGTGTTTTGTTGATAAGTTGTCTTGCTCATTAACTCTTGGTGTCTGTTTTGCATGCATTTGTTACAGTCAACGTTTTCTACATCGAATGAAAAAATATCGCATTTCATAAAAGCATTTTAACTTCATCAGTTGATGCCTCAAATCTTATTTAAAAATGGATGTAAAATTTTCTAGACATATTATTTTACAATTCTTTTGTTTTCAAGATCTAACGAGATTTCCAAGAATTACGTAGAAAACTAAACCAGAAAATTTGTTTTGAGGAACAAAACTTGCTCAGTTTCAAATTGATATGAGATTTATACCTATCCAGAAGAAGCAAAATTAGGAATTTGATTGCATTTTTAATTAGCCATGAGTAGAAACATTTGCAATATATTTGTAAAATGTTGCTGCGGTCATCGTTTCATTTCATGAATAGCTTTTTCCAATGAAATATGTAGCAGGGACTGATTCTGTAATATCTCTACGAATTCTTCTGTAAGGAAAAACTACTAATGGAGGTACTTTTTCTTTCCTAGGTACTTTAGAATATAAATCCTTATAATTTTTAAGGCCGCAGATTTTTCCCGTTTAAGGGCAGTATTCAACTCTTGTTTCATTCGCATTGTAAATGCAATCACTTTATAAAAGGATGCCAGGGCTACTTCCCTCCTAAAGATTCTCTGAAGTTCTTAAAACCAGTATTTCGAATATTATTCTCTAAGGGAAGTTTTGCCTTTTGAAATTATCTTCGCATTGCACTGAGTTATCGGTGGATGTCACCTTAAAAAAACTTCACCCATTTTTCACCTAGATAATTGTCTTTAAATGGATTTTTCCTACCAGTTCCCGTTAGGACATTAAAGA
The DNA here is from genome assembly GCF_982258835.1 of Parasteatoda tepidariorum. Lineage (NCBI taxonomy): Eukaryota > Metazoa > Arthropoda > Arachnida > Araneae > Theridiidae > Parasteatoda > Parasteatoda tepidariorum. The sequence continues at coordinate 56,158,146 of NC_141763.1, read as the reverse complement.
CGGCAATAGGATAATAATTTAGCTAATTATTGGCACAAAATCCTGCAAAGATTCCATTCAAGCTTTTATTATTATATTCAGTTGTTATATTTAGTTAATAAACATAGTTTATTAAGGAATCTAAGGTATGATGTAATAACTAATCACTACATTTATAAAGATAAATAATAAATTAATTATTATTATAATTCTTTAAATAAATTTAGCAATTAAATTTGCATATTTAAATGAAATAGTTATAGGAACTATTCATACAACATTTAACTGAATTTTAGGAGTCCTCTATGTCGCTGAACTACTAATTATCCAACTAATATCATATTTCACACATACTATTCATTCACTGGGAAATCTATTCTCAGTGAAGGAACATGCCTGTTCCTTCACTGGTTAGAAGTTGTTTTTTTTATTTTTAACATAATTTTGATTTATAATATGACAAAAGGTACAAGAAAATTAAAATTTTTCTTTTATTTTCATTAACTTGAAAAAATCCCAGTAAAGGAACACTTGTTTATACATTGGTTTTTCATCGTTCTGTAATCCAGTTAATAAACACCCCCTAATCTCAGTACTTGCTTATGTTATGTTGCTTAAAATAAATAAAACGTAAATTCAATGACCTTATTTTGAATTCTTTTTTTCACAATGAAAAGAAAAAGCATTATTATATGCAATTAATTGTAGTTTAAACGGATAACAACAAACACTGACCTTATAATTTTGTCAAAGAAACAAGGCGTTGAACAGATACTAACAAATTCAAAACTTTTTCCAGAGAAGACTCAAAGACCAGATAACTAAATGCATTGTTAAAGAACTTCTTATTGTTAGGTAGTAAGCTACTCTTACCAATCAATCTAAATTAAAACGTTTAAAATCTTATTTCTAAGAAATATCTATGAAATGCTCCTTCATTTGTTGGTTTACCCTATATCATCCTAATCTTAAAAGAAATTTCCGGAAGTGTATCGCAGAACTATTTTACCAACTATTTAATAAAATTTTAACATTTTAAAATTCTTATTTTTTTCCATTTTACGTTTATTATTTCTTCATTAATATACTAATAATTTTTTAGAACTTTAATTTAGATTTTCTTTAATTCAGGTTTCCTTTTCAAATTATAGTCAAGTTTTTTTTAAAGAATTATTGTCTGCTAGCTAAGAATAAAACCTTGTTAAGAAATTAAAAACATTCAGCTGTTTAAAATTATTTAATGCAAAACAGCTGATTATTTACTTAGCATACTATTTTTTTGAAAAAAGAATATAAATTATTGATTGTCTTTTTTTTTGTTTCTTGTGACTTCAACTTAGATTATCTAAAATAGTGTTGATGTTTTATAAGTCACTACAAAGAGGATAAAGATACCGAACATAAAAAGCTGTGGAATACGTAGCCAATTTTTTTAGTGTCTTAAAATATCTCAGTATCTTAAATGTCGTCCTACTATCTTAGTTGTGAAATTAAATTTTTAATTTTCTGACCAAGTGTGATTCACTAATTATTTCATTATATCTTTTACTCTTTATGATACCAAGTAGATTTTTTTTTCTGATAATACACTAAACTATTTAGTTTAATTTTTTACTTTAGCATGATTTCCAAGATATTATTGTAGTATAATTTGTTATCAGGAAAATGCCTTATTTTGTTAATCAGGAAATACTAAAAATTGAAATTTGTAAGGATTCCGAAGCTGTGCACACAATACACAATTTCCGACTTTATTTTAATTAAAAAAAAATTTTAAAAAAAAACGTGGCAAGTAGGCTAACATACTTTTTACAGAAACTGTGAAAACTAATTTTTCCTATATTTCGTCAAAAGAGGATAAGAATGATATTGCTCCAAGAGACCTACTCAATAATTTCGCTATTTCCAGAATGAAATCTGTTTGATCGAAACATATTATTCCTTGAAAATTACACGAGGGAAAAATTAACTTTTATTATTTATCTAAGCTTATTCCATTTATTTAATGATAGCGGTATTAAGGTTAAGGATATGCGTCGGAAGCTCCGTTTATTATTATACTATAAATGCATTAAATCATGTAGCTTGAATAATTTATTTTAAGTAAATTATTTAATAATTTTAAGCAAATAAGGGTGTAAAAATAAACTCGATCGAAATACTCCGAAATTATACCCTGAAATATATGTAGAATAAACTTTGGAATCGATATATAAAAAATACCTTTTCAAACAACTTCGAGTAGGACGGAAACGCTAACTTGTTTAAAAAAGTTGTCCTTGTTACTATTTAATTTCGATTCCTGGTACTAGGGGGCATTCCATTTTCACATTCGACTTTTGAAATTTCAATTGTAAACGGAATTTTTTTATGACCTTAAACTAAAATGTTAAGGCTTGCAGCAAAAAAAAAAAATTTTTTTTACTGCATTAATTTTTTTACAAAGTAGTGAATTATTATTTTTTCAATCTGAGAACCTGTGCCTGTAACATATGTAAAACTTATTTTAATATCGAGTGAAATAATTTTATATGTTGTGTAACTAAATGGATAATCCCAAGAAACTGAATCGAAAATATAAAAACTTCATTGATTTAAAAAAATAATAGATGATAATAAAAATAGACATGTTTTGAGTGTCCAATAATAAAAGTCACAAGTTATCCAAGCCTGACAAGTCTTGAGAATGGGCGATTATATTTGAAAACTCGAAACATGTCGACTTTTACTTCCCTCTTCATATGTTTTGAAGCCAGTTGAGTTTTTATCGTCAATTATACTGTTTTACATTTGGGTCTTGATCATTATTTTGATAAGGATTTTACACTAGTTAAAGTAAACATATTCATTTTAATATTTTATCAGGATTCATATGGTCTTTAAAAATGTAAGAACATCAATATTGTAAAAGTTATATTTAACTTAAAAATTAACATTTTGACACCAGATATTTTGAGTTAATGAAATTAAATATTTTATCTCTTAAGTTTTTGTGCCCCCATTTCAGTATCTTAAGGATCTTACGAGCTCTGTTTAAAAAGAGATCATCAGATATATATAAGAAAGCAAAAATAACCATAGTAGCAGTATTAGGTGGTAAATGTAGCTTATCGTAATTGAAGAATATGCTGTGCGACATTTTATGGCGAATTTGCGAACGTATAAGTTTCAGAATGTATCGAAACATGAGGATGCTATTTGCTAATCATATTTATCCAAAGGAAACGATGTAACCTAAATATCTAGTAGAATGAAGCTATTTTTTAAGCAATGAATCCTACAATTTGCAACATATTATTTCAATATCTTATTCTTAAACATAACATATTTCAATCTTTTTAAAATGCCACTAAACATTCAGCAATTCCTTGAGTTATAGAAAAAAGAAATATCGTATATTATAGAAAGCCTTGTGAATGTGCATTAGAATTATTATACAATCTATATTTTATTTTTCAAGCACTTTTTTTTTCCTCAAACTTTCTTGCCTAGAAGACTCGATTAAAACTGTAAAAATGATTATCCCTAAAATTTTGTATATAGCTATAATAAGTTATGCTCATTTTATTTTAGTATAAAATCCTCGAATAAATATAGTAAAAACAGTGTAATCTAAATAATATCAGATAAAAAGTTCATGTATTTAAATTCTAAAAACTATCATAAATAATTTATAAATCGATTCAAATTTACTTTTCAAAGGAGATTAAAATAATATTTTTTTTGCTTTTTGGACAGAAATCCCCTAAAAAAATTGTTTATGGCCTGGAAACTTCGAGATATTTTCTATTAACAATAAATTAAGCCCCTCCGAGCAATCACTGAACATTATTTCAATTTTTTTACTATTAGAGTTTGGTTGCGTAGCAACCTAGTAAAATTAAGCACTCCTCTTTTGAATTAGTCAATGGGTTATCTTAAAATATTTATTTGCGCAGGCGACTTTTTTTGGCGGTTTTCTGGACTATCGCCAAATATATAAACCTTTATTGCGGCCCAATTTACCACCCAATTTTTTTAAAATTTTGTCTACCCCCCCCCTAATTCAAGGGTCTAGATTCCAAATATGTAAAAAAAATTATATGTTTATTCAGAGAAAGTACGTTTTTGTGTCTGATTTCGTAACTTAATTAATAGTTAGCACTAATTAATTAACATATTTGAGGTCACCCCCAGGAACCATTAAGATTGACACTTAGTTCGTGAAAATCCGATCATTAGAACGAAAGTTATTCAGGGTGATTCGTTTTTTTTTTTGCGGACTGTACATCCCTAGGTAAACGAAAGAGAGGTAGACCTTAAATGGCATGAAGTAGAACTATTATGTGTGAATGAAAGACAACAAACAAAACATAGTACAAACATACATACAATAAACACACGTGATGGCTCACGGGATAGAGCTTTCGCCTTTCAATGAGGTGAACCGGAGTTCGATCCCGGTGATGGCTGGTCGATGCGAATTCAGCTTCCGGCTTGCACCGACCACAGTGCTGACGCGAAATATCCTCAGTGGTAGACGGATCATGGGTTAGAGTCCCCTTGCCGTCAGGCTAACCGTGGGAGGTTCTCGGGGTCTTCCTCTCCATATAACTCAAATGCGGGTTAGTTCCATCAAAAAGTCCTCCACGAAGGCAAACATTTCTCTCAATACTTGATCCAGGAGTTTCCTTGTCTTCTGGATTGGGTTCAAAATTACAAGGCTACGGAGTTGAACATTAGCAGTCGTAAACCCAAAAATTGAGTCGGCTGTTCAACGATGGTTATAAAATAAAATAAAACAGTATGCTTCCTACGTAGTGAAGAGTTCTAGTCCAAATTTCTTGGTATGAGGCAAAAAATTTAATGGTTGGAATGAAAATGTAAATTTTATTGTTTAAAAATAAATGTTTAGCGTTTGTTTTAAAAATAAAAGTTCAAAAATATAAACTTAGAACGAAACGCAGTGAAAATCTAGAGATTAAATTTAGCATTTAAGGTTTCCAGAATCTGGATAAAAATCTACTTAATTTTTATTTATAAATATGTATCAATTTCAACTCCATCTTTCCGTTTCATTTGAATGTAGATTCTAAAAACTGCTCCGAATTTACCGAACTTTACCACATTCTATAAAATTATAAAATATTGTTAATTATACCAAAATCATTACCATGGCATTTTTGAGTGTTCCCCTAGAACCAGTTTTTCATAGAAACAGAGTTTCCTTATGACCGGTGTTCCTCTAGAGCAGTGGTTCTTAACCTTTTTAAGCCGCGACCCAAATTTGAGAAATATGTTCATGTCGCGACCCAAAAAAAAGTCAAAATTTTTTCATTGCTTTATTTTAGATCGTATTTTTAAAAAATCTTCAATCCTGCGATGATGATTTTTTTAACTTATAAATTTTTTATTTATTTTTTTAATAATAAAGATAAGCAAAAGTACTTTTCGATCCAAGGAAAATTTAATTAATAATCAAGTGCTTTTATTAATTTTTATTGACCAAATTAAAATATATTTATAACTCTTTGAAAATAATTGACATTTTAACTTATTCCTAAAAAAAAAAAGAAATATGAATACATATGTTAAGTCTTTTAAATTTTAAATGCAAGTCATACAGTTTTAATGAGAACCTTGTGCTTGAATACATTTTGAAAGATCTTGAAACCTCGGTTGAATGCTTGTCAAGGAGCACCTTATATCTATTTCAGGATTGAACTTGTTCCGGTAATTGTTTGTGATTACACACAGAGCCGAAAAACCAGCCTCACACATATATGTTGTTGAAAAGGACAATAATACTTTTAGGGCTTCTTTAACGATTATTGGCTTTTCGGTTTTTAACTTTAACCAGAAAGCACATAAAGATTCAGTGTTTTTGTAGAAATTGTATCGAAGTGCTTGGTCACTTTGTATTTCTATTAATTGTTCTTGAAATTGATTAATATTAAAAAATACCTCATGCAAATCACTTACATCAAAATTAAACGGCATTCGAACCCAATTATATTTGAAAACATCGTCTGCAGGGAAATATCGATCAAAGTCTGCTATTAGTTTTTCTAAATGATTAATAATAATTTTCTGTATTTCAAAATCTGTGATATCAATATTATTGTCTTCAACAAGTAAATTAAGAGTCGGGAATGAAGCAAGTTTCTTTACTTCAACCTTATTTCTCCATAATTTGAGTTTATTTTTAAAACATGTAATTTTTTCAGTTAATTCAATAATAGTATGATTACGTCCTTGCATGGACGTATTTAGATTATTTATTTCAAATAAAATATCTGACAAATAAGCAACTTGAGTAATCCACTTCAACTCGGAGAATTTAGATGGTAATGGGTGTTTCTTTTCTCTCAAAAATAATTCGACTTCTGTCCGTAATGATAATACTCTTTGAACAACTTGCCCCGGGACAGCCATCTAACTTCAGAATAATATAATAAATGTTCGTATTCAGCACCAGATTCGAAACACAGTTCGCGGAAAATTCTACAGTTAAGAGCATATATCGGGTGATAATGTTTTTGAAGCAAGATCTTGTCTATGTAACAAACAATGAATCGATATAATTTGTGGATTCATTTGTTTTGCTCTTGTCGAAAATCCCTTTTGAGATGTTGTCATGGCAGCTGCACCGTCGGTGCAAATACTGAAACACTGATTCCAATTTAATCCTTCTTCTTTAAAAAACGAATCGACCATAAGAAAATATCTTCACCTCTAGTTGTTGTTGACATTGGTTTGCAAAATAAAATGTCCTCCTGTATATCTGTTAAACCTGGATACCGCACATAAACCATGAGTTGAGCATCTTTACTTACATCTGTCGTTTCATCCAGTTGAATACTAAATAAACCAGCAATTTTTATAGCAGAAATAAGTTGATTCTTAATATCAAATGACATATCATTAATTCGTAAACGAATTGTATCATTTGATAATGGTATCTTTTGTAATTTCTTTGAACTTTCATCTCCGCATTTGATACGTGCCATGTCAATGGCAGCATGTTTTATAAGTTTTTCAGCAATATTATGGGGTTTCTTTTGTCTTGCAATATGCCAAGCCACATGAAAAGAACCAAGTGTAGCTTGTTTGGCAGAATTTATTAAACCATTACTACTTGGTGCATCCAAACGCTGTCTTTTTAAATGGGCTTCTTTTCTTTCGAAAAAAGTACAATCTTTTCCCTCAAAGGCAAAATTTTTATGTTTTGCATCAAAATGTCTTTTAAGTTTGTTCGGTTTCATCGATTCATTACTTAATATTTCACTGCACAACACGCATTGCGGCTTGTTCACTCCTCGATCAAAATGCAAGTAAAACCTAATTCTAAAAATGCTTCCTTGTATTCACGTTTTGCCATTATTAGGGTGATTACAATTTTACAATACGCACTGCAGCTTGATCACTCTACCAAGCATCTTTTATACTAAGTATCTTTTATTCTTATATTAATTTTGCACCTTGATATGCTAAACTAATTTTGAGTCATGTGTCTTTTTTAATTATTATGAACGAGGATTAAGGGTATAGAGTTACCCAGGTACCTCATTAAGCCTAGGCTGAGTAAGCCACAATGACTTCTTCTAGAAGGTGTTGGTATTACTTATTATTTGGTGTATTACTAACTTTTTTGGTTCGACTCAGCACGACCCAAGAAATATTCTTCGCGACCCAATTTTGGGTCGTGACCCATAGGTTAAGAATCGCTGCTCTAGAGCGGTAAATTTTTCCATATTCTAGCTGTTATAAGCATATTTCTTCCTCAGTGCATGTCTATGCATATTTTGGCGAAATCATTATTTCAGTTCTCAAAACTTTTATTTGACTTTCACTATTATATCTTAATCTCAAAATTCTGCATTTCCAAGTCATGTTTCATTGTCTATGTGCACTGCATCGCTTGAAAAGTTTGAATCGTCTACTCATACTGAATCGAAGTTCCATACTGAAATTTGTGAGGGTAATATTCATTTAGTAAGTAAATAAACTTAAGAGTGTTTTTGAGTCCAATAAAAAGAAGTACTATTTTTTATTTTTATTTTCATGCAAAGTGCTTTTTAGGTTTTATTTATAGAACAAAGGGAGTATAGAGCAAATTCTTTACATCAAAGAATTTTAGAATGTCAAGTACTTTTCAATTATGTATACCTCTGTCGAAATTTCCTTCACTCTTAATTCTGAATACATTTTATAAACTATCAGTTAATTAAGATAATATCATACATATCAGTGTAAATGTACTTAAAAATGAGTAAAAAATGAAAATGATGAACCTTGGTCAGCTCATAAAAATATTAAGATGAAGGAAGCGCTCTAAAAACAGGTTCCCATTCTCAAGACTCATTGGATGTAAATGTTACTTATAAACTCGAAAATTTCTTTCCGTCCTTGTCACATCAGCGCAGATTGATGCTCTGGAATCTTGTTATTTCCACGCGATCTCCGATTTTCTAGTCAGCGACACTAGTTCTCTCTTTCTCTTGTAGATCTTAGAAATGCTTGGTCGACTGCCTGCATAATGTTTGGAAATGCATTCTGCCCTTATCTACTTCTCCCGGTAACCATGGTTATTCAATTTTTTCCTTTCTAATTCATTTTATTTTCCATTTCTATTTTGGTAACTTTGCGTTTTCTATTTTATCAATGCTTCGTTTTCTTCAAGTTCGTCTCTTGAGTCTTAAAAATGAGTGCCTGTTTTCGCAAGCTTGAAATATGCCGACTTTAAAAGTTTTTACGCTAAAAAAAGTAGTAGCATTTCCACGCATTTCCTTCCGCTTTAATTGTACAAATTAATGTACAAATGTTAGTGCATAGAACAAATTCATTGTATAAATGTTACTGCAGAAGATCGAAATTATTGAATGTCAACAACTTCCGCTGAATGACCATGTTAACGCAATCACTTGTGCGGATGAATGTATGCACATGTACATCAAATTTCATTATTTAACTATTTCTCCAGCAAATATTAAAGCTTAGCTTGCGCTGATGACGAATGGTGAATAAAATATTTCTGCAAAATAGTATTTTTCTTTATTTAGACCGGCAAATGTCAATTTTTTACATAATCTAAACAATTTCTTTTTATATAAAATTAACTGATGAATCTGGAATTTATGTTGTTTGTTCTTATTCTAATCATACTTTATAAGAAAAATTATTTTAGTTACAATATTAAAGAAAATGCATAGTTTTTAATTGACCATTCCATCTTTCTCCGACCACCTTACCTTTTTTTAAATGAACTTTTGATACTTTGAAAAATTATTATTTATTTTTCATGGTTATCTCGATATTTTCATCCTAACTAGTAAATGTATGTTTCTTGCTTTGCTCCGTAAAAAAACATCTTTTGCACATAAAATGAAAGTTTTTGTCAATTTTTCAATCAGCTAAGTTGTAAGGTACTTTAACAGTATTTTATAGTCATATTTCTTTGAAGGTTTTTATACTAAGTTAACGATAATGTTAACCTTATTTTCCACTCTTTAGCAGTACTGCGCATGTTCAGAAATAGCGTATTGCTTCACACAAATTGCGTAGGAACATTGATTTTGGTGTAGTATTTTAGCATAGCGCCTAAGTTGGTGCATAACCGATAAAATAATCATCCTCAGAGAAATGCTAGCTTTTGATTCTTACAAAGATTCGGAGAGTTGGAAGAATATACAGAAAAAAATTTATAATGGTACTAAAAAGGAACTTTCTTTTTGGAATGTACCGGAACACGTAAAGCTACCTCTGAAGCATTTTTTAAGAGAGGACAAGTTAAATTTGCAAATAAAAGTGCTTAACTTCGTATATCTTTTTAATTTCATTGAAAATGCGATCATAAATCTTAACTGAACTGCAATATAGGTATACTATATGACATATAGTATACCTATATTGCAGTTCAGTAAAGTAAATATAATAGTACATATAGTATATGTACTATTATATTTACTTTGCTTAATATTTGCTTATCGAGAAACACAAAAGCTCTCTATTACTAAGAAATAGTTAAACAATCGTATTATATATTTTTGGCCTGTTTTTTTGAGAAAAAAAAAAACTTCAATCTCCGAAAAATAAAGGAATGCCATATTATTGTACTATGTTGCACCGGTTAAGAAATGGATGCATCAATATGCGTTTTACCTTTCTTTTATATCTAAAAAAATACTTATTTCATGCATTGGAACATTTTTAAACTTTAAAAATAAAACATCACTTGAACTTGAACTGACATTTCCATAGGGAGCTTTTCGTCAATCTAATATTTCTCTTGAGAAAGATAGCCGAAAGGAACTGAGAATTCCTTTATGAATTCCGAGGAAATACATGGCGAAATTAATGCGCGAAGAAATACAACAAAGAATAATGTAACACTCTTGGGAAAAGCTGTTTGAAGTAGAGAAAGAAAGGAGAAACTTAATCGGTATAAAGAAAGTGAAGTGTTTCATTAAAATGGCTTGAACGTACGTGATAAAGAAGTAATGGTAATGGATACGGAGATTACGTATGCTATGGTATGCTATTTGGTGCTGAGCAAATAATATATTTTAAATTATTTAAGGAATACTTTGTTTTAAATGAATGCAAAATCAAAAATATACATTTTAAAGGTTGTGGACTGTAAAAACTGTGTAGCATCTTTCCGAATATGATGTTGCACAATTCAAAAAATGTGTTTGAAGAAACACTTTATTCAGGTTAACACGAAATCAAGCGTTCATATACGATTGAAAATGTGCAATTTAAATCTAAGCATTTAAAATTGAGTAAACTTAGACCTAACTCTCACACTTACTATTTTAACTTACGAAAACACCAATGTTGGTGCGGCAGAAGCTTGTTTGCAATCCAGAATGAGCTGTTCAGAGTTTGTTGCTCCTCCACTCTGATATTCATCACGCAGATGCTAATCAACTAAATTAAACAATTATATTTCTAAGAATTGTGTTATTGGATTTAATAATGTATAATATTTATCCGTTTCCTTTCTGTTAAGCGAATTCCGAATTCATTCGATTTCGTCCTACTATTTTCCCTGTGCTATGATCTTCTTTTGGTTTGCAAACTAATTTTATTTTTAGAAATTAATGCAAATAGTCATTCAAAATTAGTAATTCTTACTTTATATACTGTAAAAATAATTTTACTTATTCTTATGTACATCTTATTTTACTGTAATTATAAGTTTTAGTGTTACTGAATAGCGTCAATGGTGGTGGCAACTTTACACCAAGAAGTGTAAAAGAACAATGTAGTGAATCAACAAATTCATAAGTTACGTATGGTGTTTCGCTACACCACCTTTTTATAAAGTAGTTGCCACCATTGACATTGAGATACACCAAGCTTTTTACAGTGTAGTTAAATCTAAATACCACTAATGGTGAATATTTATAGTAAGTTCACGCGAATTCACACTATTCGTGAATTTTTTCTCGCTACCGGAAACGCCAATCTTGGCTTACTTAGGATATCGTCAGTAGATTGTTTGAACAAGTACGAGATGACGCGAGTTTTTCTATTTGCTTTACCACAGAAATTACAGTTCATCATCACCAAGTCATCTCTTCTGTGTGTCCTTACCATTTTCAGTTGTGCAAGTATGTTCTTGCTCTTCGTTCTCCAGAAAATTTTTCGGATGCCTCATGTGGAGGCTTGTCAATGTTAAGTTACGCTTTTTAAGCTTTAATTGTAGGACACTTGCATTTTAATTTTTAAATGTCTGTCAATTGTGTTGGATATTTATGTGATATTTAATTTCTAGCTGCCTTAAGCCTAGTTCGACTTCTTAATATTCTCTCGGTACTGTGTGTGTTTGATTGACAAATTAATATATTTCAAGAATTAGCGTGTGTATGCATCATTCTAAACTAACTATTATTACTTTAAACTATGTCGTAAGAATAACTTCACGTTTATGTGCAACTCATCTTATTGTTGCTAAAAATTTAGCACTACTGGACAGGATGCCAAGAATGGTTACTATTACTTTTCCCTAGCACAGTAACAGAACATTCCTGGTGTTTCACTACCTCAAAAACATTCCAAAAAATTACGGATCAAATTATGGTAAAAAGTACCGGCATTCAGGATATCAGTCCTTTTGAAGTAAAATCCATTTTCTCCGGAACATATTACGGAGCAAAAAAATCTGATGCGCCGTAATTTTTACATTAAGTATCATAAAATTACAGAATCGCTCTTATTAAATAAATCTCACTGTAAAATTACGATATAATATTTCACTGTAAAAAAAGATTTTGCGGATGATGCACCCAAATTGCTGGTGCTATATATAGTAATTCGATCCAGAATATTTACAGAGAAATATCCTTTGTGTTTGTTCTTTGAGTCTTCTCAGTGAAATATCCTTTGATTTTCCCAATAATTATCTTTGTTGTTTCATGACACTACTAAAATTTACTACTAAAGTCTAAAAGAGCTAATAAACAAGAGATTTTTTACAGCTTATAAATTGTTTAGAATATTTTGATCACTTTTAAATAAAAGATTGAATATTACGTCGTCTTCTTCAAAAGTGAATATCATCATCTAATTTAATTCAGAAATTTTGCAGGGAAAATCTCGAAAATTGATTATAGCAATGCAGTTGTGAGTTTGATTTCTAACTCTCATGCCATGAGTTGTATGCTTTAATTTTGCATTGATAACAATTATATTTCGAAATTTTATTTTGTTTTGAAATTCCTTATTTCCAAAACTGGTTAACAGAGGCCCTTAATGTTTTTCCACGAAACTATCAATGTGAATATTTCTGGCATTACCTCTATTGTATCATTGAAACAACTTGTATATCATTCGGTTAATCTGTTGATAAACCTGTGCATCAATATTTTGTAAACTATATAACTATTGTATGCTTATATACAACAGAACGTCATTAATTAAATTAAGTAACTTAAACTTTTTAGTCCACATTAAATGCTTTTATAATAAAAAAGAAATAAAAAAAAATATATACACTTTTACATTTTTACTTTTACTACTAAATGTTTTAGCTTCATAAGCTCCTTTACCTTAGACTTATGAAAGCTAATCACTAGCATATGTAAAACACTCAAGAACTAATGTTGATTTAAGTTTACCAATAGTAAGGATTTATTTAATCTAGAAAGATCTTTTTAGTCTTTAACATGCATGTTTTAAAATAATTTTATACAGGCATGCTGCAGACAGAAGATTTGTAACAATTTGCAAAAATTAATTTTTCTTGGAATTGTTTATGTTAGAAAAATTAAAAAAAATTATTCAAGTAACGATATAGATTATGACATGCTCGATATACCTGCCATCATTAGCTATGATATGGCTGAGGCTATCAAAAATTCTGCATATTCCTCTGAAGTGTCGAAACATCGATGCTGTCGATCACTTCCTGAATGGCAGTTTTCAGCTCAGAAATGGTTTTGGGGTAATTTCCGGAAACATCGTTTCTAATATAGCCCCACAATTAGTCAAATGTGTTCAGATCCGGAGAATATGGCGTCCAAATGAGTCTCATTTAGTGGCTTCTGGGTAACCCAGAGCCAGAATGCGGTCCCTAAAGTGCTCATCCAGGACATCAAATACTCCTTTTATGTGATGGAGTCGAGCTTCGTCTTGCACGGACCACATTTTATCGAAATCAGGCCCATTTTGGATAATGCGGATAAAATAATTTACCGAAACTTTCACGTATTGTTAAGTAGTCACCGTGCTTTCAACGAATATCGCACGACTTATTAATGTCTAAACATTGCACACTACATAGTCAGCCGTTACGGGTGGAGATATTTGGTCCCCCAAATTTGATTCTTAGTGGAGAATGAGGATTCTTAGTCCCCCAAATTTGATTCTTATTGGAAAAATGAGGTTTCTTAGTCCTCCAAATGAGCCAATTTCGTTTATTTACGAACCCATTCAAATGTGCTGTAGTCACAATAAGGCATTAAATTATAATGCCTTTTTGTGCAAATTGATTATATTTCAGATGTAAATTGATTCCATAGTTTAATCAAATGACAACATTATATTCAATTGATTAATAATCATGAAAATAAGTTCTAATCTGATTGGACTACTGTAGCGTTTTTGCAACATTTTGTGTACCCCTTAGAAATTATTAAATGGCTAATATTGCTTTTTTTCTTTAATTGGACATAAAGTCTGTAAATCAAGCTCGTGTACTTTCTGATCAATAGAAATTTAAGTGGTCTTCAATGAGTTGAAATTCTAGTTATATTGCATTCAAATGCGGAAATTAATTTGACCAGTTAGGAAATAATTTATCAAAAATGTCCTTAAATTGTTCATCAATTTGGCATCTGTGCACTATTCAGCAAAACTGAAGTAACAAAAAGTAAATTTTTTGCTAATATTTCGAAAGCAGTTTTAGATAAAACAGAATTTATCATTGCATCAACTAATATCATTGAAAATATTAAATTCATAAAATATTTTTCCTAAGAATATTTATTTCCCTTAAAGCTGAAACTTTAAGGAAAATTAATTAAGAATTAGTATTAAAAAAACCCGAACAAATATTTACAAAAGCCTCAAAAGCCTATTTTTGAGGCTTCAGAAATTTATATAAGGCATTTGTGATTTCATATTAAACTTCAAGGTGAAACAGTAATTAAGTATCAATTTTAAAATAAGCATAGTTGTTAAAAAGCTTTCTGATACATTTCGTTAAAATTGCCTGAAGCAATACAATTACAAAAATAAATGTATGCCAAAAATTAATTTAGTTTTTATACAAGATTGATTATATAAAATGAAACGTGATTTTTTTTCGTAATTATTTGTATGAAAATGACTTTTTTTTATGAAAACATGAAAGATACTTGGTAAAAAAATAAAAGTTTGCAGAAATATAATCAATTATTTTTTTTCCTTCCTTTAACTTTTATAAATTGAAACAAGAGAGTAAAAGTTTAAAATTATTTTTTTTACAAATATATAGAAATCTTCGGGTTTTCACTGATTAAAATTTAACTTGAGAAATTAATACGAAAATAATAGCATGTAGTAGAAAATGATAACAAAAGTTATAAAGTGTTACGTAATAAATATAATTAATGTACTAATATATTTATTGATATTTCCTTACGTACTAATAATTTATTAATTGGTGTTATTAAGTTTAAATATGTTTTTATATTTCTCAATAAATTTTCATTATGCAATGCTAAGAAAATAAGTTTAATTAGTTTATTAAAATTAATTTTGTGCTATTGGTTATAATTTTTAATTATTTACCAGTTATTATTGTAGTCTTAAGGTAGCCTAATTATCCTGATTTGTTATTTTTCAAAAATACACTTTTAGGTTGATAACGCATTAAATTTAAATTTTTTAAGTTCAATTTTTTAAGCACTGTACTATTTTGTATTTTTTGGGGTTTTATTAAATGAATGATTAATGAAAATTTTTAATTGGAGGAATATAATTTTACAAGTACTGTTCCTTGGAGTATGCTTTTATATTTTTCAAGTAATATCTTATACTGTCCTTTAAGACATCAATAGCAGCATTTGAATGGTCTTTTAAACAAATACTTGTTTACTATTAAACTTGCTCCTTATTATTATTTGGAAGGTTTTAACAAGTTCAAGACCATGGTTATATATACGTAATCACACGGTTCTCTCTTTACTGTCAATATTGCCAGACATGATAGACAAGCATTTTCGATTCCAGCAGTCCATTATCATTCGAGCGTGATTTCAGCTTGGAACGTTTTATTTCAATTTTAAACATTTTAATTAAACTTTTCTCTTAAATTTAATATTTTCTTTCAAGTTCATTATTATTGTTTCTTAAATGCGCAAAAATTTTACTTCACTATATCCAAGTACTATCAATGAAAATTAACAATACATTTTAGCGTATTTAGTTGCAGTAATGATTTTATATACATTATTAAATAAAATTTTATTTTATTTTATAACCGTTGTTGAGCAGCCGACCCAAATTTAGGTTTACGACTACTAATGTTCAGCTCCGTAGTCTTGTAATTTTGAACCCAATCTAGAAGACAAGGGAACTCCTGGATCAAGTATTGGGAGAAATTTGTCTTCGCGGAGGACTTTTTGATAGAACCAACCCGCATTTGCGTTACACGGAGAGAAAGACATCGAGAACCTCTCACGGTTAGCTTGACCGCAAGGGCACTCTAACCCATGATCCGTCGACCACTGAGGATATTTCACGTCAGCACTGTGGTCGGTGCATGCTGGATGCGGAATTCCTATCGACCAGCCATCACTGGGATTCGAACCCGGTTCACCTCATTGGAAGGTAAACGCTCTATCCCCTGAGCCATCGCGGCTCTATTAAATGATTTTTTTATAACCGTCGTTGAGCAGCCGAACCAATTTTTGGGTTTACGACTACTAATGTTCTGTAATTTTGAACCCAATGCTTAAGACAATAGAACTCCTGGATTAAGTATTGGGAGAAACACGAGAAAATTACACGGTTAGCCTGATTTCAAGGAGACTCTAACCCATGATCCGTCGACCACTGAGGATATTTCACGTTAGCACTGTGCTCAGTGCAAGTTTGATGCGGAATTCCTATCGACCTGCCATCGCCGGGATCGAACCCCTGCTCACCTCATCGGAAGGCGAACGCTCTATCACCTGAGCTATCGCTGCTCTATTAAAGGAAATTAGGTTAAACGGAAAAATTCATCCAATCAAATACGTATATATACTTAGGAATCGTGAGAATCTGAAAAGTACTTCTTTCTCTTTTCGCCTGCCTCAAACGGGTTAAATGTTAAGAAATCCTGAGGAAAATAGAATACTAAACTTAGGCCATTATATTTCATGAGAAATAAATATTTTTACTTTAAATTTCATAACTTTGTTTCCTCTCGAAAACGTCCAAACATTTCATATCAAATAAAAAATTAAATATACTTCTTCTCTAGACCAACATTAATTTTAAAACTGCAGTAGAGTTTAGACGCTTTCTCTGTTAAAATGAACGTAAACAGTCATGCATAACAACATAAAACTAAGTACAAATAGAACATGAAACAGCTTTTACTCGAAACGAAGATTAATCAATTTATTTTAAAAGTTACGCATTCTTTTCGATTCTATACCCTTAATCCACATCCATTAAGAATTCTACCAATCCTTTCATTTAGAGAGAATAGATTTTGAAGTTTAGCAAATTTGCAGACACTTTCGCCGGAACAAAGTTCTCTTTTGACATTGTTTAAAACAATGCTATTTAAAACATCGGTTTAATTCTTTGATTTTAATTTTAAATGTTTACACTTCTGGTGAACTAATGCGAATTGTAAAAATATTTGAAGGCAAAAAGTTAAATTTTTCTGAATTTGTATTGGAAAAGTAGAGACAGAGATATTAAGAAAAATGTAAAAGTATTTTAAGTGATAAAACTGAGACTTTCAAATGCTGTTAAATATAATTAAAAAGAGAGAAATTACTTTGATAAAAGTAAAAATTCTTGATTTCAGTTTGAAGTATGTTACAGTGTTTAATTTTGGAGCTAAATATAATAGAATACTTCTACATTACCAACTATTCAATGAACAAAATACAATATTAGAAATAAAATTACTGTCAATTACAAAAAAATAGGAGTTTAATGAAATTTGACTATAAATTAATAATAATTTTCTTTTGCCATTCATATATGTTATCATAGTAAATAACATATATATTTGTTATTATAGTAAGAAAAAACAATGTCTAATTTTATATTTTTATAAACCATTATTGTAGAGTGATTAATAATAAAAATATTCATGTGTCATATTTTTTTAACAAATAAGTATGAGATCAATGGATTTGAATCAAGATTTAGTATTAAATAAAATTCAAAATTTAGTATACTAAATATGTTGTTCTAGTAAATAACAAATCTAAATGTTATTATGTTAAAAAAGCAATTAAATTCAGTTTGTATGCTTACAAATTAATGTAGAGAGATTGATTGCAAAAGAACTTAAATGATTATAGAAAACCCCTATAATTGATTACGTAAAACATTCTTGATTAATTATTTATTTATAGCATTGATAATTAATCATCAAAATAAAAAAATAGAAAGCCGTTCTTAAAGTGTCTACCACGATGAAAAGAATTCTTTTAAAATTACGGTAGTCTATGGTAATGACATATCTGATTAGAAAACAAAAATTTGGTAATAAAAACCAAAATATACGATATTTAAACAATTTATATGGTAATTTTTTCGTTGATATGGGAATGATTTACCGAAATTTTAAAACTATAGCTCATATTATTACATATTTAGTAAACAATACGAAGCTGAAAAGTAAATGTAACTTAATAAATGTTTTTTAGATCATGTTCTAAGAAATCATAATAAAATTACCAAATTTTATCACCTTTTATAGAACCATATTTTATTGCTAATTTTAACAAAATCATTACCAAAACGCTTTGATGAAAATTACAATTTTTTTATATAGTCAGAAACACGATAAATTTTAACATATTTTGCTAGTTTTAAACTTAAATTTTTTCTCAGAGAAAAATACAAAAAAAAGAGTTCTTTTTATGTAGTATTTTTGAATAAAATAGGAATAATTACAATTTATTTTACAATTATCATTCGAAAATCTAACAATATTCCTTACAGAATATTTAAGTGAAAGATTTTATCATTTTGCATAATTATGTAGAAATAACCTCAAAATAGAGGCAGAAACACAGTAAAATTTAACATATTCTGTTAAATTCGACCACACATATTTTTCCTCAGCGTACTTATAAATTCATTTATACAAAAAATAGTGTTCTTATGCAATATTTTTGAATAAAAAAGAACAAATTAAAGTTATTTTACAGTAATCATTCAAAAGTTTCGCAATATTTCTTACGGAAGATATCGCATTTTGCATAATTATGAAGAAATATCTTCAAACATAGACACCTACATATCTCTATCATAAAATATCAATTTTTAAGATTCATTTATGTGTAACCACTCTCCGAATGTGAAATCCAATAAAGATCATGCCTCTTAACCACGATATTCTTATCTTTGCTTCAATAACCTCATTAAATCTGGGGGCATTGAAGACTTAATTTCATTATCGGTACTCAAGCAATTTCCCTGGAGTGCAACCTTTTCCTTTTTCTTTTCCACTTCAAGCTCTCAAGATTACCTGTATTTCACGCCTTTAGGTGTGTTAAGAACCCCCTCAGAAAGCAAGCCTATTATCTATTTGCTACCATCAAACCATGTAGTAAAGCTTAGACAATGCCATAGTATGGAAACTTGAAGATCTTCAACTAAATTAGCAGTTTTCCAGAGGAATTGCTTTGGGAAATGAAAATCAGAATCTTTAATGGAATCAGCGGGAAGGAGTTAAATGGATAAGGAAGAAAGGAATATCGATAATACCTTGAGAGAGGCAAGTTTCGAGTAAAGAAGGTATTTGAGGTACTCGAGGGGGTGGAGAAGTTAAATTGGATCATATAGATGAGAAAAGGAAGATACATTGTGGAATGCAACTCCATACTTGAACTTCAATATGGGTAAGTATTCAATGAATGGAAAGATGGATTTGAGGTTCAAGGCGCGAGAACAGCACTATTTATTTCTTACATAGCATAGGCTATAGAATAATAATGTCTTATATTTAGAAAAAAACAATATGTTTAATTTTGTGTGAAGGAGAATACAGAGTTTTTTATTCTAGAGTTCACCAACCTTCTCATTTACGTTTGTTTTTTCTTAAAAGTCGATAATACATAAAATATATAATGATTATGAGAGAACAATTTGTAAACATGCTAATCGTAACGAGATGTGAGCTTACTTGGATTTGAAAATAATTAACTAACATTGCAAAATTTTCTTGTTTCAATTATGGTATAAAGTACCGGCATTTTGGGTGAATCATCCGCTAAATCCTTTTTGTCGCAATTTTTACAGTGATATTTATTTAATTACAGTAATTCCGTGATTTTGCTGTAATTATTACTATGAAAATTACTGTACATCAAATATCTTTTATTCCGTAGCAATTCCGGCAAAAAATGGATTTTACGGTAAAAAGTACCGGCACCCGGAGTTCAGTTATTTTTTTCGATAATCGGAACCGGAATTTTTTGCAGTGTAGAAAGCTCCACTTTTAGATCACTCTCCTCATTGACCGTAGAGTTTGCTTCGTATTAATTTTTGAAAACATGTTAATCGTAACAACATTGATTTGAAAATGATTAACTGTATATAATAGAAAATTTCAGAACCAATTATGGTATAAAGTACAAGCACTTTGGATACAACATCCGCAAAACCCTTTTTCCGTGAAATAATATACCGTAATTTTTACAGTGATATTTATTTAATTAGAGTGATTCCGTCAGTTTGCGGTAATTTTTACTATAAAAATTACGGTATATCAAATATCTTTTATTCCGTAGCATATTCCGGTTAAAAAGGGATTTTAAAGTAAAAAGTACCGGCACCCTGAGTTCAGTTATTTTTTTCGATAATCAGAACCGAAATTTTTTGCAGTGTAGAAAGCTCCACCTCTTGATCACTCCACTCACCAACCGTAGAGATTGCTTCCTATTCGTTTTTGTAAACATGTAAATCGTAACATGCTAACATGTTAATCGTAACATGTAAACATGTTAATCGTAACGAGATATGAGATTACTTTGATTTGAAAATAATTAACTGTGCATAGTAGAAAATTTCAGATCCAATTATGGTGTAAAGTACAGGCACTTTGGATGCAACATCCACAAAATCTTTTTTATCGTAAAATATTATAGCGCAATTTTTACAGTGATATTTATTTAATTAGAGTAATTCCGTGATTTTGTGGTAATTTTTACTATAAAAATTACGGATTATCAAATATCTTTTATTCCGTAACGTGTTTGGGTAAAAATGGATTTTACGGTAAAAAGTACTGGCTCCCTGAGTTCCGGTATTTTTTTCTGTAATTGGATGCAGAATTTTTTGCTGAGTAGAAAGTTCCACCCTTAGATATCTCCACTCACCGACGGTAGTGATTGCTTTTTTATGCATTTTTGATTTTTCTTAAAAGCCGATATTTTGTCATTATTCCTTAAAGTATATAATTATTATACTTTCAAGCGTGACTACTTGAATTTGAAAAAAAATCAACTGTACTTGAAGTAAATTGAACATAGATTTTCAGACTCTATAAGTTTGAGTAAGCGTTAAGATTAATTTTTCTCGTGAACGATACGCAATCAAAACTTTATATCATTGTGACAGTTTTTATTGGTTTTTGTCTCTCTTGAATGAAGTGTTTTTACATTTTCATAAATTTTCACATAAATGGTAAGAAGTATTAAGATTCGAATTCTTATTTATTTTGTTACTACTTAAATGAGCTTATAAAATAAGGAACTCGAGTTTGATACATTTTTCCTCAAAGAAAAATGGAGAAATAGTCATCACTTGAAGCAAAAATGGTGAAATAAATAACTTTCTTACAAATTCGAGTTTGGAAAAAAACCTCCTTTTTTAGTTTATCAATGAAAATGATCCCGTTAGCATCTTAAATTTCATTTATGTTGTTGCATTACAGCAGGCTATAGATCAGCCAGCATGTTACTTTTTTCTACAATTTTAACAGTCATGATTCTTGAACTGACTTGAATTGAAATCACTTCGAAAATTTAAAATAATTGAAGTGTAAAATAACATTATTCATTGTTTTCTCTCAGAAAAATTGGTTCAACGTGGAACACTAATATTATTTCCTTAAATTGTACTATCATGTAATTTTGCTGATGTCAGAATAAGATATTAAATTGAAAATTGTTTCTGAGCAGTTTGAACTAAACTATCGTATATTAAAGTTTAAAGAAGGATTTATTGACAAATAATCCAATTAGTAAGGATTAATTCAACTCAAAACTATATTAATGTTGCAACACTATATTAAGGTTTTAAAACAATTCAGTTCTCATAACCTTCTAAACCAAAATTTTCTTAATAAATTTCGAAAGATATTTTTATTTTATTTAAAGCGACATTAGCCCTACTCTCAAAGCAACATTCCCGACAGAAAATTTACTTTCTTAAAAAGATATTCGATGCTCTTAAAATTAAGAATGGATAACTTTCAAAATTTAATATCGATATTTATCAGCATTTCAACCATGGATATAGCAATTATTAGGATTATTTTGATATGGGCTGACTCAGTGGAGTCTGATTTCTCGCAATTAATGAAAAGAATTGGAGATCAAGGGTGAATCAGAAGAAATCTTCAGGGGAAGGCATTGGCTCACATTGGGCTGTCTGGCCAACTATGATGATGATGAGTATTATTTTATGAATTAAATAAATATAATACATATTAAAAATTACATAAAACCTATCATTTTGTTTCCTGCATGGAGGAAAAAATTTCCGATGAAATTACCATGTTCATTAATTCTGGTATTCTGACCTTACTACCGTTATGACATTTCTGTTGAAAAAATCATAATCCTGGTTAATAAAATAGAAATATAAAGTATTTAGACCATACCTTTGATAATTTTTCCATTTATATGGTAGTGGTTTTTAGAAAATTCGGGTTTTCAAAATTTTAGTTTTTACACCACATATTTAGTAAAAAATATAAAACTGAAAACTAAATTTAACCGATTAAATGGTTTTTATGCCAAGCTCTAAGATATCACAATGAAGTTATTATATTTTACCACATTTATTACACTTTATCACATATTATAAAGCCATATTTTATTGTTGTTTTTGCCAAAATCATCACCAAAGCTCTGCGGTATAAATTGCAGAGCTTTTTGGTATTCCCATAGAGCATGAAATAAAAAGAATTTTGCCACATTTTGGTAGTTTTTACCTTACTTTTTTTCTTAGTATATTGCAGAATATCTTTGTTTTCATTTAATTAATCGAAAACTTAAACAACTAATAGTTCGTAGAAAATTAAACAAACAGAAAAAAAGTAGATTTAGATCATTGAAAATAGATGGAATTAACCTTAAAAGAACTTCTCTGAAACCTATTGTCTTAAAGCAATTTTTAAGTGTTTTATTTTTCTTCTAGTGAAAAATACTTGAATGTACTTAAGTGTAGTTTATCCACTTTAAATTATTTACTTTTTTCGGGAATAGTTTATTTAATCCTTCCAGCTAAAAAGCATATAAACAAAAGGTTTTAGTTTCTAGCTCAACAAAATTGATTGATTATGATAGATTGAATAAAGCTTTAAAGATCACACTTGTTATTTTCCTCGAATTTATCAACTCACAAAGTTTTAAAAGCCTTAAACCTTCCGTGACACCCCCAAATGTACGAAAATGACAAAATGAGACAAATGACATATTTAAAGAAAGTTTTTATTCTTATTGACAACATTTTAAAAACTTATTTTATTTATAAATATTTTTATACATTTTCGACAAAGACAAATCAAATACGCTTGAAAAATCTTTTTAAAATCTTAACAAATAAAATTTTATATGACAAACAGAACCAGGTAAAAAAAAAACATTTTACTCGTAGTTTTCTCTTTTAGTTAATAACTTGGTTCAAACATATATTGAAAGGAACAATTTTCAATCACATGTAAAAAGTGTTTTATTCTGTTTCTCAGAAAGTTTTATTTCTAAAATTCCAGATCTTTGTAAGTTGTTAGTTGATTTTATTACCCATTGTGATGAATGAAAATGTATTGATAGATTTTGGTGTTGAAGTTATGAATTGAGAAACAAAATACAAAATATGCTGTCTAGTTATAATAATTATTCATGAAAAACTTCTTCATACCCTTCTTTTTAAATAAGACATATAAATGGAATTACATAAATGGAATATATATAATTATATAAAATATATATAAAAAATGTAAGTTCTTTGATTCGGATGTTGGTTTCAATATGCTGTAAGGGAGTTGGTTAATCTCCAAATAATCAACGAATCCTTAATGTGTAAACGAAATTTTAAAGGAAAATAAAGTTTAAAAGAAACAATTATGAAATTATATAAGAAATAAAAGGTATTAAACTAAAGATTAAAATTTTGTAATAAAAACATTAAATAAAACTGAAACACTATTTTGTTATTGCACTAAAACCCATTTTATATTATTCCATTTATTACATCGATGAATTCAAAAATAAAAAAGAAACCCATCTACTTGGATTTGTATATTGGTAAAAATAATTTGTATAAATGATTGATAATTTTTAATAGAGTTTAAACAAAATAATTAATTCTTGAAGTATAATAAAATTTTGGAAGGGAGGAAATTATAAAGAAACAAAGTTGAAACTAATGTAAATGTAAGAATCATTTAACTAAAAATTAAAATTTTGTAATAAAATAATAAAGTAAAACTTGAAGCACTATTTTGTTATTGCTGTCAAGCCCATTTAATCTGCTAATAAATTTTAAAGCAAAAGGGAAACTCAGTTACTTGGATTCATGTGTTGCGCATAATAAATAATGTAAATGCTAATTAAGTTTTTGTTGAATATAAACAAAATAATGAATCCAAAAAATATAATCAAACTTCAAAAGCAAGTATTAAAAAAACGAAACTGAATCTAATTCAAACCTGAGAATCTTTAAATCTGGAAACCAGAGAAACTTTGAATTTGGAAATTTTTTTTTATTTAAAAACTTAAAGGCATTAATTTAAACTATTTTTATAAAACCGCATTAAATAGTGAGCTTTATAACCATTTAAAATATTAAGCATTTTCAAAAAATATAATTAAAAATTATAATTACCATGAAAATATGTAAGATTCGTATTTATTAAGAGCAAAAATTTTAATTTTAGTTCATAATAAGTTCAGAAATCTTTTGTCAAATTATTTATTGCATGAATTGATATCACAATGGAAAATTTTAATAATATGTAACGTATTCATATTACCTGCTTTGTTATTGAAAAGTATAAATATTCCTTTAGGCAATATAGTTAAGGCGAGGCAATATTTAAATGTTGCCCATAATAATAGTTCTTGGTCAATTTACAAAGTTATAAATTGTTACATTTCAATGGAAAGATACATTCATTTAAAGGGTTCAAAAAATTATCCCAAGTATTGCATTTTATTTTATTGAAATATTCAGTGCATATAAATGAATAAATTTAAAACTTGAAAAGAAGTAAAAGTGCAAAAATGTTATAGATGAAATGTAAACTTTGAAAGTAGGTTATTATTTCAAAATAATTTACTCGTTTAATGTTTGTTTTAAATTTGAACAAAAAAAAACCATTCTAAAATACTCAATTAAATTTAATTCAATTAAAAGGTAACTTGCAAATAATTGGTTGAAAGAATTCGTGCAAATTATTCATGATTAATTCTCTTTCTATCATGATTAATTCTCATGATTAATTCTTCATGATTATTCTCTTTTTGTTATTAAAAGAAGCTGCTGTTTCAAAAGGAATGAAATATTATTTTTTTATGTTTATCTTTGATGTCTGATGGCAATTCAACAGTGAACGATAAGAAATTGTAAATATTTTCCGTTAAAAATGACTTTTAATTCCTAGTTTCATTATTTTATTTGTTAATTTATATATATTTTTTGAAAACTAGGATAATTACGTCACATTCTTTGCTTTGAAATGTAGGGTAAATCTAATCTTGTGTTAAAGAGCTTTTTTTTCTTTCTTGTTTCAAATAAAATATACAGATACAATGCATCAAGACCATTTATTTTAGTCAAGAATCAAATGAACGGCAAAATTTCATTTTACATTCGTTTTGATTGCTCTAGAAAAATACTAAAATAAACATTACATCGCTTTATGGTAATGGCTCTTTTCCTTTTTAGTTGTTTTTAAATTTGACAAATGATTAAATGTTTTGTTTAAACTGTATTAAATCTTTCTGGAATATTTTTAATTCCTTAAAATTGAATGGATTTATAGAGTATGCTGTTTATCAATATAAAATGATTTACTTTAAAAATAAAGTTGAGAAATCGTAATGGTTTTTTAACTTTTATACACATTAATGAATCATTTTAAAATTATAAGTTGCTAGAGAAAAGTTATTTACGCAAATTTCAATGATTTATATTCATAGATAAAATAATAAAAAAGTGAATAGTAAAAATATTTTTGTTTCTTTTCCTCTTGGAATGAATTAGGGCCAATTAAGCCTTAAATGCTCTAATAGGTTGTCAAATTTATTGTAGGCACATTTTTTTCTTCTCAAAATAATATTTCTCAAATAAAATTTATTCCGCTTCTTTACATTCCATATTTGTTCAACATGATAAATCGAGTACACTGTAAAAAATTCCAGATAAAAATACGGTAAGAAGTATCGGCACTTCTTACCGTAAAATCTATTTTTACAGGAACATGATTCGGAGAAAAAAATTAGATATTCCGTTTTTTTAGTAAAAATTACAGTAAAATCACTGAATCACTCTAATTAAATAAATATTACTGTAAAAATGACTGTATAATATTTTACAGAGGAAACGGATTTTATGAATGATGCGTCTAAAGTGCCAGTACTTTATACCGCAATTTGATCCACAATTTTTACAGTGTAGCAGAAACCCTCCATGGCAGCGCTTACTGCAGAATAATTACAATCACTGATTGTTTTCCATTTTTCATCAAAACTTTCTATTTATGTAACAAACAAGCAAATGGGAGAAAATTGCTAAGAATCCTATTTAAATTATCTCGAAACGTGTTTCTAATAAAAATTAAAAAAAGAGGAATTGTGAAAATTATATCATTAAGAACAAAAATTAAATATTTTTTTGTCGATTGATTGCAAAAATAACTGTATAACTGTTACTTTGTTGATTGATAGCAAAAATAAGTGTTGTACACTGAGAAAAAGTTTGGAAAGTTTTATAATACGCGATAAAATTTGGTAATTGTGGTAAAATTTGCTAATTTTATTATGATGCCATAAAGCATGGCCTAAATACATACATTTAGTTAAAATACCTTTTCAGTAAAAGCATGGTAATAAGAACTCTAATTTTGAAAATTATAATTTTGTTAAAACGTCGCCATATGATTGAAAACCTTACCAAATAAATTGTTTACCGTATATTTTGGTTTTATTAACTAGAATAATAGATTTCTTTTACCAGGAATGCCGTTACCCTACAGTACGGCAATTTTACTAGATTTTTTTTCTCTTATTCAGAATGCTATGGTAAATTTGGTAAATGCCATAAAATTTGACAATTTTATCATGATATCTCAGAGCATAGCATGAAAACCTTTTATTCTGTTCCAGTTACTTTTAATTTTCCTATTTTTTCTAAATGTGTGGTAACTAGTACTATAATTTTGAAAACAGCAATTTCTGGTAAACGTTGCTATTTAAACTGAAAAATTGCGAAATGAATGGTTGAAATACCGGATATTTTTGTTTTATTAACCACAATTGTGGATTTTCTGTTATCAGAAACGACATTACCAAATAGTATAGTAACACTATCAGAATTTTTCTCCGGTTTCTGAGAACCACCTTTCCTGTATAATAGAAGAAAATTTTCAAAAAAAATTAAAATAAATAAATAAGACAAATAAAATTAAAAAATAAAATTAAAAACTAAAAAATAAGTAAAAGAATAAAATAAAATAAAAATAACAGGATCAACACGTTGTATTTGTCCTAGTTTTATTGCAAGATAAATTTTTTTTCATCTTGCTATATGGAAAATACTACAAAATTTAAACTCGTGATTCGAAACTAATTACTAGAAATATTAACAGTGAACTCGATCGATAAATATTTCAGAAATACTTTATTGCATGTGTTCACTATTTAATATTCTAAGATTCCTTTTGTCAAAATTAAGAACGCTTAATTTTAAACACGCTTTGGATCTAAAACTCATTAAAATTTAGTATAAACATCGGACCACCTACGAAAACCACCACGCAGATTGCTAATATCTAATTATAACCAATTATTCCGTATCACCGGTTGTTCTCGCATGCATATAAGCTTTAATACTCGCTTGTCTAATATTAGAGTAATATTTATGAATAGGCAGAACATCAATTCGCTCAGGAATATTTCGAACCAGTGATGAATTTAATAAATATATATTCTAAAATTTTAGCATATGGTGTATAACCAGACTTATTCTGGAAAATATTTATTATTCAACCATAAATTAAGAAGAAAATAGTTATAGATCGACTGACGTATGGACTAAATTTTCGAAGATTATACTGTTATCAATATATATAATATTTCTCGTGTGTGGCATCATAAACTCGATATTTCACAATCTGTTGGCAACACTATAGTTATTTATGATAATTTATTAGGTTAGGTTGTCTTAAGTAATAATTTAAGTTGTGTTGAATAGTTAGTCATACATTAAGTATTGATTCAGGGTAATTTTGAATTTTATAGGAAATATAGGGGAGTGTCGGGTACCCCCGCCCACTGTCAATTTCATATGTATAGAATATTTTTTCAAGTCAATGGGCCATCGGACATTAATTGTTATATCAAAAAGAGATTATTTTCAAAGTTTCAAGTACTTATGATAAAATATTTGTGATATACTCAAGTATTTGATATACTCAAGTAATATTCAAGTATTTGTGATAAAAATGATAAATGAGGTTTATCCATTGTCAATACATTGGTCATTTTTATTTACACCTGAAAAAACAGTCAAAAAACATAATTTCTGTAACTGGGCGGGACTACCCAACACATTTTAAAAAGAGCTGAAAAACATGTTTTTTTAAATTTCTATTTTTTTAAGTAAAACTATTCTTTTTTTTGGTTTATTCCTTTTGCATTATTTAATTAGATGATAAAACAATAGAAACATACAAAATATTGATTATTACTCAATATTATACAGAAATATAAGCATTACTCCTTAAATGGGCGGGGCTACCCGACTCTCCTCAAAATATTAACGAAATAATTATTTATTTTTATTTCCAATCCTTACTGAAATTGCAGTAGAAATGTTTAACATAAACTGCACTATGGTTTCGCTTACTGCCATACCAATTATTGGAGTCAGAGTTTGCTTTTCTAGCAATAGCATATACTAAAGTTATGGCTGAAAGCTGTGTATGGCTAATTTTAAAAGCGTGTTTTGTAATAGTATAATTAAAAATAATTCTAATAGAAAAAGAATCGTCGCAAGATTCGAGTTAACGCCTATTAACGATTTTTTTCTTTCTTCCCATAACTTTATCATCATTATAATATATTTTGTGAACATTATGCAGTGTAATTTACTGCAGAAGCAGAATTTTAGGTTTTTACAACTTTTTAACCCTCAAGGTAACATTTTCGCCTATACAAGATTTTATTTATTGTATTAATTTGACTTGAATAATCTCTGATTAAATGACCCCAAATTTAATATTAACAATTAAAACTTCTAAAGCTCAAAATAACATCGCTGAAATATTTATCAAAAACTTAAATAGTTTTTTTCAACTTTAATTTATTGTAAATATGACATCATTAAGGCGTCGGTTTGACTTCCATTTTTAGGACTGCTCTAAGCCCGTACCATTAACTCTGATTTTACCAAAACAATTCATATTTCTTTATTTGATTTAATCGTAGGCTTGAAATGGTGTTTGACATGGGAATCGATTTGTTTACAATGTTGGGGAGAAAGGATTATATTCCTCTGTGGTAATCAGATTACATTATACTCTTAACAGTGGCGAAGAAAAAAAAAAGATTTCCTTATAATGTATTTGCTTGGTAAAACATAATCATAGAAAAGTGATTATATTTAAGAAAAAATTATATTTGTTATTAAGTTCGCTGAAATAAGACTTATTAAAAAATGTTCTTTTTTTAATCTCCTAAATAAACTGTAGATATTCTGTAGAATAATTGACAAGCTAGAATAATCCATATGTCTTCAATTGTATTTCTTGTTTATTGGTTTTTAAAATTTTTTTTGAATGAAGATCCAAGTGATTAAGGATAATAAAATGTGTACAATTAATTTTGCCATGCAATGTGGAAAATTAATTCCCAAGGGATTTTGTAAGACATGGGGATATTTAAATTTTGTTTTAAATTAAGATCCAAAGCAGTCTAAATATGATCGATTGATAGAGAAAATGATTTAATTTATTATTCATCAGAAATTAAGCTAATTGGAATATTTTTTAAAACGTAAATAGTTTTTTAGCGTACTTAATGTTAAAATTCTAATGAAATGCTCTAGTAAGAGCAGTATGTAAATTAAGCTGTAAGTTAATCAATATTTATAATAAATTCATAAATACTAAATGTGTTTTGAAAGATGTTTAAATCAGTAAAAATTATAAATTAAAGCAGGTTTTTAAATGAACTCAAATTGAGAATTGAGTATTGTATTGAGTATTCTCCAAAATAGGTTCTAAGTGGTATTCAGATTGGGCGTTTTGTTATCTAAATTGGATATTAAAAACCTCCTAAAATTGGTTCTAATTTGTGTCTAGAATGGGTTTTGAGATATCCAAAATAGGTTCATAGTGATAACCAAAACAAACACGGCCCATGATCCAAATTAGTATGAATCTAAATAGGATAACCACCTACAAAGCAATTTTTTAAGCCGAATTGGATTTTTTTACTCTATTTATGCTTTATTTCTTTCCAAAATGGATACACAGCGATATTCAAACAAACATGCACAGACCGATATTCAAAATAGGCATGGGCCATGGCTCAATTTAGTATGAAATCCAAAACGGTAACCTCATACCTACGAATCTTATTAGTTTTTCTGTGTTGGACTATGGTAATTTTGAAATTTTTTTTTATTTCCAATGGCAGGCCAATTTAAAAGTACCGAAAAGATAAAATAACTAGAAAAACAAGGCAAAAAGAGATAAATAGAATAGAATGCATAGTGACATGCTTAGCCCATAATTTTTAAATTTTTAATTTTTAAATTTTTTTTTATTTCCAATGGCAGGCCAATTTAAAAGTACCAAAAAGATAAAATAACTAGAAAAACAAGGCAAAAAGAGATAAATAGAATAGAATGCATAGTGACATGCTTAGCCCATACGGGCCCTAGCCTCCCAGTAGCGTTCACACACAGTAGTGGAGATGAGCCCAAGACAGACGGAAATATGGGGCACGTCCATGTCCTCCCCAAGGCTACAGAGCTTGCATTTAGGACAGTCAAAAATGTTTATGCTAAAAAGGTGTTTGGCCAGACAGTCATGGCCCGTTACAAGTCTAAAGAGAGCAACTGCCTTAAACCTGGGCTGATTTGGGATAGTTAAAATA
The DNA here is from genome assembly GCF_982258835.1 of Parasteatoda tepidariorum. Lineage (NCBI taxonomy): Eukaryota > Metazoa > Arthropoda > Arachnida > Araneae > Theridiidae > Parasteatoda > Parasteatoda tepidariorum. The sequence continues at coordinate 56,126,908 of NC_141763.1, read as the reverse complement.
TGGTTGAACCAGGTTTTGTGTATATTGCTTTTACGGAAATTCTCTGAGAGCATGTTCCGGAATTGGTTTCGGAACAGCAATTTAAATGGGCAATTTGAATGATATGGTGAAATAAGAATTAAATAAATTGTTATTTAGCCATTTTTTTTCTGGGAGATTAATAACAGAGAGGAGGTGGAACAGTTTAGTAAAATAAATAGTTTCTAAACAAATCATGATTTAAGCAAAAAGATATATTATTAAATAACTTGTTCTATGAAACGTTTCTCAGCGACTTACAGTTTATTTATTTATTTTGTGATTTTCAATAACATTCTTAAATTTGTCCGAATTTGTTTAGCAAGCGAGTGATATAATATAGCGAGTGATAAAATAATTTTTTAAAGGAAAAAAGTAGAATCAAAAGTAATATACTTTACTAAAATTTAGAAATCACTAATGTAAAAATGAGTTTTCCTTATTTAACTAAGTAATGAAATATCACGTCGAAGATTTCAACTGACAGAAAATTTAAACTATTTACTTTGAAAATTCATTTCATCGAATCAAATAAAATTCGATTTGAAGAGTAAATACTGTATTGAAAAATACATAGAGTAAAATGAATTGATTTCAACTATGTGGAGTTAAATTCATACTTGATCAAAAGACTTCCGAACAATATTTAATTTAGAAAGTCATTTTCTAGTTTTCTCTAAATTTCTCCAATAATCAGAGAATTTTTTTTTGCATAAATAAAGAAAAGATTAAACATTAAATTGCAAATTACATAAAAATATCTATGCAAGATTTTATCAGATCAGGACATAATTATATTTTGATGATTTTAAAGATTGAAAACTATTATTGTTGAATTATTTTTTCTCATAGTGTTCTTATGCTTTTCTTAAAACTGATTGTATAGTAAAAAAAGTTACCCGAACTAAATTTAAACTATTTAAAGATGAAATTTCATTTCATTTGCTTATAATATTTTTAAACAGGTTATTGCAGGATATTTATTTAAGAATTTGGCTACGTTAATTATAAATAAGGATTTAAATTAGGTGGACGCATCCCTTTCAAAATATGTTTATTATATAAAATTAATGCAAAAATTGTTCTTTAGCTCTTTTAAATCCTGATTTCACTTTCATATTAATTTCTTGTAATATCTAGCACGAAACTTCAGATGAAAACTTTGATGGATGTATAATGTTTTTACCGTACATATATCATGAAAAAATAAAAGGACACTGGAAAATTCTATAAAATAAGCCTAGTAGAACAAAATTCTGTGTTATAATATGTAATAGTATCCTATATATTTTAATAAGTCGAATTCTTGGCCATAGATGGCGCCACTGGAAAACAAGAGCAATCGCACCCCCTCTGCCTCAGCAGAAGGGGTGCAATTGTTGCTTAGCAGGCAGATTATTGCTTACAGGTATACGCCAACAACAACATTGTACAACAATAAAGTTTGAAAAGTGTATAGAGCTAAGATAAAATATTTATGTGATTGATTAATTTAAAGCCTAAGTATAAACGCCATTAAGTCACAGTAAAAATAAGTTTTTCGGTCACAAAATGTTTCTCAAAGCATAACGAAACGATTTTCCAATACAATCAATGATTTTGCAAGAATCATATGATGTAGATCATATCTTATGATCTATATCATATCCTATGATCTATATATCGTATTCTATACCTTCGATACCCTTTTGTGAGCAGAAAAGTTTAGGAATTATAGAGTATTAAAAGAAAAAAATAATTTTGGTCGAAATTGTTCAAAACAATTCTTTGTTATAATAGTCTATATTCAACAAGTAAATTTTCTTTAGAATTATAAAAAGTGTTTTCATATAAATAGAAGTTGTCAATTATCTGCCGCTTATTAAAACTCCAGTAAAAACACTTACTTAATAGAATTTATTTATTTTAATAATATAGATAACTAGGAGTAAAAGATTTGAGTAAAATTTCTGTACTGTCTGGTAATGTTATTTCTGGTAAAAGATAACCATAATTCGGGATAATTAAAGGAATACATTCGGTATTTAAACCATTAATTTGCAAATTTTTTTCCGCTTATATAAACGATTTACCAGAGATACTAATTCAAAATTATTGTTCTAAATACCACACATTTAGCAAAAATTACAAAACTGAAAAGGAAAGTTAACCTAATAATTATGCCTTGTTCTAAGGAATCATGATAAAATTGCCTAAGTTCACCACATTTACCAAATGATATTGCATATTATAAAACTATATGTATTTGTTAATTATATCAAAATTATTACCAAATTGCTCCGGTAAAATAAACAAGCTTTTTTGTGTTTCCATTGAGATAGAAATACGGTATGTTCTGGTAGTTTTGCTCATTTAAACTCTTATTTTTTCAAAGAAAAATTTATAAAAATAAAAGATATTTCTAAAAAAGTATTTTAAAAATACTTTTAAAAGAGCTTAATAAGTTTTACTGACATACACTTAAATAAATTTTACTGACTTCGATGAAATCAGTACTTACATACTTTATATAAAAAATTTTTTTTCGATACCATGGAATAAAAATGTACCGATTAAAACTTAAATTACATTTTTCACTGTCCCTGCCTACTATATCTTCACGAAAAACAATATTTTACTGTATAATATTTAAACTTTCAATTATTTCAAATAAGGTTTTAACCTTCGTGTTTTTTTAGTTTTTCTTTATTAAGGGATTAGTTAATCCTTATCATGATGATAAAAAAGAATTATTATACGTCAACTATTCATATAAAAGCTGCCAAAAGTAAGCAGTTTTAAAAATAAATATTGGAAAACAAAAATATTTTTCTTAAATATATATTTTTTATACCCTAATTATAATGTCTTTTAAGCTACAATTTTTTAAAGAAAAACTTCAATTTGTTTAAAAAATGTGGTTGCAAATAATCTTTAAAACAAATGTTACTTGGAATTATTTCAAAAATTTTCATTTATGAAGAAAAAATAAAATTTAAATTGGTTACAAAATTTTATTGAAAAATTGCATTTCATTTAAAAGTAATTACATTTCAAATTATGAATCACATGAAACATTTGTTGCCGTATTTTTTCTCCTTATTGTATTTTTTTTTTAGATTTATTGAGCATTGTTTGCAACTAGTCATGAATTAACTTTCAGTTAAATTGAAATTTCAAATATTGCCAAAGAGTGTAATACCGTATAAATATTTTACCGTTCAAGCATAAATTACCACTTTACAAAATTCAGATTTTTTATATCAGATTTCTGTTCAACAACATGTTCCGGTAACCATGGATTTTATGGTAAGAAGTACCGGCACCCTGAGTGCCGGTACTTTTTTCAGTGCATATTACAAAAGTTTACAAAACAGACACAATTTTGCACGTGTTGTACTTTTGTTCGACCTGAATTAACGGTCAATAAAATAAAATTTTAAACACATACGAAGCAAATAATAATGTCTAAGTTTTTAAAAACTTTTTACTAACCATAATTTATTTATTTCGTATTATAGAAATTTTCAAAACTGACACGTTTTCTTATATTTTGCATGCATTGTATAGTAGTTTAATAAGATTTCAGATTAAGATTAAGATTTAAAAAAATTTCAGATACAGTCGAAATAGTTTTTTTGAAAAATTTAGCATCAATTTTATTGTGGTTAAACATAAATTGATACGTTGTCAATATTAAAGTCAAAGGTATAAAATTGCTTTTTTAAAGTTGTACATACATATAAAGTTGTATATTGTTTTGCTAGTCCGTTTTTTCACAATGTTATTTCTCATGAATAAGCCTTTAAATAAAACATAATTTTAAGTTTTCAACTCTATCAAATTTAAAATATTTTATGTCTTTCCTAACCTAATTTATTAATTTCATATTTTTTATACCATTATGTTATAAATAACTAATTTAGATTAAAAAAGTAAATGATAACAACAAATATGCTATCGGTAATACTTGACATTTTACTTGCTAACGATAAATAAGAAAAATGTCATTGTCATAACTGTCACTTTATTTGGAAATGAAAAAAAAATTAGGAAAGTTAATTAATGTAAAATAATACAGCTCATTTTTCTTGGTGATCATATAGCTGTCGTTAGCAGATGCCCAGTTTTTTCACTGAAAACAGACGCTATTGATTTCATGGTATTTGCAGGTTAATAAAGCCTAATGTACCAAAAGAGCATTTAAACTTTTTGTGCAAAATATACAGATTTAAAAAAAAGTGAAGAAGTGAGCTTTTCGAAGATCAATCATTTTTTCTGTGGATGGTCAAAATACTAATAACATACACAATATTGAAATTTAGTGACATACATGATATTGAGTAAACATATTTAATATTGAGGTTTAGATTTAGACAAATGGATTTTTAATGGACCCATGGATAATATTTACTTATTTTACATTTTAATATTGTTATTATGTACATTATTTATATGAATGTCCGTTTTGATAGTTGTGTGCTACCTGCTTAATTCACCTATAAGGAGTATATTTATTTCATTATAAAAAAAATTTGTTATAAATTATCTTTAAAATGGTGAAAAAGTTATTTCATTTTGAATTATGAAAAAATACTCTTAATAAAATTTTCATTTAGTCGAATTAAGCCTGGCTTGATAGGGCGCTAGGACCATGTCCAAGAGGTCGTAAGTTCGATCCCCTCCAGCCGAAGACTTCCCGTGTAGTAAATGGTGACTGGTGCACGTTAAATCTGTCGGCGTATCCGTGTGGACTCCGGGGATAGAGCGCTGGCCTTCCAATGAGGTAAACCGTTTCGAATCCCAGCAATGGCCGGTCGATACGAATTCCGCATCCGGTTTGCCCCAACCACAGTACTGACGTAAAATATCATCAGTGGTAGATGGATCATGGATTAGAGTCCCCTTTCCATCAGGCTAACCGTGTGAGACTTAAGTGTAACGCAAATGCGGGTTAGTTCCATCAAAAAGTCCTCCCCGAAGGCATATTACTCCCAATAATTGATGCAGGAGTTCCCTTGTCTTCTGGATTAAGTTCAAAATTACAAGATTGAGCATTAGCATTCGTAAACCAAAGAAATTGGATCGACTGTTCAATGAGGGTTATTAAATAAAATAAAATCTTTCGGAGTCGCAAAGTCCTCCAAGTTCTCCTGACAAATCCATTCCACTGGGAGCACTGGACCACAGATTGGTCGTGCTCTGATGCAGGTCAACATTATGACCAGCTGATGGATGGATTTTGTTTTAATGTAGCCTCCCTGTAAAACGGGCTGTGACGTATAAATATGCAGAAGTCGTATTTCTGGTCATAGATGGCGCCACTGGAAAACAAGAAGAAACTCATCCCTCTGCTTTAAAATAGGCTTGTTAGTATTGACAAATAGCCTCATACAACAACAACATACGGCTGAAGTGCAGAGAAATTCCACCATTTGGCAAAATAAAACTAATACGTATTAGTCTTATAGCTAGAATAATACGTAATTGTCCTATGATGATATTATTCATCATGAAAAGAAAGATAATTTTTTTATATAATAAATATAATATTATTAAATATACTTTTCTAAGCTAATAATTATTAAAAATCACCATTTTTAACCTTTATAATAATATTTGAATTAAAAATGTTATATTGTTAACATTTTTATGGAGCGTAATGGTTAGATAAAGATGTCTGACATTTTAGTGTTAATATTCCCTCTGTGCTACAAGTATGCTTTTACACGATTTATAAACTATATGATTTGCAGACTAATTTTATTTTGTGAATTATTGTACAGATTCACTCTAAATTAATGTTTCATACTTTATCGTTGAAATAACTTTACTGACTCCTTTGAATATTCTCTCTCAGTAATCCATTTTCGGTGTTAATATACGCCGATATTTTTCACAGAGATTTTCGGAGGAAAGAAAAGTGAAGTTGATAGGCAGTTAATAAAAACACCTTCAGGTTTTATTACGCAATCAAACTGGTTTTGATGGCTTTTGATCCGTCTTCCGTTACTGGTAATTTGACAAATTTCTATGGTGGTCTTGTTTCTTAGTTGCTTAAATATTTATTTGCTACTCCTAGCATTTATATTGCTAATGAATAGAAAAATGAACTTAAGGGACGAAAAATTCTTCGTGGCATATGGTACAGATTGCAAAAATATTTTTCACGAAGATCAATTTTTTTAAAAATCAGTTTTCAGTAATCACTTTTTGATAGTATTAGCAAGGGAAAAGAAAGTAGCTGTCAGCTTTTTCTCAAAAGAAAGTAGAACTGCTTTTCTAGAAATCTGTCTAAAGGCACTTATGTTGTTCTTTTAATTGTACGACAGTATACTTCTTTGAATTCATTATTAACTAGGATTCTATAATTATATATGAAGGACAGCAATTATGAAACATTCTGCAAATTTTTTTAACGAATTCAGTTCCAAATCTTTTTTAAGATATTTAAGGAGAGCAAATCAATATTGAGATAAATATACAATGTGCCTCTGTTAAAAAGATTACAAAGAATGAATAATGTTTAAAAAATACAGATTATCAATGCAAAGTTTTTTTTAAACTCTTGTAATCTTTAATACTAATTGAAACTTTAAACTTGAATGGTTTAATTTTACTGAAAGAAATTGAAATCGGAAATTTAAAATTTGTACAGAATCTGATCCTATGTTTTTCTTTTCTTTTCTGTACAATAAACATACTATGTATTTTTTTTAAAAATTTGATCAGTTTCGTTTCTTTTCTACAATTTGCTTTTGGTAGAAAATTAGTTGTTTCTGTATAGAAATATTTAAAATTGAGTACAGAAAGGAAAATCATTAGAATATATGAGAGCAAATTATTGACCGCAATTTGCATTTATTTAAAAAATAAATCAAGAAATTCCACAGAAGGAAAAAAAAATTTGATTACAACTTTATTCAAGTTTTAAATTTTTTTCCTTAATTAGTAAATAAGGGTGAATAATTAGACATTTTTTATGATTTTGTACTTCTGGAAATGAAACTTTAATTTAATTAGATTTCAAATAATCACGTACACTTCCTAATTACCAAAAAGTATTAGTAAAATTCATAATTAATGAGTTTTTTGATAAAGACAAATAAACAAGATTATGTTTGTTTTAGTCATTTAAATCAGATTACTGAGATTGTTGGATGCTTAAATTTAGCTTATCTTTGTTTTGTTTAGAAGCTTGCCTTAGAAAACTAATTACTTGATTTGACATAACCTATCCTTTATATTATCACCCCTTTTATGTTTTAAAGAAACAATAGAGGGCTTGATTTAAATATCTAATGAGAAAATAATGACTCAGATTTTAGACAAATTAAATAAAATTTACTTTAAAGTAACAAAGCGGTAATATTATATTGTTCGAAATGAATGTTAACTTTGAACTTTCATTTAGACTTGGAGTCATGAATAATAAATATTTCACAACAGTAATGATAACTAAATTACAGAAATTTTAAGAGCATGGAATTTAAAAATAATTACTAGCTCTAAATTAAACATTTAGGGTTGCAGTGTAAATTTTTTTCTTCTCATATACTTACTGTGTATATAACTGCCATTGCATGGTACACGACATTCTACACAATTCCTATACAATGTAGAGATTGTCTAAAATCGACTGGAGAAACATGAAACGTATAGTATTTTACACATTGCTCAGGAATTCTAATATTAAACCGGTAATGGATGAAATGCATAATATTTCCCAAATTGCATATTGAAAAACCAACAGGCATTCTATACGTTAACTAAGCAAAATACATAATAATTCACATATTTTGCTTTTGACACTTTTTAGATTGCCTTGTCATTTTATACAATGGATAGGAATTTTTATAGCATGGAATTTAACATTAGTTCCATGCTCTAAATTAAAACTTTTAGCTTGCAGTGTAGATTTTCCTCTTTGCATTTACATATTGTGTAGCTGTTGCTGTCTTGGAAATGCAGGATATTGCATAAATAAGGGTTCATTCACGTCGCACTAGAACTGCACAATTGGCTATTGGCGACGATCTGGGAAACATCCCTGAGGATGATCCGAAGACATGCCATCACAATTTTGATCCTTTGTAGGGGGGCTGGCAACCCTGTTTCGGTAGCCCAACGACCTGCACGCGAAGTCGAGCACTTTACGATAAAAAAATTTAACGAGGACCAATACCGCAAACCCTCGGTCCCTACGTAGACTGATCCAAGTGGTCACCCACCCGCACACTGACAGCAGCCAGAGATCCTTGACTTGAGAGAACCGTGTCTTAACGATCAATCCACTGTGGGAACATATTGTGCATTTTGCCGCCATTGTATGATATATGGTATTCTATACAATCCCTAATCATTGTATAAAATGCCTAAAATCAGTCTGAAAAGCATGAAATGCTTAGTATTTTACAAATTGTACAGAAATCCTACACTGCTTGGCAATCGCTAAGCAAGAACTGTTTTATGCAAAATAGCGTTCTTGACTGCAGACTAATAACAGTAAAATCGAGTGTAAAGGGCATGTTAGAGCAGTACCTGTTACATGTGTGAAAGGCAGTGCACGCAATCTTTTCACTAATTCAGAAATTCATAGTGTTAGGAACTTGTCTAAAATAGCACCATATATTGTTCTGAGAAATTCACTGTGGTGTTGCAATAATTAAGTACAAAATGTTATCAAGATATGATTTGAGTTCTTACGATCATGGACGAGCAGTAAGATGACTGTAAGCATTTCAAAATGCCACCACTATGGCCGCAGTAATGGGAGTGTCAAAGAGTGTCATTTCACGATTAAAAAAGATCGTTGAAGGTAGAAATGCTATGCGACAGCTTGACGACAGTCGTTGTAGGAACACCGCAACCCAAGAAGTATATATGTATCCCCGGTAGCTAAAAGGAACATAAATGTCACCCCTAGGAAGATAGTTGCAGATCTTGCAACCATTACCGGTACACATGTTTCTGCGAGAACCATCTCACGGTGTTAACATCATGCTGGCTTGCATGCACAGAAAAATCTTCGATGCATCCCGCTTTAACCACGTCATCGTCGAGAAAGATTACGTTGTAGGAACACCGCAACCCAAGAAGTATATATGTATCCCCGGTAGCTAAAAGGAACATAAATGTCACCCCTAGGAAGATAGTTGCAGATCTTGCAACCATTACCGGTACACATGTTTCTGCGAGAACCATCTCACGGTGTTAACATCATGCTGGCTTGCATGCACAGAAAAATCTTCGATGCATCCCGCTTTAACCACGTCATCGTCGAGAAAGATTACGTTGGTGTAAGGAACGTATAGGTTGGGGTAACCAGCAGTGGTCAAGGGTGATGTTCTCCAGCAAACAATAATTTACTTTGACAAGTGATTCTGGCTACCAGTTAGTGTAGAGAGAAAGAGGGTAACACGTTGCTCACAACATAGGTTCCCATACCGGAACCTATTGTTATACACAATAGGTTCCGGTATGGACAGGCATCATGCACTATGGCTGAACGCCGCTTTATATCTTTGAGTAAGGTAGCGTTACATCGTAGCGGTACTGCAGAGAGATTATTCTGCATAATTTTTGTCTTTTTACGGTTGTGGTAGTTCTTGAGTTTCTGTTTATGGACTATAATACGCTGCCTCACAGGTGCGCTGAGATATACTAGCCTACTAGACCTTACCTGCAAATCTATACACTAGATATATGGATATACAGGCACACTAAAAAGTAAAGATATTGACCATATGCTATGGCCTGTATACTCCTCAGATCTAAATTCGATAGAGTAGGCCTAGGATGCTCTTTTCAGATTTGTTTCACAAAGAACACGCCTTTTCCAAATCGTGCAAAAGCTGAAGACCGCCTTAAGAGAAGAGTGGTGCGATCTTCCCCAAGGACTCTTCCATAGTTTAGTGGACAGCATGAATAACAGATGCAACATGTGCATTAGAGTCCGAGGTAATCGCACATCTTAAAGAAGTACTTATATTTGTTTCATTTTGGCAAGACGCGCCATTTTTATTGGCTGTTCGGAAATCTTCAAACGTGCATCTTTTTTATTTTTAATTTCATTATTTTTCGATTTATCGATATCTGAACTTTTTTGCATAATAAAAAATGCGCCTTGCTTCGAATAAATATGTACTTAATTACATTTAATAATGGATGAAACGAATAGCATTTCACACGTTATATATTAATTCTATAGAATAACCATTGAAAATCCTGCAGACATTCTTTATAATAACTAGGTAAAGTACATAATAATTCTGATATAACTTTCTAGATTGCCTAGGCATTTTATATGATGGTTAGGCAAAGTAAATAAAAATTCAGTAGGAATTGCGGCCGGCATTTAATGCATTCAAGAAACTACATACAACTAATATTTTTGTTTTGTTTTACTATCCGCAGTTGGTGATTAGGTAGTCCACCTTTTTTACGACATAGAATTTCAAGTATTTCGAGATTTAAAATCATTCAGTAAAAATCAAGACAATATGTAAGTATAAACTCAGATTTCTCAATTGAGAATGCATTTAAATTTTGTCTCATTTCATGTCCGTATGCTACCGTGAGTATCATGGTAGGTTTGTTATTAAAATGTTTAGTATAACGTCTGTGAACACTGAAACAATTGTCACATTGTTGGTTATTTTTGTGGAATAGGGCTACTTTATGTACACAGTCTGATACTTTCACATTGGTAAACATCTATATAATATAAAAATATAATGGTCTAACACAGTAATGCATTGTTGTCTGTGCGTATTTATTGGCTGGAAAATCACATGGTATTATTTAATTTTCCCTCATTGACTTCCGTATTGCCTTGGTTGTCATCATAAAATTAATAAAAATCATGGACGTATTGTTTTCCTATAAATATTTTTGTAACTCAAAATTAAAGGTATTCACCCGTACTGATAGTGTCAAATGCATCGTAAAACTCTTACTAATTTTCTATGAACCTTTATTACAATATTTACAAGTTAGGAAGTGATCCACTTCTATTCTTAACATTCTCCATAAAATATAAACTGATAAACTGTTGCCATTCGAATTCATATAAGTATTAAACTAATGAATAAAATATTACAGATTATGAACGATGACGATATTACAAATTCTTTACGCGACAGCTAGTATTTCATTTTTGATTTTGATTGTTTTGTGATTGTTTGTTATTATAACGTAATTCAACTCTAAATTTTAAGATGAAGTTATTTAAATCCCTGTCTAATCTTATCAACTGCTTTATAATCATTATTTTTTGTGCAAATTACTGTTATATATTACAGTCAAAGAGATTCGTTAAAAATATTTAGAACTTTACGGTTAGGTTCATGCACAATGTGATGCATGCAAAAATTGCATTTAATATATCAGTTAAAAAGTGTTAAACTATGATTGTGAGCTCACCAAATTCGTCATAGCAATATACTTTAGTTCAAAGTGATTACATAGAAAAATTACTCAGATTGACGAAAATATCTTAATACAAAAAATAAGTAAAATATTTGAACGTGGGAAGCATAAGCGTAAGCAGACAAAATTCTTATTAGCACATATATTTTAAGTGAGACTAAGTGAACTTTCTCAGAAATTTTTTTTATGACAAAAACAATTATTGCGAAGCAATCATAGGGATTGGTGAGCGACAATAAATAGGGGGCTTAGCCTCCTAGTAAAATTATAATCTAACAACATTGATGATGTATAATGATTGCAATTTTACTATCCTTAGTATTTTTTAGGAACAATTATCATTACAATACGGTATGCTTTAAAAGAACTGCTTTGACTTTGTTTTAAAATTGGATTTTTTTTTAAAATTACTAATTATGAATAAATATATCTCTTTGACAAACTAGATTCATTAGTAATTTAATTTTCAGAGTCAGGACGTTTGCTTAATCAGTTAAAAAAAATATTGAAACCCAAACTTAAACTAAGAAATCCATAGAGATCTTTCCATCAGTGTACGGTTTCTCTAGAAAAAGACAGCGAAAAGAAACTTTTAAAAAAATCTTTTATAGATTCAGCGAAAAGCAGTGCTGAAATTAATACGATAAAATGAAAGAAGAGAAAATATTTTGCTCGCGGGAAAAAGTACTTAAGATAGATGCTGAAATAAGAAACTCGAGGAAGTGCTGAAAAAGTTAAGATTTTTAAACCTGGTTAAGTATACGTGACAAAGGTGAGATAATGGTAGTTGCAAATAACGAGCAACTGAAGCCCTATTTTCTAATTTTAAACAGTTTTTTTTAAAAAAACTATATAAAACTTCAGTGGAAATGAAGGTAGTAAAACAATTGAATTGTTTTTTCGTACAGAGTATGAAAATAATTCTTCTCTAAATATTTTAAAATACTTTAGCGTATTTTTTGAATTGGAAGACATCAGGGAAAAATGGACATGTCTAATAAAAGGCAAAATAGATTAAAGTTTCCTCTATTTCTTAATGTCTGTATATTGTGTGATGATAGTTAAACAAGCGTTTTCATTAAAATATTGGAAAAAATATATCTAAATTGTGCCATTTATTAAATATGTCTGAATGCTGCTGCTTCTAGAGCTCGAAAGCCATTAGTGTGTACATATCGTAAGTAATTGCCCTAGATATTCTGCATATTAACAAGGATAATCCGTTAAAGGGCCGAATCAAAGAGTTTTTGCAATTTACATAGGTAATGTGTGTATTGATGGTTAAACTTTAAATGTTTTCGTTAACGTTAAATTTTAAAAAAGTAAGTTTCTCTCCCTCTAGGAGCTTGTTTGTTGTTGATTGAAAAATATATAAGTGATATTATACCTATTTTCTTGATTGTTATTTTTATATCAGGTAATCTTTTATGAATATCTTTATTATGTATATTTATATCTTTTGTGACATTTTTCTATTTCTCTCACAGCATGTGAACTTTATAATGCCTCTTGAACTGAAATCATTAACTTCAGTCTTTTTCCTTCTTGACCTTGTTCCCCTTTCTCACGGGAGGGTCTTGGTCACGTGTTATTACTTTACTATCTTTTACTAATTTCTTCTTACCGCCAATAAGAGGTTTCGGTATGAACTGCGCACTTTTTTTCCGGTGGCTATTCTGGTAACATTTTCTTCCTTTTTGTTCCTGATTGGTTATTTACCAATGACCCATAGTTTTCTTAAGGTACTGCAAGACAGAGAGCGGGAAACTTTTTTAATTTCGAAATTTGTGGTTTCGGTCTTGGGGTGCGGGGTGCGAGTTGATTCAAGCTTTTTTTTGTGAAGTTTTGCCTTTTTTATTAGCTTCGTGTTTAAAACAATGAATTGTTAGAGATATGTGACGATATTAATACCATCAACATATGAAGATGAAATAAATTGTAATAATATACAAATTTGTGTTTTTTCTCATTACTACATCCGTCATTAAGTGATTTCCGGATTATCACCTCTGTTATGAGGATTAATACATGGGTATCAACCCACAATAATGATTTTTTTCCACACGTTTATTTCGCTCTTGGCACATTTAAATTTATGACTAAATTGACCTATTGGGTTATTCATTTTTTTTTATCAATACTTTTTACTGCCACTATTCGGCCAATTTGAATGTAACTTAAGAATTAATATGTAACTTTGTTAAGATGATTTAATCGTTATATTGTTTTCCATCCGTCATACATTCTTGCGGGTTTATCTTGCCACATACTCAATCTGTTTTTGTTATTTTCTCAAACTTCACGTTCTTAAAAAAATTCAATTGCATCACCATATTATTGAGGATTAAATATTCAATTTTCGAAATCTTGTTAAACTTAACCTGTATTTATATAATTCCCAGTACGTATTATAATAATATTAAAACTTTAAGAGTCATCATTTCTGATTTGCTGAAAAATCTTCCTATGTGAAAATTCAATCGAGGCAAAAAATTATCAGGATCATATCCGTGAATGCAATGCTGCACTTTCTTTTGCATCATTTGGAAGTACATAATATAAATTAATCCTGTCAAATCCTGCAACAGATTTATGGAGGATATCGATTCAGATTTGAGTCTATACAATACTACATTGGAGTACATATCGTAAATTAATCCCATAGAATCCTGCAACAGATGTCAAATTGAAATTCATAGAAGATCTCGATTCAGATTTGAGTCAATGCAATGCTCCATTTTCAAAAACATAGGTAGCAACAATTTTTCTGGGAGAAAAGGGAAAACATACACCTAATCATAATTTTGCCTCTATCCTGTTGAAGTTGTGTGCAAAACCATTTCTCATAGGAATCATTTCACGGACCCAGTGATGTATCCTCTACTTTTTCCTAAAGGACAAAATAGTTGACGTGTTTTAATAGAGCTCTTAGAAGAGCGTGCCACAGCCAAGCTTATCAGAGCTACCCAATTACAAAACTACGCCCGAAATTTTGCTATTCCACACAATTCCAGCTTTCTTCACATTAGTGGGCAGCTTTTTCAGTAGTTTGTTGTTGACACACATGTCAAAACAGAAGGTTCAATAATGAAGCTATTATTTAATAAAAAATAATTTTTTTCAAAAGAGGAATTAGTTTAAAAAATTTAAATAATTTATTCAAATTCTTAAGATTTTGCGTGACAAGACATGTCAAATGCGTTTCAGTTAGTAGCGAGTAAAGCGAGTTTGGTTCGTATAGCAAACCACATTAGATAGTATAGCAATCTTTGGGGAAAAGTGAGCTCCACCGAAAAAGTGGGGCGGGTGTTTATTTCAAAAAATTTAATTCTTCGCATTGCAGCTTTGAAAATAATTTATAGTAATATTATCAACTTAATTAATTAATTAATTAATTATGATTAAAGATTTATCATGGTACTTTAGAGCATAAAATCCATTATTCAGTTAAATTTACTTTTCAGCTTTGTATTTTTTACTAAATGTGTAGTAATAAGAACTATAATTTTTAAAACCGTAATTTCCGGTAAACCGTTACCATATAAACGGAAAATTTATCAAATGAATGGTTTAAATACAGTATATTTTGTTTTATTTTTTTCCCTTTTTACTTAAACCCGAACTGTCATTTCCATACAGTACGTCAATTTTACCTGAATATTTTTTCCCCGTGTATAAATTGATTGAAAGTTCTTCTAAACATTTTTGATATTTGTCTCTTGCTAGTAGAAAAAAACGAGACTGTTTAGTAAAGGAAAAATTAAATACCTTTAACTTCGACGCATTTGACAGCAGTTTAGCTGAAATTTCTCTTTCAAAAGTTCACCAGAAGCAAAAAACATATTCTTTCAAATTCTCAATATTTTATTCAACACAGTAAATTCAAACTAGGAATTCTCAATATTTTATTTAACACAACATTTTCAAACTATGAATCTAACATTTTTATTATTCATTTTATTCTTCAGATCATGAGTACCTCTCAAAATACTTTCTCAATATTCCTTCCCTTTGGAATTTCTAAAATGCTGCGTCTCGCAAATATGATCAGGAAGAATCTAAAAGGTAATTTAGATCTTCTCATGCAAATAAATATCAATAAAATGATTTGAGAAAAAGATATATCGCCCTGAATATTTAAACTTTAAATATTTATTGGATTGAAGAAATGAAGTGAAGAGGGGTAAACGTGACCTTTTCAAGAAAAACCTTTTCTTCAATTCGTACTAAGAGTTTATGACTTTATATACTGATACTCAGAATATTAGATGTAGTGCATGTTTATTTTATGATATAAAATTTAAAAAAAGAAGTGTGTTGATTTTTCACTTGATTTCGAAGTTAAAACTGTGAAACGTGTTAAAAAGTAAATTGAATGGAGTTTTATGCAATTTTCTTTTCAAAATACTAAGATTTATTGAATAAAATAATTTTTATACGAACAGTATTTGCATTGTGTGATAAACTTGTATTGAAATGCTGTTTTAGAAACTAAATTCTAAGGATAAATATTAATATTTTTCATTTTTTTTAATTTCAACTGAACTAAAATGCTAGAAAGCAAATCCTGTTAAAAAATTGATAGAAAGTTGTTCTAAAAAAGAAGCTTTTAAATTCATGAAAAATAAAAGTTCAGCTAAGCAGCAGTAAGTGGAAGAGTAAAAGACATTTTGTTATGTATATGTTACCGGCAAAGTATGAAATCCGGCATTATATATAATGCCCAAAACTAGCCGGCAAAGTATGAAATGATTTATATTTCACACATTGCCAAGGCATTATATATAATGCCGGATGCTATTTGGGCAAAGTATGAAATAAACATCCCGATGAGGTTATTATGTAAATGATGTGTGTCAAAGATGTTACTGTCAATGACAGAAAACGGTGGTTGTTGACTTTCATCGGTGAATGTTGACAATCACATAGTCGCTTTGTTGAATGTCCGAAATATTTATTACATCCGATTTGATATTAATTTATTCGTGGATATAATTACATTTATTCGATATTTTAATACTTACTGACGATAGATTACATTTATTCGATATTTTAATACTTACTGACGATAGATTACATTTATTCGATATTTTAATACTTACTGATGATAGATTACATTTATTCGATATTTTAATACTTACTGACGATAGATTACATTTATTCGATATTTTAATACTTACTGACGATAGATTACATTTATTCGATATTTTAATACTCACTGACGACAGATTACATTTATTCGATATTTTAATACTTACTGACGATAGATTAGAAGAAATATCAGTGTTCGGAGTATCGGGCAAATATATACCGGGCAATGATACTTGACCTTAAAAAAAACATCAGTGTAGGGTATACCGGGCAAATGCATACCGGGCAGTGGTCCTTGACCTCAAAAAGCATCAGTGTAGGGTATACCGGGCAATGGCACTTGACTTTAAAAAAACATTGCCCGGTATACATTTGCCCGATACTCCAAACACTAATGTTTCTTCTAATCTATCTTCAGTAAGTATTAAAATATAGAATAAATTTAATTAGATCCACGAATAAATTAACATCAAATCGGATGTAATAAATATTTCGGACATTCAACAAAGCGACTATGTGATTGTCAACATTCACCGGTGAAAGTCAACAACCACCGATTTCGGTCATTCACAGTAACATGCACATCATTTACATAATAACCTCATCAGGACGTTTATTTCATACTTTGCCTAAATAGCATCCGGCATTATATATAATGCCTAGGCAAAGTATGCAATACTTCTCATATTTCATAATTTGCCTAAAAACGTCAGGCATATAATGCCGGCATTTCATACTTTGCAGGTCACATATATACTAGAAGAAAAGAATTCTTGCAAAATAGCCACACTTGTACGATAATGACATTTCTAGTGAAAGAAAACGAAATTCTGGTAAACAAATGAAAGTATACGGAATTACCGTTCGCTATAATGATGGTTTACCAGAAGTTATAATTCTTATTACCGTTAATTTAATAATAAAAGCAAAATTTTGCGGGCGAATGTTCTATAAGTTCAGGGTCGATGAAGATAGTCTTAAAGTTTTACGATTAAGCTAAAACTTTGCTTATTTTCTTGTTGATTGAAATAAGATTTCGGGGGGGGGGGAGGCAAACAAAACTTTTGAAATGTTGGCGTAATAAGGGCAATCCTAATATACATATTTCCGGCCTAAACTTGCTCTATATTCCTTACACTGATAGTTTAATATTTTATAGCCGTAGCCCGATATACACATGCCAGATATTCCTTACACTGATGATTTAAAGTTTCATAGCCGTAGCCCGATATACACATGCCAGATATTCCTTATACTGATGGTTTAAAGTTTTATAGCCGTAGCCCGATATACATATGCTAGATATTCCTTACACTTATTTTTTACTGATCTATCTGCACTGCCCGATGAAGTACGAATTTACTGGATCAACTCTAAAATCCTGAACTGGAGCTATAAATTCAATTAAAAAATAAAATGTAGAGCCAAGAAATATATTAGAATCTTTAAATGATTTATGCTTTCATTTCGGATTTATACAACAATTTATTTAGGATATTCCACTCGTTTTGTTACTTTCAAACACCACTTAGGAATCGGAACCTGAAATGCTTATTTATTCAGTTCACTGTACGTAAAAAATAATATTAAGAACTGAAATATAATTAAATTTGCTTTTTAGAATGAGAATCAAAAATTCTTTTCTACAAAAATGCATAATGCAAGTCTGAAAAATGTTGATAATTTGATTTATCTGTACAACATTACCATCTATATGTATTTTATTTTCTTTAGCGTAATTAATTTCCATCCTTAAGCGCGTTTTGAAGTAGGAAGAAAACAAAAGAAATATCTCATATTTCACATTCATCCCTCGCTTTTAATAGTTTTTAAGTTCATATTCATTAATATTCATGGTTGTCGTTTATATGCTAATTTATATCAGTTGGGATTTCGGAAAGCGAGAATGGCTAAGTCAGATTCTGATATTTTTGTAAAAGAAAATTTTCTTTTCAAACTCATTTCCATTCATTTTGCTATTATAATTTATATGAGATGTCAAAGAACTGCTTGGAATGAAACTCTTTTGAATATTTGACTAAGTTTGATATTATTTCATACTTTTCTTTAAACATTCGTAGTGATAAAGCATTATAGTTAACGTCTAAAAATAATATTCGCTGCTTTTATATTTTGATATTGTTTATTTGCGCGATTCATTTCTTTAAGAGTCGGTAAAATTAGTTTTGAAAAAATTGTGTAAAAATTTTACTCTTCTTAAAAACGCTTAATGAATACAAGATTTAAGAATTAAAATTTTAATATATAAGTATAATTAATTTATTCCGTTAGTAAACACTTTTTGGTTAAGGAAATTTTTGTGGTACCAAATCAGCAAAGGTTCTAAACTTGTACTAATAGAAAGAAATCAAATAAGTCCCAATTCTTATTATTTTTATACAAAAACTTTTTATGTTTCTATGAGAGTATTTCAACACTTAATAGCTATTTATCCGATCGTATTGCATATTTAGGTCAATTTGACCTCGGGGTTTATTAAGGGTTAAAATAAAAAAGCCACACGCCCTTTATCTTATTTGTATCAGAAAATGAGAATAATCACATTGTATATAATAATACACACCGAAGAGTCATTACACTATGACCACCCTCCATCTACAACAATGGTTCTCGCCTAGGAGCATTGTTTTCATGGGGCACATTAGGACCCATATTCCTCATAGAGCAATCCCTGACGTCTGTAAGCTACTTGAACATAGTTGCAGACCAGGTTCACCCAATCATGGCAACAGTTTTTCCTGCGGGGGATGGTGTTTACCAACAGGATAATGCTCCATGTCATAAGGGTCGAATCGTGGAGGAACATTCAAGTTTTCAGTCATGTCTTGGCCCCAAATTCAGCTGACCTTAATCCAATAGAGCATTTGTGGTCCTACTTGGAAAACCAAATTCGTGCTACCACGCTACTCCCTCCCAATGTGAGGGATGCAGGACCAGTTGGTGAGCGCTTGGTACCAGATACCTCAGACTACCTATCAGCACCTTGTGGAATCAATGCCGCTGCAGGTGCTAGCAGTTTTGAGGCCTAAAGGTAGTCCTACATGTTATTATCAGGGTGGCCATAATGTAATGGCTCGTCGATGTATTTAAGTAACACTATCAGACGAACTTTAAGAACACTGAAAAATCGTCTCTACTAATACTCTAAAGTGAGACGACGTTCCTTCACGTACTCTATCTGCTTCAACTCTACTTAATTTAGATTGAAGTATTGGTTTGGTAATGCGCATAATGCGTATCAACCTATTTATCACAAAAATATGTAGTTTAAACTTAAAGTTGTTGACAAATGCGTACTTACTCTAATATACCAGAAATGCTTTCATTGTGAAAAATTCCGAATCAAATTACGGTAAAAAGTACGTTTTACCGTAAAATCAAATTTTACCAGAACTTGTTAAGGAACAAAATATCTGTATATACCGTAGTTTTTACTGTAATAGTTAACGTAAAATCACTGAATCAATCTAATTAAAAAAAATTACTTTAAAAATTACGGTAAAAATTGATTTCATGGAAAAATGGATTTTATGGATATGCACCCAAAGTACCAATACTTTATACCGTAATTTAATCCGGAATTTTTTTTTACGGAGTGTAGAGGTTAGTTTATGCTTGACAAATAATTTTATTTATACGGTATTATAAACTTTATTTATACGGTATAATAAACTTTATTTATAGGGCATTATATAGTTTATTTATTACGCATTATATAAAATATTTATGTGGTATCATGCACTTCGTAAATATTTGAAATTTTTATTTTACTGAAAGCTAATTTATATATAACTAAATATACTTAAATTCGAAAGTTTTTGCAGAGAAGTTTAGACTTGCTGTTATTGGTGAATGCGTATTTGCCCAAATATTAAAAGAAATGTTTAGCTCGATCTAGCAGTTATGAGCAATTTCTTTTTTTTTTTTTTTTTGTCACACACTTGAGAAATAATTTGTACCGCAGACTTGAAAAAGACCCTACTTTTCAAAATATAAAGACCATTTGAATGCAGAAATGACTTGATTAAAAAATATGTTATAGAGTTGTCCTTTCATTGCCTCAGTAAAATTCTATAGATTTTCATAGAAAACTTATTTAAAAGACCTAACTTAAAGGTTACCACATCCCATAACGAATGATATCAATTAACAAGACAATGAACAAGAAATCTAAATCGCTTCAAAAACTTTTAATAATCGGTCATACCAGACATTTCCTGACATTTCATTACTATTGACACTAAGGCCTCAAATAGTAATGGAGAAAATGTATTATAATGTACATGAGTAATAGATGAAAGTGAAAGTAATAAGATGATAAATAATGACTTACAAGGGAAACTAGGGAAGTGTGACTCGCCAATTTTGAAATAAACTAGTGGGATGTATGCCTTATGATGAATAATTTTAGGGGAAAACATTCGTTTCGGCCCATAGAAGACCCTGTGAGAGATAAAAAATAATTCAATATATAGAAAAATCGGTATTTTATTACTTCAATGCAGATTATAAGTTATTGTAATTGTCTCATACTCGAATTAATTTTGTGGTACTTTCACGTACTATATATTGCATATTTATTGTCAAAATTGATTTCGAAAATTTTATATATCTGCAGTTTTTCGGAAAAACCTGTTAGGTTAATTTTAAAAAAAAATTGACATCAAATTTTCTTAATTTTTTTTTTCTTCAAAAAACTTTCCAAATTAATTGGAGTATGTAATTGCAAATCAATTAATTAATAAATAAATAATTAACAATTATAATTAATAATTAATTTTCTGATTTGTTTATTAATTAGAAAATTAATTAACTATCCAGTTAATTACAAATTAATTGGATTATGTGACAATTACAATAACTAACAGTTTACATTGAAGTAATAAAATACCGATTTTTCTATATATTGAATTATTTTTTATCTCTCACAGGACCTTCTAAGGGCTGAAACGAATGTTAAATAATTTATCAATTAGCAAATTAATTAATTATCCAATTAATTACAAATTAATTGGATTATGAGACAATTACAGTAACTAATAGTCTGCATTGAAGTAATAAAATACCGATTTTTCTATATATTGAATTATTTTTTATCTCTCACAGGACCTTCTCTGGGCCGAAACGAATGTTGCCCCCTAAAATTATTCCTCATAAGGCATACATCCCACTAGTTTATTTCAAAATTGGTGAGTCACACTTCCCTAGTTTCCCTTGTTAGCTATAACTTTTTCATGATATATATATATATATATATATATATATATATATATATATATATATATATATATATATATATATATATATATATATATATATATATATATATATATATATATATATATATATATATATATATATATATATATATATATATATATATATATATTGAAGTTACTGTACAATATTGTAGCAAACGAAATTAAAATATATTTCAAAGCATTTCAATTTATTACTAGCACCAACTCTAAAAGATTAACAGATAAATGTTAAGAAGTTGACTTAAAATAACTTATACATATTTGGTGCCCGACTACTTTATCCATGGAAGAAACTAAAATGGAGAAATTCTGTGCTTAGAAGTTGACTTGCGAACACTGATAAATTTCTTCAAGACTCTTTTGATACAAAAGAAATCCATATCAGTAACATGTTGGAGGCTACATGCGCAAAAGAAATTTTAGATAGCACAGTTAGTGTAATTTATAACTACTGCTATTTGTTCCGAATAATATGCCATTTATATGTATGGAGATGAATTATATTTTAACATTTCGAATTATGAAATTGTGATAATTCAACATCAGTTGTTGTTGCATTAAAATAAAGATTCATTATTTGGCGAATTATATATCGATTATGACACTTATTTAATAATATACTTGTGTTTATTTTTGCTTATGAAATTTTTCATTCAATCCAATACGAAGAAATTAAATTCCAATTTGCTGACTAAACATTTTCCTTTCTCAAAACTGTTCATTATGGAAATAAACTGTAACCCTTGCAAAGTGTTACATTTAAAATTAATTTCTCTTTTAAAGAAATCGTATTCTGGTAATTTCGATTTCAAAAGCAAGTTTTAAGTTATAAATACAAATTAGAAAGTGCATTATATAACCGAGTCCCAAAAGAGCCATTTCAAAAGAAAACGCTTTCTAATAGGACCCAAAAGAGCTTTGAACACATCTTTAGATGGACGGATTGTGAAAGTCTTGTTTATAACAATAGGAGAGAACTGCTAACTGCTTATAAAAGATATTATTTCTCCTTATAATAAAAGAAACTGACAATAAATCTCAAATAGAACAAAGGTAGATAAGGAACTTACTTATTGTATAATGAAAGTCCATCCTGTAGACCGTTTCCTTTTAAAATTATAAAGAGAATATTATATAAGAATATTCTGTATTCATATTTTCGATTAAAGGTGGTTTAATAAAAGTTTTTAAACTTTTTAAACTAGCTGTAAATATTCATTCAAAAGTAGATAATGAATTTATTGTATAATGAAAGTTCATCCTGTAGACCGCACCCTTTTAAAATCATAAGGAAAATTCTATATAAGAATATTCTACATTCATATTTTCGATAAAAGGTGGCTTAATAAAAGTTTTTAAACTTTGTTAAACTAGCTGTAAATACTTATGGTTAGTTACTAAGTTGTTGTTTCACTTTGTTTTTTTGTTAGTTACTAATAGTTTGTTAGTCTAACTTTGTTAATATTGTTACTAAACTTGCTTCACTCGAGAAAAATTATTCAATAATTAAGAACAAATTTCCTCATAAAAACTATCAGTTTATAAACTTGTCTTATTCCTTTTAAAATGTATTACTTGATTTACTGCTTAACCTATTCAATGAGTTAAATATTAACTAATTCATTGTTTTATTCCTACATGGGGAAAACATTTTGGAAAATTACCGTGCTGTATGGTAATGACATTTCTGGTTAATAAACCATAATTCTGGTTATTAAAACCAAAGGTATTGAAACAATTCATTTGGAAATTTTTCCATTCATATGTTAATGGTTCATCGGAAATGTTATTTTTCAGAATTATAGTTCTTGTTACCACTCAGTAAAAAACGCAAAAATGGAAAGTAAATTTAACCGAATAAATGGTTTTTATGCCATGCTTTATGGTATCATGATAAAATGATCAAATTTTACCATGTTACAGCATTTACCAAATTTCCTCATACATTATAAATTATATTTTCTTTTTAATTGTACAAAAATCATCACCAAAGCTCTGCTGTAAAAATTACCGACATTTTCGGTGTTCCAACAAAGTTAGAAACACGGTACATTTTACCATATTCGAGTAATTTCGCTCATACTTTTTTTCTCAGTGAACGTAGAGTAGAAAAATATCATGAATAGAACAAAGGTAAAAAACTTGCTTATTGCATAATGAAAGTTTATTCTATTGATAGATTTCTTTTAAAGACAATGTTCTTAATTTATATTTTCGATAAGGAGGGATCATTTAATGAAACATTAAACTTTGCAAACATTATGAAACTTCACTTTTTAATCTTTTCGAACAGTAAGAACTCGTTTCTGCTGTTATTCAACTTATTTTATTAAAAAAATATTGTTCAAATGAGAAAAAAAAATCGACATCTATTTCCATACATCAAAATAATCAGTTTAAAATTTTTTATATTTATTTTTGAACTTGTGAGTTGATTAACAAATGTGCTACTTTCTAACTATTTATATAAACATAATTTTATTTCTTTCTAGAAAATCCTTGCAAACACTCATCAATAAGTTTCCGTCGATGATTAATTACATTTATAATACCAACCAAAAGATCATTAAACAAATATTACAATTAGCTGATTATGGCTTACTTTTGATGTCATCTTTTACAAACATAATTTTCTTTCATTGTGGATAACTTTTGAAAATACTCGTTAAATAAGTACCCGTTTTTGTAAGTATATTTACTATACCCGTAAAAATATCGTTAAAAAAATATTACAATTAGCTAATAATAACTTACTATCGAAGTCTTTTTATATAAAAGAGATTATCTTTTTTTGTAGAAAATTTTTTTTATACTTGTCAATAAGTACTTATCTTTATAAGTGCATTTACAATATCCGTCATAAGAATATTTAAGAAATAATTACAAGTGGTTGATAATGGTTTATCATTGAATGTTCTTGGGACGTAGAACTTTTGGCTGGAAAATAGTTAAATTATCTGATATCTCTACCACTCTTTCCACTTGTTTACATTTAAGTTGAATACCGACGGATTTTTGTTTATCTGAAATTTTGGAAAGCTAAGTAAAAGATAATTTTTATGCATATGTTTCATCGAAGTTTTCCCACTTTTAAACTTCAAGACCCGTTTTGGAAACGTACTTCAAAAAACTATTTAAATTTTTTCTTTAAAACATTTTGCTATGCTTTGCATGCATATTGTTAAACGCAATTGATCTAAAAAGGTTTTTAAACAATTGTTATTGATAAAGCATCTTACAAAGTTTCGAGCCTTATTATAATATTTAAAAATTCGAAAAAAAGTTTTAAAGATATTTTTATTTTCTTAAAATATTTTCTTAGAAGAATGCTTATTGGCATTTCACTATTTTTACCATTAACTATATTATATCAACTATTATCATTACGTTTATAGTCTTAACATAATGTTTTGAAATTTAAAATTTTAAAGTAGTTTTTTAAAAGATTTTCTCTGAAACGAAATCTCTTTTTATCATTTTGAACTGAAATTTATTTGATAAAAACTAGTTCCTTTCGTATTTTGCTTAACTATTTCTTTAAGAGTTTGCTCTGTCTTATGCGGTATATCGTGTGAAAGCATTTGCATTTTTTTCATAAATTTCTAAATACTTTTAAAAAATTAAAAATACATTTCAGATAGATTCAGTTTGGTATTTTTTCATTTTTATGTCAGTTTAGGTTTTCGTTAAAGCTATTGAACTGGGGAAATTTGCAAACTGGCACAAATATAGTGTTAAGACTGCAAATTTTATGCAAAATAAAGTAGTTCTCATTTCAGTAGAATTTCTGGCTTTTTTTTAAAATCGAAATGGTTTAGTTCATCAATAAAATAAAACTTTAGAGGCGCTGCTTCTTAAAATTTATTATTTATAAGCTATAAATGCCTATTTCAAAATGAACATTTTATTCACAAAACTAAGACTTAAATTTTTATATAGATTTCTGCGATATACAAAGCAAGGCGCATATTTGGAAAGCATGAACTGGTTTGATTATGATATTTCAAGAATATTTTTATCAAGAACTATTCTAAGGAGGAGTTAAATTTACACCCAAAACTACATTAAACTGAGAAAATTTAAAAAAATTTTTGAAAGGAAATTTTACTAAAGGAATGAAGTAAAAGGAAGGGAAATAGAAAAAATAGGAATTTTACTAAGGAAATGACATTTTATTACTTCATTTTTATCCTAAGCAAGAGTTAAATCCATACATAAAATTACTTTAAATTCAGAAAATTCGAAAAATTTTTAAATGGAATTTTATAATAAAGATTTTTATTCAAAATTACATTTATTTGGAATAATATTTACTTTAGAATGGCTTTTCATTTTAATGCAAATGTTACTGAAAATATTTAAAACGATATTTGGGGAAATTTTATTGCCCTTACAAAAAGTAATGAAGTATGTTTTCGCTTAATGTCATGTTTCGTTTGTGTAATACGTATAAAAAGAAAATGTATAATTTTCTAAGAGTGAAATTTATAAATATTCGATTATTTACATTTAAAACTTTCGACTTTTCTTGAAAAGCATAAGATTTCAAACGAGGTATTTGAAAATTTCAAAGTCATCATTACATCAGCGTTCATTTTACTTAAATAAATTTTTTTTAAAAATTTGGTTACAAGGAAGTTTTTTAAAAGTTACAAATCATTTCTATTTAAGAAGGAACGAAAAGTTGAATTAAACAAAATGCTGATTTTCTAAATTTTCAAAATACTAACTTTATATTCATTTCATTATAACTATATATTACATTTAAAATTCAAAATAGTTAATAAATTAAATTTCTGTATTACACTCTTTGAGGCTATCATCATTCGCTATAACCCAAGCTTTATCTCTTGGCTAATCATTTACTTCCATCTTCCACTGGACAACATCCACTGGACAACGATCAATGAGTTAAAGATAGCAACCAATAGGAATACATTTCTATCGGAATGGGAATATGAATCATAGTCCATAGGGCATCATGCAATATTGTTTTAGTTCGTTTGCCACATTACGTAACTACGCAAATTTTTGTATATGAATTCTCAAAGACATGTATAGCAAAAATTTCAAATGTTCCCCAAGGGGAACTTGCACATTAATTAGTAAAAACTTAATTAAAAATGGATCCAATTGCAGGCTTTAGAGTGTAGTAGTAGATAATGCTCATAGATGGCGCCATCAAAATTTATTTTTATTTTAAGAAATAAAACAATTTCAATCATATTATTTAATAATTATGTCTCAAAATTGCATATTTTGAAATAAATTAAACATTCAAATTAAAAATTTTGCTTATTTAAACTTTTTGAAAGTAAGTTATACGTCTCTGGCATCATTTGTTTGTAAACAAACGTAGCGAGATGGCTTCCAGCGATTGTTGCATTCATCTAGTAAATACAAAAAATGATGAAAAACTAGTAAATTTTTCGGAAAAAAGTCTAAAGAAAGTAAAAGAATCTGCTCAAGAATGGATTACAATAGGTGGGAAAGAAGGGGAAGTAGCTGACAATATAATTTCAAAAGATTTATCCACCTCAAATAGTGGCTATCATCGTCAGTGCTACATGCGTTTTACGGATAAAACGAAAATTGAAAAAGCCAGAAATAAAGCATGTAGAAATGAAGCATCATCGAATCGATGTAGTCAACGAAAATCTATAAATGTGAACAATATCGGCCTGTTTCCTAATCGTTGTTTGATTTGCAATAAGGAGCAATATTTCACGCAGAAGTGTGATGGTAAAAGAAAAAAAGAAAAACTCATGCAGTGTTTAACATACAGTGCTGCTGAATCTCTTCAAAAAAGTGCCAATCTTAAGCAAGATTTTAAAATTATGACAGAAATAATGGATATAGACTGCATAGCAAAAGAAGTTAAATACCATAAAAGTTGTTATTCAAATTATACTTCTGTATTAAAGAAAAAAACACAAAAAACAGATCAAACACATCCATTTAAAACATCATTTGATTTGTTTTGTCAAACTGTTATTCAGGTAAGAGTGATTGAAAAGGGTGAAATTTTTTCGATGAACACTTTAATGAGAATGCTAAAGCGCATAATGGAAGACTGTGCTGAGGAAAAAGAACTTTTCAACTTTGATAATAGACAACTAAAAAGATGGCTGTTACGTGATTTTCCACAACTCACTTATGTTAAGCCCAAGCAAAGAAATCTTTCGGAACTCGTACTGTGTTCTAACGGCAAATCTGCAGTGATAGTTGAAGGAATGGGAGTAACCGACTCAACTGAAACAGAAAGCGAAGTTGAGGATTCTTTTTTTAAAGAAAACCACGATACATTTCATGAGGACAGAAAAGTTTTTCAATCTGCTCTTTATTTAAAAACATATATAGAAAATTCGCCTCCGTTAAACTGCACTTGGCCTCCTACCGCTGAAGACTTTGCTCATAGTAATGTGGCAGCTATGATTCCGCCCCTTCTTTTTAATTTTTTAGCTTGGTGTACTGGCATGTCAGACGAGATCAACTTTGAGGAATTTGTTGATATTTCTGAAGTAAAACAGAAAAAAATTATATCAATTGCCCAAGATATAATTTACTTATCATCTAGAGGAAAAAAACAAACTGCTAAGCATTTATCTTTAGCAATGGCAGTTCGACATATAACTGGCTCAGCAAAGTTAATTGACTTATTAAATGGATTAGGTCACTCTGTGTCACACACTGCTGTCTTAGAATATGACACAGCCCTCGCACACATGCAGTTAAGCATTTCTAACAATCTGCCTATTGATATTGAAGAAAAGAAATTCACCATTTTAGTGTGGGATAATATTGATTTTAACGAAGAAACTCTAAGTGGACTTAACACAACCCACAGCACAAATGGCATCATCGTGCAATACTCTCCAATTGTTTCAGCATCTACGTTTCATAAAAATGGACATAAGACTCGAAAAAGGTCTATAAATCCTCCTGAAACTGTCATTTCTGAGTTTTATGCTAGAAAAAAATGTGGCCCTGTGTTTCCTAGAGATGATTTGACAGTTAATGACATGTACTCAAATTTAAGATCCCAGTTTGCTATGAAATTTGATTGTGCCTATATTCTATGCAAACTCTACCGATCAGAAAGTCAAATTCTTCCAGGTTGGTCTGGATTTAACGTAAATTGTGATAAAAACAATGTGCCTTTGAGTATTATTCGCTACTTACCGGTATTGGAAGCTAATCCTACACAAATGTCCACAATAAATTCAATTTTATTGAGAAGTGTTGAACTTGCTGATAAGATGAAAGTTGAAAGCTTAGTAGTTGTTTTTGACCAGCCAATATATGCGAAAGCTCAAGAAATTCGTTGGAATGAAAAAATATTTCAACAACGTCTTGTGCTAAGGTTAGGAGAATTTCACGTGGTACTGTCTTTTTTGTCAGTAATTGGTAAAAGATTTCAAGAGGCTGGGCTTCGTAATGTAATAATTGAATCTGAAATTGTTGCTGAAGGATCAGTTAATGGTGTCTTATCAGGGAAACACTATAACCGTAGCATAAGAACTCATAAATTACTATTTGAAGCTTTGAGCAAATTGTTGTGGCTAACATTTTTAGACACATTGCCTGATGATTTCAACAATAAAGTTCATGAAGTTTCTACACAAATTGTGAATAGTTATTTTAGTGGAAATTTGGGGAAATCTGATTTACCTATTGAATTAGAGGACATAATGATGCGTTTCCATGAATTTATTAATAATTGTATAAAAATAAGTCCTACTTTTGCTTTATGGATTTCATATATAGACATTGTGAGTTGCCTTCTGAGATTTATTCGTGCCACACGAACAGGTGATTGGTATTTGCATTTGGAAGCCCTGGAAGAAATGATTCCTTGGTTCTTTGCATATGATCGTGTTAATTATGCAAGATATTTGCCTGTGTACTTGCTCGAAATGCTAAACTTGCCTGCAACGCATCCAAAAATACACGAAGAAATGATTAAGGGGAAATTTGTTGTTAAGAAACAACAAGATTTTGGATTTTCATGTATTGCTTGTGATCAAGCAATAGAGCAAACTGCAAATAGGGATTCCAAAACTAAAGGGGGACTTGTTGGCATAACCAAAAATAGTGGTGCAGTTCACCGATGGATGCTGTCACACCATCTAAGAGCAGAAATTGCAACAGCTTGCCAAAATTTAGCTTGCAAGCAAGATGTTTTGTCAGTCAAGAAGGATCTGTGTCACCATCGTATATCAAAAGATGAAGAAGCCATTGACAGTATTGTATCAACTTTGACAAGCATGATTAATCCTTTTACTTCAACTGATGATGTATTAATTAACATTGCAAGCGGTGTAATCGCTTCGACAGAAGTTCAAAAGGATTTAGAGAATGCTTATGAAATTGGGAAAAGTGCTTACAATCAATATTGTAAATCTAAACAAGAAAATAGTTGGAATATTTTTGAAACAATCAAACAAAATAAATTGTTGACATTTTCATCCAAAGAAATTAAAGATAAAAAGGAGAAAATAAATATCTGCAATACAAATAAGTTTTTTGCTCATTTAATAAGATCTGGACCATCAGCTACAAGTAATGTTAAAGATATTTTATCCAGTAATTTTTATACCTATCCTGAATCTCTTGCAATTGATGAAAATACTCTCGCAAAAACCAATAAAGCCACATTTGTTCATCATTTATTAAATAGCACTGGTGCAAGGGATAACAGTGTTATTCTGCCAGATATTGATAAAATTTTGATTATTGACGGAATGTCGATTATACAGCAAATTCGTATTGTTCCAAGTACTTTTGGAGAATTAGCTCTACAAATTTTAAACCATATAACTGATTTAACCATAAAGTGTGATGCTAAATGTGTACATTTTGTTACTGATACTTATCCGACTTTAAGTATAAAGTCCTGTGAAAGGCGAAGGAGAGCAGTGGAAGACATTTCACGCATAAAAATAAAAAATGCTGATCAAAAAACGCCAACACAATTTAAAAAATATCTTTTGCTGAGTGAAAACAAAGAGGAGCTGATAAGTTTCCTTTTTAAGGAGTGGATCAATTATCAATCAGCTGTTTTGAAAGATGTAAAACTAGTTGTTTCCCATGGAATGTTTTGTCATGAGCTCACACCAAGTATTGGAAAAGTTTCTGTCCAGGAAATTCCTTTACTGTACTCTGATCATGAAGAAGCAGATACAAAAATATTGTTACATATTGCTTTTGTATCAACACCAAATAATTGCATTCTTGTAAAATGCTGTGATACAGACATTTTAGTTTTAATTTTTTCAATGCACAAGTTTCTTTCAGGAAATATCTTCATTTTACCCAGCTTAAGCACATATCCTAAAATTATTGATGTGTCAGATGTTTGCTTAAAGCTTGGAGAGGATATTTGTCAAGGCTTGATTGGATTTCATTGTTTTACAGGATGTGATTCAGTCAGTGCCTTTAAACAAAAGGGAAAAATCCGAGCTTTAAAATTAATGCAAAGTTCTGCGAATTTTATAGATGCTTTTAAGAATCTAGGTGCCCATTGGGAATCACCTTTAAATTTATTCCCAATTTTAGAAAAATTTGTTTGCGCATTATATGGCCAAGAAAAGTGTGATACCGTGAACGATGCCAGGCATGCTATTTTTAAACTAAGATTTAAAATTGACTCTGCACTACCTCCCAATTCGGAT
Source organism: Parasteatoda tepidariorum (assembly GCF_982258835.1). Classification (NCBI taxonomy): domain Eukaryota; kingdom Metazoa; phylum Arthropoda; class Arachnida; order Araneae; family Theridiidae; genus Parasteatoda; species Parasteatoda tepidariorum. The sequence goes on along the minus strand of NC_141763.1, from coordinate 56,095,434 downwards.
GCATTTTCTTGTCACCTTAAACGGGCTAACTACCAAGCTTGTGTGTACAAGAACTGTTTCGAAAAAATTATGCGTGCTCCTAGTCCACATGGACATGGCTGGATAGTGAGTGGTAATGAGTTAAAAGTACAGTGGTACACTAAACCAGCAACATTTGAAACACTGTTAAAGAAGAATTGCTGTTCATGTAAAAAATTGTCATGTTTTACAAATAGATGTTCCTGTCGTAGCCGTGGACAACCCTGTTCTGAATGGTGTACCTGTGACAGTTGTTCGAATGGAAAAGCTGTAATCCCTATAGAATCAGATTCAGATTTTGATTAAATATTTTTTTAATTAGTTTTCCAAATTTTAATTTAAATAACTTGTATTGTAAAGTCTGGGAATATTTCAGTTTGATTACTGTAATTAATTTTTTTATTTTTTATAATTACGTAAAAGTTCTTTTTAGTACAGCTTTCTCTTCGTTAGCAAAGTTTATGTTCTGGATTTTATACACGAATATATGTTTACTTAGGAGTTTTGTAACATCTTTTTCAAATTGGCTTTAGCAATAAATATGTTCAAAATAAAAAAATGCTTTTTAATCATATTTCATATATTGTGTCTTTGTAAGAGCAGTACACTTTTTATTTTCAATGAAAAATCGAATTAAATGTTTGCAGAAGATTTTTTGACTTTGGATGCGACTTCATTTCTTTTTAATTTTTGACTAACTTGTATTGTATATATTCTTTTTAAATAACTTGTATTGTAAAGTCTGTGAATATTTGAGTTTGATTACTGTAATTAATTTTTTATAATAACGTAAAAGTTCTTTTTAGTACAGCTTTCTCTTCGTTAGCAAAGTTTATGTTCTGGATTTTAAACACGAATACATGTTTACTTAGGAGTTTTGTGACATCTTTTTCAAATTGGCTTTAGCAATAAATATGTTCAAAATAAAAAAATGCTTTTTAATCATATTTCAAATATTGTGCCTTTTTTAGAGCAGTACACTTTTTATTTTCAATGAAAAATCGAATTAAATGTTTGCAAGAGATTTTTTTACTTTGAATGCGACTTCATTTCTTTTTAATTTTTGAATAACTTGTATTGTATATATTCTTTTTAAATAACTTGTATTGTATATATTCTTTTTAAATAACTTGTATTGTAAAGTCTGTGAATATTTGAGTTTGATTACTGTAATTAATTTTTTATAATAACGTAAAAGTTCTTTTTAGTACAGCTTTCTCTTCGTTAGCAAAGTTTATGTTCTGGATTTTAAACACGAATACATGTTTACTTAGGAGTTTTGTGACATCTTTTTCAAATTGGCTTTAGCAATAAATATGTTCAAAATAAAAAAATGCTTTTTAATCATATTTCAAATATTGTGCCTTTTTTAGAGCAGTACACTTTTTATTTTCAATGAAAAATCGAATTAAATGTTTGCAAGAGATTTTTTTACTTTGAATGCGACTTCATTTCTTTTTAATTTTTGAATAACTTGTATTGTATATATTCTTTTTAATTTTTGAATAACTTGTATTGTATATATTCTTTTTAAATAACTTGTATTGTATATATTCTTTTTAAATAACTTGTATTGTAAAGTCTGTGAATATTTGAGTTTGATTACTGTAATTAATTTTTTATAATAACGTAAAAGTTCTTTTTAGTACAGCTTTCTCTTCGTTAGCAAAGTTTATGTTCTGGATTTTAAACACGAATACATGTTTACTTAGGAGTTTTGTGACATCTTTTTCAAATTGGCTTTAGCAATAAATATGTTCAAAATAAAAAAATGCTTTTTAATCATATTTCAAATATTGTGCCTTTTTTAGAGCAGTACACTTTTTATTTTCAATGAAAAATCGAATTAAATGTTTGCAAGAGATTTTTTTACTTTGAATGCGACTTCATTTCTTTTTAATTTTTGAATAACTTGTATTGTATATATTCTTTTTAATTTTTGAATAACTTGTATTGTATATATTCTTTTTAAATAACTTGTATTGTATATATTCTTTTTAAATAACTTGTATTGTAAAGTCTGGGAATATTTAAGTTTGATAACTGTAATAATTTTTTTTTTTAAAAAGTTCTTTTTAGTACAGCTTTCTCTTCGTTAGCAAATTTTATGTTCTGGATTTTAAACATGAATATATGTTTACTTAGGAGTTTTGTAACATCTTTTTCAAATTGGCTTTAGCAATAAATATGTTCAAAATAAAAAAATGCTTTTTAATCATATTTCAAATATTGTGCCTTTTTTAGAGCAGTACACTTTTTATTTTCAATGAAAAATCGAATTAAATGTTTGCAAGAGATTTTTTTACTTTGAATGCGACTTCATTTCTTTTTAATTTTTGAATAACTTGTATTGTATATATTCTTTTTAATTTTTGAATAACTTGTATTGTATATATTCTTTTTAAATAACTTGTATTGTATATATTCTTTTTAAATAACTTGTATTGTAAAGTCTGGGAATATTTAAGTTTGATAACTGTAATAATTTTTTTTTTTAAAAAGTTCTTTTTAGTACAGCTTTCTCTTCGTTAGCAAATTTTATGTTCTGGATTTTAAACATGAATATATGTTTACTTAGGAGTTTTGTAACATCTTTTTCAAATTGGCTTTAGCAATAAATATGTTCAAAATAAAAAATGCTTTTTAATCATATTTCAGATATTGTGCCTTTTTAAGAGCAGTACACTTTTTATTTTCAATGAAAAATTGAATAAAATGTTTGCAGAAGATTTTTTGACTTTGAATGTGCCTTCATTTCTTTTTAATTTTTGAAATTTGTCTTATTATTTTTTTATCATTTTGTATAAAATTTATATTCTGTATCTGTATATTTTTATTTTGCATTGCATTCAGTGAAAGATTCTTTAGAAATTTATATTCTGTATCTGTATATTTTAATTTTGCATTGCATTCAGTGAAAGATTCTTCTTTGTTTAAATTTTGTTTCATTCATAATTGTATGTGTAATTTTAATTAGTTTAATAAAATGTAATAATTTTTGCTTAACATTTTGTAATTATTTTTAATATATTAAATATTGCACTTTTTTGAAGATATTTTTAATTAAAATGTAGAACAAGAGTAAAAATTTTGAGATAGTCGAAATATTTTTTAAATGTATATTTTAATTTTTTTTTTTAAATTTTTGATGAAAATTCTCATATTATTGTATTCTTATTCTGTTTACACATAATTTAATTATTAAACAGAAAAATACTGCAGTAATAACTTAGTTAGCTATAGTTTTACAAATTTTTTTGTATAAGGTATTCCGGTTGTTACAACTCAACTTTTTTTTGCTGTTAAAATTTTATGAGCAACTATTTTTTGGGGAACATTGTAATTTCTTGTTTAAGATGTTTTTGACTATTGAAAACACAAATTTTTTCTTAGTTGCCTCACTTGGCAAACGAAACATGCTTTCCAAGCACCTTTTCTCCTAACGCCCCGTGGACTATCACCCAGTAGAAATGATGCAAACGACAATTGATTGATTTATTCCACTCAATGCAATAGTTCAGCTTCTGTCTTAGACATCTCTACACAAGTCAAAATTTTTGACATTTTTCCATTGATGGACCAGCATAATTTTGATGGACCAGCATAATTTTGATGGACCAGCAGAATCTTAATGATAACCATCAATAATTTCATCATGAACCATTATATTTTTTAATTTTAACCAATATAAGTAACCATCATTCCCAATGTAGGAAATAGGACTGATTTATGATGGTCCAACATAAGAATAGCAACTTGTTTTGATGGTTCATTCGTGTTGAACTGTCAGTAATTTCCCTCATAGTTTCTTAGAAATCAAATGTTGGAACGATCAAAAACTACCATCAACCCAATAAAGGAATTCATACTAATTTTTGATGGGTTAACATTATAAAAACAAAATGTTTTAATGGTATATTCTTGATGAACCAACTATAATTCCCATTAAACTATCCTGGAAATGCAGTCTTGGAACCACCATATACCATCATGGATTGTTGGTTCGTGAGAATCAAAATTCTCCTGATGGCTAACCATCATAGTATTAAAGTAGTATTTTCATCATGGAATGATGGAAGTTTATTGGCATCTCAAAAACCATGAATGCATAATGGAAAATGTTGGATGATGGTGACCATCAAATGATGTTGGGCCATCATGAATCGCCCTGAAACCAGCATAATCCATCAAAATGTGTTGATGGGACCATCAAGAATTTTGACTTTATCAAATTCTCACCAAAATTTTTTCACGATTGACAGGAGGCAAAAAAGCACCCTCATTTGGGTTTGCTTTATTCAGCCAATTTTCAAAGTCAAAGACAACTCTGCAGGAAACCGTTTTTAAAAAAAATGGTCTTTTAAATGGTCAGGAAAAAAAGTTTTTGTCCATTAACTTTTATTCTTAATTTTTTCAGCCTATTTTAATTGATGATCATAGCGTTGTTGATTTTAAAATTATATGTTACGCCTTATTGTTTCGGTAATATTCGAATAACACATAAAAACTGCTTATATTCCGTAGTTCTTACAAACTTGGATATAATATAAAGATATAATGAAAGAAAACAAAAAGAAGGGTCAATTACAGAAATGTATAATAAACTGTATATTCCTTATAGTTTCCGTTGGTTGAAAAAAAGCAGAAACAAATAAATTGAAATAAATGTTTAAAAGCTTATACGAAAATAACTATGATTAAGCGAAAAAAATATGTAAGTATATCTTACATTTTTGAAGCTTTTTAGTAAATATCATTCAGTTAAACTATCTACATCACCATTAAAAAAATTAAAAAAATAAATTTCATTATGTTAGTTGAAATTGAATCTTTTAAAAGAAATCTTTACTTAGTTTTAAAATAAAATTATTAATATCAAAAAAAATATTTTTGAATTGTAAATTATCGAAATTGAACGAAAATTATTGAATGTAAAATTAATTCGCCTTTTATTAGCACTTTGATTTAATTCCTTTTGTTTAAACTATTTTTACTACTTAAATAAAGCATTGATCTTTTCGCTAAAAAATAGTTTAGTTCTATTTGCATAACATTTGTTTACTGTGCAAATAGAACTAAAAATGGCTAGTATTTTGCAGCTCTGAAAGTTTTGAACTTGCGGTAAAAGTAATATTTTATAAAAAGAGATATTAAAAATGAAATGTAAAATAGTCAGTATTCTTTATCGTTTTCATTGAACAAAAAAAAGAATAAAAGAAAGTACAAAAATTAATAAAAATTTTAAAGAAAACATAGATGAATAAATAAAGACTTTTCAGAACGGTTCATAAAAAACGGATAAATGTATGAAACATAAAATAGACCACATTTAAATCAATTTAAACTTGAAGTTTTTAATTTAAATTGAATTCACTTTCCCTGAATAAATAACATATCATGCATTTTTAATTTTAAATTTCGTTGCCACATGAAAGTAAGACATACATTCTTTTCAAATTATCACTTACTCCATTTTCATTTTTTTTCTTGAATTTTTAATAAAACTCTTTTTTGAAAAATATAAAGATGAGAAACTGAAATTAAATTTCATTCTTCAACCTGAGTGTGTTCTAATTTTTTTCAAATAAATTGCCTTTTTTGAGTGCTAAATTAAAAGAAGTTTTTTTTTAAGTACTTTTCTTTTTCAAATTTTTGAAGTGAATATTTCCTATCAACACTGTTTCAATAAAAAAATATATTTGAAGAAGGAATTTTTCAATTTCGTTTCTTCTTGAGTTGCATAATATGAAGAATAAAATATTAAAAGCTATAATAAAAGCGAGAAAAAAAAGTCTTTTCTTCCTTTTTTGAATATCAAAATGCGTTAATGAAAACCTAAATTACGCTTGGTTTCTTTTAGAACTTTCAATTCCATTTAAATGTACTTCTTCAGAGTCTGATCTTGAAATTGAATGATATATTTATTCATTGACTATGCAGTTATTTGAAACTTGGGATAAATTTTATTCATTTTCTTCAAGATCCCATTATTAATTTTGACAAAGCCTTTTGAGCTCAATTACTTAGTATAACTTTTATTCTCGTTGGCTCAATTTATTTTTGATACTCGAATCAAAAATTAAATTGTTAATAAAATCTTGTTTAATTAATTTTCAAATTAATGAAATATTTAACTATTTTAGAAAATGCGAAGTACTTGAAACGTATTTTTATTTAATATATTTGCATGACAAATGAAATAGTAACATTGTAGAAATATACTCAGATTTTAAAACTATTTGCTTTCATAAATATTAAAATTTTAATATTTGAAATAATTATTCCCAAGAAAAGATCAGAAAACATTTAAAAAAAACTATATGGTGATTCCATGTTATTTGTTATTATATATACATATACAGTTAATGGCAAATATTAAACCAGAACAGCTTTAAAATATATAAATTCAAGTTCATGGAATTAAAATTTAACCATAATTAAATAGAAAATCATTTTTATCACGGAGAAAAAAAAATCTTGGAAAATCACGAAGCTAGCATGTTTAAGACATTTCTGGTTAAGGAAACCTCAATTCTAAGAATTAAACTAAAGTATATGGTGCTTAAACCATTCCTATGGTAATTTTACCTTAAACAGTTCTTCAGTTCACCGAAAATTCTGCTTTATTTCAATACGTTTAGTAACAAATACACATCTTAAGAGTAAGTGTAACAAATAAATGTTTGTTATTCCAGGCTCCAAAGTATCATGATAAAACTACAAAAATAATCTTCAGAACTGTCACTCAATTTAGAAATTATTTGTTAATTTTAATCTTTCAAAGTCAATACCTTTTCTCAAATGGAATGTCAATAAACTACTTATACTTCTACGGTTTATTTAAAATTGCAGTTTATTGGTGGCTGCTTTATTAATTTTTTATGAGGTAGTGGGTAGTAATTTATTTAATCACTTACATAAATGAGGATTTTTGTTAACATAAAGAACGGCTCAAAAAGAAGCACAATTTTACGAAAAACTGCAAGTATATACATAAAATGTTATAACGGGATTCGGGCCCCACTACATGTACGCCTCACAGCGGTTAGCGAAATAGCAATATGGCACGGTGGTATTCAAGTAAAGCAACCAAATATTATTTGGTCTCCATTGTGACTGGGTTTTGTTCTTCCAATTGTTAGAGCGTAGAGGTAATGCGTTCAATAGTTTTGTGCTGTTTTTCTCCTTTTTATACTATATGGTCACTTTTTCTTTACTTTCAATATTAAATAAGTTATTGAGGTGAAAGAGAATTTGATTCGAAAAGTTTCCCTCACGGTATGGCGTCTTCTTAAGGAGCATTCAGCAAAGAAATTGTACCAAAATTAAGAATAAAGTTCGAAAAGCAACTGCCTAGTTAAAACTGTTTGCTGTATCACTTACATTAAATATTAGATACCAATGGTTACTAAACTTCGATAACTATAAGTATCAGACTTTCATTTAAATATACAAACTAAAAAGAAATGTTTATAAGTCAAACAGTGGTGATAATTATCTTAAAAAACAGAATGCGTGCTTTGATAATGATAATCATTTCAACATCAATCAAATGTGGGATTCCGTTTGGTTATTATCTGCTTTTTTATTACTAGTATTGTCTTGTTAAGATTAATAAATGCCTCACTGCTAATCTTAAAAGCAAAAAGTCAAACAAATGAAGCAATTCCCGATAATGATCAACGTGATTAATGAAGAATATCAGTGACAAGTAATTTATTTCGTAAACGAAAATAATCTCCAAATCTTTTTCCTTTATAGTAAAAACACAAGAAGTCATCCTATCTGGGATGAGTTTTTCCTTAAAGAAGCTTAATCTTTCTCGTACAAAATTTCTTTGTCAAACTTATTAGCAAAAGATTCAATTATTAATTCATGTGAACAATCCATTTAGATAAACAAAGAACTTGTTAAGTTATCCGACTGGTTTCAATAAAATTATTTTAAAAAACGCTTGATTAATATTTATGTTTGTTAAGCAGAGATTCTAGAATTATAAATTTGAAAAAGGTTCAAAAATGCATAAAATATTTCATAAATAAAGGCGAATTTAAGCTTAAAAACTATAAATTGTTTCATGTCACTTTAACAGCTCTACAATAAATTGTAATGCATATATTCAAAGAAATTGCTTTTCTTAACCAATAATGTGATTACCTGTGTTTTGAACGAAAGTCGTAAAACCATTTCAATAGCTTTTTGTTCAAAATATCGCTAACATTATAAAAAATCTATAGACAAAATATTTGAGAATCATGGATCTTTCTTTGGAATGTGCATTAGAGTAAATAAATTTTCTCAAAATCAACATTCTTTAGAGAAATGTAAGAATATTCCACGAACAAAAAAGTAAATAATTCAAAAATTAATTCCTAAAATTTAATTTGATCTATCTTGAAAGTAGAATTTATTCAAAAAAAGTTTAAAATGCTCAAAGCATAAGAAAAACATTTAAATTTCAATTTTGGCAGTTTACTTCCAGTTCTCGCTTAGTGTTGTATCTATCCTTCCATTTTCGTTTGTCACATGAAAAAACTACTATAAACTACATTACTAAAAAGAGATGAAAAATTTAAAGTGGTTTGGAAAGCTAATGAATTCAAATTCAAATATGAACAAAATAATAGCTGGAAAATATAATTAATTAATTGCTAATAGTAATTAATAATTAATAATTAATAATTAATAATTAATAATTAATAATTAATAATTAATAATTAATAATTAATAATTAATAATTAATAATTAATAATTAATAATTAATAATTAATAATTAATAAAAAACAGAAACGGAATTTTTATCAAAATTGACGATTTTTACATTTTAAGAAATAAAACTCTCACTTTCGATGATTCAACAATCCTTGAGCTATATTTCATTAAATTCGTGATTCGTGACGAAATGCGAGCTCTCAAATATATGACGAAAATGTTTCCTGAATTCGAAACCTCATCGAAGTGTTAACCAGAAGGACAAAACTAGAATAAGATAAGATAATTAGATAATCGAAAATAAAGTGAGGAAACATGCCACCTGACCTGTTTGATGGTCAAGGTACCTCGCACCAAAAAGATGGAATTCCGCTTCGAGCATGGGTGTAATGTATCTCTCTGTCCTTCTTGTGTTATTAGGATATCTATATGAAGTTCACGATAAAATGATAATTAGAAAAGTTAGATACTTTAGAGACTACGACTTTTCGTTTCTTTGGTAAAAAAATATAATGACGAAATATTTCTTTAATTTTAACGAATTCGTTTATTCGAATAAGTGACGATGGTAATTTTGTCACTTTGACGAAAAATTCGCTCAGAGCATTTACCGAGAAATGGTTTCATCAAAAACGAAGAAAGTTTCGTAATACTTGATTATCCATTTTTTATAGTGAACACAGTGAGATACCTCAATAAAGATAAAATTAACTGAGAATTTAACACCGCTGTTTTCTAAGTCTAGAGTATAGTCAAGTTCTGTATTTCAATTTTGAAATGAAACATATCAAAATTAGTTTTAATTTTAAGTAGAGGGCAAAAATGTGACTGCTTTATAAATTATTTTAAAATGTGTAAAAATGTGATACTCATAATAATAGATGAAATATATCCACCCTAGATTATTTAATTAATTTTTCTCCTAATTACATTTTGATTTTTTCTACTTTTCTTTTCCTTCTTAATTTAAATTACTGCATAATAACTTTCGGTCTAACGACTGGATCTATAAGAAGAAAAAATATGTAAAAACATCAACGTGATTAATGAAGAATTTATTTTGTAAGAAAAATAATTTTTCTTTAACAGTAAAAATGAAAATCCTATCCCTGATGAGATTTACCTTAAAGATATTTATTCTATCTTGCACAACGTTTCATTGTCAAAATTCATGTTCAAAAATAAAGAGTTTAATAATCTGCTCATGCGAATAATAGAGCACCATAGACTTTAAAAATAATCTATTTAATATGCAACATAATTGTTAAAAATGCAAAAATTTGAGGATGTTGTTCCCTAAATTTAAAGGCAGGAAAGCTATTGTGTATTAACATTTTAATAAAAATGTATTAAAGTTAGTTTTCAAAATTTTGCACACCATACAAGATAATTTTATTTAATAAATTATTTTGAAAATAAGTAAAGGTGCAATATTCCCCCAAAAAAGATAAGATTTTTAAAATAAAATTATATTCAGATTTTATTTTAATTTTTTTATTATTATTTCGATTTTCAAATTCAGTGCCAAATAAACTATATTCTATAAACTATATAAGGATAAAATATTCATATTTTATAGTGTAATATCAATAGTTTGAAAGTTATAGCTTATATATGCTATATAATTAGTGATTATTCTATATAAAGTGATTTACAAAATGTGATTACGTTATAACTAGTGATTATGCTATGTAAAGTGATTTGCAAAGTGATTACGATATATAACTAGTGATTACGTTATAACTATAGTGATTATGCTATATAACTTAGGATTATGCTATGTAACTAGTGAAAAACTCCTTTACTTAAGCAAAATTCATAGGTTAAAATCAAATATTTTCTTTGTTTAATTTTACGGCAAAAAAAATTATATACTTAACTACAAACTCATGCAGGTTTCTTTTATTGTTTTGGAACTATATTTAGTTTTCAAATCGAAAAATCATGTGAAAAAATATTAATGAAGGCAGAAAGATTTAACTTTGTTCAAAACTTCAAACCTTGGGAATTAAAAAATATTATATAATAAGGTTAAACTCGTATTGTGATTGAAAGGAAACACAATTTTTTCATTATTTAAAAGACAATAATGTCAGAAATTTTTAATTAATTAAAAATATTTCAAAATTTGCATTTCCTTAAAATATATTTTTTAGGTTAATAAGGATTTTAATAAAGTAATAAATTATTTCGCATTCATAAATATGTAATAACTATTCAAATTTTAGCTATAAAGCCATGCCCTAAATTTCCTTCATAAATAAATATATGATCAATGTTTCAAGAATTTAATGTATAATGATTGACTTTGATGCATTCAAATAGATTATTTAGTGACGATAAATGCATTTATCACTTCGTGCAATGAATATTTCGCATCAAATTTCCTTTTCAAGCGAAAGTAATTGACTGTCTGATTATACTATTTGTATTGGAACAACGCATATAATAGGTAATTGCTGACATTATCTTCAAAATCTTTCAAGAGACTCTATTGGCGAAAACTAATAACAAACTTTAATTATCAAATATTCGAATTAAAAGTAATAGTGTAATGTTTTTAAACAGTTCTTAAATTGATGCAAGTATAAAACTTTTCAATTATTTTTCTGTATTTTTTATAGTTTTTGTTACAACAAATATTTAAATAAATGCTTATTATTTGGTAGATATTATTATTTAAAGTATATTATTCAATGTATAATGTATAACCATTAAAGAGTATATTATTTGATATTTTTTGTAGATATTGATGAAGAATATAGTATATGTTACATTTTATTAATTTGTTGTGACAAAGACGCAAGCATGTATGCATTTTTGTATCTATAGATTTGAGGCAAATAAAATTTAAACTTTTCAATTTCATTTTCGTTTGACATTTGATTTTTTTTACTTTTATTTTTTGGGTGGACAAAATAGCAAGTTTGGCTACAGTGCCTGAAAAAACGACATCCCAGAATAACTTTCGATCGAATGATTGGATCCTCACTTTCTAGGATTCAATCTTGATAGTTCGAAGGGATGACCTCGAACATGCTATTAATTAGTACCGATAATATTTTTAATTATGAAATCGGACTCAGAAACGTACTTTTTCTGAATACTTTGACTGAATACTGACATACTTTGTTCCCGATAGATTCTGATTTCTGACCCTCAAAATATAGGAGGTGACCTCAATCTAGGATAGTTTGAATCCTTTGATGGTAATTTTACATTTTGTGTACTTCGTCATATTTTAAGAGTTTTTTCAAGTGAATTGAAATTTTTTTTTGCACATGATATAAAATTCGTTTGTTCAAAGATAATAATACTTTAAAAACAACTTTTAGCAAATATTCATTATTTATATTGATTTTTTATTCTTTTTAATGTTTTATTATTTCATTTACTATTTTATTTTAAGCAAAAAAAATTTTGAATTCTGTGTATAATTTTTTCCCCACAATATTGAAGAATAAAATTTTACAAGGGGAATAATTCCACTGTTTTCAGTCATTCTACTATTAGTATTTTATTACATACTGTTAGTTTTCCAGTCATTCGGCTGTTAGTTTTTTATTACATACTGTTAGTTTTTCAGTCATTCGACTGTTAGTTTTTTATTACATACTGTTAGTTTTCTAGTCATTATACTGTGTTTAGTTATTCTACTTTTAATCAATCGTTTATTCAAAATTTTAGAGAGCCTATAAAAACAGTATAAACCAAATTACTGCGACCTAAATATGATTCTAAGTTGAATTACATTTTTGTACTTCTTTAACTAGATTATTTCAAATCAGCATTCATCTTAAACCAAATACCTCAAGACCTATTTAGCACCTCATAAAGTTTGCAACAAATGTGCAAGTTATTATAGTTTAAGTCTGAATAGATTTCTCTGTGGTTGAAGATGAGATGATAATTCATACATGTACGGTGAAACCTAGTTCTGTTGTGGATTTAAAAACCTTTATAAAATATGAAAAATGTGAAAAATTAACAAAAGTGGAAAAAACTGATACGGCTCCTTAAAAAGTACCATTTCTCACAGTTAATTTGCTGTCAGCTTGAACGTATTAGTTGTTCTGGTATTAATATATAGACGTTCTAAAGATGTAGTGATAAATTATTTTTGTTCGCTTCTAGAATGTTGTGAGTGCACATTGCTCCAACGCAAGTTTTCGATATTATTTGTAAAACAAGTATGAATAAGAATTGTCTTCATGTGGCATGGAGGCAAACAACAGACATTTTCATTGAAAAAAAAATTTTGAGAGCAAATATCTCCATATCCAAGGGCAGGGAACTGTCCTTGCATCAGAAAGGTTCTGGGTTCGAATCCCGGGCAAGGCATGGGTGTTTCTTTCCCTCTATCTGCGTTCTATGTCCTTTCTCCTTTGTGTGTGAATGTGTGAATGTGACCCGCCCTATAAACGGGTTGTGGTAGTGTGACGTGGGCGACGCTGTTCCACCGCCGTGGCTTCGCCACAGGTGCCCACTGGGTAACGAAAAGAGAATTAGCAGTTCTGGCACTTTCTGTGGCCAATGGACAATAGCTCCAAGTGCCCGCCATTAAAAAAAAAATATCTCCATAATTTATGCGCTAGACACAAATTTTCACCTGTGATATAAAAACTTGAGTATAAAACTTTAATTGAAAAAAATTTAAGTATAAAACTCATTTTTAAGTAATGCTGAAGGAAATTTATTAATAAGATAAAAAAAGATAAAATGCAGAAATTTTATTTCAAAAAATTTTTTATTTAGGGAAATTTAAATAGTTAAACTGCAAGTATTTTACAGTTCGTTAATGAAGTCACGGAGGGAAAAAAAAATTGGTAAAATTACCATAATGTGTGGCAATGACATTTTCGGGGGGAAAATCCATAATTCAGGTTACTCAAACAAAATATATGGTATTTAAACGATTTATTTGGATATTATTCCGTTCTTATGGTAACGGTATACCGGAAATTAAGATTTTCAAAATTATAGTTACTTATTTTATACATTAAGTAAAAAGTACGAAGCTGAAAAGTAAATTTGACTGAAGAAATGGTTTCTATGCTCTGCTCTATGATGTCATGATAAAATTAGCAAATTTTATCACGTATTAACAAATCATATTTTATTCTTAGTTTCATAAAATTCATTACCAAAGCGCTTCGGTAAAATCTATCGTGCTTTTTGTTGTTTCCATAGAACCCAAACCACGGTAAATTTCATCAAATTTTAGTAGTTGTACTGACCATACTTTTTTCTCGATGCAATGTTTGTTGAATTTTGTTAATCAAAAGAAGTTCATTGAATTGATTATTTCTAAAGAATAAAAGGATTGCTCAAAACCCAAAATGAAATTGATAAATCTTTTGGGCATTGCAAAGTAAAAGAAAAAGAACATACAATCTCTGCTTCTTACAAAAAAAATTCTATTACTTAGATGTTTTCGGTGCAGATAAAAGCATTTTTTTGTCTCGAATTTTTTTAAAAAACAAAATAGTTGCAAGGAAATGTTTGAAGCAAATTTTTTTCCTTTCTGCTGCTTTCTTTTTCAATTCTCGTTTAATATTTCTTTTCTTATAACGATTTTTTATTAAAAAAGATATAACTGTTAAAGAAACAAAGCAATTTATTTCTTTTACCTGTTGAATTTTGGAAAAGAAAATAATATCAATCTTCTCGTGACAGATAGTTTTTTGCAATATGACTAATACATGATATTCCTTGTTTTTATGATCTGTATTAGGGTGATTCTTTGGAAACATGACAATTCGGAAGAAAAATTTTCTTCAAATTTAAAGTCTTCAAAATAATCTAAATTTTTTTGTATATTTATTTAGTAACATATATTAATATCTTACAGACAGCAGTGTAGTTTATTGACATTTGCTCAAGAAAAAAAATAAAAATGAAATTCACCTACTTTTGAATGCCAGGAAAATGACTAGAAGGCCAGGAAAATGACATATTAGCTTAGAAGTTAAGAAAACAGTCCTTTTAAGCTAATAGTAAGTAACTCAACTTAAAAAATTCAAAAAGATAAAGTTTAAAAGTTAATTTTAACTTTTTATGTAAATTAATTCCAAAGATAATTATTGTAAACAATTTGTACCGTTTCTTCTCGTTTTTTTCCTTCGTTTACTTTTATTTGATTGCTTTTAGGCCACATGATTTAAAATAACCTAATAAAATTAATTTTATGATAATTTACATCGTAAATTTTTTTATCATATTATTTGAATTTAAAATATTTTAGATCATTTTATTTTACAACTTTATTACATTCTTTAATTTATACATACAAGTAGAATTTAAAGACTATGACAGAATTAAATTGCATTACAGAACTGATTTTCTCAACTTATCCTTTATATTTTAATTATTTGTGTTTTGAAAAGAAAACCTAAAGCCTGTGCGCTACATGGACCATGACTTTTTTTAAATTAATTCTTATATCCTTTGTAGAAAGAATCAAAAATGTTTTCGTTGTTGATATGCACAGAATAAAATTGAGTGTAATAATCAATCATTAAATAAATAAATAGCTTTGATTACATACAAGCATATTACAATCTTGCATAAATTGGGTATTAGGTTGATATTGCTTTCCTTCTTTACATTGTGTTGCTTAAAAAATTTTCTGGTAACTGTCATTCATAAGCCAGAAAAATGACAGCCAGGATAATGACAATTTGCAGCATTTAACTTTACTTTAATTTAACATTTTGGCCTAAGGCGTTTACTTTCCACAGAACACAACAGGATTTCTTGAAATAACTCAGATAAATCTATGTAGTTTAGGTTATTAATGATTTCAAGAAGACAGGGAAATAGCAACATAAAAACCTACTCACTTTGTAAAATTTCTTGAAATAGATTTTAAGCCAGAAAGTTGGTTTTTTATTTCTGAAAAAAGACATATTTGGATAGGATGGTATTCTAATCAATCTCTTAACCTAAGATATTGATTGCTGGTGCTATCTACTTTGGTTATAAATTAATAAAAAGAAGTGGCGTAGAAAATGACTGATTTTCATGTGATAAACAAATTATTGACAGAAAAAAATTATTTTCAACAAAGTTTTAGGAAATAATACCCTCTGCATATACTCTAGAAATGCTTACAACAGTTGTGATAAAAAAAAATTAGCTATTGAAACATTTATGGGAAGTTTTGAAGCTAGTTTTTATTAGAAATATTGTTTGTGACATACGAAGAAAATGACATTTTAAAATTTAATAAAATTTTTCATATATACAAAACATTTAATGCTAATGCAAAGTAATTTCAAAATGCTAACAGCAATGCCATTTATTAATTTAAAAAAATGTTCTTTTAGTAGTATAGTATAGGAAATTTTACAGCGGCCTAGGCCTATAGGCCCATTCGCCGAATGCAGTGGAACAACAATTTAATTTGACAGCAATTATATAGAAATAAAATGTTAAAAATTTTACAGTAACAGCGATGGCAACAAGCCTCGAAAACATTGAAACACATGAGAAAGAAGGTCAACGGACCCTTAAAATTAAAGTAGTATAGTATTAGACCTTGGAGCAAAAGACTGTCAATTGTCGTATTTCGTGAGAATCGCCCATTAAACTTGCCTTGCCTTCTTACTTAAGTCAAGCAATATCAGTACGACGTAAGAATTTAGTGCAGAAAAAAAAACGATTACGCGCAATATAAATTGAATATGACAAGTATTTATTACTTTCATTATACTTATATTCTACATCATTTTAAATATACTGAGACTGTAATAAATAAGCTACTATAG
The DNA here is from genome assembly GCF_982258835.1 of Parasteatoda tepidariorum. Taxonomy (NCBI): domain Eukaryota; kingdom Metazoa; phylum Arthropoda; class Arachnida; order Araneae; family Theridiidae; genus Parasteatoda; species Parasteatoda tepidariorum. The sequence goes on along the minus strand of NC_141763.1, from coordinate 56,078,935 downwards.
AGCAACCAAACCGTAATCTTATAGCTTCTCGTGGCTAAATTATTTTAATATTTACTTAAATATTTCGAACAAAACATCACAATTTCTTGTATATGTACAAAAAATAAAATAAACTATCGGGTCATTTATATAAATAAATGAATTGTTAAAATAAACCGATATAAATTCAGTGTTTTAAAGAAACAATGAAAGGTATAATATCGTCAGTATATAGCATAGGTATAATATCGCTATGCCTACAGGGGAAAAAAACTCTGGTAAAATTACCATACTATACATTTCTGGAAAAAAACTAATTTTTGTATTAAAAACCAAAATATACGGTTTTTAGACCATGCATTCGATAATCTTTTATTGATATGGTAACGGTTTACAGGAAATTCTGGTTTTAAAAATTATACTTCTTATTATCGTACATTTAGAAAAAAAATAGAAAATTTAAAAACGTATTTCATCGAATATTTCAATGCATACATATTTCATTGATACATACATATTTCATATTGAAAACATATTTCATTGATTTTTATACCATACCTTAAGGCAGTGGTCGGCAAGGTGCGGCTCCAGAGCCGCATATGGCTCTTTGACTCCTTAAGTGCGGCTCTGGCTCCAATATCCACGGAAGGCGCAATAATATTTTCATTTAAAAAAAAAAACTTGTTAAGAAAAAATTACATCTTATTTTGATAAATTAATCCGAAGAGTTATTTCGGGATTTCAAGAATAAAGCAGATATTCTGAAAAGAATTAAAGAGGTACCATTGTCTGCCAAAACCATTAAAGATAGAACAATTAAAATGTGTTCGAATATAACCACCCAGCATATCGAAGATCTGAAATTGGTTTCGGCTTTATCAATAGCAGTCGACGAGTCTTGTGACATAAATGATACAGCGCAAGTTTCACTTTTTGTAAGATTTATGTCTCATTCAGGCCCTAAAGAAGAACTTTTGGGATTATTGCCACTCAAAGGTCAAACGCGTGGAGAAGATATCGCAAATGCTGTAATTGAATGTATGGATAAACATCATATTCCCCTCGATAAAATTGTGTCGATTTCAACAGATGAGACCAAAAGTATGACCGGCGTAAGAAAAGGGTTTTTGCTATTTTGAAGGAAAAAATTAGTCACGAGATACTTGTTTACCATTGTATCATTCACCAAGAAGCGCTTTGTGAGCAAACATTTCCGGATGGAATTTGTAAAGTTATGGAATTAGTGATTTCCGATTACCATTTAGCTAATACCCCCATTTTAGCTAAAGCTCTTAATCATCGCCAATTCAAAGAAATTTTATTTGAAATGGAGAGTGATCTTCTGCTTCATAACAAGGTACGTTGGTTATCAAGAGGGAACGTTTTAAAACGTTTCGCGTCTCTTTTTCCGGAAATTAAAGCATTTCTCCTTGAAAAGGGAGTTCACTATCCAGAACTAACAGACGATCAGTGGATCCAAAACTTCTATTTCATGGTGGACGTTCTATTCCATGGCAATCAGCATAATCGTAAACTACAAGGGAAAGGAAATTTAATTTTTTCGATGTTAGAAGAAGTAATAACATTCGGAAACAAATTATCCATTTTTGCTCAGGATTTTGAGAGGGAAACATTGTTTCACTTTCCGAGCCTGCTGAAGCATCGCCAAGAAAATAATTCCTATATTGATAAACACCATTTTAATACAATAATTTTAAATATGAGGGAAGCATTTCTCAGCAGGTTTCAGGAATTTAAAAACAGCTGAGCAACTTTAGCATTTGTCAAATATCCTCTTAATGCTACGATAACCGAGTTGAAATTTTCTCCTTTTGAAATTGACATTGGTAGCTTTGAAATACAATTCCTGGATTTAACAAAGAAGGAGATATGGCGCTCTAAATTCGAACGTCTTTGTGTTGAATTGGAAATATTGGAGAAGAAAAAATTTGATCTTAGTTCACAACACAAGTGGCCTGCTTAGAATGTCCTGGAGAAGGAAGACATGATCATTTTCAACGCTTGGAATAGTATTCCTGACTCTTACGATCAGCTGAAAAAGCTCGCGTTTGCTCTTCTTTCCCTTTTCGGTTCTACATATATATGCGAACAATCTTTTTCAAGCATGAGCATTATCAAGAGTAAACTGAGGAGTCGTCTTATTGATTAGAACTTGGAATTATGCCTAAAATTAAAAACAACAACATACAAACCTGACTTACTCAAACTTTCCAAAGAGACGCAAGCACATTGTTCGCATTAATAAATATTTATTAAGTATGAAATATAGCTTTATTTAGTGTACTACTTATTTAGTGTAATAAAAGTTTACTAAACAAGCAGATTTGGCTCCCAATTTTTTTAAAAATTGTTGTAATTTTCATATTTGGCTCTTTGGCTAATAAGTTTGCCGACCACTGCCTTAAGGTATGATGATAAAATTACCAAACTGTGCCATATTTATCAAATTTTATCACAATTTTCACAAATCTATATATATATTTCTCTTACACGGCGACAAAAAAAAGCCTCATTACAACTCCCCGAATGGCAACGCTAGAAAATCGACCAATGATTACCACTAAAAATGTCACATGCCAATTCTAGATAAGGTGACTCAACATATAGCGCTTTTAAAAACGGAAACGGAAATAACCAGAGTGCAAAATATTATGTGCTTATGCGCATCGTATTTTTTGTTAAATAATTCATTTATTATATATCAGTTTATAGATGGTAACGCGAAGAGTTTTGTGGTTGCTATGGTGACTATTTAGAATGTAAATTGTTTTTTTTTTTGAGTGAGTGTAAGATTTGTTTTTTAGAACTGCGATGCTGTAATTTTATTTTTTAGTTAATAAATCTTCCTTTTATATTAAACGTGATAGTAGTTTCTTTAATTATTTGATTCGAAGTCCTTTGAGTTTTATTTGAGGTCAGTTTATTTTGCATTTTTTGACGAGAGCATTCTCACCAAATGTGATTTCTTCCGAAATTCAATGTTTTGTTTATGTAGGTTTTTCCATTGCAATTCTCTTATTTCAATTTTTAATAGACTTAATTACGGCCAAAATTTTAACCTTTTTAAAGAGATATCAGTTTTAGAAATTTTATCTTAAGATTTTATACTATAGCACATTTCTAATAGGTTTAACGAATTACATGTCATTTATTTGAATTCAAATTTATTTTAATGACTTAGTATTTACTAAAAAGATGTAAATTTTTTTTTAGAAAAAAAAGTTGTTATATGGAATTGAATGATTGTTTTGAATTCTTAGAATTTTGTGCATTTGCAATGTACCTAAGTTAGTAGCGGGCGAAGCGAGCTTGGTTTGCTAAGCAAACCATATAAGATTGCGTAGCAATTTTCGGGGATTGGCGAGCGTTAGTGAGCAGGGGGAGCAGCTCACTAGTATTGTTAATTTTACGAAAATCATTACCAAAGCGCTTCGGAAAAATCATGGAACCTTTTGGTCTTCTCATAGAATCAGAAGCATAAAAATCTTTGCTATATTTTGATAGTTTTGGCCACAGTATTTTTCTCAGTTTATATATTTATGTAAACTTAGAACCGTGAACGCACTTTATACTTAGTACAGTTTCATAGTACTTCTATTATATATTTTAGAAAACTATATTTCTTAGTGCTTACATTTATCATTATATGCCGATCTCATTTCATGGACATCATTATATTTCCATCATTACATGGGTATCATTATCATTACATGGGTATCATTATCATTACATGGTATCCTTTTAGTGTTCTCATACAGTCAGAAATAGAAAACTTTACTATATTTTGATAATTTTGACCATAGTTATATTCTCATTGTTTATGTTTATATAAACTTAGAACCGTGAACGCACTTTATACTTAGTACAGTTTCATTGTACTTCTATTATATATTTTAGAAAACTATATTTCTTATTGTTTACATTTATTATTATACGCCGATGATTTCATGGACATCATTATATTACCATCATTACATGGGTATCATTATATAGACTTTATTATATGTCCATCATTACATGAACAACTGTAGATTCTAAAGATACAATAATAATAAGAAAGTTGGGGTCTCCTTATACAAATTTCTAAACGAAATTAACTTTAATATAAAATATATTTTATAACTAACTAACAAACATTTTCCAACAGTTATAGAGACTTAAATTTAAGCTCATATGTTATTCAAACATTCTTTGAGAAACGTAAATCTTACTATATAAACAGTTACCGAATCCTCTGCTAATAAATGTTTATTTGTGTGTTTCGTCTTATCTTTTGAAGGAAATATTAATCTAGTCTAGATTCATTTTAGCCTAGTATAATAATAATTTACAGTAATGTTTTCGAAACAATGTAGCCAAGTGCAGTTTTCTTATAAAATCGCTGTCCCTATATTTAAAGGAGCTGCTTTCAACTTTACATTTTTCACGCTTAACACTTCCTCTTTTCCGTTTAGGAAACTATGTGTTCCCTTATCTTTACATATGTTAGCCAAGCCGAGAATAAGAATTGTATTTAATTTTGGATTTCAGTGCAAATATTGTCACCTCCCAGAAAATTCAATTTTCATTTATGATAGCAGTACCACACTTTAAGTCGAGGTCGTGTACATAAAGCAAGGTGAGATTGCATCTTTATTGAATGGAGCACATAAGCAATTTTCTTTTCGCAAACAGCCACTCTTTCAGATATTTTATGAGATTTTGCATTCAACACTTTGTTAAATTTGTTCCCTATCTTTTCGTAGTTGCCTCTTGTTTCCTAGAAAAATCTTTATTTTAAAAAGGATGGTATTGTTCGCATTGAAAAAGAGCTTAAATTCTGCTAAAATTCAGGTTTTATGTGTTATAGTTATTGTTTTTTAATGTTTAAAAGGGCCAAAGTCTAATTTTTTGTGTACGCTTTTCCTTGAAATTGGTTCCAAAATATAAATAAGTCATAAAATTTCCTAGCCATTGTTGTAAAAAAGATTGAAACTCAAAAAATTTCAAGCACTCTTTCCAATTTTATACTTAATGTGGCAGAATGGTGCGAGCTAATATTTATTATTACGGCATCGTTTTTTTTAAATCTTTAACAATTATTTGCATTTGTTTATTAAATTTATCATTGCTCAGAGATGTTTTATTTAAACTGAACATCCAAACAAGATTGTCGCTAATATATGAAAATAAATAATGCGGACGCCTTTTAAATAAAATCAATCAAATGAACTACAAGTTCTACAGATGAATGACAACAATTATAAAACTTTAATCTTTTAATAACAAATAATTTAGCATCAAAAACGGATTCTAAAAATTATAATTCTAAATTACAACAAAAAAGAACAACAACAAAAACTATCTCTGGTTGCCACGCAACCTAAAGTGAAATATTAAAACAAATAAATCTGATGAAAATTAAAGGTGGCGCTTCGGTCAAATATACATACGCTAATGACTTAAAATCTTAAACATACTCCCACCTTGCAAAGTGATATTATAAATAGAACTTTGGAACAATCATTTAGCATTTCTTTAAAATACAAACTAACTCATGTATATTGGTCACCTTTATATGAAACTAATAAAAAATATTCAGTCATTATGTAAATAACAAAAAGTTCATAAATCTAAACGTTGTGGAATTTTTATGATTCTTCCCAATCTGCCTTTGATAGGAGAATTCACTTCCAAATTATCAGGCACATCAACGGACTTAGGAATATTATCAACTTCCAAGTTAAGTTTCTTTGAAGACTTTTCCAGAACATCCATATCGTTCATTGCTGATAACTCTAAAGGATAAAGTCTTTGGAAAGGTCGGATCCTTTCTCCTTGAGAGGTTCTTAATCTGGCTACTCTAGGAATACTGTCCTTTCCAGGATAAAGCTCCAAGACAATTCCAAGAGGCCAATCTATGCGTCGAGCATTATCTTGTCCTATCAAAACAATATCACCGATGTTTATTACATCATTCCTTCTTATTCCCTTGTGCACTAGCTGAGCAAGATATTCATTTCTAAATCTTTGTTTGAGATCTTCACGTAATTTTTGCAAAACTTTCACACGTTTCAACATAGAGGTTCGATTCACAAGGTCTAGATCGGGAGTTTCGTTGCTGTTGCTACCTTCCCCGTATATAAATGTTGCCGGAGTTAAAGGTACTAATTCAGATGGATTATCGTGAATGTAGGTCAATGGTCTGCTATTTATAACCGATTCACAGTCACATAAAATTGTAGTTAGTTCTTCATAATCTACAACAGATTTACCTAACACACGACGCAGAAGAGTCTTAAGCATTCCAACTATCCGCTCCCACCATCCACCCCACCATGCTGCTGTGGGTGGAATAAATTTCCAAATTATTTTCTGAGCGGTTGAGTACACAGCAATCTTGTCCCAATCTAAATTCTTTAAATAATTGTTTGCTCCTACAAAGTTCTTTCCATTATCCGAGTAAATGACCGATATTCTACCTCTTCTTGCGATAAATCGTCTGAATGCTTGAATGAAAGCATCTGTAGTGAGAGACCGTACTAATTCAAAGTGAACTGCTCGGTACACAGCACAGGTAAACAAAACGATCCAAGCTTTTTCATTCGATTTTAGATACAGAGGACCGGCATAGTCCACACCAGACACTTGGAAAACTTTTGTCTGAGTAACTCTTTGTCTTGGAAGGGGCGCAAAAGGAACTTCTACTGGTTTAGCTTGATGACGCTTACAAGTCACACACTTGGAAATAACTTTATTTACTAACTTTTTAGCTTTAAGAATCCAGTATCGCTCTCTGAGTCTTGAGAGTAAGATGGAACGACCTGCATGCATCGCTTTTATATGCTCTTCACGGATTAATTCTAACACAACACTGATAGCAGGTAAAAGGATTGGACATTTGAAATTCTCATTCTCATCACTATGTACCAGTTTGGTCTTTACTCTCAGAATATCACTTTTATCTCGAAAAGCTTGTATTTTGGCGAGAAATTTATCATCTTGGAAATGCGTTGTTTGCATTGACTTAAAAATCACACTTTCGGCCTTTGTTAACTCCTCATAGATTAAATTTCCCTTCAACTTATCCTGATGTGAAACGTTGTGGACAAAACGTAGGATCCAAGCTACTACTCTTACATTTCTGCTATATGTTGAAAAGTAATTACACCATATTTCCGTTACTGCAATATTTACCATGGAAATAACTACTTGTTTTCTTTTTTCCAAATTTACTTCCTCTTCATTAACGGAAATTTCGTCAGCTGCTACAGGCCATTGCGTGTGGGAAAGATATAGCCAGCTGGGGCCCTCCCACCACTTCGAATTGCCAAGTTGTTGAGCAGAGCAACCTCTACTTGGTAAGTCTGCGGGATTCATAGATCCGGGCAAATGCCTCCATGCTTTTACTGGAGTCAATTTCCTGATTTCCTGAACTCGATTTTCCACAAATACACCCCATGTGTCTTCTCTTTTAAGCCAAGCTAATACAGTTGTTGAGTCTGTCCAGAAATGAACTTTATCCGTCGGAAACTGTTTTACTATTTCAATAGATAGACGAGCTGCAATTGTGGCACCAAGAAGTTCAAGTCGAGCAATCGTTGTTTCCTTTTTCCCGCTAGGTGCTATTCTTGCTTTACTCTGTATCAGGTGGACTTGAACATTGCTTTCATCTTCTTTTCTCAGGAAAACTACTGTGGAATACGCAAATTTACTGGCATCACAAAAGAAATGTAATGAAATGCGTTCGTAACCTTTGTCACAATGTAACCACCTTGGGATTTCTATGTGCTTCAGATATTCAAGCTGACTTAGCCACTTTGTAAAATCTTCTCGTGTTTTTGTGTCAACTTCATCGTCCCAACCAATTTTAGCTTTCCACAAATTTTGTAACCATAATTTTGGTCGTAGCGATACCGGGCTAGTTATCCCCATAGGATCAAAAACTCTGTGTGAGGCAGCTAGAATGCTTCTTTTGGTGATTTTTTCATGTTTTGTGTCTTTCATATCAGGAATATTAATTAACAGAGTATCACTTTGTCTATTCCACTTCATTCCCAGAATATTGGTCTCACTAGAATTAGGTTCTGATGGGTTAGTAGACTCCCACCCTCGTAAATCAAATTGTCTTTCAGCCATAATATTAGTAGCAACTTCTATGAATTGTTTCAGCTCTAATTCAGTTTTCACGCTTGTGAGGCAATTATCTACATAAAAACTGCATATTAGTTCCTGTATAATCTCTTTAGGGTATTTTTCATTCCCTCTCATTGCTTCCTCTAGTTTATTATTCAAATGGTATTGAATAGTGGCTCCTAGCAAAAACGGACTACAAGAGACACCAAACACAACTCTTCGATGACGAAAATGTTTCAGCTGTCCATCTTCTCCATACCATAAGAATCGCAAGAAATTTCTATCATTTTCATAAAGACTTATTTGCAAAAAAGCCTTACGTATATCAGCTGTTACGCCAAATTGATATCTTCGAAATTTATTTATCATTGAGGGAATTACTTCTATCAAATTTAACCCTTTTTCTACACAATCATTTAAAATAGGAACTCCTTTTCTCTTAGAAGAAGCATTGAACACGGGCCTGATTTTAGTTGTGCTGCTCTCCTTTATCACAGGTCGATGAGGTAAGTAATGACAAGGTATCTCCATGTCTTCTTTTGGAACCTCTTCAATTATTTCCTCTTTCTCCCAGTCCTTGAACACTTCTCCATAGGCATCATACAATTTGTCGGTTTTCAACTTGCGTGTTGTCATTTGCAATCTCTTTAACGCCAAATCATAATTATCTGGCAAAGGCAAATGCCCATCAAGCCATGGCAGACTAACTATAAAACGGCCGTCTCCTTCAACTTTCACTGTATTTAAGAAATGTTCCATTGAGGCTTCTTGCAGTTCCTCTCTAGATTTTTGTTCTGAAGGATCTTTTATTCCTAAAGAATCTAATCTCCACATCTCAGAAATATCCATTTCTTTTACTAAAAGTGAAGTAACCAACATTGCGTTGCTTGACGGTAAATCATTTTCAGGTGCTTTCCCTGTTAAAGTCCATCCCAATAGTGTCTCTATTGCTACTAATCCACTTGCCAAAACTCTTCGTTTTCCTGTCATAAGTTTTCCTATTACGTCAGCTCCAAGCAGAATTTGAACTGGTTGTGACTCATTTCCGACGTCTGACAACTTTATATTAATTTCTTCAAGCTCTTTTAACCAGGGTCCAAAGCTAACAGGTGTTATAGTATCACAAATAGATGCTTGATCTAAAGCTTCCATGTTACAAGTCAAGTTATTCTCTGGATTCCTTAATCTAATTCTATAACACGTGTGTTCAAATTTATCTGATTTATGACCACCAAACAAAGAGTGTATGAGAGTTTCTTTTCTCAAGGGAACATATTTCATCGTTTCAGCCAAATTTTTTAAAATATATGTTCTTTGTGATCCAGAATCTAAAACTGCTCTCACCACAATTTCTTTTCTATCAGATATCAGCTTTAGTTTCATAGTTTGAAGGAACACTTTCGGACCGTACGTGATGTTGGACATGTTTATTTCGGAACTCTCACTTTTCTGCCCAGATTTATCGGGTTCACGATTTTTTGCAGCTAAAGATTCACACATTAGTACCACATGTCTTTTACCGCATATGACACATTTTATAAAAGCTTTGCACTTACGAACTGGATGTCCTTGCATTAAACAGGCAAAACAACATTGACTTTCTCTTACTATGTTCTCTCTTTCAGCTAAAGTCATATTTCGAGCGGAAAAGCAATCTGAACTTTTATGTTTCCCTGAACAAAACACACACACTTTCTTCAAATCTTTTACATCTGTAGTCAATAGATTTGCCGCTGTTGAAAATCTTTTTGTTGGGAAATCTCTTGCTTTCTTTTTAAAGGGTAGGCGTTTTTCATCAGATCCCAAGCCAAAACCTGACATGGCCAAATTAATTCTTTCTTCACCTTCCGTTTCTGCCTTCAGAAAAGCCATAATGTTCGTTAATCGCTCTTTGGCGTCAACTGAAGCAACGCGGGAAGAACTTCGGTTCCAGGCTTTTAGAAACTCTTCTTGGAAACAAGATTCTACCATAGGGAATAGTATTGAAGCGCATTTCTCGGTCGTAACACCTAACGTTTCTAAAGCTCTAAGATATGACTCTAGTTTGTCATAAAGGGACGTCATAGATATCTTTTCATGCTTTTGAACGGAAACTATGAGCTTCAACAATTCCCTAACATAAACTTCGACCAAAAGGTCATCCTTGCCAAATCGGGCTTTAAGGCTGTCTACTGCTTTGGTATAGTTTGCAGCTGTTGGAGGAAAGCTTTCTACAACTTCTCTAGCTCTAGATCCAACAGTTGTAGCCTGAATCAGGTATTGAAATTTGTTTTCAGGGGCAATATCTGTATCGTTATTAATTTGTTCAAATTGTCCCCAAAATGGTAGCCAATCTTTTAAATCCCCACTAAATTGCCTAAGTTCTAATTTTGGCAAATTAAACTGCTTTCTGGCACTGGCACTAATAATATTTGGCGGAGACTCACCGGTTCTTTGCGATGTAGCTTGAATTCTCGCCAACTCCAGTTCATGTTTTCTTATACTTTCTCTCTCTTCATATTCTCTTTGTTTCTCTTCATATTCTCTTTGTTTCTCTGTTTCTTCATATTCTCTTTGTCTCTCTTTTTCTTCATATTCTCTTTGTCTCTCTTTTTCTTCATATTCCTCCTTTTGTCGTCGATCCTTGACAGTAGCTACCAATACACTTGTTACAAAATCTGGATCAGCTAAATATTCTTTACTTTTCAAAATGATCGTTTTCAGATCCGCTACAGTAGCTTTTTGAGGTAATACTTCGCCAATTTCTTGGGCAACAATAATAAGATCTTCCTTTTTAAATCCTTTTGATGCTAAAAACATTTTTCAAATCAGAAATAGCGTATCAACCGTCCTGTCGCGGACGCCACAAAATGTCGCTAATATATGAAAATAAATAATGCGGACGCCTTTTAAATAAAATCAATCAAATGAACTACAAGTTCTACAGATGAATGACAACAATTATAAAACTTTAATCTTTTAATAACAAATAATTTAGCATCAAAAACGGATTCTAAAAATTATAATTCTAAATTACAACAAAAAAGAACAACAACAAAAACTATCTCTGGTTGCCACGCAACCTAAAGTGAAATATTAAAACAAATAAATCTGATGAAAATTAAAGGTGGCGCTTCGGTCAAATATACATACGCTAATGACTTAAAATCTTAAACAAAGATACTTTTTTCTAATTACTTTTCACTAATGTTTTTTGCAGATACAATTATTCAACATAGTTTCCATTATTTTGAATTTTTCTTAGTGCTTAAACAATTTCTTAACACCAATATTAAAAAACTTATGATTTACATCTCAATGTATTTGACATTTTAATCTTGTTTTAGTAAACTACTGTGTTATTACGATATAAAGTACCGGCAATTAGGGTGTACCATCCTTAGAATCCATTATATCGTAAAATCCATTTTAACCGTAAGATATTATACCATAATTTTCACAGAAACATTTATTTAATTAGGCTTATTCAGTGATTCTTCTTTAATTATTACTTAGAAAATTGGAGTATATCAGATTTTTTGTTTTTTGTTTGATCTCAGAGATAGTAAAATTTCACCGTAAAATCTATTTTCACCGGAACAATCTAGGGAACAAAAAATCTGATAAACTTCAATTTGACATTAATATTTGTTGTAAAATTATTGAATCGCTGTAATTAAATAAATATTACTGTAAAAAATATGGTATAAAGTTTTATGGCAAAAATGGATTTTGTGATAAAATATATTTTACGGGTACTGTCCCCAGAGTGCCAGTACTTTTTTCTTTAATTAGATTAGGAATTTTTTTACAATGCAGTTTAATTTTATATTTTTGAAAATGCATTTTGTATTCTGAAAACTGTATGTGTGCACACATGCACACAAAAAATAGACTCATAGCCTTAAAGTTTCTAAATATTAATATACAATGACCAAAAATATCTATTTCAAATGGGTAAAACATTTTTAGACAATTAATTTTAGAAATAGTCACTTTGAAGCTTTTTTTGCACTTTGAAATATTTTCACATTTTTTATAATTATGCACTTTTATTCGGATTAACTGCACTAACTGACTAAAATATTTGTAAAAAATTAACTTTCTACTTAAATTATTTATTTTTTAGTTCAAATATGGTTTCATATAATATCAGTATATATATTTATTGAGGTAATTTTTGCCACATTACTCGCAAGAGATTCACTCTTTTCCGATTAGCTTTAAATTAAGATGTTTATTACTTTTCAAATACCTTATCAGAAAACATTTTTAAAAAAATTAAGGAATCAAAAATTTTAAAAAATCAGAAAGTAAAAAAAATTTTTTGGTTATAGACCATTAATTTATTTACAGTATTTTACTTATCTGTACTTATTAAAGTATTTTACTTATCTATCATTTATTTAAAGTATTTTACTTATCTTATTTTACTTAATCATGTAATTTAAAAAACAAGTTATGAATTTCTGAAAATTTAATAAGAAAAATTGGCTTCAATTTTATAAGTCTGGCAAAGAAATGAAACGAAGATTTTTCTAAAGATGTAAAATTTCTTAGACAGACGTACACTGACAGAAAAAGTACTGCGAAAATTATAAGAATATGGAAAAATTTACGGTATTTCTAGCTATATGGAAAAACCAAAAAGCTCGGTAATTTAAACCGAAGCGTTTTGGTGATGATTTTAATAAAAATTAACAATATAATATGATTTTACAATATGTGATGAAATTTGGTAAATGTGGTAACCTTTGGTGATATTATCATGATACCTTACAGCATGGCCTAAAACCATTTATTCAATTAAATTTACTTTTCAGTTTTGTATTTTTTACTAGAGAGGTAACAGAAACTAGAATTTTGACTATCAAAATTTTCGGTAAACCTCTACCATATGAATGAAAAAATTATAAAATGAATGGTTTAAGTACCATATATTTTGATTTCATTTATCAGAACTATTTTTGTTTACCAAAAATGTCATTACCATACGGTACAGTAATTTTACCAGAATTTTTTACCCGCGTAAGGTTACAAACAAACAAACATTAAAAGAAGAAAAAAAACAACTTAAAAAATCCGTTAGAAAATATTTCTTAACTCACAAAACAATTATTTTTCTAAGTCAACTTTTACAATAAGTTGAATTTTTTTAATTTAAAGGCAAAATTCAACTATCTAGGACACAAAAGAAGTTGCGTCTTAGATAATTTTAAATTTAAAAAAAATATTCTTATACACAAAAAAGTAATAAATCAAACTTAAATGTGACTTAATTAAAAAAGCGTTTTTATGTCTGCAGACATATTCCTGTTACTCCTAAATTTAGGAATAGTGAGTAAATGACTTTAGATTCTATTTGGTTTTAAAACTAAATTAAAAGTAAATTTAAGTGTATTTTAATGAATTTATTTACGTAAAACAATTTAATTTACAGTACATTAAATTTCATTCATAAACAGGTTTGAATTAAAGAGCTGTAAAATTATTAAAATATATATTTCATTTAATAATTTGAGATGAAATTTAAAAAAAAGGCACAATATTGCATGTATAAGTGATATTCAGAGGAAAATTAAGTTCTTTTGTATGTATGCTTGTTAAAACTTAATTAAAATTGGTACTTTAATAAAAATACTAATAATAAAAACTTTTAATTGAAAGAAATATGATTTCATAGGAAAAGTTCTTAAATCACAGTAATGCAATGATATAGGTACACGAAAGCATACCACTTTCTTGATGATTGATGAAATGCACTTTTAATTAATCAAAGCAGTGAAGTGATGCACATAAAAGTACAGTATTTTCTTAAGGAATAATTAATCGAATTTAATTATATTTTTTCATGACGAATTCCTTTAATACAATAACTGTAATTAAGCATAAATACTAACCTTTTTTAATTAGTTTTGAACTTAAAATTATTTTAAATGGGGGAAATAGTATTATTTAATAAATAGGCAAGCTAATAATTTCTTAATTACTGCATTTTAATTTGCTTTGGAATAAAATTATCATTCAAAAAAAAAAAAAAACAATTTAAAGTACTGAATTAAATTTTAAAAACAAAATAAAGTTATTTAACTTAAATTAATTAGCTATTCCTTTCATGATATATAAAAATGTGTAAAACAGTAGTTTATTTAATCATGAAGTGAGAGCATAATTTTAAATAACAGGAGATTTTGCATTTTAGGATTATTTGCGAAATAAAAATTTCTAATTTATCACTGTTTAATATTTCAAGTTTTTTAAAAACCGCAATCTCTTGGGGGAATTTATTTATTCTGCAGTAATAAATGGAATTTCCTGCATAATATTTGCAATCATGTTTTCGTTTTTGTATCTCTATAAATAAATCAAACACTTTGAACATTCGTATATCATATTTTACTAAGTAATAATATTAAAACCAAGTTTTTCTTCGTATTTCGGCAAACATTCCATTATATTTCCCTTGTTCCTTTTTCAATTTTACACTGAGAAAAAAAAAACGGTCAAAACTACCATGTATGGTAAAATTTACCGTGTTTAAATCTCTATGGGAGCACCAAAAAGCTGGACATTTTTTACGGAAGCGCTTTGGCAATCGTTTTGGTAAAATAAACAATAAAATATGGTTTCATAATACGTAATAAAATTTGTTAAATGTTGTAAAAATTGTTTTAATTTTATGATGCCTTTGAACATAGCATAAAAATCTTTTATTCGGTTAAATTTACATTTCAGTTTTGCATTTTCTTGAAAAAGTAAACAAATAAAAATGTAACCAATTTAAATACCAATAAATTTTGATTTTATAAACAATAATTATGTTTTTTTTTCTCCAGACATTTCATTACCATAAAGTACTAAATCTTACCAGAATTTTTTCTCTCCTCGTATCTTTTGAAGGTCAATACCTCAACTGAGTATTGTTTATTTCATCTCTTGTTTTACAGTCAGATTTATTTTATAGCACGTTTGGTTTCGCTCTTAATCGTAAACTTTAAGGTTCATCATTCCTTATATTTCACACTCCTAATATATATATATATATATATATATATATATATATATATATATATATATATATATATATATATATATATATATATATATATCTTGGCGAACAAAAAACAAGGGGCGCGCTCAAATGATCAGAAAGTCGGGTCCACAATCGTGGTTGCCGGGAGAAAAGTGTTGCACCAAGCAGACTCCTCAATTCTGCTTTTAACATGTAAAGTCTATGGCGGGCTTGTCATACTTTGAATCGATTTTTCTTGTTCAAGAATCGGAGTGATCAGTTAAAAAAAAAATACTAATAATTTTTTCAATCTTTCCTATCCACGAAAATGTAGGTTAATTTTTTTAATCTTTATTACTTTTTGTAATATTGCCTTTGAAACACAAGTCACTTTCTACCTTTGAGTAAGGGAGGAAGGCAACTTCCACCCTCAAGTTCACTAATCTTCTCGGTGGGAGGTCTTGCTCCCTTTTGAAAATCTTTTTCTCTCTCTGTCCTCCTGAAGAACTGATATGGGGAACGCTTTAAAAACCGATAGCTTTCTTTTTAGTTATAAGCTTGTAATTTATTATGAAAATTATATTTGCTGATAATTCGTTCATTCTATATACATTTTATTTATTTAGTAGTAATAATTTTCTTGTTTTTATTTATTTTGAGAATGGAATTTATTTTTTAAATACATGATTCCCCTTTTTTTAAACTTTGTTTCTTGTTTTTTAGAGATGTTTCAGAATTAAAAAAATTAGCTGCTGAATAAAGTGAGATTAATTAAAATCGAATAAATGACGTAAAGATCTTCCAATATACTATAAAGCATCACAAAACTGCAGTTTTCCTTTTTTTTAAAAAAATATATCGTACACTCATTTGTAGGTTTAAAAAACATTTACATTAAAAAAATTTAAAAGGTTTCAATTTTTTCATTCCGTAAATAGTTTTAATTACTCCAATAGCTGGGATAGTATGTTTTTTAACGGTAAGGAAAAAAAATAGCTAGTACACAAGACCACGCATCATCCAAACATGAACAAGCACTTAACCCTGTTTTTAGTGCTTTAATGTAAATACACAAGAACACTAAAGTATTATGAAATTTTCATTTTAATCAGAAAATGAAGAAAAATATGAAAATACACGCATGTATTGTAAAATTCTTTTTAAAAAAAAGGAAGTAAAAGAACATTAGTGGTCATAATTAATATTCACGAGAGAAAAATACAAACGATATCAAAATATAATGAATCGATGCTTAGGAACGCAACACTGAAAATATTGAAACCAGTTTGATTGCCAGATGAAATAGAAATAATGAGAAATGTGATTATTATGAACACCACGAAATTTCATCACTATAAATTAAAAAATAAAAATAAGCTGTAATACTTAGAGTTAAGCTACTCTTTGTTACTTCAGACAGTCAAACTGGTTTTGATGTTTTCAGACCTGATTCCTTAGTTGATTCCCTGATCTGTAGTTCCTAATTAATACACTTTTTAAAACTTTTTTTCGCAATATTCTAAAAATATATATTAAGAGTAGTAATTATGCAATATCTTATGCATTTAATAACGAGAAATTTTTCGAATTCACATTAAAAGTGTATAATGTAATTTTTATTCATAACTTTTTGCTAGAACAAAGTATGTAATCAATGTGTTATTTTAATTTCTCTTCCCTGACCCTCTTTTGCCATTCATGGAGAAGAGTTTTAGTAGAAATTTCTATACTGTACTATTATAGTTAATTAAAATATAAGAAAACTAACCGTCATTAGCATTACATAAAGAGGAAAAACACGAAAACCTCCCAGGGTTAGCCAGCATGCCATCTATATGAATATATCTCCTAGATAACCATAATTTTCTGTATTTTTGTATTTGATAAAATTTTGTAAAGTAAACTTGTCTCAATCTGTTGTTATGTTGTAAGTTTTAATCAAAACCAATAAATGCCTTTTCTTTCAAAAATTTCGTTATCGTTCTTTTTATAAATTAATTTAGATTATTTTGATAAATCTTTATATTAATTACAGTGAGCAGTCTCACAAATCTATGTACTAAAATGTAAAATAACATAGAATTGTTTTATTTTGTTGTTTTTAATGATCCATCGAAATGATCTATTAGAAAAATAAATTTAAACTGTCACTTCAGCTTATTAGTCGGAAATGTTATAATTTATTTTTACGACAGAAATAATGGTATTTTCTTATGAATCCTCATAACTGAAATGAAAGAGTTACATCAACTTTCTTATAATATTACTTCAACGTTTAGAAAATTATAAAGCTTATCAAAGATAGTTTTTAAGGAATTTCTTAGAAATAAGTTATACTTTTGTAAGTTATTTATTTGTCCTTTTATTTACGACATTTACAAATAAAATGCGTTCATTACCATTATTCTTTGTTATTAGGGTTATAATAATTTAATTAAAAATGAAGTTCCTTTATTATATAAAGTAATCACAAGATATTACTTGATAAAAATTATTTGATAAAATATAAATACCTTTTAACAAGCAAAAGCTGATAAATAAAATATATTCACTTTTTAATAAGTTATATTTTCCTTTATTCCTTTAAAATAAACTTCATATAAAACTGCGCTCTCAAAATATGCAGTTTAATAAATTTATATTAAATAACTGCTTTAGATCAATAAGGAATTTCTTTTGTATTATTGTTAAATAATATCTCTGGCGATAAGTTTTTAAAGTAACTATAACTGAGAAGAAATAATGTAAGTAAAAATGATGAATATGAGTTTGTGGGTGAAGTTTTAAATGTATCCGAGCTAAATTATTTGAATAAGTTAAGTGATATAATCGGAAACTAGATCTGTCTTAATATGATTTAAAATTTCGTGATAATTAAATCGAATAATTTTCAATTTTGATGTTTCAATTTGTTTGTGACAAATAACCCCGGTGTTTATTTTTTAAGATCGAATCATAATTCCAGTTCGGAGTTATTTATACAATAATAATTGTAGTTAGCAAAAGTAATAATTAAAATGAAGTGAGTTTTTAGTGAAGGTTAATTTAGTTTTTTCAAATTGCGAAATTCAAATATTTAAGTCTAAATCAAATTTACATAGTAAGCAACCATATTTGCTTAAACAATGGATTAAATGTTAACATAGTTTTTTAAAGTGGTAGAATTTAATTAGTTTCAAAACGGTGTAACAATCTTTAAAAAAAATAATTAAAATTAAAAAAAGATTGTGAAAAATATTTGTATTTGAATTGTAATTGAAAGAAGAAAATTAAATACGTAATAAAAAAATAAAATCTTGAACTCAAGGTTTTACTTTAACATAAAAAGTTTTAAAAATTAGCAAATCAATTTTAAAAAAATTAACAAACTTTATTTGATCTATAGAGAAAATATAAATTTATTTTTAATGTAGTTACTTTATATGAATTATTTTCATATGACTACATAGTAAAATTTTATAAATTTAAATACTCTGGTTATTATTAGTTCTCTAAATAATCAAATCAAAATAATAAACAATTCAAGATATAATTAGAAAAAGTGCATGTTAAATAAAATGATAAAACTATTTTGAAAATAAATAAAGTCGTTTTAGAGTTAAAAAAAAATATTTTTTAAGTTTTTCTTAGAAAGAGAAAAAGCATAATATAAGATGAAGAGTGAGTTTCTTCTGATATCTTTTGAAAGCTAGTTGACCCCCGCAGGTTGCAATCCCCCTTCTGCGACAGTGGTTAGTCGATTAGTTTCGGGTTACACACACGCACCCCCACAAAAAATGTAGGGGAGACAGTAGAACGGGTTTTGGAGGTGCAATATATTTCGTCCCTTTTCGAACCTATCCTTACTGAAGGTTAGAATTGAAATGAAAAGGCCTCTTTAGGTATTCTTTGGCCAAGATATATATATATATATATATATATATATATATATATATATATATATATATATTTTATATATATATATATATATATATATATATATATATATATATATATATATATATATATATATATATATTATATATATATATATATATATATATATATATATATATATATATATATATATATATATATATATATATATATTTTATATATATATATATATATATATATATATATATATATATATATATATATATATATATATATATATATATATATATATATATATATATATATATATATATATATATATATATATATATATATATATATATATATATATATATATATATATATATATATATATATATATATATATATATATATATATATATATATATATATATATATATATATATATATATATATATATATATATATATATATATATATATATTTATATATTATATATATATATATATATATATATATATATATATATATATATATATATATATATATATATATATATAAATTTTACTCTAAAAATAATAATAAATAAATAGAAAGAACTTCTACTTCTACTTAGTACTACTAATCACCAAACACGCTCCTTTTAGTAGTGAAAAAAGCTTCGCTAACTTTTATATTTGATTACTGGTGAGAGGGGATATCTGAGTAAATGGGGATAAAATTAAATATTGCTCTCTTTTTTGAAGCAAACCTGCATTTGCCTTGATAGAAAAGATGCAAGTTGAGCATTGTATTGCTTTGCCTAAAACCATTATAACTTTTAAAATAAATGTTATTGTTTCGAACTTGGATTCGATCACTCAATGCTGAGTAAAAAATACACCAGAAATAAAGCTTTCTTTTTGTCTAGATAGCAAATGTCTAAGTTTCTCTCCCCTTCCGAAAAGACTTCTCATTAAAAAAAAAAGTTTTCATTATTTAGTTCAAGCCAAATTTAACCTCACAATATATGTAAAACGCTTCCCTTGGAATGAAGAAAGAGTGACATGGCTCCTTAAATTTTAGATGGCTGCAATAAATGGTACATATTTATAAGTAACATAATTATAAGTACATAATTATGTTACGCCTTGGTACATAATTATAAGTAAGTACTGTGTGAGTTTCTTTTCAAAAGATAAAATAAGTGTATAAATAGACCTAGCCTTATTTGTCAGTCTCTTTGTGTGGTTTATTGCCGAGTTAAAGGGATACGAAATCCCGTAGAAGCTCCAATACCGCCCATATTAGGAAGGTAATTTTCTCTGCTTCTTTTCTCAGAAGTTTGCAGAGATATTTGCTTGAAATTTTTTACAAATATTTATATGACATTTGATCATGTTTTATAACATGAGTTTTTATAAAATGTTTTTTTTTAAACTCATTCTAATTTTTTTTAGTAGAGCATCATAAAAACATGTGATCTTCCCAGTTAAGTTGACGCATATTTATTTATCGAAAATGGCAGCCAGGAATAACTTTATAATTCTTTAAAAATATTTTTAACTATGAAGTATAATTTTAAAGAATACTTTTATATATAGATAAATATATAAAAAAAATTGCGTATGTGCCAATTTTTCTATCAGCTACCAAATCCTTAGTAAAGTAAAGCATTGTTTCGTCAAAATTAGTCAAATATTTTTTCGCAACAATTGTAAATATTAAAAGCTTTATTTTAGCTATGACTATATTTACGATATTTTTGTGCACTTATGACATAACGATCTCCCGTTGCAGCGTCCATTTTGACCTGATGGATTACGAGGGTCGTTATATAAAGCGTATAGATTCCTTATTTTAATTTAATGTTAAATGGAATCCTTTAATTTATTAACTTATTTTAATTTAATGTTTAATGTAATGTTTAATTTAATGACGTTCACGAAGAACCTCACTTTAAAGGGGTGATATAGTGTTTATGTCACTGCTTAAAAACGCATTTAAAGAAAGAAAAGTTCGAATTTTAATAATTATTCTAAAAACCTTTGTACAAAAGAAGTGTTTGTTTGCACGCGAGTTGTTTATCTTTTACTCTCTTGTATAATTTACTTTTACCTCCCAGTTCTGAATAATCTTTTTATCTGAAATAATAAAAAGAAATTCGTTATTTATTTTCTTTTTCCCGGAAAAAGTAAAACAAGGCGTTCTGCCTAGTAAATCGAAACCAGCTAGTGAAGAAAAATGTAAAATACGTCAAATTTTCTTCTTCTTATTTATTTGTAAAACATTTTTTCGTTTTCCCAAGCTCTGTCGTATTGTAAAAATGTATTTTCGTTTTTTAAATGATAACCCCGATAAATTTTAAGAAGCATTTATTTATTCAAAATTTTCTTCTTTAACTATAAAAAGTATTTTCATTTGTTTGTTAAACGATAACCTTCACTTCACTCAGATAAATTTTAAATAAGCATTTAATTATTCATAATTTTCTTCTCTAACTATTAAAAGTATTTTTGTTTGTTTATTAAATGATAACCTCTACTTCACTCATATAAAGTTTAATTAAGCATTTATTTATTCATAATTTTCTTCTTTAACAGTAAAAAGTATTTTCCTTTGTTTGTTAAATGCTATCCTCGACTTCACTCATATAAAGTTTAATTAAGCATTTATTTATAAATAACTTTCTTCTTCGACTATAAAAAGTATTTTCTTTTGTTTGTTAAATGATATCCTCGACATCACTCATATAAAGTTTAACCAGCGGGTGACCGAGCTCCGCTCGGAGAAAACAGGTATCGAAGCTAACTCGAAGATTTAAATTTTCAATTGTGATTTATCAAAACAATACATGCCATAAGAAAATTTGTGAAACCATTGGTGAAAAGATAACCGGTTAAAGTGCACCATTGTGAACTATCTAAACAAAGTTTGGAAAGGGAACTATTCTATACAAAGGTAAAGTTTGAAAAGTCATAGGAAATAAAATGTAATTGATAACAAAAAATTATACAATTAAAGACACTGTTCACAACGAATTCGTAAATTTGCTTCCGTTCATCCGCTTCTTGAAAATTCTTGTCCAGGAAAAGGCGTCGATGAGAGAGGTATTGTCGAGCATAAAAGACGATGTAAACTCCGCAGGAAGACGCGTCATCTTGGTGGTTGTAAGCGTTGCGAGGTTTCACGATGCATCCTTTCAGCTTTTCATTCGTAACAACGGTATTCAAAACGTGTCGCAGTATTTTTCTCAAAACAGCATCGATGGGCAGCGGGTTGTCGACTGGATCGCAGACTAATAGTTGACGTTCTCCATAGCTTGCTTCGTAAATTCCTAGCTTCCAGTGCTCGCCTCTATCCATTTGAGCTCTCTTGTGAATGGGAATGAGTAGCACGTCGAATCCGTGTTGAACGCCGTATAGATAGTTGGAAGCCTTGTTCTGGTCCAGTGGCGTATCTAGGGTATGGCAGGCATGGCTAGAGCCATGGGCGCATTATTTGAAAAAGGCGCAAAATCAACCAACACCAACGTTTCTTTCGTTTTTTCAATTTTTCAAAATATTTTGATATTTTGCTTGTTTTAAAAAAATTAATTTAACTCG
Source organism: Parasteatoda tepidariorum (assembly GCF_982258835.1). Taxonomy (NCBI): domain Eukaryota; kingdom Metazoa; phylum Arthropoda; class Arachnida; order Araneae; family Theridiidae; genus Parasteatoda; species Parasteatoda tepidariorum. The sequence continues at coordinate 56,056,387 of NC_141763.1, read as the reverse complement.
TATACTAATACAAATTTTAAAAACAATAATACAAATTTCAAAAAAATAAATAAAACATTGAAAAGAATCATTTAGAAAACTCTCCAGAAAGCAGAATAAAAACTTCCAGTGATCAGATCCTCAGATAAATCTTTCTTTTTCCAGTACCACAAGCAAAAAGACAAGATAAACATCTCTTCATATCACATTACCAGGATGTAAAAGGGCAATTATCTGGGGATGAATAGAACACCTGCAGGCATAGAAAATAGCCCTTTGGTGGTGACAGAGGGCAAAAAGATGTGAAAACCATGGGGTGTCCCTGTCCAGTTTAGCCCAATTATCTTAAATTTTATCAGGGGTGAAAATCACTTTGAAAAGCGGCTTTCGAATTTGTTGAATATACAAATAGAACCCTTGCTGTAAATTAGCGTAAATCCTTTCAAAAAGGAAAGTTTTGCCACACATGGTGGGAATCACTGTCACAAAACATTTAAATACTAAAAACAGGAGGTTCCTCTGCCTTGCTTAAACCAGACAGCCATAAATGTAATTTAAACGAAGTATTAGGATTTTCTGAAAATCAAGGATTAAATTGTAAGTAATCATTTCTTATGTATTGAAATCATGCTCACTTCATTATTTCACGTTATATTTTATAGCGATCGATATACTTTCTAGCAATGCCAACTGCTCCACTTTCTTTAAAATATTTTATTCAGTGGTAGTTAAAAACGAAACCATGCAGAATTTAAGATAATTCTGGTAAAATTTATAATTCTCAAAATAACCAAAACAAAATAACAGTAAACAAAAGTATGTTTCACGTGATTTTTTTCAATTATTTATTATTTAAACGTAGAAAGGGAAAATGGTTTTACATTAATTAAACGAAGAATCATACAATAAATGTAACTTTTGCACTCAATAAAAAATATTTTTCTATACGGAGCAGAGCAAGTTTGCATCTCTGTATATGCAGATTCAGAGGGGCGTTTACTACATTATAATATTTTGTTTTTGTATATAATTATTTTTATAAAACAAAATCGTTTAATATGCACAATGATATTTTGGTAACAAAAAGTGAACTTCGTGAATTAAATGTTCGTTATTGTATTAGTATTAAAAACAATGTCTTAATGGGAAGAAAAAATGAATGTTAAAATTTGAAATGTTGGAAACATAATTTTTCAAGTTTCCTGAAAAATTATTGCAATAAGTTAATATTTTTGTGTAAATTACGTAGCATTGGCTCAGTTAAGCGTGCCAACTATGGAGAAATACATTTCCTTTCATTCATTAATAGGTTTAAACACTCATAAAAGTTCAATTTATTTATTTTTAATTGGTTAATTTATTTATTGAATGAATAGATTAAGGAACGTATCGTTAATTGTTCAAACTGATATTTTTTTTTTTTTTTACTTTCCTTTTTTTTGCCCTTAAGTCACAGAAATATTATTCACACTCAATTTTAATTTTAAATTAATAACTTAAGCTCAAGTTTAAATAATTCTTTTGTTTACAAATTGAGAAAAAAAAAAGAGTTGTGTAATTTATCAAGACCTTACTTAGTATTTTTTTTAATTTCAAAGCATCTTATTTGTCCATTATAATTAAAATAAAATGGAAAAAAATATCACTGAGGCTTATATGTATTTGAGGCTTATTTGTAGGCACATATGTATTTTATAACTATCTATTAAAGCAGCACAATAAAAAAATTTTTCATTCATTAATTCCCTTTATTTTAAGAAAATAAGAAAAAATTAATAATAAACATCTTATAGAAAAATTCGAGCTTGTTTATTTATTAAACATATGCATTTTTATAAAAATTCAAAAAGACCTCTGTCCTCAAAATATTCAAAAGATTTATATTTCTCCTTTTCTTAAAAGGAGTATTTTAAAACTAATTAAATTCAATTAATTTTGAAAAGATTTATTCGGATAATGGCTTTGTCAAAAAAATATCGATGGTTAAATCCTTTATTTTATAGATAAATTAATTATTTGTTGCTTGTAAACTGAAGTTGCATTTTAAGCTAAAGGTTCTCGATTGGGTAAATTTTTAACCGCTTAAAATTTTAAACTTACTTATTACCCCAGACAATATTTAAATTTAAAAAAAAATGTCTCTGCACCATTAAATATTTAAACGAATAACCGCTAAGGCAAAAATTTACTTTATTAATAATTATATATTTGTCGATCTATGTGTTAAGATTAAATTTGATCATATGAACTTTAAATCATTTTTTCTATAAACTTGCATTTCGTCTCTACCTTCTTTCTTTTTAATATTTTCAACTAATTGCCGCTTGAGTGCAAATTTTAAGAAACGACATTTTTATTAACTAAGATTTAACGTAGTAATTTGGTCACATAACAGCCTACTTTGGTTTTAATAAACCGTAACTATAGAAAATTCTCCGAACTATTTAAAATATTTAATAATAATATTACATTACCTTCCTTTAAAAAGCATTTTATGCCCGCTCGAAATAATATTTTTTTAAACTAATTCTTTTAGCAATTTTTTTATCATATCTTTTATGGATTTTTTTAACAATACCCTTGGTACCTTAGCCATGGCCATGTTTGGAAAAATAAGATTATTGTAAAACAGTTTTAATTTATTGCATTAATTCAGAATATTTCTTCTTAGAAATAAAGCTTTTATCCTCCATTTTATTTATTTTGTGAAATATGCGAAAATTGTGTGACAAATTCAAATATGAACAAAAGAAATCAATGTGTGTTATTAACATTTTAATATTAGTGCAGATTTTCTAAATGTGTTTTCAGTTATTATTGTACTTTTGTTACTTTTTTGTTTCTTTACATAAAAATAATATTCTATTTAGCTCAAATTTAAAGGAAATATATTAGGGGGAGGACCTGTTTTCTAGTCTAAGGTTCTGGGGAATACGAAGATCAAAAACCTAAATTCGATGAAAAATGTTTTTATTAAGGGGAAGTATGTTTTTACATTTGATTTTATTGCTCAAGTTAATGTATGCACTAATTTCTATGGGTTTAAAGAAAAATAAAGTAACTTACAATTTTATCGTAATATTTTGTAATTTAAAATAAAATATTTAACGTTTCCCTATCGAACCATTAAAATTGTAATAATACATGATTATCTGATACTAATAATTAGGATTACCAAAGATCAAAGGTAATTCTTTTTCTAGTTTACTTGATGGGTTCCAACCACCTTCGAACTTATGTGCATAAAATGAACAAACAAGAATTAAAGATAAGAATTTTCAATTTAAATATACAAACTTTTAATTAAATATTTAAATCTTTTGAATAGTTCCAAGTCTACCATACGATTTTAAAAGAAAGTTTTATAATCCTAAAAAGAAGAAAAATTCGAAACGAAACTAAAATGTCTATACTTTAATTGTCTTTATTTTCCTTTTAAAAATTTCAAGCACGATGTCGCAAAAATATGTTCATAATAGTTTCCATTTTCTCAACCTACTTAAACATTAATTATTAACAATATCATTAAAGAAACTTTTTCTTGAATTATCACTAATAATCACTCGAGTTTAGAATATATTAACGATAATAAAATTAACCCGATGACGACTTTTGATTTCCAGGATCTTTTCAATAGCATTCCCCTTTTTAAACTAAAAGATGTCTTTTTGAATTATTACTATGATTTTAAAAATATCCTTAATTGCGATTTTCATAGTATTTTTAATAACTACCTTAACAATGGAAAAGAATATTTTTTCAAATTGATGGAATACCACAAGGATCTTATCTTTCATCTCTCTTAGCTAATTTATTTTTGCACTATTATGAAGAAAAAAATCATGCACTTATTATTAAATATGTTTTTAGATTTATTGGTGATTTAATTATCTTTAATTTTCAAAGTTATACAATTTTATTATATAATATTTACCGCAAAGAATTAATTTTGCTTTGTAATCATGATGATAACATTAATTAAAATTTTTTAGATTTGGGTATTATAAAAGAAGAAAATATTTGCTTTGTTGATTTAAACGATAAAAGAAATGATTTTAATGTAAATAAACTAATTACTTAGAATTTTAATGTTTCTAAAATATCTATTTAAATACGATGTTTAATCAAATGAATAGAAATAAAAAAACATAAAGTAATGGTTTTTTTCTCCAAAAAAATTGACAAACTCTTCAAAACTTGAAAGAAAAAAAACAATTGATACCCAACTAAAGCGATAAAATTCTATGTGAAATCATTGAGTTAATTGTATGTTATTATAAATAAGTTAATTAAAAACTTCTTGGTTAATTTATATAATTTTTACCACGCGCAAATCTATTTCGGGCAAATCCGTGGCTAAAAATATGCGCCAAACGGCAATTCATGCTTCTTTCTCTCTTTTTTTCTTCTTAAATAAATGTTATTTTTCTAAAATCATTAAAATTGTATAATTAAATGTCAACCTATTAATTATTAACTTATCCAGAATAATATCAACTCGCGCACATCCATTTTCGAGCCAATCCTTGGTAACTTACAAATCAAACGCGCTTCAGTACTGTATTATATACTGTAGTATATATATATATATATATATATATATATATATATATATATATATATATATATATATATATATATATATATATATATATATATATATATATATATATATATATATATATATATATATATATATATATATATATAAAATATTTTAAGAAGGGGCGCCGATAGGGAGGATTGCCATAGGCGCCATTTTCTCTAGATACGCCTCTGTTCTGGTCGCTGACATCGTTGAGAAGAGCCATTCCTTCATAAGCTCCATCCGCTGTTGTAACGTAGAAGCGTGCGACAAATTCAGGGTGAAGTACGGCAATTTTGACGGTCGGGTAAGCTTGTTCGGCATAATGGAGAAGCATTCTGACAGTGACGGTATCTTCTAGTTGTCCATTTGCGGGTAGAATTGAGTTGATCGCTTGTTGTTCCAAAATTCCGGCTCCTTGAAGAATTTCATGTAGAGGTGCGTTCTGCATGTTGAAAATGTAGCTTGAAATCTGATGAATGTTGAAATGTCGGACTTTGTTGATGGTGATTTTAACACAAAAGTTAAACTTTTCTCCACTTTGATAAATGTAAACTAATGCGAACCTTACAATTAAATTATTAATTCCTTCGTATATTATTGGTTTAAGTTGTCGAAAATTAATATTTCAATTGTAAGGTTCGCATTAGCATACATTTATAAGAGTGGAGAAAAGTATCTATGGCGAACTAATAAAGTTTGAAAATATCCTATCTGTAACTCCGAACTGCTCGACCGTAGCGCTTCAAAACCGGCGCCAATCGATTCCTCGTGGCCAAAAACCCCAGACCCCCAAGTTTACCGGAGTTTATTAATTCTGGGGCGATTTTCGACTTGGCAACCATTCCTCGTGTTATAGTATAAGATTAAGCATTTACTTATTCATAATTTTCTTCTTTAACTATAAAAAGCATTTCCGTTTGCTTGGAGTCTGTAATTTTATTTATCTATCTATACATATTAAAAATAAATGTCTGTCTGTTTGTCTGCGTGGGTGTGTTCTCTACAGACTCCTAAACCATCCAACCAAAATCAATGAAATTCTGTTTACAGATAGTTTAAGCATGTGGAAAGTCACTGTCAACTTTAGAATATTCTACGATGAGCTGTTCGAGCGGGATGAGTGAAAAGTGAGTTCTTATTGGTTAAGCGTTAGTATTTTCGTTGCTTCCATTGCTTAAAATTTAACTATAGACATTTCAATTATTCACTTATTTTAAAGATAACATCAGTCATAATTACTAGCTTACGTCTCGATTTGATAAAAAAAACTATATTGGATGTATTTAAATATTTCGCTACATTATACTCGCAATGTCAGATGAATTCAATAAACAATATTACGTGGTAGTACACGTGGTCTATGCCACCAAATTTATATATTTTGAGTTGTCTGATACCATGCGCTTTTTTATTTATTTACATTATTTCTTTCAAAACGTGTTTCAAAAAATGGAATTTATTTAAAATCAACAGTAATTAATAGAAAAAAAAAATATTTATGTTTTCAAGGGCACAATAAATGGGAATGTGGTACTAATTCACTAAGGAGAAACGTAAAAAATCGCCATCTTATTATTGACGCCAATGACGCTTAAATAATTTAGGTAATCTATGCATATTGAATGACGCTTAGTTAATGTTGGTAATATATATTAATTGAAACTAAAGAAAAAGACTTTTGAACTAAAAAGCGAAAATAATGGAGAAAAGGTACTTATTCGTTTTGGGAAACCGTAAAAAATAGCCATATTATTATCGACACTGATGCTTAATTGATAATATAGTAGTAATTGAAATAAAATAAGTTATGCGCTAAAAGGCTAAGTTAAAGGAGAAACGGTTAATTGGAGATTCGTTAAGGATAACCGTAGAAAATCGCCATTTGCAGATGACACTTAATTGAAATTTACTACTGATATATATACTACTGGTATTATGGTAACTGGTGCAGTTTTGATAAGAATTCTACAACGGATGTTCCGCAGTTTCCGAAAATATTTTTCCAGTGGTAGCAAAGATAGTGCATTAATATTTTAATGTATTGGAAAATAAGTGTTTACGTCCAATCCAAATGGATATGTACCGGAGAAAATTACTTGATAGTGGTAAATTTTGATTATCATGTGTTGTTCACGAGCAATAGCATCATAACGAGTGATGCTAAATACAATTTATCTTTATTCTAATGGGATAGACTAGAACTTGCTTACTTCAATAACGTAAAGCCACCAAAAAAAGCAACAAAGAAAGCAGCAATTGAAATTATTTTAGTTACATTAATTTAAAAACTTAGTGGAAGAACAGGTAAGGGGCATTTTTAGAACGAAAAAAAAAAGTTGTATCTGAACCATTTTATTACCAATTTATTAGAAGACGGGATTGTTTGGTTTATTTTATTTAACACCGCCAAAATTTGAAATAAAAATCATGCAAGCGTACTAAAAACCAATTGGCTTCGTTAAGTTAAGATTAAAGTGAAAGCAAAAACAGTTCTGTTTATATATATATATATATATATATATATATATATATACAGTTATTCTGCTCGCTATAGTTATGCATTTATATTAATTATGAAGAAATGCCCGTTTCTAAAAATTTGCATTAATATTTCTCATCAAAGAAAGAAAAAAGAAACTAAATTTATTGATAAAGAAATATGTTTTACTGATAACCATTCTAAAAGTTTAATAAGAGTTCTCTTTTGTTTTCATTTCAACAAAAACATAATTAAGCTTGTTTTATTCCTTTAGTGTTCATGCATACACGAAAAAACTCATTCAGAACTAGGTTAGATATCTCTCCAGCCCTGCGTATTCAATTGTCAAACATAAAATCTAATTTAAAGCGATGAAAAAAATATCTTTCTTTCCATTTTAATTACATAGTATAGTCAGTTAATATATTCAGAGTTGCTAATGAATTTTATTTATGAAGTCAGAGTTCTGCCAAAAGAAATGTGATCATTTAGTTTTCCAAAGCCGAATGAAAATTTGAGAAGGCCATCTGAGCTAGAGTACTGAAATCTCTATATGAGTTTCGTGTTTGGTAGCCAATCACGTTTAAATCAAAATCAATCGCTAATCAAAATGATTCCGACAGGGATAGTCTGGCTGGTAGGATGTTAGACTCCTGTTCGTTAGAACGGAAATTCGAATCCCACCGGCCGAAGAAACCCCATGCGTTTGGGCACGTGAAGACTGCCGGAGTCCCGAAATCCTCCAATTTCCCGTAACAAATCAATACCTCTGGGGGTACTGAATTAGAGATTGATCGTTCTCTGGTTCAGATCAAAAGTACGATCTGTGGATTATAGAATAGATGCATGAATGTGTTCACTCTGTAAAACGGGCTGAGACAGGTGTGTGTGTGTAGCTGAAATCGTATTCTTTGCCATTGTTGACTTCACTGAAAAACAGGAAATGCACCCTTTGTCTTAGATTCGCTTTTTTCCCAAGCAAACTTGCTAGCATAGTAGTCAATAGAAACAACAAAAACAATTCCGAATACTCTTCGAATAGCTAGAGCAGCGGTTCTAAATTTCTTTTGACTAAGGAGCCCTAAATCAGTATTCCCCAAATAATGCTCCGTTTTACCCTCGGGATCCATGGAAAAGTGAAAAGGGTTCCTCGAGTTAGTACTTTTTATAACTAGTGAAGAGTTTTATAACCTCTGATTATATTTAGATCCAATCTATAAATCATAATTGATTTAATCTTTTGATTAAGAAATAAAAATGGCATTTTTAAAAGAAAATTTAATATTTCTAATATAATGAAGAAATTATGAAAAGAACAAGCATTTATAAAATATTACATTAGTATTTCTCATTACGCTTTTCAAATCAAAATAAAATAACTAATATCTTTACAAACAAATAGTATTTCCCTAATAAGCATTTCAAACGTAGTTTTATGTTTCGAAGTAAACCACAGTTTGTTTTGTTTTATTCATTTTCGGCTTATGTATATACACCAAAAACAAATTGATAACTAACTAGACTAGATATAGCACAAGGACTGTAAATTTAACTGTTGAACATAAAACTTAATTTAAGATTACTAATAGTAAAACAATTTAAAATCTTCATACCTGTCATTAAATACTTAAAATAAGTCTTTCAAAGGTTATAACGTTCATAATCGTCTTAAACTTTATTTATATAGTCAGGGATTCGCCAAAAGAAGGTTGATTATTTAGGCATCCGCTGCCGAAAAAAATTGGGAACCTCTGCCCAAAATAATCCACCTTTTTCCGATGGAACCCCAACTTTATAAATGAAAAAGTAAAAGGAAATTTGAGAGAAAAAAAAAGCAGTCGTGCACGTAATTACCAATAACAGACTTATTAACTAATTGACCAACGTCACAACCAGCTAGAGCATTCAAATTTCTATGTTGGATGATAAGACCGCTACAGAGAGAATTTTATTCCAGATACAATTTAGCGCTTATTGAAATTTTGTCTATTTTTCGATTAACAAAAAGCACAAGTTACAACTCGATTCTCATGCCTGTTGACAAGTCGAATTGCTTCTTAACTTAGTCATATTGCTTCTTAAACTTTTAAAACAAAATTTATTTTCCTTATGCCCTTATATAGCAATTTGGGAGATAGTTCTTCGTAAACTAACTCTAAAACAATAAAATATATATATGGACGTAAAGAAAAAAATGTTTTTTTTCTTCTTTTTTTAATTTTTTCAATTAATTTTATTTTTTTTCTTTACGTGTTTACATAAATTGATTTTATCAAAACTAAATTTCATATAGAAAATTGTGATATTAAAAAATATACCTATATTTCCGCTAGAAGTGTCCCAATTTTATTTTCTTCATGCTTAATTGAGAAATCATTTGCGTTTTAAATTTTTAAACTTTTTTTACTTTTCAATCTTTTAATTTAATTTCATTATTTTTCCTTTACTTAAGTAACTTTACTTATGTAAATAGTTATTTACATATATTGATTTTATCAAAATTAAATTTCATGCAGAAAATTGTGATAAAAAAAAATCTGCCGGAAGTGTCCCAATTTTACTTTCTTCATAAGACTATTTGTGCTTTAAATTTTTAAAATTTCAGTCTCTTTTAATTTTTTTAAAACATCCAGTTCTTCATAAAAAAAACCATTTCAACATTTCTTTTTTAGAATGCTCTACAAACAATAAAAAACGTATTTTAAAAAATGCATTGTGAGAAAGAACACAGCATCTAATGTGAAAGGCATAATTGTAATTAGCCTTTTGGAAGAAGCAAAACAAATGTTTTACATTTTTGTTTAATACTGCGACACAATGTTTCTTTTTTTTTTAGAATTATTTTTAAAAGATTACGAATTGATTTAAAGTAAATAAAATAACAAATGAATAAAATAAAAATTAATAAAATAAAAATAAATAAAATAAAAATATAACAAAATAAAAATTAATAAAATAAAAATAAATAAAATAAAAAAATAACAAAATAAAAATTAATAAAATAAAAATAAATAAAATAAAAATAAGTATCATAGACATTAAATTTTTTTGTTCTTTTCAAAAATCTGAAGCATCTAAAATGAGGCCTTTCGTTATTGCACAATATTTATTTAAATTATAAATTTTCGAAATGTCAAAAGTAATGTGGTTTTTTAAAATATAAAGTCAATCTTTTAAATTAGATTAAAAAGTACGAAGTTATTATGTACTTGTACAGTATTTTGTACTAGTAAAGCACTTGTTATTTTGAACAAAGTATATAGGCTTTTTATAATTGTTAAACGTATATGAAATAACTGGTTTTTAATAATGCCTAATCATATAATTTATTTATACTAAGTTAAATAAAGTCCTCTGCATTTACAAAAATATTTAATTAATAAATTCTTAAAAATATTTTAACTTACAAGTAAACATAAATAATAATCAATCTTTCTTAACTTTACAATCATCAATGTGATGAATATTTTTAATGTGTCTGATTTTTAGAAGTTTTTAATCCAAGTGATCCGAACTAACGAGTCAATAAGTTAGAGTTTCTGTTGATCGCTAAACGTTCAGCCAACTGGCGAATTTATTTTTACCGCCAAACTGCCAAGTAGCCAACTTCAGTTCAGCACATGAATGCAGATTGTAAACAAACACTTCGATTTTCATTTACCAAGTTTTTACTGAAAGAAATACCTCAGCAATTATTTTCTATTTGTTAATTAGTAGTATGGAAAACTATTTTTTATAATTCGATTGTTTATATCAGGTTGCTTACATGACAATTTCTAAAAAGATAAGTTAGAGTAAGTGTATGTTTTCGATAAGTAAAAAAAAAATTGAACAATAACATAAGTAACTTAAAGTAAAGAATCTGTTTTATTTATTTAAAGTTTTTACTTTAAAGATATTTTTATTGCCTGATTATCTGAATTTTTTGATTCGTTAGCACTTTTTTTTTTCTTTTCATTTCACATTTGCTGTATTTTAATACATTTTATTTCTGTTAAATCTTATCTTTCTTTTTGTATTTGTGTTCCCTTATTTTTGGGTGTACAAACTTTTCTTTTGGATATACTTTGCTTGACTTGTTTTTGTGATTAGTAATATTATTGTGTTTAAATTTTGATGCTATTGAAAATAAATAATCGACATTTTGTTTCAAAAAGATATGAATAAGTAGAAGGGTATTAAAAAATTAACCCTACTAAACAAAACACATGTGGCTATTCAAAATAATGGGTTGTATTCTTATATAAATGTACGGGGCTGTAAAAAAGTATTGAATTATATTCCCTACTTAATGTGGTATGATAGTACTTATTCCAATTCATTATTTTTTTCTTTGTTTTTTTTATGTTGTTTTATTCACTATAATTATACATCTGAATTCAACATACTGGTGCGGGAAAGATTCTAAATTCCACATAGTTTTTGAAATGGATACATTATTGCTACTGGAAATATCACAATAATGTAACAATTTTCTGTTTAATGTTCAAACTACAATTAATAACATTTTCGAAATTGAAGCTTATTACTTTAAGTAACACTTTTGCAAACCTTTTTTTATCTTTTTTGTTTTGAATCATTAGAATTTATTGTGTAGCCTTGTTAGAGTTCAATGGAAATATTGTTTTACTTATATCAACCTCTGAAATAATCCTGCTTACTTTGAATCAGGTGAAAAGGTAACTTAAGGAATGGTATTTATTAATTTGTCAAAATTTCGTTAACGTCGCAGGCATTATGAGAAACTACGTAATCTCATTTGTCAAAGCAATCAAAAAATGTTTAACAATTCAATATGTTTTTTTTTAAATCTGTAATATATTTTTTACTTAATTTAAATCTTTTCAAGCAGAAAGTTTATCAAAAGAACATCTGGATGTAGGTTTTATGAACCTCGAGGAAAAAACTTATTGCAGTTCCTATGCTCCTTACACAAAGCATAATTTATATATTTTTTTAAGGCATATCATTAAGCTATTTTTGAAATTGTTTACACTTTTAACTCTTAAGTTGTCTATGTCCCTAAGTAACTGTCACTTTTGAAAACTTAACATACTGTACTGATTTTTATCATTAATTTTTTACTGAAATTTTTATTATAGTAGAAGATCATTATAATTCCAACCTTAAAATATGACACTTTGCATTGCATATTGTTTTGTGTTTTTATAAATAATTTCACGAGTCATTTTTGAACTTAATTATTAAACATCACAAATCTGAAACAAATCAATATTTAAATGCTTTAAACTAATTTTTAGATTCAACTTATTTTAAAACACGAAAACATGTACTTAAGTATTCCTATTAAGAAGGTGAAAAACTAAAATTATCAAGGGGTTTAGAATAAAAAAAAAATTCTTTTTTGATTTGCTGTAGGAATTGCAACTTCTTAGTAACTTTTCTTGCTGTTTATGAACAGTTAAGGTTTCTGTGTGGTTATGTATTATTTAAATACTTATTAAATAAATGAGCATGATCTAGCATCTCACAAACACATTTAATGATAATCTAACAAGATACACATACACAATCTCTAGTTTAGATCCTGGAATTAAATGTTTCCTATTCCATCGAAGCCAGGGTTGGCAGGTTTTTGACATGTGACAGTTTTTGACAGTTTAAACCATGGTTTAAACCGTCACGTCAAAAACCTCACTGTCAAAAATATCGAAAATGTCAAAAACCTATATTCATATGTGAAATTTAATTTTAATTAATACATAAAATTTATATATTTTTTAAAGGATAGTGTTTCTAAATATGTTCTAGAAAAAATAAATTTAAAATTTTGAAGAAACACTTATATTTTGAATAGTAACCAAAATCTTGTACTTTTGAAAACTCACATCTTTTGTAATATTATGTATTCATTTTCATGTGTTATTGAAAATCTGCAGTGATATTATTAAGAAATTTATTTTTAACCAAATTTAGTGTATAGTATAGATTATACTAAAAATTAGACATTTTTAAAGAATAATACTGTTAAATACACAGAGTAGTTAGTGTCGATTTACAGTATATTCAGCCTATTCATTTACTATGCTGAAAATTAAGTTTATCCAAATACTTGTGAATTTCATTTTGCTGAATACGATATAGTTTTGTTGAATATCTAAATATTCAGCTGTTGAATAATTACTTCTTGCTTTCAAGATATGCATTATTTGTATTCTTAATACAAGTGGAGAAAAAAAAATTTAGAGATAAAAATTTTTTAAAATGATAAGTGTAATAATTATAAATAAATATAATAAAAAAATATAAATTATATTTATCATTATTCATAAATATAACTACTTTTAAATTCAAATTAACATATTGGATAATAAAGATACTCGGTATAACATTAAAAAAAAATTTATACACTTGTATCTTGTATCAAGTTTGTATTTATACAACATAACTTGTAAGTTCCTTATAAATATTAGTTATATGTTCCTTATATGTCAAAAATGCATAGTAATAAACTTTTAATTTTCTTAAGTATCAAAAAGAAAAAAAAATTTTTTAAATATAAATATTTAAAAAATTTTTGTGCAAAATTTTTCTGCACATGCATTTGAATATAAATTTCTGAGATTTTAAATCTGTTATTTTACCTTAATTTTAATTAAAAAATATTTTAAAACCTGCTGATTACCTATAGTATAATTAAATTTTAATATAATGCATGGCAACTGTTGGTAGTTTTGAAGTTTATATATTTTCTTGGCAAACTTCAGTTTTTGACATTTTTGACGGGTTTTTGACGGTTTAAACCAGTATTATACCCTTGTCATGTCAAAAACCACTTTTTGACGTCAAAAACCCAACCCTGATCGAAGCACTTGTTTGCCTTCTTTAACAAAGTATGACCTTGGTTATTCAGCTTTTCTCAGTACAGTTCCGACAGCCTGCCACAGTTTCTTGCTCACTTACATGTATTTTTTCATTGCAATTCCTTTGTTTACTCCCACAAAGTTAATGTGGTTTATGGACAATTGCGGTTTATAGAATTGTGTTAGATAAATTTCCTTGTAAAAAAGAATTCCTCTTTTTTTCCCCTTCAAAAATTAGATTAAAAAACACTACACTTTAGGTTAGGAATTTCAAATGTGCCCTGGAACAACTGTCTTCTACCTCTTCAGTACATTTTTGTCTGTATTGATAAAAATTGAAGAAAATAGTTTTTTTCTCTCCTAAAAATGACTATTAATTTAGTTCATTAACTTTTAATTTATTCACATACTTTTTTACTATCCCTTATAGATTCACGCGAACATGATGAAACTGTGCAAATTTTATGTAACCTTTAATTTATATGTATATCGATTTTTTATTTTATTTTTAGTATTCATTATGGAATCAAATGAATCTGATAAAACCATATCAAGTCATCCTTTGAAACACCTTTTGTCACTTGAATGGGATGATGCTAATGATATGTCTTTAACAACAAAGTCTGAAGAAGAGAACGGACCACCAAAGCAAAAGAAGAAAGTTAGATTCTCTGATACTGTTGAGCAAAATTTTCTAGACTCCAATGATGTTGAAAGTAATATTAGTAATTCAGATAGTGAAAATGATAATTCATCTCAATATGAGGAATTCTCTATATATGAAGATAATTTTGAAGATTATGTTGATGATGAAGAGAATGCTGATGATGACGAGAATGTTGATGAGAATGCCGATGATGACGAGAATGCTGATGATGGCGAGAATGTTGATGATGACAGGAATGTTGATGATGACGAGAATGTTGATGATGACGAGAATGTTGATGATGAACAGAATATTGATGATGAACAGAATATTGATGATGAACAGAATATTGATGATGAACAGATTGTTGATGATAAACAGAATGTTGATGCTATAGATATTATTGATGATGGAAAGAGTGTTGATGATGAAGGGAATGTTGACAGTAATGTATCAAGTGAGTCACAATTCAAATTGAAGGATAATTTGCCGCAATCAGAAGAGTTACCTCATAGTGATAGAATGGAGTCTTTGCCTGTAAATAATCAAGTAAAAAATCTGGATAATTTGAATACTGAAGTTGAAAAACAAATTATTCAATTTAGTTGCCAAATTCAGAATGAGAAATCTGAGGTCAGTCATTTCTTTTTTATTTATTTATTTTTTTGTACTTATTTTTTCTATTAGTGTTTAACTTTACAAATTTTTGCATCAGGCAGTAAAAATTATTATTTAAGTACTGTGTTTAATAGTACTTCTATGTTGTAGATTATAGATTTAAACATTGCAAGAAATGTAAGTCATAAATTTTGTCACCAACAATCATAGTGTTAGCTGTGTAACGGAGTAATTGCATAAAATGTCCTCATTAATTAGTACACAAAAGCATAAAGTACGAGCTCAATTCCTGACAAAAAGAGTTTGTTTTGGCTAATTATACAGACTACATTGTCCTCCAATACTCGGATATACAGTGTTGATTTGTGAAGGGCAGAGCGTTGTTGATTGATTAGTGTAAAATGCAAAATCTCCCTATTTGATTGCTATAAAGTTGGTATTATAGCTTGGCAGCTAAAAGACTGCATAAAAGAAATAATATATGTTAGAAAAAAACAGCTGTTTTCCTAGTTCAGTACGCAAGTTTGGTAATTAATGATTATTTTTCTGGTTTATGTCATTCTTTTTTATTACTGTTTCTTTTATTTAGTTACTACCCTCAATATTTAATTATGATATGTAATTTCAAGTTAATGCTTTTAAAAAAAAATTCATGATCTCGAATTCAGTCATCAGAAATATACCTGATTTCATTTCTATTGTGGATTTATTATTTATTTGTTTTCATTTTCTTTGTTCAGATTTAATGTTTAGCTAGTTTAGTTTTTTTTCTTGTTAAATGTACCCTTATTGTGTAACAGAACATTATATTTTTAATTTTTCATGACAGCTTTTTCATTTGATTTCTTAATCATTTTTTAGATTGTTCATGGTGGTTCTGAAAATAAATTTGATGTAACTACTTCTGATGATACAGGTAAACCTTTTTTTTTTCATTTTGTTTTTATTCTATTTATACTTGAAATCTTTTGTGTTTTGGCAAATTATATTAACACAATTTATATTAACACCAAAACAAATGAAAAAGTCCCTTATTTTATTAAAAGTATAGTTTCACAAATATTATTCTTTGGCATTGAGTCATTCAACTACCTCTGAAGTTAAACACAATTATTCTTATTATTAATTATTATCTAGCAGTTTCCTTTTCATCCTTATCTGTGTTAATTTGCAGTAGGACTGGTTGGCATTGCAATGTATCATCACTCTAACATTGTGATGTTTCATTATGTTAATGTTTTACATCTCGTATTGCATAATTTTGAATTCTTGCTCTTTTTGATTAGTTGTCAACAATAAATTAGATTTTTTTTTCATAACAAAAAAGCGGAATGAAAAAAAAGCACCCAAATTTATGATGACTTTTCCTTTTTTCGATTGTCCGCAGAGTATGCATAGTAACACTGAATCTGAACTTGTCTGTAATTTATGTAATGTTCTTTTCTTCATCTCTGCCATGCACTTTATTCCAAATTCATTTAATTTTTTTTTCTTTCTGTAAGGATTTCTTTTTGATAAAAAAATAAATGTTGAGTTTTGTAAATTTTGAAATGAGATCTCAAAATAAATTGATAACAAAATATATCACTCTCGAAAATCTTACTCATAAAAGAAATTTATTCTTTTTACTTTACTGCATTACAATACCTGCCAAGTCTGTTTTTTATCGAAGACTCCTGTATTTTATGACTATTCCCCGCTTACCCATATATTCTCAAATTTCTCCGTATTTGTTGAGGAATTTAAAAAAAAAAGAAATTGGTGATAAAATATCCACTGATGGCAAAAATACTTCTTATTCCTTAACAGATGGTGCTATTGGTAGAACTGCAGTATGTTGAGTGTTAATAGTTTAAGTCCAGCCGTGCTGGCTTAGGGGATAGAACATTCGCCTTCCAATGAGGTGAACCTGGTTTGAATCCCAGCTATGACTGGTTGATACATATTCCACATTAGGCTTGCACCAACCACAGTGCTGATGTAAAATATCCTTAGTGATAGATCTGGTTAGAATCCCCTAGCCGTCAGGGGCTAACCATGGGAGGTTTTGGTGGTTTTCCTCACCATTTAACGCAAATGCGAGTTGGTTCGATCAAAAAGTCCTCCAAGAAGACAAATTTCTCCCGCTCCTTGAACCAGGAGTTCCCTTGTTTTCTGAATTGGTTTCAAAATCACAAGGCTACGGAGTTGAACATTAGTAGTCGTAAACCCAAAATTAGGTCAGCTGTTCAATGACGGTTATAAAATAATTAAAGTTATTATAAATGATGGTTTGAAAAAATCTTCTTTAAATTAAGATTTATACACATATTTTTTACTCCACTAAATGTAAGTGCTTATATTATTTCCAATTTTGAATTTCTCTTTTTGACTTGCATGATTATGTGTGATGTTCAAAACTTTACTCGTAGCCTTAAAAATATTGCTAGTAAGATCTCCGTTATTTTATTTTTTCAATATTGGCAGGTATGCATTACTCTAACTTTTTCTAAGTTAACAAAAATTAAAAGTGTGCAATTTATTTGTTGTTGTTGTTGCTTATCCTAATCTGGCCTGATGAAGTCAGACTAGACCTATTAACCCGTTGATCTGGATGGAATCAACGAATAGAATCAATGGAAGACCAAAAGAGGAGTAGAGTAGATGTCTTCCCAGAGAAGACCAAGACAGTCCAGGATATGATCGGCAGAAGCCCGGTGTATATGGCATTTAGGGCAGAGGGGGTAGGTTTTAGTTCCTGCAGAAAATAGTCAACCTTTTGGATGGTCAGTACCTTGGCAGGAGAGGGTGGTGCAGACTCTCCTTACAAAGGAAAGAGTCAAAGTATCTCCAGGCTTATTTCCTTTGTACCAATGGTGGGCAAAGGAAAAATTTATTTAGACATATTGCAGATTGAAATGTTTTGAAATTTATTATCACAAACATAGAACTATCTGTTTAAGCATTTTGGAGACTTCTGAAAATGTTTCATAATTTTGTAGGGCTGTATGACTCTAAAACCGAATTTGATGCTTTTGGAGCAATATCATCTGAAAAAAAGATGTAAGTTTTCTGTCTTTAATGTAAAATTTTTTTAAACCATATATTTAATTTAATTTATAGTTTTATTTTACAGCTATAGGTGTGATAAAGGAATGCTTCCGAAACAATCTGAAAAAATTAATGAGTTGTTGAACAATACTGATTTAACATTTTCAAATGCTTTGCAAATAAAACAAGCTGTTTGGGAAGCTTGGAGTACAGTAAAGAAATGGGAATATATTGCAAAGAAGCACACAAGAAATAAAACTAGTGAAAGATCTGTAAGTTCTTAATTTTTCTTATCAGTATTTTTATAATAATACTGATAAAAAAAAGCAGCAATATGTTAAGACTTAGAATAAAAGTGTAACATTGTCAAAATTATATCTTCTTTATATATTTTGTGTATAAAATGAAATTTTAAATTAAATTAAAGACTACAAAAATAATTTGAAAGCAAGCCAAAAATATAGGAACTTATCTTAAATTTTTATGCTTGAAATACTATATTGAATAATAAAAAATAAAAAAAAAATCTAACACATTATTATGAATAAAAATTTTATTTATCCTAGATAATTATTTTTAATTATTTAAGTTTTGATTTAAGTAATTTTACATTTTGTATGCACTTATTTGTTAACTGATAGCCACAAGTTTTAGCTATCACTTTCCATACATGAATTATTGAATAGTTTTGTGTTTTGATTCAAAAATATTTCTTAGGGTCTAGCTTTAGTTAGCTAAGAATCTCAAATTATTGAGTTCACTCTTAGAGTACCAAACCCAATCTCATATCTAGTGCATACACCAGATTTATTTGGTTAACATACATTAGATTTCAGTTATGTTTAATGTTTCCACATGCTTATTTAATATTATTTCTTAGTAAATAAATTGACACACAGCCATTTATGTCAGCTAAATTTAGCATAGCTATGATGAGGACCATATTTGTTTGAATTCAAATCAAACAATAACGATATTTATTTTTAATATTTGAATTCTAGAAAAATTTGTACCTACTAGTGTAGATACAACAACTCAATTACTGTAGTTTATAATATGTATGCATTGATTTCTGCTCAAAGGTAAAACAGAAATTGAAATCAGATCAATAGATAACCCAAAATAATGATTGACAAAAATTATTATTCATTTATTAGTATAGCTAGTAACCAATATTTTGATCTTCAGTAGTAAAATTTATTCTTGTTGTTAAAGAGACTTTTGAACTTTCTTAATTTATTTATTTTTCTTCATTTTTTTAGGATCACATGACTGAATCTGTTGCTAAGAAAGCTGAAGTAATCCAACGCCCTCTTGCATCAAGAAAGCGGGTAACTCGAAAGAAAAAACAAGCAAACTTAAGCCATGTTGATAAACAAATCCAATCATCAAATAAACAACGAGAAAAATCTAAAGCTGATAAGGAGGAAAGCGAATTGGTAACAATTTTGCTTTTAATCTTTAAAATATTCCAACACCTTGTTATAGCCTTGAAATAAACTTAACTGTAAACTAAACTTAACTTACAACAAAAAAACCTTGTTTTTCAAGGTTGGAGCAAACTTTTTTTTTGGTATCATATGATGCTGATACAAACCTTGTTTGCATCAACTGCCTTTAATCTTTAAATTATTCCAACACCTTGTTATAGCAATGAAATAAACTTAACTATAAACTAAACTTAACTTACACCTAAAAACCTTGTTTTTCAAGATTGAGCAAACTTTTTTTTTGTATTATATGGTGCTGATGCAAACCTTGTTTGCATCAACTGAATAGTGAGAAATGTCAATAAACTAAAAAAAAAGAAGATTATCCGGAATAACTTTTGATCTAATGATCAGATTTTCACAATATGGGATTCAATCTTAATGATTTGAGGGGGTGACCTCAACTATGCTAGTTAATAAGCGCCGACAATATTTTAATTTACAAAATCAGACACAATAGCGTACTTTCTCTGAATAGACACCTTTTTTTGGCAGATTCGCATTTCTGATTTCCAAAATATAGGGGGCACCCTCAATGTGGGAAATATGATCCCTACAGTTTGGTCAACAGGCTCTAAAGTTTAGATCCCCTAATGTAAATTTTCCTTTTTGTGTATTTCACTATATCTTGAGAATTTTTTAAACAAATTGTAAGAAAATTTAGATTCAATTATAAAATTTGTTTATCCAAAGCTAATTTTGTATAAAGATTAACTTTTAGTAAATATTTATTATTTAAATTAGGAATGGTCAAAGAAATTTCGAATTGTAATGTAGACAAATTTTCACATTATTTGAAAGAATTTAATTTTATATGGCAAATACAAAATGTGAGCTAAATCGTCGATAGTTCTTGAGAAATCGAATTTTAAAAATACGACTTTTCCCAAATTAATTCTGAACCAACTTTTGAATGATAGGAAAAATTCACGAAAGTGCAGCAATTTTTTCCATTTATTCTGTTTCTTATATGACAAATTTTTTTAAAGAAAAAATTTCAATTGTTTTCAGATTGTTGACTACCCATTAGTGAGGTTGATACACGTTTAGAAAATGTAACTTTAAACAAACTTGTAGTACTATGTAGCTTTAAAAATTCTAATTCAATGATATCATCATGTTGATTCCAAAGCTATCAGGAAAAAGCGATTCCTTGAGTCACTTGCTTCTGATAAAAGAAAGCTGCAAGTTAGCAAACACCCCCTACTGTTATCATATAGATTACTGAAAGAGGAAAAAAAAGAATTATCTATTGTTTAAATTGAACCAATACATTGCACTATTTTTCCTATGACAAAAATTTATTTGCTGCATGACCTGCTTAAACAGACTAATTTAATGATTTTATTTTAGGTTTGAGAACTAAAATTTCTCCTTATTATCTTTATCGTAACCGCCAAACCTCAATACAGACTGTTCTTAAGCTATATGAGACACAAACTATAAAATCTTTCTTATAACATTATAGCTCTAAAATATATTTCAATAAATATGAAAATAGTGAGCATAAAGATATATTTTTGTAGGCTTTCAAATCATGGAAGAATCAGAAAGAAGAAATCCTTAAACAGAATGCAATGAAGCAGCATAATGAAAAGTTACAAAAACGAATGTCTTCATTGATGAATGAGGAAATCAAAAAAGAAAGGGCGGAATCAGCTTATATTGAATGGTTATTATTTTCAGTTTTACTATAGTTTTTAAAATTATGTTATGTTATTTAGTGTGCTGTTTCAGCGAAAGGAAGAAGAGTAATTATTATTGCAGCCAAATCTCAGTGTTACAATTTTAAATTTATTTCAAAGGAAGACACTAAAAATTTCTTGATATCAAAAATTTGCACCTTCAAAAATCAAATGATTTAAATTAAGATTTTTTTTTTTAACAATTCAGTCAAAATTTTAACTGTATTGACATTTTAAAGTTGTTCATAAATTTAAAAAAAAAAATGTTTCTTTTATTGATTTTACATTTTTCTGAAGTTTTTCTGTTTTGTTATTTTCTTTCTGATATATCTGTAGATGCTGTTTAATATGTCTAATACTTACCAATTACCACGTACTGAAACATTTTCGTCTATGGTAACTACTTCCTCAGAAATGTCAATTTGTTTTAGATTTTCTAACTAAGAAAGTTTTTTGTTTTATAATGAATGCATGCACACATTTTGCATGATTACTTCTTTAAAATGTATGGCTCAATCAACTTTTTTTTCAAACAAAATGCAGTTTGTTGGCAGTTTATTTTTTATTATGGTGTTTCAAGAAATGATTTTTAAAATCATTCAAGAAATGTTTTAAGAATTTGAATTCAAGAGAGCTTTTTAAATTCTTTAGAAAACTGGTATCTTTTTTAGTGATTAAAAATGTTTCGTGAGATCTAGGGTCACCGGGAAAAGCATTCAGGTAAGCGACTTTTTTTTCTTCTCTTTAACAATATAGCAAGCATGCAGGAATTAATCCTCTTCATCAGTACCGTCTTTAGGCATGGGCACACCTGGGCAGTACCCGAGGGCCCCCAGGCACTCAGGAAGCTAAAAAAGGCTACCGAAATTTATTTTTCTACGTTCCAATGAAGTTTTTATGTGGATTCAGTTTTTTGGGGAAATCGAAATGTATTTAAATTTGTTCAAATTATTGCATATATTAAAAATGCTTTATTTTATGTATGTGAAGTTTTTTTAGTTCTATTTTAAGTAGTATGACCTGTCATAAGGGCCCAAAACAATTCTGTGCCCAGGGGGCCTTCATGTTATTCAGACGGCCCTGCTCTTCATGTTTCAAAAAACTTGTGCCATCGTGGTTCGTGATTTTAAGGTCTGACTATTCTTTCTTTCTTTTTTTATTATTTTTTTTTTTAAAGAATTTGCCTTGTTTAGTAAACATTGACTCCACAACCATAACATACATAGGTACTTTTTTACATTTTTCCATTTCTTTTGTCAGATTTAGTTTATAACTCTGTTTTCTCATATTGACTATGTAATGCCATTTATAAGTAATTGCTACCTTTTAGATAAACATTTATTTTAATTCAGAAACTATATTTTACTAGATTTTTTCAGTTTTATTCGATAATTTTGACTGATCTAAGTGATTTTGTGTTTCATTGATTTCATTTTTGATATAACAGAATTTTCGTTTTTAAGAAATAATTATAATTATCTTAGTTTCTTTTTGTAGCTTGTATTTTGATTAAGCTTAGGTTTTTAAATCTCATTAATTAAAACACTTTTTTTCTCCTTTGGTTATCTTTATTAATATTTAAATAAGTAACAAACATTTTAAATGAGCATTAAGTTTGTTCTTTTATCCTTTAATTACGTTTTTATGTTCATCATTTTTTAATGAGTCTATTAATTTTGTTTCATATTTTTTTTTATTTGAGCAAAATTTGTAGCTAAGTACTTATTAAACCATCTCGGTGGATTTGCTTTCTTCAGATAAAACTTAATGGTATTTGTTAATTTTTTTATTTACTTTTTGAATTAGCCTTTGATTATTACTCAGATTTTGCTGACGGAAAAACTATAGCAGATATTGACTATTAGGTCATTAAAACTTGCACTCGTTAATCATTGATTTTTTAAAAAAAAATCTTTTAACAGGTCTAATTTATTATGAGTTGATATTTGATCAGGAACCAAATAACACAAAAGATATTATGCCTATGAAAAGCAATGAATAGTTTGACAATTTTAGCGGAATGAAAGTTTTTTTTTTTTTACTTAAATAATAAACTATTAATAAATTACTCATATTTTAGATGTGCTTATTGATTTTAAACTAGAATCAATGTATATCTTTCTACCATTATCTTTAATACCTGAATTACCATATTTATTATATGTCCAAAATCAAGTCTACAAGGATGCTGCTAGAAAAGGTTTTTGAAATGTTTTTAACAATAGTCATTGCTAACTCCTCTTTATGTAGGAAACTACATTTGAAGTTGTGAACTAAAAATAAGTAATAATGAATGCATATTGTTTCAAATAATTGACATGGTAGCTTCAATCACAGTTTGTAAAAGTTGTTTAAATATTGCCAATATGATATTTTGTTTATGTTGGTTAATTAATTGTATTTTGTGTTATTATTCAAATTCTTGTAAAATAATTTATTTTCAAGAGAATTAAATTACTTTAACTGCAGTTTTTGCACCCGTGTCAATAAAACTATGTTTCTGTATTATTTTTTATAATTGCCTGTTTTTTTTTACTTGTGTATGGTCATCCATTTAATCAGCATTTGAGTAAGTATTATAAATGTGTTCATGCTTTTTTTTTTCCTAAATGAAAATAATATCTGTTACTAATGAGACTATAACTATCCTCTGTTTCCTTTTGAAAATGAAAATTGCGTCAGTTATAGAAGGTATTTTAAAGTAGCAAAAAAAAGAAAAAAAGAAAGAAAGTCTGAATAACTTGAGCGAGTTTTCCTACTAGACAAGTTACATAGGAATGTGATTTATCCATATTTTTTGTTGTTTTTGATGCGAAAAGTGCTTTGCTAAAAATTCTGTTTGACAGAAGTAATGTCTTTTGTGCAAATTCATTAATATCTGAATATATTTTGAAAACATTGCACCAGCTTGTTAATTCAGTACTTTTTATTTTAACTGTGCCCTTGTTTGGTCATACTCTAAGTTAATAATCTCAAGCATCAGCAATTATTCAACGTTTTCTATTTTTTGAAGTATAGTCATGCATTTAAATTGATATTAACTGTAAGTAACCACAATTCAAAAATTTAAAAATCATTCAGATAAGTTATTATATTATTGGAGACAGTGTATTGTTTGTTTCGTTTATGTCATAGTTTATCTTTTATTTTAATTGAATTGCCATCATTCCATTTTTTTTTGTAGGAAAATGAGAAAGTTAAATGTATCTAAAAAGGAAAAAGAAAAGAAGGCTTGGCTTATGCAAAAAGAGAAAGAAGCTAATGAACAAAAACTGCAAAGAGATAAAGAATCTCAAGAAATCTTTCAGGAATGGTTAGAAAGAAAATATTTTCAAGATGACAATTATTCAATGACTTTTAATGACAAGCCTCCCTGGTTACCTCCTGGTAATGATTTTTTAAAAATGAAATTTTTATAAATATTTTTGTAGCAAAAATTTAAATACATTTTTCAGTTTACAAATCATCAAAGGTTACACATTATTGGGACCTCTGCTATAAATTTAATTTAAGAGACACCACTATTCCTGATACATCAGCTCCTTTTAAGCCTTCTGGGTCTCCTTTCATTCAAATGAATGTTGATCCCCTTGCAATTAGGCTAACAGTGGGAGGTTTTCATAGCTTTTCTTTATATGTAACACAAATTTGGAGTATTTCCATCATTAAAATCCTCCAAGAAGGCTAGTTTGTCTCAATGCTTGATTTAGAAGTTCCCTTATCTTCTGAATTGAGTTCAAGGTTATGGAGTCAAGCATTAATAATTGTAAACCCAAAAATTGGTATGCTGATCAATCTCGTATGTAAAATGAAATAAAAATATTTAATGCTAATTCTAAAGCAAATGCCCTCAATTTTGTCTCACCTAACAGTGCATTTGTATTCTTCCCAGATTAGTCCACTGCCCCTTGGCTACCAAGGCTCTTTCCCTTTTAATGTCCTTTTTTTTTCTT
Source organism: Parasteatoda tepidariorum (assembly GCF_982258835.1). NCBI lineage: Eukaryota > Metazoa > Arthropoda > Arachnida > Araneae > Theridiidae > Parasteatoda > Parasteatoda tepidariorum. The sequence goes on along the minus strand of NC_141763.1, from coordinate 56,031,095 downwards.
TCTTTTTTTTTTTTTTTTTTAACTGGCAACTTCAGCTTTTATTTAAATTTGTTCTGCATTCATTTGTTCTTCACATTGTGTCTTCCTGACAAAGAGTGCTTAGTTTAAGTGCTTAAACATGTCAAATTTTCTTTGATTTCCTATGAAATTAAATAAGTTTATTATAATTTTTATTTTTAGAGACTTAGTATTGGTTTTTAAAAATCTGCTTGTCAAAATCCATTTTCTTTGGTACATAATTATAGTTGAATTTTTAATAATTAATTTTTCATAAATAATCTGCTATAGGTATTATTTTATCATGAATCAATGATATATTTCTCTTTTAAAGACCTCAGGAAACAAAAATAAAAAATTTGCATGTTTTATAACAATAATTTTTATTGTTTGAAAGTAATTTTTTTCTTTCGATATAAAAGTTATACTGGCTTTAAATGTTAAATATTATTTTTTTAAACATTTTTTATTGTTTTAATATTGTTAGGGTTATTGTTGACACTCTAATATGTTTTTTATTTTATTATGTTAAGTGTTATAAATCAATTATTATTTTAGGGTACTCTTAATGCTGGAAGCCTTGTAATTATAATAAAATATATAAAAGATATAAAAGAAATTTTCCCTCCAGATACTACAGATTTAAGAAGTGCAATTTCTCAACGAACAGTATATTCTTGATGAACAAGATATGTAACTACAAATTGCTATTACATCTATCTACCAAATTCGGAAAATGAAATTTACTTGGGGATGCAGAAAGAGTAAAAGATAGGTGAGAGTTGTTGAAGAATATCCAGTTAAGAAAATATACATTAAAGATGCATTTTGAATTGCAGCACATTACTTTGAACTGTACTTATAATGCAATACTATATGAATTTAATTCAGATGTTTTGACATTTATTAATTGATAAATTTTAATTCAAATTCACCTATGATGAACAAAAGTATTGATGATTGATTGTTTACATTAGCGTTCAGAAGTGAGCAAATATTCTGCTTGTGTAAATTGATAATTTATTTATAATAAATGAAATGATGTAATGAAATAAAATGTTATTTCAAAATATTCTAGCTTCTATTATTTTTTCAACACTGTTGCTGAAGTATTTAAAATAAATAATTTTTTTTAAATGTTGTTGTTAAATATTAAACTTATAATTTGTAGACAACTAAACGTCAATCAGTATTACTCTTGCTAATCAGTCAATGCACAAAATGAATATTAAAACTTGCTTATTTTTATACATTTTTTATTTTAAAGAAAAGCTAAGTTATTGAGACTCTAATTGACAAATGCTTAGTTATATAGTAAAATTTCCTCTTAATTTTTTCTGAATTTCTCTTGAATTATCAAATTTGCAAAAGATGCATAGTATTTGAAAGAGCATTTAATACTGACATATTTCATTCTAGGGCTGATTTTTTTCTACAATTTTTAATTGTAGTTCTTGCTTTGCTAGTTTTTGCCTTCGTTTATTTTTAAAATTATTTAAAGGCTCAGCAATATCCATCAAAATTTTACTTTTTCTTGATTTTTTTAGAAAGAAATATAAACGGAACTTGTAGAATAAAATCAATGGTTGTATAAAATTAAAAAATTTTTAATTTATTTTTAATCAAACTTGTATAAAAAGGGGGGGGGGAGGAAACTCTTAGTTAGTGATAAAATGAATTTGTAAACTCAGTTTGTCAATTTGAAATTAAAAAGGTAAGGAGTTTATCCAGAAGTTTTATTTTTCTTATGCTTGTTTTTTAAGTTTTCTTCTATTAAAAAAGTAAATTTAAAAAACTTGTTTCTTAGGAAATAAATACGAAAGTTATTGTAAATGTTTCACACTGTTCTTGACACTGTCTGTGTCTTTTGCAGGGTTTCCCATCAGGGGGGAAGGTGGGCGCAGGATGAGCCCACTTAAAGCTTGGGGGGGATTTTTACACTAAATAAAACAAATAGTTTGGGGGGGGGGAATTTAGAGGAGAGAATTTTTTTTTAAAGTACATAAATGAAAGAAGCATTGTCATATTATGAGTAGAATGCAAGCAAAGTAGAACTATTTCGAACAAGCTAACATGGAAGGGAGAAGTTAGCAATTTTTTTTGGGGGGGGGGGTAAATGCGCCCAAGAGCTTGGGGGGGATGGGGGCCACTGGTCTTTTGACCATACAAATTATATCAGATTCTTCAAATTTTGTATACACTTATAATATCTCTTGACTATGGGCTATAATATTTCTTGATTGGACTTGTCACATTAGAAAATTCTGAAGTAATGTCTTCAATATTTTTTGAAATTGGATTATTTCTTCAGAAACTTCCTATAAAAAGTTGAAGCTCAAATTATTTTTTGTTTCGAACCAATATGTAAAATATGTATTTCTATTTTCAAAGAAAAACATATCAAAATAATATAACAAAATAAGTATGCACAGGTTAAAAGTTGAATTTTTTTACGGGATGTTTGAAGATAGGAAATGGTCAAGCATGTTAGGAGTTATTATCATTTTCAAAATATTTGAAATGTAAATGTAAATTTTCTCCAAGGTTAAGATTTGTTCAATGATATCAAAAATGATTTTCCAAACTATCTTGTGAGTGTGGTGTCAACACTAAATTCTTTTATTGTTACCCCATTTTTCATTGCAGATTTGGATTTGCCAGATAAAATACGTGAAATTTAAACTTAAGGTTTTACATTTTAGTTCACGTATGGTGCTGTGAACTAAAAAAGTGTTGGTTAAGAAAAAGGTGAAAAAGTTGAAATACAATGAGAAATGCATTTAAAAACAGAAAAAAAAGCATGAATAGTCGTGTTTGATATATTGAAATATCTATCTAATAACAATCTCAACATCCAATCCCGGGGATTCACTCCATCTTCAAAATCACAATTAAAAAGTAAGTGTAAGTATAACTTCCTGTTGCTGTATAACTCCTGGAACCTGAAGTATTTGACAAATTTATCAAACAGCTTCACATTTTCAATATTTTGCTAGTATAGCAACTAAAACTAAAGTTATTATAATTTATTTAGCTTGAAAAATTTATTGTTAATAAATTTTTGTAGCTAAAGTTTTCATTTTGGTTTTGACGATACTGTGTATCACTCAATCATGATAGTCTTACAATTTATTTATAATTTCCAATATTAAAATTATATATTTTGGATTTAAAAATAATTAAATTTGCGCAAAAAATTTCAAAAACTATGTCTTATCATACAGTGTAAAAAAGAAAATAAATGTAAAATTACTTAAATTTCAATGAAACGAATTTTTGCATTTTTAATAAATGCATTGATTAAGAATAAATAAGTTATTATTAAAAAAAATAGTTGGTATAACGTGCTTTGCTTACAATATTTTATTAAATAATGCCAACTAATTAATTAACTAATGCCTAAATTTTTTTCCAAAATAAGGATTAATTCAATGATACCAAACGTGATTTCCCTACCTACTTCCTGAGTATACATTAAAATCATTTATTGGTACGGATTTTTATTGCAGATTTGGATTTACCAGAAATAATACCTCAACCTGAAGGTTTTACATTTTAGTTCACAGATGACGCTATAATTGCAAGATGAAAATGGAAAAGTTTAAATAGGTCGAGAGAAGCATGCAAGATCCAAAAAGAAAAAAAAAAAACAAGATTGATCGTGTTTGATATATTGAAATATCTATCTTATGGAAAACTTGCCTTCCGACATCTGGAATTCACTCCATTCTAAATAACAATTAAAAAGTAAGTAAGTGTAAGGTAAAAGTTGTTATATTTTCCTGGAACATAAAGTATTTGACAAATTTATCACACGGCTTCACATTTTCTACATTTAGCTAGTACAGCAACTAAAATTATTATAATTTATTTACTATAAAAAATTTATTATTGATAAATTTTTGTATCTAAAGTTTTGATTTTGACGATATTGTATAGTACTTAATTATCATGGTCTTATTTTTTATTTCTTATGTCCAATCTTAAAATTATATAATTTGAATTAAAAATTAATTTATTTTACATACAAGTTCAAAAACTATGTCTCATCATACCGTTAAAAGAAGAACATTAAATGTAAAATCCCTTAAATTTCAATGAAACGCAATTTTGCAATTTTAATGAATGCAATGGTTAATAAAAAAATAAGTTATTGTTAGTTCGTTTTAAAAAAAATAGCAGTTGTTATAACATGCTTTGCTAATAATATTTTATTAATTAATGCCTAACTATAGTTGATATTATCACATTGTAAATTAGTGATATTAGAGGAATACTCACTACAAATATTATTAATTTACAAATTATAAAATAAGTCTTAAGTAATAGTTTGGTTCCGAATACAATAATTCGGATAAGTCGCTCGTTGCCCAAAAATTTCATCAGCAGAACTCTTTGTTACAAATGCGTCATTAAAATTTAAACTAAAACAACTTCTGAAACTTCTCTCGTAGCTGTCAAGCTTCCGGAATGAGATTACTTGAAACTTTAGGAATCAATTCTGGTAGTTGTCAAACTGACTTTCTTGACTTGAATGTCTGGAGGCCAGGTTGTTCTATTATGCTGCCCACCACTAATAGCTAATTATCATGCAGAAAAGGAACTAAGTGCGAAATTGTAACTCGCTAAAAGCGTACGTTAAAGTAGCCGGAGTACAATTAAGATGGGCTAAATTAGACGAAGTTAATGGACATTCGTTTCATCAGAAAGGCTTTCAAAACAGTATATTATGCTGAAAAGTTTGTAACAACATTTATGTTTTAGATACAGAAAATGCGACGATTCCAATTAGTTATAAACTGAAGTTATATGCAAATGGTTTGTCTTCATATTTACCAAACCAATTATATATAAGATTTAATTTATTTAAGCACTTAAACTAGTTACAGTAGTAACATAATCCTGATCTTTTCGATATTAAGCTATTCTGCCACCTAAGGAAAGAATTGGGCAATTTAGTTAGAAACTAATGTCGTTCGACTTAGATACGTTTCTAAAATGCTAGTTCTGCAGATTAAGCTGAGAGTTACGATGTATATATATATCTATATATAGGTTTTATTTTTATTCCATTTGTGTAGTTGTTTCAATGCTCGACTGACTTTAGTTGAAAAAATTCGTAGCAGGAATATTTAAAAAGAAAATTGTGAATATACACCGATGTGTTTTTTATATTTTATTTCCTAGTTCTTTCTTTTTTTTAATTTTCGTTTATTTATTTATTTTATTTATTTATATTTTAAGCAGTTTAAAACCGCGACTTTGATCCACTGCTTTAGAATAATAAAAATAAATGGAGGGGGAAATGAAGAATTGGATACTTGCAACTTGAGAAATGATTTATGCATGACCAGGTTTTAAATCAGGTTTAATTGGATACTCTTGTAAGCGACGTCACGCGCGTGTGTCGTTCTCGATTGGCTTCTGTATGTAGTAATTTGCAGGTTATCATGTAAAATTTAATTTATTTTGGTGCCTCTACAGGTTATATTAGTTAGATAATCTCATCCTGTCCGATATTCAATGATTTCGTTGAGTGAGAATATAATTGAATTGAAATTAAGTAAAAAACTAATGCCATTAAACTATGCCACTAAACGTAGCATTTCTTCTCTTGCCAACGAGCCTGCTTGCTGAAACCAGGCAAATTTAAGGTTGAGGGTGCGTTTCTTGTTTTTCTGTGGCGTCAGCTATAGTCAAGAATACGATTTCAGCCACTTTTACGTCGCAGCCCGTTTATAAGGCTGACCGTTTCATACATCCATTCATATACAAATCGTAATTTTCACCAGAACCAGTGAACGATCAATCTCCAGTTCAGTAACCCCAGAGGTATTGATTTGCTATAGGAACATGGAGGACTCTATGACCAGACAGATTTAGCGTGCACCAGTCACCATTTGCAGCTCAGGGTGTCTTCGACCGGCAAAGGTCAAACTCACGACCTCTTGGACATGAGCCCAACGCCCTACCAACTAGGCCCGACCCAAGAAGAGCTTTGTTTGTTAAAGGAAAAATATAGTGGGAGACGGTTACTTACTGTTCGAGTTAGCATTTTTTCTCTAATGCTATTTCTATGGAGGAGACAGAATCTTATCTTCTAAACGATTGAATGGTGAGTATCATGATCTTGGGCGATAGGTCTAGATATCGAAAAAGGGGCGTAAGCTGCTCAGACTGTTTAAAACAGCGAGATTCCGAATAAATGATTATTATAATATTATATTTCGTAAATGGATAGGGGAACAATAGAAATTAATCTTATATGTTGTAAGGAGACATGATGAGTGAATTCAAGTGCTCCGGTGGCGCAGTCGGTAAAGACGCCATTCACTCCACTTCTGTAGAGCTGAGATCGAGGAGTTAGATAAATTGGCCTGAATCAACACCTCCTAGAAGTAGAAAGGCCTCAGCACGGATCAATTTAGTAGTCCGATGTGATGAAGTTAACTGCGCAGTGGACGAAAAATAAGAAAGATGTCATTACGTTAGGGGTACTAAGCTGCGCAGTGGTTGAAAATACAAAATATGTCATTACGTTTGGACTACTAAGGGATGTTCTTTCTAGGAGGTGTTGCCTGAATACGCAGCCATTTGCAAGATAAATTTGTCGTTACTGGATGCTCTCTCGTTGATCCTTGGTACACTACAGTACTCTCCCACCAGAATTATTTCTGTGATAGAAATCGATGAGCGGATACCACTAGTTGATTCATTGCTGTTTCGGTGAGAAGCCGGGCGAGCTGTGTTAAGATCACCGTACTTTTTGAGTGCTGATCGTGAGAACTGTATTAAGTTCACTGTCGCGGTCACTCCTGTGTTGCCATTAGCAGTCGAGTAAATACGCTGTACGTTATGTGTGAAACGGAGTAGCAACAGCACGAGGAGGTCGATAATGTCGCAGTCACAAATAGCTAAACAACTATTCAATGTTAACCATCCATCGAAGAAGGCGTGTGGGTCCGACGTCGCGGGTCGACAATGTGGGGAGTTGACATTGTCAACTTTCATCTATGAAAAGGTACCCCAACATGGAATCTAGTTAATATGTCTTATATACTAGTGAATTGGAATTGTACTTTTGTAGTGGTAGATACAGTACAGTTCACTTAGGTTTGCTTTCCTCTCGTGATTCTTAAGTTTAATTTATTTAAAATAATTTCAAAACCATGCTTATCCAACTCATTACTTTCTGTACAATGTGCTTAAGAAATGTTTTTGCAATAAATTTAGAGTGGTCTGTAACTTCGTATTTGATCTTTTTCTCGCATCTTTATATTTTACTTCTCTTCTTTATATTTCCCTCTTTTTTATATTTCTTTGTATGTCTTTATATACCATCCTCTTTATATTTTGAGAGTTTTATTTAGTAAGTCATCGAATCTTCGCCGCAGCTAGACATCAGTTCAATTATCTTGTCACAATTCGGAAATTAAAATGATTGTCAAACTAAAAAGCAGTAAACTTCTTGAAATTAGTGGAACAGGAAAACAATTTGGATAATTGCAATTTAATAGTTTTAAGCCCATTTAAATATTGCTCCTTTATTTCTAAAATCCTAAAACAGTTTTTATCTTGTCCTCTGTTTTTATTTGTGATATTTTTTGTAACTTCCAAAGCGATTTCGATTAAATGATCAGATCGATGGAATCGAGTCATAAATATCGGAAATCAATTAATGAGTTTTTAATGGGATATTAAGGGAATTTTATCTTTCGCTATCAATAGATTAGCATCTATCTCCTCCTGATCTTTTATAATTATTTTTAGTCATATTTTTTTCTTTGTTTCTCATTAAGCTATTAGAAAAACACGTCGACGATTTCAGAGGCATATTTCTGGTTATGTTGTTTGGGGAAATAATTTAAAGCCTTTTAGGAAAATTCTTATTGTATATCATATAAGATAAAGTTTTTGTCAGAAAATATGATATTTGGTCAACATCGTCAAATAAAAAAGATACGCGCTTGTAGATAATCAGCATTTTTTTTCCGCCAATCATTTTAATTTCCTGGAGTTGATAAATGAAACTCAAAACCTTAACGAAACTCACGTAAACAGATGTCTCATTTATTCATACTTCGATAAGCAGCTTTACGAGCCTTATTTTCGGCTACCTTAATATTGTTCTAATGATATAATGGTACAAAATAATAGCATATCTTCAAACTTTATTATACGATCCTTTGGATCTCAAAATATAGAATTCTCGCTTCTCAGTGAGGTGAGCCAGGTTCGAATCCCAGCAATGGCTGGTTGATATGAATTCTGCTTCAAGTTCGTATCAACCACAGTGCTGACGTAAAACATTCTCAGTCGCTGATGGATCACGGGTTAAAAGCCCCGTGTCGTCGAGCAAACCTTGGGAGTTTTTCCGAGGGTTTAGAGTTAAAATGCGAAAGTTTGTCAAAAAGTAATAGTTATATTTATAGTATTGAATTAAAAAAGTTAAAGTACTTCCACTGCAGCCCGTTGGGAGCCAGGGGTGTCATGGAGGTTAAGGCTCCACAATTTTGTGAGCAACGAAATGATTTTGGCAATGTGATCAGCAGGTGCTTTTACTTCCCAGACAAGCCGATATTCACCGACAAACTAGTGGACATTCAAGATGGCACTGTGAATCGTATGTCAGTTTTTCACTATGGCAATTCAGTGCTTCAATCACAGAACCTCCGCTGTTCATATTATCGAATAAAATTCTGAAAAAAATGCTCAGTTTTTGAAAAGTTTAAGAGAATGCTTTACTGGTTGTACTCCCTTGGCAAAAATTTTTGCGAGCGCTCTTGCTCACATTTTATTTGCGTTATTTTATTTTATTTTTGATCTGAAATATAATTTTAAAAAATAAGATTAAACAAATATCTCGCACGACAGGATTTTGTTATTAAAACTATCCTAATACAAGCAAGGATTACTTTTCTGCAGTTTTTTTTTGTATTAAGTTTTCTATTTAATTCTAAGGTATCACAAGTGTCTGTCTCCTATTTGAAATTTTAAAGTTGTTTCCCTATACTTCCTTCTCAAAGTCGAAAAATATGTTAATTTTAGCATGAATTGTAAAAAAATTTTTTTTTGATCATTTATTAAACGCGATTATTTATTAAAAATTAAAACCCCGTTAATTTAAATATTTATTTTGTAATATATATTTGAGATATTTTACCATTTACATACTTTAATCACTCTTCCTAGTCGAGGCTTTATAAAGCTCTTTAGAATGTTTCGTAACGATAACCTTGAATATATATATATATTCAAAAGCCTTGTTAAAAAATTAAGAGAAAAAATGTAGAGCAGAAAGAGTAACAAATTAATATTTAATGATAAAAATGCTGCCGAATCTGTTGACACACTAGTAAAGCGGAAGAATGAAAAAAAAAATTAAAACCAGTTTGATTCCCTATAACCGTTTCTTCTTCAACCTTCCATCAATCAAGTCCCTTTTTTCGCTCACTTTATTTCCATAGCGTTTTTGTTTTTCCCAGCTTATAATTTGAAACCTTTAATATGCTATTTGCGATTTCGAAAATACGTATAAATGAGATAGTTATTGAAACACCAGCAAGCATAAGTTATTTTACGAGATTTTTGGAAAGTTATATTACATGCATTGTAACTTAATCATTGCTGAACATTTTAAATAATATTTTCAAGCAAATTTTTACTATCAGAATTGATTTACAATTCACTTAATGTCAAATTCCGTAACCTGATTTTCTTTTTCTTTCTTTTTATCCTTCAACAAGATTATACGAACGGGAAATAATTTATATTTTTCAAGAAAGATTATGCAACAACTTTTCTTTTCGGTTGATTTACTGCTAAATCTTCGTGTCTTTTCCCATTTTCGATAATTTATAATAACCATTCAGATGATTTTTTAAAAAACGAAATCACCTTTGAATTCGGGATATTAGAAAAGCCTGATACGTAGAGTTCATTATTTTCTCCCGAAAATTAATAATAAAATAATTGAAAGTAATGGTAATGGTTTAACGTAATAAAAAGTTTTATTAATTGTCTCATGATAAAGTAAGTTATAATTATTTTTTTTAATGGATTGAAAAAGGAATTAAGATTAATGCATTATTGGAAGGTGGAAAGTTTTGTTAAATAAGTAATAAAATTTCAGAAGAGAAAATTCTTTATCGATGTATTAAAATGTTTACAGATGCTAAAAAGTAAATGTTAAAGTTTTATTTAATTTTCCAAAATTAAATTTAATAAGCAAATTTCTTAAATCCAAAAATTATCAGTTTCACTTAATGATTATTTCATCAGTGTTATTTGGTGCATTAATACATGCATTTTAAGCTATTTTTGTTCCTTTTGTTTATACAAAAATAAATAAATAAATTAAGGGTTTTATTTATTGATGATCTTACATTTATTATATTATAACAATCCTTCTGCAAAAAGAAGACGGTGCGGTACACAGTGAATGCAATATAATACTTAAAACATCAAAAAACAAAATCGCTGTCTGAAATATTGACAGACTACTACAGTCTGTCAGGCACGAGATGAGTCACCTATACTCGACTTGTTGTTGGTGGTCGTGATAATACTGGTCAATTTACATTTAGGCAAAGATAGTGCTTTGGTTGGGCGGACTCGTTGAACTAAAAATTAATTCATGCTTTGTGGTCGGTTTGACCATTATGTCCATACCAATCGCCTCAACTACTTCACTATATGAGTGAACCTTTGAACCTCACAGAGAGCTTATCTCTTGCTGGTCACACAGTATTGGGAGATGCAAAGTATTAAAAATAGTTTACTTGCCTGAGAAGACAGAAACCTGGTGAAAGGTGGCCATTTGAAACATTCCAAAGTTTCAACCGTAAATCAAAGAAGTTTTGTTGTTTTATACAATCATCTTTTTTCAAAAGTGATAAGTCAGATTTCGAAAAAGTTTTTGTTTTTTCCCCCCTTAATCATTAGCTTGAGAATCCATGAGGTAGACGACTTCTTTTCCTTTATTTTTGTTGAGGATTGTAAAAATACATAAGGTATTGAATTCCCAGCATATAAATAATTAATAAATAATACGATTAATAATTTATCGTTCTTTCATTTTTTTTTTAAGTTTAAAGCCTTAGTTGGGGTATAGTTTTCGTGATGTTCTACCACTGAAAAATTTTACTATTTCATATTATGTTCTTTAAAATTTTGTCGTCAGAGATGCACTATAAAATTTTGATGCTCAGATTTCCTGATTTTTTCTTATTTGTCAGACGAAACCGTTTTCGAGTATATGCTCCAAGCGAACATTTTGATAGAGTGATGAAATAACTATCGCTTCTCCTTCGAAGAAGAGAATTTGGTCAATAGCAAAAATCATTTTACTATTGACTATACATTTTACATTTGAAAAAAACGTCGTAGTGTCTAATGTATCTAACTAATGTATAGCTGGGTATATATTAAGCTTTATATATCTAATAATCACCATATAGCTGTGTCAATATTATCATAATAACACAAGGAAGACAAATAGAACGCACAAAAGTATAAAAACAGAAGTGAGATTCGATAGAGGGATCTTCTTGGTGCTCGAATTACTTGTTTTTGAGTGCTCAAATTACTTTTTCCATCTTAATTATTTTTCATTAATGAAGATATATATTTGTGTTGTAATTTTTGGGAATTGTGCGTTTCAAATAAGTTTCTGTTTCATGCTAAAAGATATTTATTTCCTTATGGAAGCATGCTGAAATATGATTGTTCCTTTATTAAAAATAATTCATATTTTGATCTGTTTTCTTTTAAAATAACTTTAACTTTTTTTCTTTTCAAGAATACACATCATTTCTGAAAATGTTTCCGCGGAAGTGCCTCTAAGCTACCTGTCAAAAATCAAAGTGACATTTTCCAGAAACTTTTGAAACACTCCTACATAGAATAAACAAGCCATACTCTAATATTGTAACAGATGTCTACTTCTTTCTAAACTTTAACTTTCATTTTTGTCTTCATAAAAGATATTAAAGGCTAATATTTTTTTTCACGGATTGAATTTTTAAAATAATTTGTACTTTTTATTATTTATATTTCATATTTGCCCTGTTTAAGTAGCAATAAAATTAAAATTTTTATTTACCAGTTATTTAGTTGATATATCTTGTATTTTATTGATATATTCTAATTAAAAAATACTCTGAATGAAAGAGTTAAGGAAGCGAAAGAATGAAGTCTGCAAATACAAACTGTAACGACTAGAAATATCAATGAAGTAAGCTTTGTTCATAATACTATTGTATCATATAATGTCTCATACTAGTCTTTATTTATTTATTTATAGCTTAAAATTGATTCTATTTTTAGTTTGAAGACATAAGTAAATTATTCTTTCAAAAACAGCTGCAAAAATTTAATATTCAGATTAAAAGATTATTTTCTGAAATTATTGAGAATATTTTTTAGAAATAATAATTATATATATATATATATAGGCGTGGTATAGCCAAACCATGGCTCTTGCGCCAAAAATTTCCATCAATCAATTAGTCAATATATATATATATATATATATATATATATATATATATATATATATATATATATATATATATATATATATATATATATATATATATATATATATATATATATAAATATATGTTGACCTTAGTGTTAGCTCAAATTATTTGAATGAATTATTTATACCGGTCTAAATATTGTCTATATATAAAATATCTTTTTAAGGATTTAGAAAAATTTCTTTACTTTTTCGATACTCATTTTAAATTACGGAAATTTCATTAAAATGCCTTTTGCAAAAACCTCTTTTAATAAAAATTATATATTTATGAAGATCATTAAGTCCTCTTATTGAATATTTTTATGAAATACGAATCTTTTCTAGTGAAATAACAAAGAAAAAGACTTTGTTCCGGGGACTTTTAGCATTTGATAACTTAAGTCCTATCCAAATGATAACATAAAACTTAATTGCACATTTTTGTTTGAAGTGACTTAAGAAGGACTTTGAAGTGTGAAATAAAAGTATCGAGTTAAACATAATAGAAATTAAATGAGATGAAAGGAAGTATTCTTGCTAAAAGAACAAGACTAAAAGGTTTAGTATAATTGAAAAAATATTTGTTATCGTATAAGGAATTTTATTTACAAATTTAATTCGAAGTGATGTAATTTTGACTTAAAAGTAAGTTATTTACCGATTGTAAAAATTAACATAATTGAATTTAAAAAACATGTATTTAAGCTAGGTAAATCAGTGCGTTTGCTGTTGCACAACTGCCAATAACAATTTGTATTTTTTTTACTCTATTGGTATTAATACAAAGATTCATTCAATGGTTCAATCATTCATAGAATGGTTATACAAAGATTCATGACGCTATTGGGAATATTAATGCTTTCAATATCACTGAATAAGTCAAACAGGCTACTGGAAAGCTGATCGTTTACAAGACACCTTTTTGGATGATTTCTGATTTAAAATTATTGCAATGTTTTTTTTCTATACTTCGGTGAAAACGCTGTAGCGCTTTAATCAGTATTATACACCCGTTAAACTCATAGAGTGGTGGTTTTAGATGCGATTTTAAATGATTTGAATATCAATTCCAAGTAAGGCAAGTATTTTGATCAATGAATGCTTCATTATGAAAGATGTAGAGCCATTTTTTTATTTTACCTTAATGACTCCCTTTTTTTTACCTAATGACTGCGAAACTATTTTTCTGGACGATAATGCTCACGTGGATATTGAAAGGGAATTACGTGAATTTTCCTAAATTTGAAGAATATTGTTTTGCTGTGGCATTGCACCTCACACGCATTGCAATTTTTATAAACGAAATTAGACCTGCCTGCTAATTTAGGGAACATCTTAAAATTCTTTAACTTGTTAACTTTATATAGCAGCTTACATATTGATCAACAATCAAACATTCTTAGCCCAAATACCCATTTACTGATTTCATTGTCACTTTACAAATCTGAAAAATTATAAATATTGTGGTTTTGAGAATGTTCCTCGACAATCACATGCGATATAAATCCTGAACTTTGCGTTGAGGCCTCTTTTAGAATTAAAAGTGTTCTCTCTTCCAAAGAAGAGCCCTTTTTCACGGTTACGAGTCGAGGGATTAATCATTCGAGTCGTTTTTGCACTAGAGTAAGTAATCGGACATATGCCGTTTGATGAGTAGTTGATTTCATCATTTTAGTTAATTTTATCAGTAATTTTTGTTTAATTTGTTTCCTTAATTTTATGTGCTATTAAATTAATAAATAATGTGTTATTAAATTTAAAAAAATGTTGCTGTAGCTGTTGTTGTAGTTCATTTACGTCGCACTAGAGCTGCACAATGGGCTACTGGCGACGGTCTGGGAAACATCCCTGAGGATGATCCGAAGGCATGCCATCACAATTTTGCTCCTCTGCTGAGGGGATGGCAACCCCGCTTTGGTAGCCCGACGACCTGCACGCGAAGTCGAGCACTTTACGGTAGAACAGTTTAACGAGGACCAACACCGCACACCCTCGGTCCCTACGCTGACTGATCCAAGTGGTCACCCACCCGCACACTGACCGCAACTAATGATGCTTGACAATTTGGTGATCTGCTAGGAACCGTGTCTTAACGATCAGTCCACTGCGGGACTTAAAAAAATGTTAAAGCTTTATTTGTTTAAAAAAAGTATTTAGCTGGAAAAAGTCAAAACATGGCGACTTTTTCTTCCCGAATTATTTTAGAAACTTATTAAGTTCTTCCATTATCGTATTTTTATCTTTTAGTTTCTTGGTTTGATCCATTTCACTTGTTGTATAATTAGTTTATCAAGTTGTTATATAAGTTGTTATATAATTAAGTTGTTGCTGCTTTCTTGTAAGACGAAAAACTTAAGAGTTAAAACACTTTTAATCCTGTTGAAAAACTTACTTAAAATTACAAAATGCGGTGAACTCGCTTCCAATTACTTTCGTATTTAAATCAATATTTAATGTTAAAATGAATGCAAAGTTAGACAACTCTTTCCTTTGGGATGATAGGTTTAATTTAATCTGCCTTTAAAAGCTTCAGAGTTTGAGAAAATTCTGAAATCCCACAGCCATTGATTAAGATTTTGAGTTTGGAAAATCCTGAAATCTTTGATTTCAACATTCCTCTGTCAATAAAATGTGAAAGTCAGCTAAACATTCTCTAAATCAAATGAATAAAAGCGACTGCTTTATCTTAACTTAACAAGGAATAAGTGTGTTGAAATTTCTCCAATATTTCTTATTTTAATTTTTAATTTACACAAAGGCTAAAGAGTTGAAAATTGAGATGGTACTTTCATCTGAATACTAATCAAGATAATGAAGGCTTTGCCGAATGCTTTAATTAGTCATTTGGTTTAAATCATTTGCTTACAAAAATGTCTTGTTTTGGAAAAGGCGATGGGTTGACAAATTGAAGTGGATTACTTATCCACCAGATGGCACTGCTAGCTGCTCCACTGGATGGCGGTAAAAATACTATTTCGAACTTATATTCTCAATTTTATGTATCTAGCACAAATATGGGGTTTAAACATCAATTGCAATTATTAGTCACCAATCTGTCCTCATGTCATTGCGTTACTAGCAGCTGTTCGACAATATCTGTCTTGTAAATGCTTTTAATTTAATCTTTATTTTTTATCTTCCCAATCCTTAATAAAAACAGTGATTTTGTTAGCTCCATGATCATATTTATCTATACCATATGTATCATATGACCATTTATACCACATTCATTCTTGTAATTTTGTTTTACTTTTTTTAAAATCAATATAAATTGTTACTGATTCTCCGAGAATCATAAGAATAAACTATTAAGAATTAAATTTTGCTGTTCACAGAAGTTGTTATGATTGTTGTTTACTCATTAACACAGAAAAAAAAAATTTTTATTTTAAAAAAGGTATTTAAAATAAAATTTGCAAAATATTTTTTTTATTGAAATACTTAGATCTTATTCTAAACTTGTTTGCCTTAAAAGGAACTGCTCATATATTATGCAAGAGCTTTAAGGGGAGAGGTTTTTGATATGCTTATTTTTGCTAAGAAAGAAGACACTAATTTTATTCTATCATCAAAATATACTTAAAAATTTTCAAAAAACTCAAATGTTAAAAAATACTTTTAAAAAATAAAAACTTAAGCATAAATAAAAACCAATTTATTTGTGCTGACAAGTATGGAGCATAAAATTAAAATATTTTTATTTTTCCAAAGTTAAAATTTTTTTAGGTGATGTTTGACCAAATTTCAAGATTGTTGCCCATAATCTGCCCACCATAAAGGTCAGATAATGCTATGAGTCTATTTGATAAAATCGGGGAAGAATAGAAACACGTTTAAGAGGACGTCATACCTTGGGAGAAACATTTTGGCCTTAAATTCTTTTTCCTTCCCATTATGCTATTTTATAACTAAAAGTGACTTTAGACAAACCTAGAATAAGCCACGAAGTTTAAATTGCTGAAAATAATATCAAGATATCGAAATGCAAGCAAGTTAATGGAAGAGAACTTCATCATTCCAAAATCCAAACTTATCTTATCGTAATTTATTTTCATTTTGATACTTTAAAATTATTTTCACTATTTGAAACTTAAAGGCTTACTTTAGATTTGTTTGAACTTTTCTGTATTTTAAATTAGTTTTGGAGATGCAAAAGAATTTGCGACGAAAAGTTTCTCCCGTAGTATGAATTCCTCTATGGATTTTCTTCATCACTATGACATTTTCCAGAAATGAGTTTTTTGAAGATCAATCATCTTTTTTACTGTGGATGATCAACATATTAATAACATATATAATATTGAAATTTAGTAACATATATGATATTGAGTAAACATATTTAATATTGAGATTTAAATTCAGACCCATGGATTTGTTACGTATTATAAATTTGAATGTCCATTCTGTTTTAATGTAATGATTATGTATATTAATAATTTGAAAGTCCTTTCTAATGGTTGGGTAGGTACTTCCTGCTTAATTAACCGATAAGTTGTATATATGTTTCATTATTAAAAAAAAACGTTGCCATAAATTATGTTTAAAATGGTGAAAAAGTTATTTCTTTTTTGAATCATGAAAAAAAAAACGTAATAGAGTACTTTCCTTTAGTCAAATTAAGCCTAGTTGGTAGGGAGTTGGGTCCATATCCAAGAAGTTGTGAGTTCGATCTTTAATGTGCAGTAAATAGTGACTGGTGAACGTTAAACCAGTCGGGTCTGAAAGTCCTCCACATTCCGGTAGCAAGTCAATACCTCTGGGGGTACTGAACTGGAGATTCAGGTTCAGGTCAAAATTACGATTTGTAGATAATGAATGGTTGTATGATTGGGTCCGCCCAACAATGAATGACTGTATGATTGGATCCACCCAATAATGAATGATTGTATGATTGGGTCCGCCCATTAAAACGGCCTGTGTGTGACTAAATTCGTATTCTTGGCCATAGATGGCCTCACTGAAAAACACGAAATGAACCTTCATCCTTAAATTCACCTGGTTTCACCAAGCAGTCTTGTATTGGCAAGTGGTATTAGAAACATCAACAACATTTAGTCGATTTTCTTGCGATGTTAAAATTTCTCATCTTTTTTTCCCCCTCATTTTTTTCATGTTTGATTATGACTTCAAAATTTCATGTCACAAAAGCTAAAAAAGATCAACAAAATATTTATCAATGTCAGAAATTTTATGTGTTTCGATATTTTACTTTAACTTGTTTTTGGGAGAAAAAAAAGTTTTTTTTTTTTCAATTTCGTTGTATGAATTTTGTAAATAATAATGCAAGGATAAAATTTGCAATTTTCAAGAAAAAAAAATTGAAAGTTTTTTTTTTTAAAAACTGGTTGAAACTTAAGAGAATTAAAGATTCGAAACTAAAATAAATAAATAAAAAGTGTTGATTTAAGACATAATATATTTACTTATATCAAAATTTTAGACATCCCATTTTCAACTTTTTGAATTCTAAAATTTATAAAAAAATGTCTCACGAAAGATTGGAATAAAAGTTTTGCGTTCTCATTAAATTTTAAATGTGAATTAAAAAAAATCTAAAGACCACATGCATACTTAAAAATATTTCACAAAATTTCCCAGAATCTCTTAATGTATTGTTGTAAATGTCAAAAGCAATCAATAAACTTTCTAATAAAATTGATTTCCCTTGAAATGGGAAGAGTGTTTATTGATTATTCAAATGAATCGAATCTGTAAGATGGTTTGAAAGCCAATATGAAATAAAATCCTATGAGCTACAATACTGAGATGTTAAAAGAAAAATTATTCAGATAAATCAAAAAGTAAATTCCATACAAATATTCGAGAATATCGTAACTTTTGAATTCTAAACTAGTGTTTCGGTCGAAAACAAATAAAAGACTTTCTTAGATTACTTTGACTCAATTTAGTTTTTCATTATGATGAAAGCTTTTGAAATAAAGCGAAACTGGTAAGTTTTTATTTATTTATTTTTTGAACAAATTTTAATTTTTTATAAAGGGAAGTTATTCATTGCAATCAAAAAGGAAATTCAAATACTAAATTCGTCGTTTCTAAGTAAATAATATCGATTGTTTGCTTTTATTAAAATTCCATTTTATTGAAAAATTCTCCAGATTTTTTTTTCGCTAAACGGAAATTAAATAGTGTCTGATAGCAAAACGAAATGCGTTTCTTTTCACCATCAACAAATACCGATGTCCATTAAAATGATCTAAGATGCAAAAGTTTATTAGATTCTAGTTGTAAGGAGATTGATATTAAAAATTCAATAAAAACAGTTTTTGTATTGTAAGATTTATATTGTTGAAGCAGCGTGACTACGTTTATATTTATCGCTTCAACTATCATTTTAAATTTTTCATATCATGTCTTGTTTTATATAGATTGTCGTAACTATTCAACTTTTCTCAAAAGCGAACGTTAATTTTAGCTTTCTAACTGACGTAAAGCAGCGTCTTGTAAATTTGAACTACGTTTTGAAATAAATTAAATATCACCACAATTGTGAACAAAAGTATTTATAAGTTCTAATGCTGAAACTAGATTTGATACTTAATGGGATCTGAATTTGAAGTAGAAACTGAATTAGGAATAATTATATTGAATTTGGAGTTTGGATTATACGGAAAATAGTAATCAACTCTGAGAATTTTTTTTTATTTATTGTAATGTATTTGAATACATGTAATGTATCATCGAATCTTTTTTTCAAATGATACGAAACAAATTCATTCATATTTTAATAAATTTACGCTTTTAAAAGTTTGTTAAAATTTTGCTTGTTATATTTCCTTGTCTTAACACGGTAAATTTTCTTATTAAGAATAAGAACATTTAAAAATTAAATTGTACAAAAGTAATTATTGTACGCTTTGAAAAAAGTTTTTTTTCGTTTATACAATTTAATTTTTTGCTAAAATTAATGCAATTCAAAACTTTGTTCTAATTAACTAGTATAATTCAAAAAATTAGTAAAGTTTTATGAAGTTAAGTTTCGCGTATAATAAAAGCAAGTGTAATAGCTACGAATTCGATTTAATCTTACTCGAATAATAATTTATGATTTAGTTTCCTAGTTATTTTATAGTACTTTAAACAAAAATAATTTTCAGAAAAGAATAATCGAAGTTTTATGTTATTCACAAATTTAAAAGCAATAATAAACTGAGTTTAGTTTCACAAATTTAAAAACAATAATAAACTGAGTTTAGTTTCACAAATTTAAAAGCAAAAGTAAAACATTTATAATTTTGTACGAATACTGTCTTTAATATTCATTTTTTTTAAAATTGCAATACTTAAAAAAATCTATTCGGTTTTCTATAGAGAAAAAAAGTATGTCCAGAACTATAAAAATATGGTTAAAGTTACCATGTTCCTGGCTCTATAGGAACACCAAAAAGCTCGGTAATTTCTAACGAAGAGCATAGGTAGTGATTTCGGCAAAAATGAACAATAAAACATTGTTTTATAATATGCAATAAAACTTGTAAAGTGAGGTAAAATTTAGTAATTTTTCGTCATATCTTAAAGCATGGAATAAAAACCCTTTATTCGGCTTACCTTTCAGTTTCGTATTTTCTACTAAATGTGTAGAAAAATGAACTATAATTTCGAAAATCAGAATTTTGGATAAACCGTTACCATATAAAAGGAAAAATTGCTAAATAAATGGTTTAAATAGCGTATATGTTGGTTTTATTAGCCAGAATTATGCTTTTTTTCTCCAGAAACATCATTATAGCAGAGTACGCTAATTTTTTCAGAATTTCTTTCTCCGTCTAGTATTTACCCAACTTTACGAATACTAATAACCCTGCTTGTTACTCTAAATTCTTTTATATTCCTTATTGATAACTAATCATGCTTTAAAACATTATGTTATCTCAACGTTCAAAGAAAAAATAAAAAACCAATTGAGTAATGAACAACATTAGAAAGAATAATTATAGAAAACAAAAATGGTTTGTCCAGTAACATTTCCACAAATTTCCAAATGATAAGCACTTTTTGTAAGCATTATTTTCTTGGAAACATCAATAGTTTTACTTAATTCATTCTAGTAATCAGTGTTATTAGATTTATAACTTTCGTTTACTCTTTATTTGTTTTTATGTTGTTTTTTATCGACATAACAGTTAGTGAATGGAGTCTAAAAGAAAAAAGACATTATCAAAGAGATTAATAAGTTACTTTTCCCTCTGATTTTCTACATTACTAGATTTCGAATAACCAAACGATTAAATGAGAATATAGTAACTTACACAAATTGAGCTGGATTGGGGAAAAATGCTTCTAGTAATTCGTTTTATCAAAATGAAACTCGGATTTCGTTGTGTTTTTTATTGATGGCATGACTTATAATGCAGTATATATTGATGCGTGCTAAATGAGTTCGCTGTTTTATTAGTAATTTTTTATCAATGTTAAAAGCTATCAATGATTCAATCATTAATCATTAATTATAGGTTTTTTTAATTATTGGTTGCACAAAAAATATTAAAAATAAATGCATGAAACAAAACGGAAAAAAAATGATCGACAATGCTACACTGAGAAAATAGGTATGGTTAAAAATAGCAGAATATGGTAAAGTTTAACATATTTCTGGCTCTTGGGAACACCAAAAAGCTCGGTAATTTTTACCGAAACGCATTGGTGATGGTTTTCGTAAAATTGACAATAAAATATGATTTTAAAATATGTGATAAAATTTGGTAATTGTGATAACATTTGGTAATTTTATCATGATACCTTAGCATGCATAAAGGAAATTTATTTGGTTAAACTTATTTCCATTTTTGTATTTTTTGCTAAATGTGTGATAATAGGAACTGTAATTTTAGCAATCATAACTTTTGGTAAGCCTTTACCAAATGAGCCAAATGATTACCAAATAAATGGTTTAAATACCGTATATTTTGGTTTTATTTACTAAGATTATTGTTTTTTAAACCAGAAATGTTAATATCATCCATGACAGTAATTTTACCGGATTTTTTTCTCCGAAAACAAACAATAGAAAAGAGAATATCGTAGATTTAAAGGGTGATTTTCCCACATTATTTTCTTCCTTTTTTCATATTTTTTTGCATATGTTTAATAGAATTATTTGCATTTTATATTTAATATTTCGGTGCTCCTCTCTATGTGCGTTCATTTATTATTTTGTTTCGAAAACGCTGAAATATATTCCGATAGTGACAGCTACATTGTAAAAAATTTCCGATCGAATTACGGTAAAAATTACCAGTCGGTACTTTTTACTTTAAAATCCATTCTTATTGGGACATGTTACGAAACAAAAAATCTGATATACCGTAATTGATGTACCGTAATCTCTATAGTAATATTTACCTTAAAATCACTTAATCATTCTAATTAAACAAACATTACTGTAAAAATTACGGCATAATATTTTACGCTAAAAATGGATTTTAAGGCAAAATGGATTTTATGGATGATGCACTCAAAGTGCTAGTACTTTATACCGTAATTTGATTGTGAATTTTATTCAGTGTGCTGCCAGGAAGCCTAACTGACGCTGAATTACCGATTTTGTAATTTACTTAAATTTTTTATTCAACTTATCCGCACTGTTATTCTTTTTTTATGTTTTTGTAATTCTTCCTCCCTCCCCTTTTTAATTTCTATCGCCTTTTTATATACTCAAAAATGCTTGTATTTTTATTTGTGCTTGTCTTTGTTAGTAATGAATGCTTGCTAAAGTATTGTATTTTTAGCATTTTTAAAATCACATCTCTTTAAAAAACAAAGTTTTAGAAAGCACCTTTAGAAAAATAATAATTCGTATTAAATGGAGAAAAAACATTTAAAATTATTTTAAATAAAACAGATCTAGTCCAAACTATATTTCCGTAAGCATTTATTTCAATAATTGCTGGGACTGACTTTCAGGGGGGCTTTGGAAGCTGGGCACAGCTACAAGTATTTTACTACCCAGCAATATCAGGAAAAGACGTATACAACCTGCTGTTATAAAATAGGAATGCTTTAGGAAAACAGTTTGTAAGAATCCTTTAAGTGTGATGAAAAGGGAAAATTTTGCTGTTCTAAATGGTCTTCCAAATTAGAACTAGTTGTTGTTTGGGAAACTGTTTTGAAAATTCTTATTTCCAAGAGCATTTAATTCAAAAATAATCTCTTTAACAGGAATGAATAATTATAATAATTAATGAAACTGAAGAAACATTTGCAGTTTATAATTAATAAAAGATGACCACAATCGTCTGGTTGGCAGGACACTGGACTCCCGTTTGTGAGAACGGGAGTTCGAATCCAGCCGGCGGATGACTCTCCGTGTAGTAAATAGTTACTGGCGCACGTTAAATCTATTGGGTTGCAAAGTACCCCATGTTCCCACCCCTCTGGGGGTACTGAATTGGAGATAGCTCGTTCTATGGTTCAGGTCAAAATAACGATCTGTTGATGAAAGAGTGGATGAATTAATGGGTCTGCCCTATAAACGGGTTTGACGTATGGATGAGGCAAAAGTCAAATTTTTGGTCATAGATGGCGCCACTGGAAAGACAAGAAGAATCGCAGCCCCTTTGCCTGAATGGCCGACGTAAACAACAACAGCAATTAATATGAGATAAGCATTTAAAACTAAGGCTTAATATTAAAAAAATGGTTAGAGGCTATAATAATAAATTATATAAAATAATAATAAATTGTATAAAATAATAATAAATTACATAATATAATAATAAATTATATAAAATAATAATAAATTGTATAAAATAATAATAAATTACATAAAATAATAATAAATTATATAAAATAATAATAAATTGTATAAAATAATAATAAATTACATAATATAATAATAAATTATATAAAATAATATTTAATACAAAAAAACTCGGTAGAAGTAAGCTTCTTATTTAAGAGATCTTATCGGTAAAACTGAACTTTTTTATTGATATTTTTTTCTTTCTATTTTTTATGTTTTTGATAATGATAAGAAAAAAAAAACTACTTAAATGATAAGAATCATTTTAAAGTAAATGAAAACTTGGTCATTCCGCAAATAAGAGAAGAAAAAAAAATTCTTTAACTCAGAACTGAGTTTAAAGAAAAAAGAAGAGAAAAAAGTGGTCTTGACCATAAAAACTCAGCTACCATTCAAGTGAAAAAAAAATTCTATTATTCCTTTGGAAGTTGACAAGACTGCGTTTGATAAATTACCAAAGTGACCCACATATAGCCGGACTAAACTATTGCTTTTCGAAATTTTATGATTTATATATTTCAAAAGAATGGAAACCTTTATTATTAGACAGACGATTTTGTAAATATTCTTAAATATATATTATTAAACTATTATCAAGTACATTTTATGAACTATCCATTCAACGAAAAAGTTTCATATTATTATTTTGAAACATCGTGTGAACTTACAGAACCGTGATTTGTTTTAGGTTGATCAGCAATATCAAGTAATAAATTTTACAATATGCGATAACACTGTTTGAATTTTTAATATTGATTGAGGTCCGCAAATGTAAACGATATCTTAGTATTAATTGCTCCAAAATTTTTAACAGCCCATGCTCACTTAAATCATGTTTTGTCTAGAATATCATAAGTTTCGAAATATTCCACTTCATTTCTTAGCCCGAATTGTACAAAATCATCGAACCGAGCCGGTGGTGGCTTAGGGAATAGAGCTCTTGCCTTCCAATGAGGTGTACCTGGTTCGAATGAATGGTTGATACGAATTCCTCACCCAGCTCGCATCGATCACAATGCTGACGTAAAAATATCCTCCATCGTAGATTGATCATGGATTAGAGTCCCCTTGCCGTCAGGCAAACCGTGGGAGGTTTTCCTGGTTTTCCTCTCCATGTAACGCAAATACGAGTTAGTTCCATTAAAAAGTTCTCCACGAGGGCAAATTTCTCCTAATATTTAATCCAGGTGTTCCCTTGTTTTTAGAATAGGGTTCAAAATTACAAGACTACGGAGTCGAACATTGGGAGCAGTAAACTCAAAAATGAGTCTGCTGTTCAACCGACAGTTATATATAAAAAATATTAAAATAAAACTCATTGAACCTAGTGTTAGAATCTTATTTTTCATAAATACTTCAAGAAGTTAGTTTCTTCAATATTTGTATATTTTTAATTAATTTATGAATGATTTTAACTTTTTCATGAGTAATATAAAGGAAGTTATTTTATTCTTGTCTTCAATTTTCCCTCGAAAATTTAAAGTAACGTTAGTTTTTGAAGCATCATACTGCTTTTTTTGACAAATCTATACGAAACTATTTAACATAGATTTTTACTTAGGATGAAATGTTTATTGGCATCAATTGGATTAACTGTATTAACAATTTCATTTACTTTGTCATTAAGAAAATAATATTGGAATCAGAGAATGTCTGGTAATTTATAGCTTTTGGATAAGTCATAACCTCTCCGCAGTTTTATAGCCTTGTTAAATATCACGTGGAAGTTTTTACACAAAATGAGAAAAATTTTACTCAAACTATTTCCTTAGTTTACTTAGTTAACTATGACAAGTAACTAAAGTATGAGAAGACACTGACATGGTTTACGTAGTTAAAACTATAGTAAGTCACTAAAAATGTATACCAAAGAAATCCAAAATATGAGTTACCATATTTTTCTAGTAAAAGAAAAAGAAAAACAACACAGAATTATAAATTTCATATTTAATTTAATGTTTTATAATTTTTTACTTTAAATTTAACATTTTGCTATAAATTTTTCCAAAACTATATGGAACAGATTACAAAAACTATATATGAAACAAATTTGTTTTATATATACATCAGATTTACTCCTTAACGATATTGCCATTTTATTGAAATACAAATTTACGGAGAATTATTCGGTAAGGAGATTTTTGCAATACTTTCCGAAAAATCAGTTCAAAGTTGAGCTATAAGCCTACCAGCCTGCGTAGGGGTCAGGGAACTGACTTTGAATCAGAAAGTTTTCGGGTTCGAATCCTGGGCATGGCATGGATGTTCTTCCATTCTTTGTACTATCTGTCCTTACTGTGGGTGCAACGTTGGCCCACCTAATAGGATGCCCCTGAAAGAGTGGCCAACAAATCTGCCCTTCAGATGCCTGTATGACGGAGGGTCATTCTCTAGGTGGGCAATGGAGAAAAAAAATTGAGCAGTAATACCGTGTTGTCAAATTTAAAATTAGCATCAAATTAAATTAATTAATATCGAATAAAATTAATTTTCATCTTAATTTACATCTTATAAAAGTTGCAATAATTTTGATTGATATTATGGGTCAATATGCTTTAAAATTTCTAGTAGTGTATACTGAAAAATTATTCCTAGAATTTGAAATAAAATTATAGAATCCCCGTTCCAATTGATATTACCAATATTTGATATCTCTGTTTCATAACTTTTTTTTTAAAAAAAGTTCAAACTTCTTTCGTTAAATCTTTGAAAAGTATTTAAAGAACGGTAAACCATTCTATCGAAAGCGAAAGTTCTGGTGTTATATATCGTGAAGAGCTCAGAGATTCTCCTAACTGAGCTGTTTAATTATTTATCCTTAGCAAGAAATTTACTTTTTGCTGTTTGAAGTATAAATTGAAAAATAACAGTTTGCTCAAACAGAAATGCCGAATTTTTAAAAGAGTTGATCAAATTAATGCAGCTACATCATTCTCACAAAAATGGGTTAATTTGAAACAAAATATCGAACCTTGAATCATAATATCGTTTAATATACCTATATAATGACCTTATTATGGTGACAATTTCAACCATATTTTAGTGTAGCTTTATTCTTTTTGAAACTTAATCCTAGTATACGCAACAGCTGTAGTCTCCGACCCCCAAGTCGTGGACCGATACCGTTCCGTAGATCAAATGCTACCTGGCAGCCCAAGAAAAATTAAATTATTTCCATTTTATTTACTGTTGTGTATTTCTTTTAGGATTGTACGACTTTTCATGGACAATAGGCCAAACATTCATTAATTCCGCGCATGTAATTGTAGTTTGTTTTTAAGGTATGTTTTAGACATGTCGTCGCTTTGAAACTAAACCGTGGTAACTCAAAAAAGCAAGTTTTTCAGGAGAGCGCTTTCAAACTTTCCGCGCTAATGCTAATCGCGACAATGCGATGACGATTTATCTGGCTCTCTAAATTAACTTTATGGAACTATAAAGATAACAGGTTGTTTTCTAATAGGGTGACTTTTTTTTACACAAAATGACCCAAAAATCTCATTTTTCGACTTTTTTGAGTTACAACGATTTAGTTTCAAAGCGACGATGTTTAGATAAGTAGAATTGAATAAAAACTATTAAATTAATCAACCAATGTCCCTCAACCGCTTCAGTGGGCTGCGGTAAAATTATCAAATGTTGACCGTACCGCTGCGACAAAAAGGAGCACTGCGTTACACAATGCATATGGCGACATTGGCGATGTTTAGAAAGGCGATAAAGTTTGCAATGTTAAATTGTTAAAATTCACAAACGCTTGGCTTTTTATGTTATGTTTATTCATTTATGATTTACATGCGTTTTTTCGGGGTATGTTTATGTATTTGCCATTTTCAGGTTATCGATTTCTATGTTTTCGCCTACGCCAATTCTTGCCAAGAATCATAAAAGCGTCATTTCGGCCTTGGGAACAATTTGCCGGTAAATATCAGTGTTGACTATATTTTTCAAAATCGCACCAAGTGTATAAAATATAATAGGATTTTTTTCGTTTTGAGCGATATAAGGTATAAGGATATAGGGTTTAAACGATAATAAGGTCCTTACTGAACGAAAATACATTTCAATTTAGCACTCTATTAATGTTGCAACAAATTTATAAAAAAAGAGAATAAATTGAGCAACTAGCTTTTATTTGAAACAATGTTCTTTAATTTACTCTATAAAATTCTGGATTTTTATTATTTCAATGTAATAAAAGATTTTACCGTAATTACATACTTTTACAAAGCAACGGCAGTTCAAATAAATGGCTACGACAATGGGGTCCAAAAAACATTTTATCAAAACTGCTTTTCAGAGTTGAGACATGTTGGGAAATTTTCTTCCAAATAAACAATAGCTGAAAATAAGGCCGGAAAGAAAGTGTAAAAAGCTACTATTGCAATGATTTTCACAAAAGCTTCTTTATTATTTACCTATTTTTTTGTCAAACGTGACTTGCTTTCAGTAGGTGTTTTTTTCTGGGGGAGGAAATCGAAAGAATTTCTGCCATGTGTCGCTCCATCTCCACTAAATGCCCATTAGAATGACCGATTTCTTAGATTCTGTTTTGTTTTGTTCGTAATGTTTGTTTATTTATTTATTTGAAGTTGGGAAGGGTTTCTTCAGAAAATGTTTTTATTTATATGTTATTTCAAGAAATAAATGCTGTGTACAAAGTTTTAAGTAGTAATTTCTCTTCTTTTGCCATTATTTATGACTATTTATGATGCGATTAATAACTTGGCTTAAGTCAAGTCTTTAATGCGAAAAAAAATCATGTTACTGTTCCAAAAAATTAATGTAATTACATGTCTTTGAAATTTAGGACAAGTACGATTGTATCTTTAGAATTCTTTTTTATTTCTTTATTCGTTCAAGTCCTTTTTTGCGAATGTTTTTATCATATATTTGAAAATACTCACACTCCCCGTGTAACTGGTGACTGATGCACGTTGAAATTCTGTCGAGTCGCAGAGTCCTCCATGTTCCCATAACAAATTAATACCTCTGGGGGTACTGGATTGGAGATCGATCGTTCTCTGATTCAGGTCAAAATTACGATTTGTGGATGAATGAACGGATGTATGAGCGGGTCCATCTTATAAACAGGTGTGACGTATGGTGTGGCGAAGTCGAATTCTTGGCCATAGATGGCGCCACTGAAAAACAAGAATCGCACACTCTGCCTTAAATTTGCCCAGTTTCACCAAGCAGGCTTACCCGTGTGGCAAGTGACATTAGAACTAACCAACCAACCAAATACTCACAAAGAACATATGTGCTGAGGAATTTTACATTGTCATGCAAAAATATGCTCTAAGTAGGATCTGAAATGTATGATTTCGTTTCCAATTTTAAAAATGCTTTTAATTTAAAAATTTTCATTAAAAGGCTCAATATTGCAGAAGGCTTTTCAATTATATCAAAGTAAGTAAATTATGTAGCCATTTGTTTACTAGTGTCAGAGAGCTAAATTAAAATTAGCCAAAACTAAACAAATTTATGTGAAAAATAGCAATTAAATTACTTTGTAAATTAACAAAACCCTCATTCAGCATTTAGACTGATTTAAATTTAAAAAAAAATAATTTTATGCATTTACGATAACTGATTAAAATGATAAAAAAATTACGTAAAATGATTGATTTTATTTCTTTAATTTAAATAAAAGGACTTCAAGATGCATTTTGTTGCAAATAAAAGAAAAAATAGTTTATTGGTTTTGAATATTCATTGATGTACAATAGGTTTTATTTTCAAGCGAAATTATCAAATAAAAACATTCCAAAACATTCCCATATTTGATTTGGGATTTTTTTAGTATTTAATTTTTCTGAAAATTTAGATAAATGAATAAGGAAACTTGATTTAATTAGTATTTTTTTAATTTTAATTCTTAATATCAACAAAGTAGTTTATTTTCAATGATAAAAAAATTGCACTTATTTATAATATTTTTACAATTACAGTTTTCAAACAGGCTTGTTTAAAATTAGCAATTGTATCATTGTTGTCCAATGGATGAGCTAAACACAAAAGGGAAGCTTTCCATGCAAAACAATATTAATAATACATTATTTGCTTGAAAAAACTGGCTTGGAAACTGGTTTCAGAATTTAAAGGCTTCAAGCGTAATTCGAGTTCATATTCTTCTTCAAAGTGAACCAAATACTGGAGTAAAACCACTCATAACACTCGAAGAAATAAAGATTTGTCCAAAACTACAGGGTACTTACCTTAAACAAATAAAAGCAGAAAAAAATAAAGAGAAGACAGTGGATTTTATCAGCATCGGTTAAGTCAACCGTTTCTTGTGTAGGTCAGTGTTTAACCTCAAACCTCTGAGGAGAATCATTTCAAAGTGGATTTCTATTTCTCTAAAATCCAATTTAGAAAACAAGAAAGAAAAAAAAATGGTGAAAAATAAATTGAAAATAGGAAGTTGAAGAGAACAGTTAACTCAGCTGTTTGCAGAGAAACCGATATATTTTATCTAAACCTTTTCGGAATTGAAAATGAATCTCGCCTGTTAAAAATGTGTTTATTTACTCCTAAAATTAGATTCTTTGATTACTGTAATTTCATTTAGAGGAGAATTTATAAAACATTCTTTGAATTGCATGAGCAGTGTTGATATTTTAAATCTTTATATTTAGTCTTATTAATGTAAATATTCGAGTGAGCAAATACGTTTTGATGCATTTGTATCTGTTATGAAAAATCAATATTGTTTATTGAAATAAAGAGTTACGTCTCGAATATGTGGTGCAGAAGACACCAAATTTGTAATCATTCGAATTTATAAATTACTTAATTTCTGATGTAGAGTCAATTTGTTCTAGTCACTTCTATTTATAAGAATAAATCCATATGCAGAGCTCTCTCTCTCCCTCTCCCTCTGAGGATGTCAAAATTTTTATCATTTAATATTTTTAATTTCTGAAGGGTTCGTTTATTCTAATCATTATAGTATATTAGCATAAATTATTACCTCGCACATATGTCACATATGTATAGCAGATGATGTTAAAATTCATGATCTCACACTGAGAAAATATTGTCAAAGCTACTAGAATGTTGGAAAAATTTACCGTGTTTCTGGCTCTATAGAAGTGTTTCTGGCTACCAAGAAGGACGGTAATTTCTACTGAAATGCTTTTGTAATGGTTTTTGTGAAATTTACAATGAAACAATGTTTTTATAATATGTGATTAAACTAGGTAAATATGGCAAAATTTAGTAATTTTATCATGATACCTTAGAGAGTGGCATAAAATGTTCGCTACAAAGATCTAGTACAGGGTTTTGGATAAATTTTAAGTTTAATTTAGATACCAAAGGTTGCTTAAATTATGGTTATTGTATTTAATAGAAATTGCTTTAATAATTTAAATTGAGCAAATTCTATTAATTGAAAAATGTCTCGCAGTTCATTATAATTTTGTTATTTGTCTAAATAATTTATTATTCTGAAAAGGAGAATAATATTTACGTAATTGTTTATACTTTTTGAACAAAATTAGAATTTTGTTTTTAGTTAAAATAGTTTAGAATACATTTTAACCGTGCTCAGTTGCTAGATTAAAATATTAACAAATCATGTATGTAGTATTTTCTTTAACTCTTTTATTTAACTCTTTTTTTAATTCAATTTGTGAAAAAAGAAAGAACTAGTAAGTAAGAGATGTCACTGAATTAACTTTTTATTATTTAATAGATGAACTGAAGAATCATTGAAATAACTCTTGCAACAAGTTGAGGCATTGTGAATGAAATTTCACAGAGTTTGAATGAAATTTCAGATATAAGAAAGAATGCAACTTTCCCACGTTTCCACAGATGATTATACTACACTAACGCCTTCATTCGACAAGCAAATCACCTGAGTCTCAATCAACGTCAAGGCCAGGACTGACAATAATTTTTGTAAACATTAGGTTAATTTATGACCAATGTTCCTACATTTTGCAAAAGTTATTGCAGGCAAAGTATTATTTAATTGGTGATAGCTTTACAGATATAAACTCATTTTTACGATCAGTGACTGGAGCTCTTTTTGCAGTCAAGTTTTTAGAAACAGTTTAATAGAACAGACAAAAATATTGATAGACCATATTGTAAAGCTTAACGACTTTTTAATAAGCAGAATGACTGATAAGTCAAGAAATGTTATGATTACTCAGTAAAATGTGTAATAACTCAGTAAAATGCTTAGTAAAATGAAAAAACAAGAAAACAAACAAACTTCTTATGAAAGTAACTTTTCAACCAAAAGATTCAGAATACAATATATACTAAAATTTAACATGTTTCTGACTCTAATGACCACCAAAAAATTTTCAGTAATTCTTACTGAAGCTCTTTGGTAATAATTTCAGTAAGATTAAAAATAAAATATGGTCTTACAAGATGTGATAAGACTTGTTAAACGTGGTAAAATTGGGTAATATTATCATGATGCTTTAGAGGATGGCATAAAACCACTGGCACGGCATTTACTTTTCAGCATCGTATTTTTTATAAAACATGTGTCACAAAAAACTGTAATTTTGAAAAGCAGAGATTACAGTAAATAATTACCATACAAATAGATAAATTACAAATGTATGGTTTAAATACCGTATATTTTGGTTTTATAGTCCAGAACTATGTTTTTCCCCCAGAAATGTCTTTCTCATATAGCATCGTATTTTTACCAGAATTATTTTCTGTATTATTTTTATACATTATTTTATATATTTAATAATCAATATTGATCTTAAAGTACTTTTCTTAGAGGTGAGAAATTTTGTTTGTGAATATTTCCTATCAGTTTAATTCAAGTTTTAGATTTAATGTAAAGAAGATGTTTTTAAAACGAAAAAAAAAGGCAGAAAGCTTACAACAAAGCATCTTTTATTTTTTTGGACGACATGAACCCGATCGTTATACTGTCGTGTGAAATGTTCTTTCTGTTTATTTAAGGCGACAAGCGTAACCGCTGAGTGATTTCTCACGTGACCTATATATTGGAAGAAGACAACGCACGCACAAAAAGCCCCCTAACTCTTTTTTTCCTTCAGCAACTAAAAAATATTTTGGAAACAGTGAGGGATGCTCTTTTTTTGTGTCAGTGGAGTGAATATGGTTTTATTTTAAACCCTTTAAATACTTGCAATTTTGATATTCATTTTTCGGAATATATTATTCAATTATATTAAATTATAAAGCCGAGAATGTTTCAAATCCCCAATACCAGAACATTTAAGACCTCAACCAAGTTTAGCATTTACTAATTTAGTTTTGAGAAGTGCAGAGATTGCTAGCATCACCGAAGACTGAGAGTTGAAACCTTTTAGAAATTCAGAAGCAGGTTTTAAAAAAAGATCCTATCAAGTGACGTCATATGGATCCGTCTTAGTTTCATCAGCAATTGGAAGTTGACAGGAATATCTAAGTTGTAATCCATTTTCATAATTACATCTCTCCTAAAGACAAATCGTCCTTCTCTTTACAGGTAAACTTGAAAAAGATTTAGATGGAATTTAAATGAAAATTATAATAAGGACAATTACGTTTGATGACATCTCGAAAATTCTGTCGAATTTATTTACAGTTTGCATAGCGAGATACACACGAGAGATGAAAATGGAAGTTAACAAAGTAAAAGCGCTTAATTGAGTAATTGGTGAACGCTGAAAAAAAGCTTTCAAGTACTCAATATTTGAGAAGAAAATTACAGAGACGAGTTTCAGTATCGTTGTTATGTATATGAGTTTGAAAGTATACGTACTTATAATATCTTAAATTTTCATACCACCGAAAATAGGATTCTTTTCTTTCTAATGCACAATTTGAAAAGAAGAAAAGTACAGAGAGTGGCAGAATATATGTTAGGTTGCTCTCTTTAGTAGTCATATCTTTTAGATAATTTCAGATTTCATATCATTGAAAAAAGGAGCTTTCTTTTCCCGAAATTTACTACACTGTAAAAAATTCCTGATGTAATTACGGTAAAATTTTACTGAAAATAAACTGATATACCGTAATTTTTACAGTTGTATTTACTATAAATCATTGAATCGCTGTAATTAAATAAATATTAATGTAAAAACTAAGGTGAAAATTTATTTTACGAATCAACGTACTCAATGTAGCATTACTTTTTACCATAAATTAATTCGGAATTTTTCTCAGTGTAATCGAAACGAATGAATTGTGGAGAAAAGTGAATCGTTAATAAGTTTATGAGTAAACTTATTATACCATAAAACTTCACACCACGAAAAAAAAACTTTCATTTTCTGGAATTAAGTAATAATTGCAGTAAAATCACTGAATCACTCTAATTAAGCATATATAGCTGTTAAAATTACGGTATAATATTTTACGGTTGAAATGGATTTTACGGTTGAAATGAATTTTACGGTTGAAATGGATTTTACGGTAAATTGGATTTTACGGGTGATGCCCCTAAAGTGCCGGCACCAAATACCGTAGTTTGACCCTGATTCCTTTCACAGTGTAAATTGCATAATAAAATTAATCACTGATGAAATGTTTAATAAATTTTTTAAACAACATTTAAGCATTTTAAAATGAATTTTTTAGGTATTAATTTTTGTTTTTATTTCATGCAAGCAGAACAAAATTGTTAAAAAAGGAACTTATGGTTTTCAAGGATGCCGTTAAAAGAATGGCCGCAACGAAATGCAATTAAACTACCAGTATACATACACCTCTTCAGTTCTTTCTTCAAGAAACCCAATCAAGACTCACCTAACTTCACAAGTCTTCTCCTTCATTGTATTCATTTTCTTCTTTGCCACGTGGGTCTTTGTAACAAAATAAAATAACTGAAGCAAGCTTCTTTAACTCGCCTTCTCACTTCCACTGTAATGAGACTTAAGATTGAGTGAAAAGAGAGCTTCATTCAATTGCCGTCTTTTGTGATTTGAAGTCCTATTTCACCTGCCTCTCCTACTGGAAGAACCATTTCCTTTCCTTGCCTCTCCCTTTCTTGGAAGAACTTTTTTGAAAACTTCCATGTATGCGATCTGACTCGTCAAGGGGCCACTTCTCTACAAATGCCAGTGGTCAAGGCAAAAGTTTTCTGATGGGATTTTTCTGCTTTGGTGTTTCGGTAGTTTTTATCATCATGAAGTCGGTTTTTTATGCACCAGTGCTTCTATTCGCCGAAATTCAAACTTCAGGAAAAGCTTTTAAAAGTATTGTTGGAAAAGTTTAAACTTAGAGTCGGATTTTAGAAACTATTTTAAAATTATTTCTTAGAAATTTGATAGTTTATTTAATTTATTGACTTTTTTTAAACTAAGTTTAAACTTAATTTAAAAAATATTTTTTTTCATAGAAAATTGTTTGGAGAAAAAAGTTTTGGTAAGATTACCGTATTGTGTGGTATTAACATACCGTATTGTATGGTAATGATGTACTATGTGTGATGTCTGGTAAAAAAATCTTGTAAATACGGTATTTAAGCCATTCATTTGAGATTTTTTCCGTTACTTCATCCATTACTTCCGCTACTCCCGTTACTTCATATAGGAACTGTTTACCAGTAAATATTGTTTTCAGAATTTTAGTTCCTATACCACACATTTAGTAAAATATTCGGCAAAGAAAAATAAATTAAATTAAATACTTTTTATACCATGATTTAAATATAATGAAGAAATCTCCAAATTTTACCCCATTTACCAAATTTTTATCTCATATTATAAAACACTATTTTTTGTTAACTTTATCAAATTAATTGCGGCAGAAATTACCGATCATTTAAATGTTCCCATAAAGCCAAGAGCACGGATACATTTTACTGTAATCTGATAGTTTTGACCATATTTTTTTTTCTCAGTGTATGTGATAGTTCGTTATGGTTGCTTAAAAATTTACTACTTTTTTTAAAAAAAAGATCTTTGTTTTGCTTTAAAAAATTATGGAGATAAGTAAAGATTATAATATATATTTTTTACTTCCAATCAAAGCAATATTGTAAAAATTATGCTTATTTTTATAAAAGAAGAATCACAATAATAGTATATGTTTCTACAGATAAATTTACACTTAGAGAAATTTTCTATTCCTTTTTGTGTATGCTATTTGAGTTTTAAAACCAACTGACGAGCAACAGGCATTACATTAATGCATTTTAAAGTAAAATTCGATAACAGATGTTTGAGTTATTGTGTCTTTGAGTAGAACGTATGCTGTCTTAGAAAATCGTCCTTAAATGTTTATCAGATATTATTACATTTATACAAGTAAAATTACAATGCCACATAATTTTTATTTTTGCGACATTAAACCTACTTTTTTTCGAAATTAAAACTATATCTTAATCTTTTGTAAGTGTGCGTACTGCCAAAATTTCCTTCACATAAAGTTTAGAAACTTTACAGTGTTGACCTTCCAAAAACAAGTTTGTATTTGTTTCTAATTTAATTTAGACAATTATAAATCAATATCATTCTGTATAAGTTGTGAAAACCTTATTTTTTGGCAGAATAGCTGTGATTTGCTTTAAACTGTTTCCCACCAAACAATTTTCTTTTTGTGTGATAGTTGAAAAATCCCTTTTTGTATAAAATATTAGCAAACAATAATAATAAATATAACAATTAACACAATAAAACTGCATTTTACAAATATAACAATTAACACAATAAAACTGCATTTTACAAATATAACAGTATAAAGTATAAACAATGATAATCATTAAACAACATTAACAATAATAATAAAACAACAATGAACAATGTAATAATAACAGCTTACAGTAATAACAATTAAAACAAATATGCATGCCTTTACATAATTCTAAAGAATAAGCCGTTTAAATTAATATTAACATTACCCAAACTCCGTATTATTTTGGAATAAATATTAAATCCTTTTACAAATCCGGAATAAATTTCCATATAAACATTGATATGGCTTGCAAAGGTGCTTTTTGAGGCGAGAATAAAGGCTTTTGTCTGCTTTACTTAGCGTGCAATATATTTATAAATACATAAATAATAATTCAAGTAAATAGAACTCATCAAATTGATCTTGATTTCTAAAACATTTCGAAAGGCATTTGAAACGCATTTTAACAACTCTTTCAGAGTTTTCTCAGATAATTTGTTATTTCCATTGTGATGCTATTTCTAGGAACTTTATTTGTTAAAGAATATGAGTATATATTTAGTATCAATATTTTATAATCAACAGTCACGAGTAACTGTTTGTATATAATACGTGATAATTCTTTTTACCGAAGAAAATTACGAAATAAAATTGTTTAGTTTAGTTGAATAATAAACTAAGCTTTCGACAATTAAACAGGAATTTGTTTTATACACATAAGTCACTATTTTTGTTGTTGCCTTCATTAGAAAAAATTTCTAAATGTATACTTATTTTCTTCATTTATTTGTCAAGAGTTTTTTTAATACGATTTTAAATGTTTAGTGCTCATGAATAAAGTTTCATGATATTCGAGTACAAATCCGATTTAAGTCAAAAGAATAATGTATGCTGAATTAAATTAAATTTAAAATTAACACTTTATTTTAAACTTTCAATTAAAAAATCAAGAATATATTTTCGTTCAAATTTTTACAGAATGTATGAAAGCCATAAGCAATACATAAATTTGAATTACGAATTACTGTTTTCAGAAAGAATTGAGATTCATAATTTTTCACAAAGCGTTTTTATTTTCAAAATGAATTACAGAAGAGATGAAAAACGTGTTTTATATACTTACTTGAATTGCCATGAAATCATTTGTGTTTTTAAACTAAGCAGACAAAGATGTATTAAGAGATGAGAGGTATTGTTCCGTATCTAGCTCAAATATTTTGAAACTACAACTGTTATTAAACTGATTTTATGACCGAAGTAGTAGAAATATGAAATAAGTTAATGCAGCGCAAAAGGAGCACGAACGATGCCAATGTTATTAAAAGATTTAATAAGCGAGGTAGGTGAAGAAAGCTACGTCAAAGTATCAATTAAGTTAATGCAACACCAAAAACACCCAAATAATGCCACTATTATTTAATGATTTCATAAGTGAGGTAGTTGAAGAAAACTACGTCAATATATGAATTAAGTTAATGCTTTGCAAACAGAGCACAAACAATGTTATTAAATGATTTAGCGGGTGAGGAAATTGAAACTTACATCAAAATATAAATAAAATTAATGCAACGCAAAAAGAACACAAACAATGTTATTAAATGATTTAATAAGTGCTGAATTTAAAGAACCTAAGTAAAAAAAAGAGGAAAAAAGTTAATGCAACGCAAAACAAGCACAAACGATTCAACATACACTATAATTTCGGTATGGTAACAAAGCCATTAGGTCATTGAAGAAATTTGGCTACTAGGATAGACAGAACAAGCAGGAAGAATATAGGACATGATACAAATTATTCCTGAAGTACGGGAAATTTGAGTTTGTGAGTTTCGATATAAATCGATTACAATTATTGAGGAATAGGGAAAAGTATAGTCGCGCCTCATTTCCTCCTCCCTCTTCTATTATAAAAATTCGAGTCAAAACCTCTATATTGTTGTTTTATTTTTTTAAAAAAGCCACATATTTTCTTTAATGGCGAACACTCATTGCCATTACTACTTCTCATTGACCTCAGAAATGCCAAAATTGCTACCCTCTTATCGTTAACCAGTGGGCACATGTGGCTAAGCCACGGCGGTGGAGTAGCATCCCCCACGTCATGCAACCACAAACCCGTTTATATGGCGGGGTTACATTTGCTCAATTACACAGAAGAAAGGACATAGAACACAGAGAGGTAGAAAGTTACATCCATGCCCACGAATGGGATTCGAACTCACAACCACTGACCCTGTAGTCCAGTACAGTAACTACAAGACCAGTGATCGGCGAAAATAGCTGCAAAACTATAGAATTTTCTTTTAATAACATTTAATTTTTGTTTGCTCAAACTAACCAACAAATATAAAATTTTGTTCATTTATTCATGTTCTCAGGAAAACAATTTATTTTAATGGCTTTTTGAAGACAGTTTCAAAAAATATAGAATTATTTATAAAAGTAGGTACTTGCATGGAATATACGTTTTTTTAACGTTGTAATAAAAATATATTTAATATAGTAATACTTAATAAAAACATTTAAATAAATTTAACATACATTTAAATATCTTTGAAAGTAAGCGATCAATCTTATATCGATATAAAATAAATCTAAATAAAAGATCAATCCTATTTTTCGTGAGATTTTTATTGATAATTTAAGTGGGAAAAGCTATTTTTAGAGCTTTCATATTTTCATAATTCATTATTTGGTCTATTATTGTTTGAAAATATTAACTGCTTTTATTATCAATTTAAATAAGGAAGAGCAGTTCTTTAACTTAAAATTTATTGCCATTTAAAAGTCAAAGACAATTTAATGCTATATTCATTACTTTATAAGACTACTATTGTATTTATCCAATGCAATAATAATTCGAACAATCGGTAACAAATATTCTTTTAATTAACTCAGAGAAAGAAAATTTTCTCTTTTGTGAAATGAAATAATAGCCTGCCTTTATGCATTTTAATAATACATAACTCTGAGTGAAAGCACATTGGCTTATAACAATAATTGAATAATAGCAATATGTTTGAAAGAAGTTCAGAATATACATTTTAATTGTGTCCCTAATTACTCTATATTTTTAATAAATTTTAGTGAGCCCTCAGATCTGCAAATTATTGTTATTAGACATAAATCTAAGATTTTAATATTATTTTTAAATAAATTGAAAACGTAAATGAAAAGAAATATATTAAGTCACATTTATATAAGTGCATTTAAGAACGAAAAATATTGAATTTACTGAAAATTAAAATTAATGAAACTTGTCCGCGGTGCGATAAAAACGAAACACTTATCCAAAATATGCTAGTGCTTATTTA
Organism: Parasteatoda tepidariorum; assembly: GCF_982258835.1. NCBI lineage: Eukaryota > Metazoa > Arthropoda > Arachnida > Araneae > Theridiidae > Parasteatoda > Parasteatoda tepidariorum. The sequence goes on along the minus strand of NC_141763.1, from coordinate 55,991,890 downwards.
GGAAAAGAGGTTTGATGAGTAAACTTATATTAAATATTAAATTGATAGCTAAAAATAGTAAATAGAAGACTGCATAACAATTTAATGGGGTTAAATCATAAATCAAGTTTCCGCAACTCTGAAACATTTAAAAAACAATTATTGTCATTATTGTAAAAAGGTATACAAATTATTGAAATTATCATAATGTAATTTCAGGAAAAGCAAGCTTTAAATTATTTCAACGCACTTTTTTTCCTCTACTTTTTTAAAAGGGTTTAAATAAAATCAAAAATAAAATGAATATGAAATGAACATCAAAAATTCTGCAGTTTGCGTTTTTGATTATTAAGGGAACAAAATAAAATCAGAGTAAGTATGTAATACAAAAAAAATATATAAATAGTTTTAAATTTGATTAAGTTGTAATTTTTTATGTATAAGGGATTTAAGAACGAAAATGTTAATAATAGTTCAGCTTTGCACTGAAAAAAAAGTTAAATCTTCATTTTTAGAATTATTATGCCCTGATTTAATTTCTATTGGCACACGGAGATAAAAAAAACCTGAGGCCATTTATTTAGTAATTTTACCATTCATATGGTAACAGTTTAGGGAAAATTTTGGTTTTCAAGATTCAGCAAAAATTTCTCTTTAAAAAATTAGAAAAGTTAAAAATTAACGAAAGAAAAAATTAAAAGAAATTAGAAAGATAACGTTTATTACGTATAAACATTAAATATTTTTCAATACAGCAATGAAATATATCAATTAAAACAACTGACATTAAATATTTTCCAATGTCCTTTTATTTGAAATTTTAGCAGTCTTTTTTATATTTTATGTTGTAGTTATGACTTCAAACAATCGTGATTTTTGAGAGTTTTGTTTATGAACTATCATTCATTCTTTCGGATAATGTGATCTCACATTAGTAAGAAGGTGGGTAATTTGGCAATTACTACCATAGCAATTCTATAACGGACTATCGTTTGGCAACCACTTTTTTTTACTAAACAATGAGATATTCAGAAGGTGGTTTTGATTTTATAGTTTTATTTTCTTTATTGATGTTACTTCCACGCATTGCAAAATATTCAATGTTAATTAATATACTAATGAATTTAAAAAATTTTTTTTCATGCAATATATCGGTTACGGTTTCAGTAATAAATACGGTTATTATTTATACTAACTGGTAAATATTAATAGTAACCGCTTCTTTTAGTGAGAAATATTGCAAATTATTCACTTTAACATTTTAATATTAATACTTACTAATGAAGTTTGGTCAATGTGATTAAACGGTTCATATAGCATTGGGAGTTGGGTGTGCCTCTTTGTATATGTATTATGGTTTAAGTGATAAATCATGTTATTATTAATACTAACCGGTCAAAACTCATAATAACAGCTTCTTTTGGTCAGTGAGAAATAAAAAGGGGAGATTTCCGTGTCGTGATCTGTGGCAGAATAGTGCCAAGTCTTGACAGCTTCTGAGCAGAAGCTCACGAGAAACTTTAAAAAAAAAAAAAAGAAAAAAAGGAGAAAAAAAAACATTACAAAAAGGGACCAACTCAATAACTCAAAGCCACCTCCAGTGGCAAACATCTAAATTTTTTTTTTTTTTAATTTTTCCAGTTTAAAATCAATTTGGCGCCTTGATGATTATAGTTAGCGTGGCAGATCATGATACGGAAATATCCTCAGTAGAAACGCGGAAGAATGACATGGATCAAACTTCATTGGTTATTATAAATAATAACCGGTTTATGAGAGCAATTCACTTAAACTATTCACTTTTACCGGCTCATTTGGTTCTTAGTAACCGGTCCATAGACCGGTTAGTATTAATAATAACTGATTATTTACATTGACCGTAACATATCAATAAAATTACCATTAAATATTTTTCAAAGCCTTTTATGTAAATGTTAAGCTGTCTTTTCCTATTTTATGTTGCATTTACAGCTTTAAGCAATCGCGATTGAACGTTTAGCTTCCAAAGATTTGAATCTTCTTTAAAGTAATTCTAGGTAGTGAGTTTTGTTTAAGATGCTGAATTCAATTGGTATATCACGTGACTAAGCATTAAAATTCATTCTATGCTTTTACATCAAAGTTTGCTCTTCACTTGAACTCTAACTACAATATTTTGCCCTCCTTTAAATCTTGAAGCAAATTTTATTGTACATCAGATAGGACTCAAAAGAGGAAGATTTTGTTTTTCTTGAAGAAGTAAATATGAATAATATATTTTAAAATACGACAGATCCTTTTCCGGAATATTTAAATTCGAAATTACTTATTGGAGTGTTAAAATAAAGTAAACACGATCAAAACGTGACATTTTAAAGAACAAAGGTGTTCTGAATATTTATTGGACAGTTTATGACTTTTTGCTCCTGCTTCTTAAAAGGTTCTTTAAATCAAATGTATGTTTCGTAAAATTTCATATATCTTTAGATTTTTGTTTCTCTTTCAATATCGAATTGGAATTCTTTATTCATTTCTCTAAATTTAAGTCAATCATAAACACCATATTTGTTTTCAAATTTTAATGCATTCTTTTGAAAATGAATATTCTTTATTGAAGCTCAAATATCGCTTGGAATGCATTGCTTTTACTCTTTTTCTTAATTTATAAAGATGCATTATCTATGTAATGAATTAGAAAACTTATGTTTTCTTGGAGGAATTGCATTTTACTGCAACCTTTGTTTCTGTTTTAAGGTTGCTTATTGCTAACAAAACAATATTTTTCTTCTAAAGTATATAAAAAAGCAAAATAGTAATTTTAAACAAGTTTTTGACTTGTTTTAAACCAGTAATTTTAAAATTGTTCATTCCTTATTCATTCCCTTATGTTAAAGTCAATCACAGTGCCCTATATTTATTTTAAAATTTTAATGCATTCTTTTGAAAATTATTATTATTTATTGAAGCTTAAATACTAGTTATAATAATAGCTTTCACAGTTTTTAAAAAAAAAAATATAAAGACATATTATTACTCATTTTATGAACTGTGAAGTGTATATTTTTCCAAGGAATAGTATTTTATTGTAGGCATGGTTTTTGTTCTAAGGTAGTCTTGTGTAAGCAAAATATATCTTTCTCTTTAAATGCTTTAAAAAAAAGTAATTTTTAAATATAGTTAATAATTTAAAGTAATTTTAATAAAGTTCTTGACTTGTTTTAAACCTACAATTTTAAACTTGTTTTTAAAGATTTACAATACTTATTAATTCAGTTATGGCGTTTGATTTTGCTGTTTTGTGTTATGTTTTATTTCTCGTGCATGTGTTTTCATTGAAATAAAAAAGTAAAGTCAAAATAACCAGAATATGGTAAAATTTACCAAATTTCTAGCTCTATGGAAACAGCTGAAACCTTGGCTTTGGTACTTATTTTTGTTGAATTAACCAAAAAGTACGGTGGTATATTATATGATAAATTAAGTAAATGTGGCAAAATTTGGTAATTTTATCCTGATTCTTTAAAGCGTGACATAAAAACTATTTGTTAGGTAAAATATACTTTTCATTTTTCTATTTTTTAAAATGTGTGTGAATGAATACTAAAATTTTGAAAAGCAGAATTTCTGGTATCTTGTTGCCGCATGAACTTAAAAATTACTAAACGAATTGTTTATAAATATCGCATATTTTCGTTTTAATACCAAAATTTTAAATTTTTTTTTTTTTACCTGAAATATCACAAACCCACTTTAATTGTATCAGAATTATTTTTTTCACGTGCTGCTTTTGCTTTTACTAATTTAAGGATAAATGATTATTTACAGAAATCTCTCATTTTATTTTTCGGAAATAAATTTAACATCAAAAATACACTGTTCTTGTTATACAATTTTAATGAAAAACACCCCAGAAACTTACGTTGTACTGACAAAATTACACTGAGTGGCCAAATTATTATGACTAATCTCTCAATACACAGTTGGGACCACCTTTAGTCTGTAATACTGCTCGAATTCTTCTCGGCATAGATTCTATGATATGTTGGTAGGAATTCGACCCCATATCCGATGAATTGCACTTTTCAGTTCCGTCTGATTGGATGGCACTGGATCTAGATGTCTGATGCTCTATTCGATCTCATCCCACAAATTCTCAATTGGATTGCGATTTGGAGATTGTGCAGGCCAACTAAGCAATGCAAAGTTACCGTCATGTTCTTCGGACCACCTGACGACAATACGAGCTCTATGACAAGGAACATTTTCTTGCTGATAGTATCCATCCTCGACAGGGTACACCATTAACATAACAGGATGTAATTGATCTGTTATAACACTTAAATACTCTTGGGTATTCAATCGTTGTTCCACCGGGATCAAAGGACCTATGTAATGCCAAGAAAATATCCCCCAAACTTGCCAGACATTGCCTCCACCAGCCTGATGAGCTGTGGCAATGCAGTTGAAGATCATGCTTTCGTGCTCTTTTTGCCGTATCCGAACCCTGCCATCTGCATGGTGTAGTTGAAAACACGATTCATCAGCGCACGTGACACTTTTTCAGTCATCTACTATCCAATCCTTATGCTTCTTTGCAAGCTGGAGACGTCTGCTCTTGGTCAAGGCTTGCAGCGGAGGCTTTCGAACACAACTCGTTCAGAGACGTTCGCAGTTGCACTTTCATTAAGATTCCCCGTTTTTTTGACGCACTGTTGCTCTTCTGTTGGACCGGGCAATTCTGGCAAGTCTTCTTTCAGCTCCAGCATTCATTAGCCTGTGACGACCACAAGCCTGATGTTGAGACCCGGTTTCCTGCTCGGTAGTCCACTCTTTGCACTGCTGCTCTCGAGTATTTCACAAGAGCAACTGCTTTGCTGATGCTGGTTCCGACTCTTCTTACGCCTACAATCATCCCTCACTACCCACTACAATCACCCCAAGTCACTTTTTTTGCCCATATATCCGCGAGTAACACTGTTCAGTTAATGGTTCACTTACCATGAATTCCCTTTTTGTAGCTATCTCACCCTCTAGTGACCACAGTGTGACGCAATAGCTCATTTTGCCCAAAACATTCATAATAATTTTGCCACTCAGTGTATGTTTTAATATGATTCGATCGCATAAACTTACGGAATTTAATTAATTTTTTAAACATGCTTTCCGAAATATTTGGTATTATTATTTGATCCGCACTTATAACATTCACCTTTAACATAAACGACATTAACAAAGTCATTTAGCAAAATCGAGATTTATGGTTTAAGATTGTACACTACATTAAACAGTTTTTTAAATAAACTTTTTAAAACAAAAATTTTTTAAATATAATATCCAAAATTTTTATGTTTTTGAGAGTAATTTTAGTTTTATAAATATAGAGAAAGTGGCCATATATTTCAGATTGAACTACATTTGCTAAGAATGAATTCGAGAAATGTTTATGCATATTGTGAATTCTCAAATATCTACTCAAAATATTTTGAGCAAAAAATAATAGAATATTGAGAACAAAATTTGAAGAAAATAACTACTGTCCCTAACTAATGTCAAGGTAAGATGACTGTAAAGAATAAATTTTATCCTGTAAACTAAGTGAAAAATAATTTAATAAACAAAATATAATGTACAGATTTAATCAGTCACTTTCAAAAAAACTTTAGTACATTTTCGACAAAAGTTTCCAAAGTTTGTTCACGTTTCATGAAGCCATTACATGCACTTTACACATCTTATCTAGTCGTCGTTTTTAATCGTGTATTCTAATCATCCTCAGGTAATGTATTGATATTCTTCAAATTCTGAGTGTAAAATCAGATAATATGTCCGGTTTCGTTGAGTAGGCTACGTTTGTAATATAATCGAGGTTCATATGGTCCTCAACTATGTAAGGAAGAATTTTCAATATTGCAAAAATAAAGGTAAGGATTTCTTTTATTGACTTATATCTTAAAATTACGAAATGAAAAGTAACCAGACGAAAACTACTTACAAACCCAAAGATTTAATAACTAGATTTGTTTATTTGGAGATAATTAATGTGGTGGAGAAAAATAATTAACTAAAATGCATCGTATTTTCTTACTTTTGTTATCTATTTTTTAATTTTTTAAAGACTTTATGATCCTTGATATGTAAATGTTTTTGTATTTCCTATGAGCTGCACAATCAGTCTTCCCGAAGAGCAGACCTAGTGCGATCTCCGGAAGTGGTATCCACTCTTTCAGGACCACCACAATGGGTGAGATACCATTGGCCATGTTAATTTGGACGTCTAGTTTCTGCCACACTAGATGGCAGCACCGAAACTCTATTTGGATGCTAAAGTGTACTAGGAATTTAATTTTGTCGGAAATGCCAAGAGCCAATAAGACCACTAAGGATCTTTTACATGCCGCATGCTCATACGAGATGGCCGCTGAGGGTTTTCTGCATCCCGATAATCCGGCGTTTGGGCCGGGAATCGAACCCGCAGACTTGGGCTCAGAAGGCCGACGACTTCTCGATTTTATGTGGCCGTATCTCTTAAAGTAGATTATAAGATGGCTACCGAATTTAGAGCGTAGTTCTACTATAATAATTCTCTGCTTTTTATTCAGGAACAATCATATATGTGCTTTTCAGGTTCAGATAGTCTAAAAGAAATGTAACCTGCGCATTGGAATACAACAGAATACTTAATTTACAAAAAAAAATGGCTCCTAAATAAAATAAGCATTAAAATTTTAAGTACTTTTTGTGCCACGAAAGAAAATTTCTAAAATTGATAAACAAGTAGTTGCATCTGCTGCAGTATTTAGAAGAAAAAAAATATCGCGGATATTTAAACTGGCCATCGATCCTCTAATGCCGTCCTACCTTGACTTACCGTATATTTAAGTAATATTTACAATCGAGGCTAAATTTCCTATTTATTTCTCAAGTGCTAATATTAACTAATTTAACTATATTACACATTTATTTTTTTTAAAATTAAATGTTTGCTTTAGATTTATTTAATAAAGATTAATTACTTTGCATTTAGAATTGTTTTATGACGGATGTGATATCTAATAAGTATAGCAGAAGATGTCTTTGAAATCTAGAAGCTCGAGTTGCAAGCTCCTAAGCTGAATATAGTATCTTAATTGATATCGGTATAATAGCTTTGCGCAATTACGGTTTGCATTTACAAACCTTAGAATCAAAGCATTAGGTATTCAAATCAGTCTTCAATAAATTTGCTGCTGAATATTTTACTTCAAAGATGTCATTTGGGAATTGAGTATTTATTAATATTATTGCGAATAGTTTTCATTGCAATACAATCGCATCTGCATATAATTTTAACCAGTATACAGTTTTAACGTCTACTTGAATAATAAAATAACTATTGCATATTTTACTTGAAAACCCAAATACGTTTTTTTTTGTATCGTATTTTGAAATATACAAACAGTTCTATATTCAACATTTCATTTGTGAATAGATAAGATTTTAGTAAAATTTGAATATGGGTACAACATACAAATATCTACTTAAATAATAAAATAGATATTGCATATTCTATTTTAATGCTTAAATGAGATCTTTTAATATTGTAACTTGTTGTACAATGTACAGAGAACTTCATATTCGCCACCTTTAAAAATCTAATTTGAAAATAAAGAAAATCTTAAACTTATTCTAACTAGTTTTGCCATAATCGAATAAAATTGAATCTGAATACTAAAATAATAAAATTGAAATTGTTTACTTTAATATAGTAACCTGTTTTGCTCATTACACGGTGTTCCCCTTGTCTGTTACTATATGTTTTTAGATTTGTTGTATGAAATTGAATATGAATGTATGAATTAAATAATAAATTTAACTTATATGAATAAAATATTACATTTACCATATATGAATTAAATATTAAATTTAACTTATATGAATTAAATATTAATTTATAAAGTAAAAACTATGATTAAGCAATTTTTAACTCAATATTAATCAAATAAAGTGACAACTAATGTTTAAAGGCGTTGAAAAATATTTTTATAATCTTACAAAACATAAATGAGATTAAAAACATCAAAATTTGTTTGATTGCATTAAGATTCAAAGAAGAAATGAAAGGTGGTTATTGAAAATACCTTCAAGTTTCATGCAAAAATAGACTAGTTTTGACATTTTTAATCCTGACTTCTTCAATTATGATTTGCCAGATAATAACTTTTCCTCCCTTAAGCATTAATTTAACGGCCTATAGTCTGTACAAGGTTTTCTACATAATCTGCGTGGCAATGATTATGTAGAAATATATACACGCATTATATACACATTAAGAGCAGTGATAAAAAACACCCTTTAAATATTCTTTATAGATTGCAATATCATATTTTCTTTTTAATATTGTGTATACAATACTGTATTACGAACTGTAAATAAAATATATTCCTATGATAGGTCAACGGCTATGCTTGAAAATGTTTTTTTAAAAGGTCGGGCAATTCAAAATTTATAATTATGCTTCTGATATTTAAAACATTTTTCTATTACTATTTATTTATTATTTTCATCAGTTATTTTTTTTAAATTAACTATATGAATGTTTTGCTATAAATACTTAAGCAGTAAACTTTCTTACTTTTAATTATTTTAATTCATGCAAATTTTCGTATGACTATGAGCACTTCGTCTTAAAATCGTTGTATTTTTTATGTAACGATAAAATAAACTTGGAAAACGGGCATTACTCTGTTAGTTAAATATAATATATAATTTATAATACATTATATTCTACTTCAGAAATGGAGGCAGAATTTATAAAATGAGGGGTTTATTTTATATATAAATGTAGAACAGAATGACGCCTGGAATGAATACAAAACCCCAGAGTTAGAATTCGATGCACACGTCGATAGTTATTCGTCAGGATTAGGTACAAATCTTGTTGGATTTTGACATATTCATATTCAAGACACAGAAAGCAAGTTGAAAAATTCTACAGACGGAAATAGTCTTATCCGGAATAAAAGTGTTCTCCATAGATCGGATTTTGTTACATTTTACAGTTAAAATTGAAGTAATGAAGCGATTTATATAGTTTAAATGTTTTGATGATAAACGAATGAGGTTTTCAATACGAAATTCGGTTTAAATAATTAAAAACAATTAAATAATAAATTTTAAATATTGATACAAATATAATAATGTAAAATCTTCCTTAGCTCAAGAAATTTTTAAGGTGGAAAAAGACGATGCATTTCGAATGTTTAGAGGTTGAAAATTGCGAGTTGGTAATGAGAAAAGCAAAGCATGTGCGAAAAAGAAAACAGAAAAATGCCTACGAAAAAAAATTTAAAATATAATAAAGGTGAAAAATTGAAAAACCACGGTAGTAGAGAGAAGCAAATAAAGACAGGTTGTATTTTTAAGAGTTAGGGTGGGTGGAGAGGAAATTACACACACACACACACACACACACACACACACACACACACACACACACACACACACACACACACACACACACACACACACACACACACACACACACACACACACACACACACACACACACACACACACACACACACACACACACACACACACACACACACACACACACACACACACACACACACACACACACACACACACACACACACACACACACACACACACACACACACACACACACACACACACACACACACACACACACACACACACACACACACACACACACACACACACACACACACACACACACACACACACACACACACACACACACACACACACACACACACACGCACATATATATATATATATATATATATATATATATATATATATATATATATATATATATATATATATTTATATATATATATTTCAAAGGCAAATAACTATTTGAGGTATGTATTGCATTATCAGTTTTATAAAAAAATGATAAAAATACATTACATTGCAGATTGTAGTGCTTAATTGTAGATAACAATAACTAAAATTTTTAATTAATTGCCTAGACCAAATCGGAAATTTGTCTTTAGAAATTTGTCTTTGTAGGGGTAGTAGGACAAAAATATGAACTGATTTTCATATATTAGAGAGTTGCAAGAACAACAGTACCCAAGTTGTGAACCTGTGCTCAGAATCGGAACACTTGCACCTATTATGTACATCACACTTTTGAAAATTGCGCTAATAAAACCTGAATCCAACATAACATTTTATGGTCATAAGAAATCTTTTCATTTCTTCTATGGCTAATGCTTCTTATTCATCCAGACGCGTCGCGTCTAACAGTTTTTTTTGCTGATATAGTACACATTACAAGGACTCCCTTGAGCTATATAAACCATAACAATAACACTGATTACAGCAATGACACTGTTGAGCTTTAATAGTTTTTCTATCTTTAGTCGGGTCAGAGACAAATATTCAAAATTTGCTACAAGGTTGTATTTGAACGATAAAGAGTTCACATCAATTCTCTTCAAAGGGATTAATAATCAAAGTAGGATCGCTTTAAATAAAATGGGTATAGTTTTGTATCATTTATATATCAAATTTATCGATAAAAATTTTTGTTGCGTAAAAAATCACTTCATTATTTTGTTACGTTTCGAAATGTAGAATGTAAGACTCTTACCACTCCTTCACTTTATTAAAGAAGACTGCAGGCCAACTTCTACTTAAATCAGTTTTTAACCGGCCACGGAGTATTTGGCACCCATCAATCAAGATTTTTTAGAAAATCCTCAATTTGTTCTTATTGTGACTCTCAACAAGATATAATATACATGATTTGCCACTGCCCAAAATTTCATGCACAGTGTGGCACGGAATTCCAGGACAAAACAGAACACCAGCTATTCTCAAACTTGACCCGGAGAAGAATTATTAAAGAAATATTCAAAACTACACTTGAGGACATGTTAAATCCACCAGATTCAATTAACAATGTTACCTAGCTGTCACTCCGTGTCAACAAATTCTATCAACTCATCTTACAATATTTGTTTTAGTCAGACTCTCTGGTTATCCATGACTTTTTGAACCTTTTGAATTTTAAACTTCTTTGTGATTCTAATATTTTGCTTCAATTAATGATATTTATTCTCTTATACTTAATTTTAGAGTTAAGATGCATTTTAACTTCTGTGTTTTAGTTTAAAGTTACGTTAAAATTAGGTTCTGTGCTTTTTGATTAAGTCGTTTCACTATGCCTTTGTATTTTATGTTGTAAATATTTTCATATTGTACTTTATTCTTTATATGTCATTTATACTTGTTGTTAATGTATATTTTGTGTTTTTGTATGTTTAATGCTTGTTTTGTATGTAGAATGTATGATTTACTCTCGTGTGCCCTTGAAAAGGGCGGGTCGAGATATGAATAAACAATACTCTTATAAACAGTAATTTACATTCAAAATTATTTATGAGTTAAGTTGAACAGTTTTTTACACCGTTGTGTCCTTATTAGCTGTAATGTCCACCTTTAGGTCATTTAACATATAAAAAAGTATTTTAATCTATGATAATAAGATGAAGAATTTGTGTGTCTGTCTGTGAGTTTCACACCTGGTGTCTGAGCGGTAGCGCTTTAATCTCTCGTGCCACAGGTCCTGGGTTCGATCCTCGAACTGCGTAAGGTTGACTCGGCCTTTCATCTCTTATGTGGGTCGATAAAGTGAGTACCAAGCAGGCTTAGGGACTAAACACTGGGGGGTTCCGCGTTCGGCTGACCACTAAATCGGAACATCTGTTCCTGAACCCTAGAGTCTAAAGGTAAAGAAAACTTAGATGGGCACAGTTGACATTGGCCCTCTATGGACTGTCACGCCACTGACTTTAGTTAAGTCTGTGAGTGTGTTGCTCTTACAACTCCAGAACCATTTGTTCTGTCATTCTATAATTTGCATAGTGGTTGCTACGATCAGTTTTTGCCCTTGATGCCATTATTTTACATAAAACTATAAGTGCTTCTATTTTATTTTTCAAATATGTTAAAGATAACATTATTGATGATTGCTAGATTTAAGTTCTCATGATTTGATTTAAAAAAAGAACTCAATTGCACTTCTTTAATATTTAATTACTTATTATACATTACATCAGATAAACTAAGTGATTGACTATTTCAGTTTGATAATCGCTGGAATTTTCCCTAATTTACTGTCAATGTGACTTTGGATACATCGGACAAACTAAACGCGCTTTAAAATTTAGACTTAGGGAACACGATAGATATACTCGCTATTACGAACACGAAAAATCATTAATTGCTGCACATTGTTGGAATCTTGGTCATAATTTCAGTTTCGGCAATGCCACGATTATTTCCACTTCAGTCACATAAGCTTATCTCGTTTTATTCATCTAAACGCTGTTTCCCTTATTAACGATATTAGTTTATCACCACCTCTCAACAGCGAATGGAAATGCATACCCTGATTTGTCCCTCTCAGCTACTGTGATTATTCTTGTTCTGTTTTTCCATTTTTTTCACTCGGCTGCCTTGGTTTTTCAAGTTTTATTTTTTACCTTTATTTTCAAATTTTTCATTGGCAACTATTTGTTTTATATTTCAAATTACTTTTTTTCTTCTCATTCACGTCTGCAAATCTTGAAAATGGGTGCCTATTTTCAAGCGCTTGTCGTCTGTCGTTGACTGTTGTGAAACATGTCGACTGTAATTTCTAATTTGTATATTTTTGATGCAAATGAAGTTTTGAATCAAGTAATATCTTACCGTTTTAATTTTTTAGGGATTATTTATTGATACAGAAAATGTGTTTCGCTGAATCTAATATCTTTGATAGATGGGAAAAGGCAACAAATAATGAATAAATAAGATTAGAATTAGTTCAGGTTTATATATTATGTTGGTACATGTCTTTAAATATTGTGCATTACTTTAATGTTATTTAATACTGATTTATTGATTATTTACTTCTTACTTTATTGATTATCAACTTTTTACTTTATTGACTATTTACTTTTCACTTTATTGATTATTTACTCTTAAAATAATAATTCAGCTAATTTTAAATTAAATGAAATTAAAAAAGTTTTTGTTTTCCATTTCATTTTTTTATTTATGCATAAAATTTAGAAAAAAAATAGTGTGATTTTGTCTTTAAATTTTTAAAATTCAGTCGAAATAGTTTATTATAGTTATTTTTCAGTCGAAATAGTTTATTTTATACTTGAAATGAATTAATTGTTACCGTGTAAGTTATTAATTCAATTTGTAATAATATAGAAAAGTGACTTTTTAAGTTTAAGGAAGTTGTCTTTAAGTTTTGAAAATTTAAATTTTTAAGATAATAACTACTTCATATTTTGTTATAAATATCTTTCTGAAGAAAAAACAAAAAGTAACAACATCGATTAAAGAGATAATTCTTTTTTGTGATGTCTTGTGTAAGAAACTTTGTAAAGTTATCAGTTATTGGAGAGTCACTTAATGGACTTTTTATCTGATAGAGGGGAAAAATTCTTCAATTACTTCAGATATCTGTACATCAATCACCAAAGTTTTCTATTTTTCTTTTTGTGGTCCTTTCTGTGTAATATAGAATATGTCATCAATCTTATATACTATTAAAAACGATGAAAAGTGATTTAAATGTAATTAAAAAAACATTGAAATTTCATTTTGTTCGCAATGCATGGATATTTTTTATAAAGTTTCTTCTCTAAATTGCAACAAAGAAATGCATTTGAATTTATTAACAATGCTAAAACAATCATCAAAGCAACATTTTTACAGTTAATTCCATTACAAAAGAAATCACGTAAAATTTTTATAGTTTTAAAATAGCAGATGGATTGGTTGAACAGAATTGTTCTTAAATATGTTTCCACATTGAAAACATGTTAAAATATTACTAGAACCTATAATCTAGGTTCATAATATTTTTTCATAAATATGTTCATAAATATGCTTTCGTATGCTAAGAGATTACTAGAACTATTAGTCTAAGTAGACATATTGAGTTGATTTTCTTCTCTAACATAGTACGTAACATTAATTTTACATATTTGTAGAAGCGTAAAATAGTGATAAACATGTAATAAGTAATAAACATGTAAATATTAATAAACATGTTTTTCATAAATATGTTCATAAATTTGTTTTCGTATGCTAAAAGATTACTAGAGCCTTTAATCTAAGTAGACATATTGAGTTAATTTTCCTCTCTAACATAATATGTAACATTAATTTTACATATTTGAAAAGCGTAAAATAGTAATAAACATGTAATAAGTGAGCTCTGCTTTTTCAAATCTGAACTTCTTATTGATACTTTTTATTAGTTCGAAACTAATTAAACGAATAAAATTATTTTCACGCATACTACTAAAACTTCTGTACCCCAAAATATTATACAATAAGCTTAAAATAACTTCTAAAAACTATTAATTATTTTTAAATAGCTATTTCCGTCTTTTAATGAAAAATGTTTGACTACAATTTATAAATCTTTTTATATCATGCAAAACTAAGGCGAAAATATTTAAAATTTAAAGCTAATTTGATAAATTACATATTATAAATGCCGATCATTTTAAATAATAATCATATTTTAAAAAAAACTCCTAAATTAACATAATAAGACAAGAGATTTCAGTAACAGAAGAAGATTTCAGTAACATTGTGCTAACTATTTTATTTTACCATTTGTTATCTCTATTTCTGTTTAGTAATAACTTGTGCTTAAATTACGTTTTTTTTCATTGAGGAACTTGCAAATATTGAAGGAAAAAAACCATACTTCAAAATTTTGCTTTCAGTGTTTAGTAATCGTGCTAATTTTCAGAATAACTTGCAGACTTTGAAGTTTTAATGTAAATGTTTAATACATTTAATTATTGTGCACTTATATCGAAGAAAATATTTATATATAAAATGTTTATACATAAAGTATTCACCGAGAATGGAATATTGATATAAAATATAATATTCATATAGAATAGAAATTTTAATATGGAATGGAATATTTAAATAGCATGGAATGTTTATATTGAATAGAATATTTATATAGTATGGAATATTTATGTAGAATGGAATATTTATACCGAATAGAATATTTATGTTGAATAGAATATTTATATAGAGTAGAATTTTATTACAAGGGTCATTCTCACAAAAAGCTGATTTTTTAAGTCCTTTAATAATAAATATTAGGAAATACAGCAGATTTCTTAATATTTTTCTTCATCATTTTTCGTAAAGTTCTAACTAACAAATCATATGCATTTCAGCTAAATATATTTAATATTTCATTCTTATTTTTTAATAAATATAACTTCAAAATCCCCTCCGTGGACATCCCTACGCGTGTGACACAAAATAAATTTTAACGGCTGTTAAACAATTTAATTGTTATTTTAATGATTTTTGTAGTTTTAAATAGTTAAATGTTTATAGTAACTTTTTATATAATATTTTCAAAAAAGAATAAATGACTAGTAAACTTTGTCCATCAAAAATGAAATCTCCCTCCATGGACAACTAATATAGTTCGGTAAATATGCAATAAAGGGCAGCATATGCGAAATCTCTATAAGACAGCTGCTGGGAAAGGTAACCATTCCATTTTCTAATGTTAACTATCAGTTGTTTTTGTTCTCTTTGGTGTCAGTTTTGGATTGTTGTATTCAACTTCGGTTTGGCAAAGTTCTCACCGTATACTCCATGGACATCATAAAGAAGGTAAGAGAAAATTATTTTATTTTTGATAGATGAATTCTAGATTGCAAAAATAGTATATTTAATAAAAAGAACTGCCCATTTTTGTAAATTTAAAATTAAAAATCAGTAAAATTCAAGAACTAGTTTTCGTCTTCACCGTGAATGTTCCCTCCGTGGACATAACATGTCCACGGAGGAGAAGACACAGTCAATGGAAGAGACAATGTGTTAGATAGCCATAATACAATTTTAATAATTAAAAAACTATTTTCTTTTAATTGATATTTTTTAAAATGGAGCAAATGTGTTAATTTGTTTGCATTTTTAAAGAAAATCAACTAAGTTAAACTTTTTCTTATCGGAGAAGTAAATGTTAGCAATTTTTCTAAATAATTTCTGTGATGTTTAACATTTTTTTTTTCTCTTCAAATTTTAGGAAGAAAATGGCAAAACCAAAATGTAGAAAAAGAAACAATCAAATGTTCAAATGCAAAAGAGGAGGGAATAGAAAAAACCTAATATGAGACAAGCTAAACAGAAATTAAAAGAAAACCCTTTATTGTTTGAAGAAAGTAAAAAAAGAAAAAGAGCAAGAAACTTTAAAATCTGTGTCAGAAAAAAGATTTAACAGAAAAATCGTGATTAAATGTACTTAAATTTCTAGAAATTTAGAGAACAAGCCGTTTGTGCCCTGGGAAAAAAGAAACAATAACAAGAAGAAAAGAGAAAAAACAAAAATGCTATTTGGATGTCAGCATGTTTAACTTACATAAAATGTTCATAAAAGAGTTCCCGCAACACTCAACTTTCACGTGGAGTCTGAATTTTTATTTCAATAGTCATTACATTTTAATTTATTAATATTCAGTTAGAGTTACTTCAAAAATTGTACACCTTAGTTAAAAATGGATGTTTCTTTTCATAGCAGCATGATTAATCGGAAGTAGAACTATCTCTAATAATGAAATATTTGATTATTTACTTATTAATGTTAAACTCATATCAGTTGTACCCAATAATTAATGAATTAGTCTCCCTTGACATTTTATATTTTGTAACATAAAATGACAATTACATCTCCTCCGTGGGCAAGTGGTTATTTCTTATTCTATCTGGATATTTTAAGTAAAATGTAGAAAATGTTAAACTAACACAGTAGAAAATAAGCCAATCAAAAAATATCTTTTCGATCAGAGGCAAATATCTTCTTGAAACATAAAATATCAAAATGCACAGAGTTTTAAGCCTGACTAAATTATCTAAAACACGATATTTTATGATAGTTCTTAATGAAAAAAATTAAATATTCCCTATGTCAAAAAGATTACACATGTAAAAAAGAACGTATTTTATTTCATTTTAATAAATTTTTTTAAACTTATTCTTTAAATAATAAGCTTCAGCTAAATCTACTCTACTACAAATTATTATGAAAAAAAATTAAATATTGCCTATGTAAAAAAGATTACATACATTAAAAAGAACATATTTTATTTCATTTTAATAAAGTTTTTTTAACTTATTCTTTAAATAATAAGCTTCAGCTAAATCTGCTGTACTACAAATTATTATGAAAAAAAATTAAAGTTTTGCCTATGTAAAAAAGATTACATATATAAAAAAGAACATATTTTATTTCTTTTTAATAAATTTTTTTAAACTTATTCTTTAAATAATAAGCTTCAGCTAAATCTACTCTACTACAAATTATTATGAAAAAAAAATTAAATATTGCCTAAGTAAAAAAGATTACACATATATAAAAAAGAGCATATTTTATTTGATATTAATAAAATTTTTTGAACTTATTCGTTAAATAAGCTTCTGCAAAATCTACTCTACTATAAATTAATGTCAATATATTATACTTTACTAAACATAATCCTTTAAAAATATCTAAATATTAATGATTTACTAAATGTTTCTAACACAAATTAAACGAAGCTTATGATAAATTTCTTTACAATAAATTTTTAAGTAGTTTAAGTATAACTTTTATTTAAAATTTGCTTCAGTATTATTAAACATAAAATCTTCTAAATCAAACAGTAAGACGAAATCTTTGTTAAAATTTTTATTTGAGTTTAACCACCTGAGTTAAAAATGGTAATTCAAATTTATTATCTCTATCTTTATCAAAGTTCATTATATATTTTCAAATACATGTAAGTGCAAAATAAACTTAGAGATGGTAATTTAAAATTCTAAGCTCGATTAGAATCAAAACATAACTCATAACTTTAAATAAATTTTACATGATCTACCTCTATTCCTTTAAAATAAGTTTAAGATGCTAGCATATTTATTTAAATTTTAGTGAATCTTTTGTTATGAAATATTGAAGTCACATTTTCTTCGAAACGAATTATATTTAAACATTACAAAAGTCAGTACTATAGTTTATTTAATATTTTATGCGGACAATTTTGCATGCAAATACGTCGCTTATTTGAAATTATATAAAATATTCACAGCATAAAAATTAAAACATAATAATTCTGCATCTTTTCCACGGAAAGTTTCTGTCCTTTAAAACTGGAGAAATTTACTGTTAAAGTGCATCGTAATCTGTCTAAAAAGTTATTTTATCTATTAACAAATAAAATCTGTAGTAATAGATACAGATTATTTCTGTCGGACACAGAGTTTTCTCGGTTTTAAGTATGAAAAACTTTGGTATCAAAGCAACAGCAAATAATTTGATGCAATGAAACCTATGCAACCGGCTTGCATGGTGTTTCAGGAGATGGCCTCATGCCATAAAGATCCAGAGTTCGAATCCCGCTCCAAAACGGAAAAAATAAAATAAAAACTACATGACATTTCTTTCAAACGTGATGGTTTTCGATATCACAAAAATTTACGCAAAGAATGGTAATTTGTAAAAAATCTACTCAAACATTTAGAAATTCTAATTAAAAACATTTAGAATTATTCTGTTTCGCTATGCAAAACCAAAGGGTAAACAGCCACCTTCATCCAAATTTCTCTGCTGTACCCTAAACCTATGGAATATATCTGATGGGTACAGAAATTTTCTGTAGCGTTCTGTTACAGGAAATTTCTGTCAACGTGTTTTTTCCATAGCATGCGCATGCATATCTTTGGCAACTTTGCTGCCAGAAACTTTCAGTAATATAGCATAATTATTTTTACTGTGTTCGTTTTAAGGAAATGCAAAAAAAAAACTAATTCCATACTACATCTCTCCCTACTAAGATTCAAAGGACTATTGGAGCTATTCTGTTAGATCTAAAATCTGTCTGATTTAACGAAGAAAATCATTTTATAGTTGTTTACAATTTATCATTCACGAGCAGAAATAGTTATAATGCTGTTTCTTTATAAATGATTTTTTTCCGCACACATGTTGAATTTATGGGAAATTTATAAATAGTAGAATTTCAATAAAAAAGTACCTGGCATTTTTATTTTATATAATCATTTGAAAAGATATTTTAAATGATAAAGAAAAAAATACACGCAATTAACATGCAATGTCGTCAAAGCGGTACTAAAGCGAAGGGCGAAGAGTAGTGCGATTGTTTCGGGGCATGACCAAAACTCTTCATAACCATACAGTGTTTAGTAACGTTTTTTTTTTTTTAATTTTAAAAAGGAAAATCTCAGAGAGTTTTTTATAACTATATAAAAACTTCAATTTAGTACTAAGAGTCTTCAGAAATTCTATAACATACGAAAATTTGGCTTTTTGTGCTTGGAGGATGGGGCATGCAAGGAACTTTGTCCTAAAGCCGTAAAATCTTTATTCAGCCATGAATATAGTTACCTTCGTCCTTTCCTGCAGAGGCTATTGAAGCAAAACAGAACAGTGCTCCTTATCTGGTGAAATCTTTATTGTTTGTTACTATATGAATCTTTAAAGTTGACATAGTAAAATAAACATGTCTACACAGTATATATATATATATATATATATATATATAACCTCAAATATTGAGAAAATATGGAAAATAACAAAACATTATGACAATAAAAGAAAATTATCAAAAATATTTTTCAAAAGTATCTAAAAAATAAAATTTTTGAATATCTCAAAAAAAAAATTTATATACATGTATATATATATATTAAAAATCGGGACGACAAAGCAAAAAACAGAAAATAAAATGTAAAGAGATTAGAGAACAGTACACGAAAGGAAATCTACATAGTAAGGAGCGAATTAAAATGAACTTACGCGTACCGGAATCTTTCAAGGATGATTTAAAATATTTTCGTAATAAGATTGCCAGATTACAAAATATGAAAACCGAAGCATAAATAAAGTGATATCTTATGCCACGTACTTACTGGAATACTGAAGCGCGTCTAATTTGTTAGTTACCTTGGATGGGCCCGACAATGGATGTCGCGGGCGCCAAATTATTATTACTGCTGAAATCCAAAAATTAGGCTCAAAGAGCAATGCCTAAAGCTGCATTAATATGATCACTATAACATAACAAGCGCTAAAGCTGCATTAAATATGATCACTATAACATCATCATCATCATATCTGGGTAGACAGCCCAGGGTGGGCCAGTGCCTTCCTTTGAATTCGAATCCACTTCTCTCTACTTTTGACACTTGTTCGCCAGTTTTTCTCCTTTAGAGTAAGGAAATCAGTCTCAACTAAATCCAGCCATCTCAGCCTGGGTCTACCTCTTTTCCTGTTCGTTAGGGGCTTGTGTAATAGGATTTTCTTTAAAATTGAGTCATCATTCGTTCTGAAAATGTGAGTTGCCCAGTTAATTCGATTTATTTTTATGAATTTCGCAATATCTGGCTCTCTGTAGATTTTATACAGTTCAGTATTATATCGTCTTCTCCAGGAATTATTTATTTTTATCCCACCAAGGATGGCCTTCAAAACTTTTCTCCCAAAAATGGCAATTTTATTTTCACCAGCTTGAGTTAGGTTCCAGGTCTCGGAGCTATAGGTAAGTATTGGCCTAATTAATGTTTTATAGAGTAAACTATAACATAGCACAATAAAAACAAAGAGAAAAACGAAGAAAATTAATAAGTTTTATAAATGTTCTTTTATTTATTAATTAGTTTATTTATATATATATATATATATATATATATATACACACGAAATTCCTTTAAAGAAAGAGATATATAGTCATAAAAGGAAAAAATAGAAATATACATTTGGAAAAAAGAAAAATGATTCTTACGCATTTTTTCGAGTTGAAGAATTACCCTACAAAAGACACTTGCTGATTGGTTGGGAGATTCAATAAACATAATGCTTATTTGCCGAAAAAGGGAATTTAACATCTGACAGCATATAAATAATGATTGCTACCACATCAAGTCAATCGCAAAAAACATATTCGGAGAAAAAATTACATTAAAAAAATCGGATAACAAAACACATGATAAAAGTGAATTGATGGTATTGTACATCTTTGCTTTTCAACGTATTCTTGGCGTTTCTGAATTGTGTCGCTGAAATTGTTTCGGATGTCAAAAACGAAAAATATGAAATCAGATTCACGAAATGAATACTTTTTCTTATTGACCGAGGTTTTGGTTTTGACAATGTCAAAGTATGAACTGTATTTCAGTAAAAATTAATGAAATTCAGATTGTAAATATGTATTTGATTGATAATTTGTATCTGTTTTTTTATAAGGTGTATATACTTATGATAGTTTGGAAAAAAAGAGGGAACATTTATAAAATAAAATTTAAGAATTGAATGTTAATTTTTATCATATTTCAGAAAAAAAGAGAATAAGGAACATTAATTTCATAATAAATTGTAAACAGTCTTAGACACTTAAATCAAAAAGGGTAGTTTTGTTTTCTAATTTAAATTATAATATTTTAAATAGTTATAATTATTCCTTTGACCATAATTTGTAATTTTTTCATAAAATTTTGCTATTTTTTATCTCTATATCTTATCTTTTTTTATAGAAAAATTAATAGTTTGTATTTAACTTAACACGTTTCTAATAAAACAAGTTAAAAAGTTATCTTTTAAAGACAACTTTTCAGAGAGCTTAACTTTACTTCTTACAAACTTTTCTTAGTTTATTTCCCCCAAAAAATAACTTAAGCAAAGTAAGTTTAAGATAATTCAAGTTTCAAAAAATAGTTAGGCTTTCCAGTCGTAATAAGATTTCATGCTGAAAGTGCGTAATTACAATTTAAAGTTTTTTTTAAAATCATCTTTTATTTATTTAATAAGGTTTTAGGGTAATTCAATTCAATATAATGGAAAGGCATGGATAAAATAATTTCTCAGTTATAATCTAGTATTTTCTAATGTAATTTTAAAAAGTACTAGTATTAGAATATGCGAAATGTTAATCTGCATTACTATCTTCAACAAATTTAAAATTGTCCATTTTTACAACGCAGTCAAATAGATAAAATTATGGTAAAAAGTAAGCATAATTTAATGTATAATTTAAGGTATAGTTCGCAAAAGAAATGAAAATTTAGTAAATATCTTTTTTCGGAATCAATTTTTTTTAAAAAAGGAAATCTATCCTTCATGTTTTTAAATAAAAAAATCTTATTTTTTCGTTTATACTTTATTTTCAAGTGTTATCTTTTTTTTTCTACTAAAAATTTTCTCCTCAATTTTTAAAAAAAATATGAGGGGAGAATAATTTTCAAATAATCTGCTGATAATTTGCAGTATTCCGCGTATTGGGAGGGTTTTGCAACCTTGCTCGTCGTGATGTAAATTGGATATGAAGGGCTTAAACTCCTCAAATATATGACTTAAGTAATTTATTTCTAATGGAATTTCATATAGTATATAAATATAGTAAGTTCTAAATATCATTAACAAGTTATACGGTTATTAAGTGCCTATTAGAAACATTTTATATGTTCTGCAAATTATCTGTCAAATCAATTGTTTCTTGAAAGTTTTGTTTTCTGAAGTGGCAACATCCTCAAATCTTGTTACAAAAATCTGCTAGACGGAGAAAAATAAGATCATTCTGGTAGAAAAGCGAATACAATGTTAAGTGACTGTTAATGCGATCACATTTTAATGTTTGAATATCTAATGATGCTGTATGATCTTTAACAAGTTACAAACATTATGTTTTTATTTAAAGGCAAATTAAGCTTTACATTTCTAACAATAAATACTGTTTTTTAGTTATGAAGCTGCATCTTATCTCAGCCTTTTTTACAGAAAGAACAATTTACAGTAGAGTCAAGAATTCCAAATCTTTCAAAGCAAAACATGTGTGAATACGAAATAAATATTGTAGCAGCCTATTGCAAAATAATTTTGTATTTTACTGCACTAAGAAATGCAAACCAATTGTGATTTTAATGATTTAAACAATATCTTGAAATTTTTTTAGCACGATATGCAATATTATACGGAAAATGTGGTATAATTTTAAAAGTTGCATGAAGTTTGGGTTTATTGTTTGCTTCTTTTTTTAAAGACATACGCAATAAGTTGGATGATTACATCAAATTATTTTATATTGACACAGCTCCTAATTTTTCGGAATGATATTTCTTTTTATTGCGTAAAAAATGTGATCTATAAATGTATGCAGCTATGATGTTTCATCAATTCTGAGCCAGTGAAACGTAGCAATACAGAGATTCTGTTTTGTTCAACCTATCTGCTTGCTTTGTTAATGACTAAATCAATTTTCAGTTCTTTTTCTGATTGTATGTTTGATTATTAGTTTTTTCTTTGAATTCGGCATCAAGTACCACTCATTAACGCAAAAACAATTTAGAACAAGGAAGAAAAAATTGCCTAAAAATAGCTGTTATTATAGATTAAATTACTCTTATGTTTTAAATGAAATAATTTAAATGCAATATTACTTTAGAAATGAATGAACCGAAATGATTTAGAATGAATTAAATAAATTAATTTTGAATAAAGTAACTAGTTACAATATCTATATTATATTAATTTTACAAGTATTTAGCATTTTAGTTTATTAATTGTAACTTTAAGATAATTTTAATATTTACTTTTATTGACTAGATTTTATTTAATGAATATAAAAAGAGAATACAAAACTCTGTTACAACATGGGCAAACATCATATTTTTTCACATATTAGAGATATGATTGATGAGCGCAGATTGATAATTGTGATGAGGAATATTCTCGTTTTATATAAACTTTTCATCTTTAATAACTCTTACTTTTCTCCCCTAAATATATTTGATTTTAAGAGAATGAAAATGGAATAGAGAATGCAGAGCTCTGTTACAACACGGGCAAAATGAAACCCTGTTAGTTTCCACTTTCGAGAATTAAAGGAAATTGACGTGTGAAGATTGATATAATAATGGCAATTAAAAATTATTTTTTAATATAAACCTTTCATTTTTAAAAAGTTTACTCAAAAGCTCATACCATTCACTTCTCAATAGTTTTTATTTTACGAATATAAAATGGAAATACGAAACTTTGTCACAACAAGGGAAAACGAGATTCTGTTAGTTTTCACTTTCGAGAGTTAGAGAAATTTTTACCGAGTACAGATTGATAATTATGATAATGAAAAATGTTTTTTTTTAACAAGTAAATTAAATTAAATATAAAACGCGTCTTAATCAATTGTTTTTTGTCAATAAAAATATGATAAGCTTAGTGCCTAAATTTTTAAACATTCAGAACATACAAAAATATATTTTAACTTTATCTGCAGTTTGTACATGAATACTATTGTAAACTTATGTTCACTTGCTTCAATTTGAGATTTCAGTGGCCAAAAACTGCCATTAGAGATGATTCTTAATTAAATTGATACACAGAATAACAATCTATCGGAAATTAAATTGATTATCATAAAACTTTTAAGGATTTAAAACTAAAAAGATGGCCCTTAAGGTTAAATATGCTTTTTATTACAGAAGAATTTATGATAATCCAACAAAAATTATATTTATGCTTTTTAAGAAGTGCCTTATTTAATACTTCATAAAATGAGATAAAGTAAACTGTAGTGCTCACATTTAGAAATACCCAATAGAAAGCTTTTTCTATAAAAATAACATCTAACATTTCTTATGACTTCAAAATATTTTCTATATTGCTCTAAATCATAGAAATTTGATTTCTTCTAGAATTCATTTCCAGTAAGCATTCATTTATTGCTCCCAAAACCTAAAAGGAGTCATAAATATTTTGTTTAACATCAAATATCTCAAAAGCCATATTAAATCAAAGCTTAAGTACCAAGAAGCAAAAGAATTCTTGATTTGTAGGACGTATATCGTAAAACTCTATTGCTCGAATGCATTTATTGCATGAGCAAGGTATAAAGATTATTGTCTTGGAACTTATCAACATTAAGAGGATTGGACAAACGCAATAGCAAGTGCAATAAAATGAAGACGGTTTGTTGTAAGAAAGTTGTTTTACAACGTCTTAAACTCATATGACCAAAAAGTAACATTTTCTTTGAATTAATTCTGTTAAATAAACTTTTATTTCTTTATGCCTTGTTTGATAAAATAAAATTATGTAAAGAAATGTCATTTTCTTCCAAAAATTCTAATCTCTTCAGCTTTATGTACATTTAAAGCAAGAATCGTAAAATACATTTCGGAAGTATGTTGTCACTTTTTGTGCACCCAACCCCGTTTTTCACTGTTTTTCTTATCGCTAATCTCAGATAGTTTTGTAGGAAAAAGCTTATGACCCGAATAAATATGTAGTTTTTGAAAAAGAAAATTGCTATAACAAGAACATTATTTATTTCTTCTACTTTTTTAATTTATTTTACTTCGGAAATTAAATTTTTATTTGAACCTTAATTCCGTTCTTTACAGCAATCAATAGAATCAAATGTTTTGAACTTTATGAACATATTTGAATTTTAATTTTGTTTTCTGTAGCAATCAATAAAATCAAAGGATTTAAACTTTTAAAAATACCTACTTAAAAAGTGCTTATTGAGAAAAAAAATACTATATAGTAAAATATTTAAAAGTTCACTTTTCATAAAGAAAAAAATAAGTTCATCAAACACAAAAAAATAAAAATAAAAATTCGTTAAAAATACAATCTCGAACTGTTAAGAATTGTCAAATAATTTAGACCTATATTCAAATATTAGATACAGGAATTAAATACAGATATTGAATTTGATTAGAATATTTCAAAACTTATTTATTTTAGTTTAAGGAAGTGTTTATTTTTTAGCCGAAAATACATTTCAGAAACTTGTTAACCAATATATTTTTATAATAGAAAATTACACGCTGCGATATTTGACATTATAGACCAGCTCAACTTGATTTTTCCTTACCAGGAAAAGTTCTTACCCACTGTTAAAAATTCATAACAGAACTAAGTAGAGCCTCGGTTGCTAAGGATATTGAGCGTTCGTCTCTCAATAAGGCTACCCTGGTTCAAATCACAGTAGCGACTTGTTCATGCGAATATGATTAACATCAATTTAAATTGTACTTTTAAATTGAAATGGAAATACTTTGAAAATCAACTACTGTCGTTAAAAAAAACCCCAACTATTCTTCAATTAATTGATGAAATTTTTTTCAAAATCAACGAGTGAAATTATCAAAGAAGTTTGCTTCTATTAAAAATAAATGATACTGCTAGGGAAATGTTTTGCAATTAAACAAGAGTGTTTAATTGTATCTAACTAAATTTTCAATATTTTAGCGGAACTAATTGGTTTTCATATGACGCATTTTATTCTTGTGCTTAAAAAAATGTCGTCTGCGTTTATACATACATTAGAACATTAAAATTTAAATTAAGAAAACAAATTCATTTCTAATGCTTTGAAAGTCAGCTACTTTCATAAAAAAACCGGAATATACTTCAGCATTGTTGAAAAAGTGAATCGACGAGAGAAAAAGAGTAGACAAAATTTGTTCTTATTGATAGATAATTTTGAAAATTTTGACTACTTAAACGTGGTTTATGAAAAGAATTTTCAATTTTCACCATCAGAAACTTCATTAAAATGTATAGATATATGCCATCACACTTTATGGAACTTTTTTCATCGAATTTCAATTTATGCTCATTTATTGATTTTTTCTGTATGTAAAATCAAGTATTTCAGGTAGTATTTTTAATTATCTTTCAAACAACTTTCCTAAAAGTTACTCAAATATTGAAAGGAGTATTGGATTTATTGATGTTCCTTTTCTTTTGTAAAGATCTTTCAGAAGTGACATTACTCTTTACTTGTTTTTGGATCAATAAAGTTAAAAAGACAAATACATTTTATTAGCTTTTAAAAATTTTAAGCGGAATCTGGAACTTCATAAGCATTTAAAAATATTATATATATATATATATATATATATATATATATATATATATATATATATATATATAAACTATTTTTTTTTAAAATCATTAAAATTGTATAATTAAATATTAAAATTATTATCCAGTATAATCTTACCTTGCTCACATCTATTTTTGAGCCAATACTTGGTAACTAACTAATCAAACGTGTTTCAATACTGCAGTAAGAGCGAGCGTTGAAACAAAATCCTTCCATTTACACTTTTACCGCAATGTGTATTTCTGTTTTCATGTTTTGTGATCTGGCAATCTTATTATGAAAATACTTTAAATCATTCTTGAAAATTTTCTCGTGCATTTAAGTTCATTTGAATTCACTTCTCGCTTTATAGATACCGTTTTATGTTTTGTTTTACTTTTTCTTTACATTTTATTTTCTGTTCTTTACTTGATATTTATTACTTAATATGTTCTATTCTAATTTGTTTCGAAAAAATTTTTTTGAGAGCTCTTTACACTATTGTATTGATGTATTTTGCTTTGGATATATTGATACAATATTAGAAAGCACTCCTTTTTGCGGATGTAATCGTGCGAGCTGATGAAGAGATAATATCTTTTTTTCCGGACTTCTATTGATTTCTTTTCATTATTCTGTAATTTTTCCATGCATTTAACTTTTGGTGGTTGTTGTTTTCAATACTCCAAAGTCAGACCAACTCCAAAAGACCTCCATATATTGGAGTGAATGAGCAGCTGTTTTTAATCCAAAAGCTATATATATATATATATATATATATATATATATATATATATATATATATATATATATATATATATATATATATATATATAATATATATATTTAATATATATTTTAATTAGATAAACTTTTAAAGCTTTACTTCGCTTAATATAATAGCGCAAAGCCGTCGAGAAGGGCGACAAATTATATGAATAGAAAATTTGAATTGTTTTAGCTTCATCACTTGTATTGACATACGTCTATAGTTTTGAGTATGATTTCATAGTGTAGAATTATGGAACAATACCGATTTATTGATTATTTACTTTTCTTTCACCTCGCTCGAAGAACAGTATTAAACTTGTAATAACAAAAACAATTATTATTATTAATAATGAGAAGACAAAAAGTAGATACCCACTAAAGTCCTACTTCATTGCCTCATTATTCTGGGGGGATGACTTTTCCTGAGTGAAATGGGTAAGTTGTTAGGGTCACCCTATACGGGAAGGCCATTTCCCTTTACCCAGCTAAAATCAGTAGGCGATGGAACCAAGACTGACTTCAACATATTGGTGTTCCAGTTTTTGGATAAACAACAGCTGCTCATTCACTCCTATATAAGGAGGTATTTTGGAGTTGGCCTGACTTTAGAGTATTAAAAACAACAACCACCAAAAGTTAAATGCTTGATAATAATGAAATAGAAATAAGAAGTAAATAAAGAAATATATAATTAACAACGATAAATATTTAAATATTAATAAAGTAAATATTATTAAGGTAAATATTATTACAGTAAATAACGTAATTTTTAACAAGTATAATTAATTTACGGTGCAACTAAAAGTAAGAAAAGTTAGTTTAGGAAACACACTAATTCTAAAAATGAAATTTGTTTATAAATCAAACATAGCACTATTTCTTTCTTTTGTAATTACCTATAATTCAGCTAAACAGATGATAGGAATATAATGTAATAAAATTATTTAATTTAACTGACAGATTTTTAAAAATTTAAATTTGATAGATAGGAATCGAATATAATAAAATTATTTAATTTAACTGGCAGATATTAAAAACTTTATACATAAATGGTGTTTATATGTAATGTATGTGAACGCTTTATTTAGTGTTAGTTTGAAGTAAAGTTTTCATTTACACAATTTTTGGGTAGCTTAACATCATATATGGAAATATATTACATCACAGTTTTTCAGACCAGAAATCAATTCACAAAAATGTATCATTGCTTTTCATTTTGACCTTTAATAAATAGATTAAAAATTGTCTCTCCCATATATTTTATATAATCTCTCTTATTTTCCTCAATAACTATAGCTTTCTGATTTTATGTATCATAAAATATTAACAAAAAGGCTAATTGGAGTCCACTTACGCTTAATACACCATTTCCCGACATTATCTATAAAAAATATAAATGAAAAAATACCCAATCGGAGTTTACTTACGCTTAATAAATTATTTATTACTTTATCTATTACTTTATCTAAAAAAGCCAAATCAGAGTCAAAGTCAGAGTATACTTAGGCTTAATAAATTATTTTTGATTTTATCTATCAAAAATATGAATAAAAAAAGCTAATCGGAGTCTACTTAAACTTAAAAATTTATTATAGAGATTCAACTAAAACTAATGAGAATGACTCAAATCTGTATTATGAATTATTACATATTTCGGCTTAAAAGAATAAGATAAATCTTTTTAGTTAACAATCTATGATGAATTCAATTTCCTTCAAACTCATCAAAATTCCCTGATAAAGTTCGGAATTTCAGTGAACTAATAAAGCTAATGAGAATAATGATCAGCAATTATGAAATATCCTTACGCGTCATTTATTTGAGATAATTCGGTGGAAATAGCAATTAAACAGTTTCGGAACATTTGCTTCCATCCAGAAATAGCTTCCATTGGAAAAGTTTATTTCTGTTATTAGTTTGAATTTTATGCTTGTTGAAAAGTTTAAATTTATCCGTGTAAAGACAGACATAGAATGAAACCCTTTCATTAATAGTAAAGAGTTATTACCTGCAGAAAATGATTCAAACATTATAAAATTGTTGAATGCTTAAAAAATTAGGGAATTCTGAAACATCAGCTAAATACTTACAGATATCATGATTTCTGTTTTAGATTTAGACTACTGTTTCTCGAATAATAAGTAATTTTTAGGATAATAGCTTAAAATTAGTTATGTGAAGTAATTGTTTTGCATAAGAATCGAGAAATTAAGTGAAGTAATTTTAAAAATTCAGAAAGATGTATGCATCATTGATGACCTTTATTCAAAATTCGAAATTTCAAGTGTATAAAATTTTTTTACAGTATTCGCATATTTAGAAAAAGTTTTATAAAAAAATATATTTCAGTCTTTCGGAAGTTTGAGCGAGAAGGTAAATGATTATTTCAAAAAATACAAATTTACATGAAATGTTTTTTTCCATCAAAAACTAACATTTTAACATTTTTATTATTTTTAAAACAAAAGTAAAAAAGAATTAAGTTATAAAATGCAAAGTTTGTAATGTAATTTAACAGTAAAACAAGCTATTTATGGAATTCTAGGAATATATATGTTACGCTTTGAAAGCCTAAACATTGTAAGTTCGTAGTGTGGCCGGTGCTTCTTGAAAAAGATACAGGAAAGTGCAGGAATCATAATATAATTTTATTAAAGTAAGGGCCAGAGCCCCAGAATGACAACCTTACT
This sequence comes from Parasteatoda tepidariorum, assembly GCF_982258835.1. NCBI lineage: Eukaryota > Metazoa > Arthropoda > Arachnida > Araneae > Theridiidae > Parasteatoda > Parasteatoda tepidariorum. Next base: position 55,961,520 of record NC_141763.1, on the reverse strand, counting down.
TGCTGGTGGATAGGTAGAGAATAGCACATTTGATCTTGGAAAGAGGGTTTTTATATCTTTCTGGACAATATATTTAAATGTTGATAGGTCTCAGTAGCGTGGGACTGATCAATTTCCCAAGCTGCTAAAGCCACATCATCACATTTTTTGAGATAATTAGATCAATATTATTACTTTCTTGTGGGAAAGGTTTTTAAACGTTTGCGCGTTGGATAAATGTTCTATTTAAGGATTATATTTCATATATAATTGTTTTAACATTACATAATATTCCCCCCCTCTGAAGAAAGGTCTGATCAATATGCTAGCCTATTGGTCAGAACTTCTCCCTTCACGCGTTTTCAAATTAAAATTTATTATTTTTGGTATATTGTCCAATATTATACATTTATAAGTAGAGTATTACAACATAAATACATTTATATAAAAGTAACTAAATATTTCTGCATAACTTTGAATAACAATAATTAATAACTTTATAATAATTAATAATGATTATATACATTTTTCCTTTTCTATGTAATGTTAAAACAATTATATATGAAATATAATCCTTAAATAGAGCATTTATCCAACGCGCAAGCGTTTAAAAACCTTTCCCACAAGAAAGTAATAATATTGATCTAATTATCTCAAAAAATGTGATGATGTGGCTTTAGCAGCTTGGGAAATTGATCAGTCCCACGCTACTGAGACCTATCAACATTTAAATATATTGTCCAGAAAGATATAAAAACCCTCTTTCCAAGATCAAATGTGCTATTCTCGACCTATCCACCAGCATGTAAGGTTGTCATTCTGGGGCTCTGGCCCTTACTTTAATAAAATTATATTATGATTCCTGCACTTTCCTGTATCTTTTTCAAGAAGCACCGGCCACACTACGAACTTACAATGTTTAGGCTTTCAAAGCGTAACATATATATATATATATATATATATATATATATATATATATATATATATATATATATATATATATATATATATATATATATATATATATATATATATATATATATATATATATATATATATATATATATATATATATATATATATATATATATATATATATATATATATATATATATATATATATATATATATATATATATATATATATATATATATATATATATATATATATATATATATATATATATATATATATATATATATATCATAAATGTACTCTCATTTAACTTCAATTTACTTCGGTTTCGTTAAGCCCAGTTCGAATACTTATTAATATTTTCTCTATTTTGAATGTATGTTTAGTAAAGAATCAAATTCTGTTTTAAGAAAATTTATATCTATATATACTAAGTTAATGATTTATATTTTATATTATATCGTAATAATAAATATGATGACTCTTATGTGTGTAATGTTTTAGAGTAATTATATATTTTATTGAGCAATAAAAATTGTGGTGGGAAGTTAGCATCGAGTATTGTAAAAGTAAGTCCTTCATACTTTACTATTCCAGGAACTATCCTTGGTCTCCGAGCAGTGAAACAACTTAGTTTAAATTAGTTGTCTCCAGTTTCGATGTTGAGATACACACAAAAAATTTACAATGTTCTAATCAATGGCAAAATTAAATATATATAAACCAAAAATATTACAAGTTGACACCAAAATAAAATATATTTATTTTTATCTTTTTTTTAGCATTTTTTTTCTCAAAAAGTATGTTATCGCTTGTAAAGTAAAACAATATTGGGAATTCTAATTTATCAATTTCTGTACAAATGGATTTTAACTGATACAAAAATTACAGCTATTTTATAATATTTTCGTAATAATTTCTTCATTTGAAATGCTTCAGAATAAGCCTGCTTCGGCTTTATGTAATTAAAAACTTTAATATCGGGGAGGAACAGTTCTGAATGGCAAAAAAGATATATATATATATATATATATATATATATATATATATATATATATATATATATATATATATATATATATATATATATATATATATATATATATATATATATATATATATATATATATATATATATATATATTATATATAAGTTCAAAATGAAGAATAAAACAAAGAAAAATTATAGACATATGAAAAAAAGGGGGGTGGGAAATAATAAGTAAAAAAATAACAAACAACATTTTATTTAAAAAAAAAGAAGAAAAAAGGAAGAAAAAAGAAATGTTAATTAAAAAACCGGAAAAAAAGATATAATCTTTTATTCAGCCCACACGATTATATCCGCAAAACAGAGTGCTTTCTGATATTGTATCAATAAAGCCAAAGCATAATATATTAATACAATAGTGTGAGGAGCACTCAAAATTTTTTTTTATAAAATAACTACAAAAAAATAGATCATAAAAAGTAAAAATAACATGTAAAAACAGATAATAAAATAAAATAAAAAGAAAAAACATTAAAAAGGGGGGGGGGCTATAAAGCGAGTAGCAAAATCATAACAACTTACATGGACGGATATTTTTCAAGAATGATTTAAAAATGTTTTCGCAGAAAGATTGCCAGATTACAAAATATGAAAACAAAAGATGAAAACAAAAGCGCAAATTGAGTGTAACAAGAGGGTTTTAAAGTATCGTTCTTACTGCACTGCTGAAGTGATTTGTTATTCTGAGTTTTGATTTGTTAGTTACCAAGGATGGGCCCGAAATGGATGTGCGCAAGGTAATATTATACTGGATAATAGGACTGGAAGAGAAACATAAATTGCCAGCTTTGTTGTTGCATACTTATTGTTTTTCTTAACTTTCTTAGTGTTTTCTTGTATATATATATATATATATATATATATATATATATATATATATATATATATATATATATATATATATATATATATATATATATATATATATATATATATATATATATATATATATATATATATATATATATATATATATATAGCACAAATTAAACAAATACCACAATTTTGAAAATAAAATTAAAATCTTATTTCGAGAAGTCTTTATAAAGAAAAAATTACAATCTATATTTTATTTTAAGTATTATATAAGATGCCTGAAATCTTGAGAAATAACATGTCATTGCAGTTTTGAATTATTTCATTTAACACTATTATAGACAAAATCTAAAAAAAATATTTTCAAAGGTCTTACTTGAAAATATTTTGATTGTTTATTAAGTCCGAAACTGGGATAGAGTTGCAAAGAAAAAATAAAGTTAATCCCTTTAAGTGAAAGTAAAACATCTCTTAAGTTCAAAGCTATTTTTAGAGTCTTAATTGAGAGGAAATGAGAAAAAAAAAATAATTCTTCTTAAAGCCGGATGCATGCCATAAATCTCTTTTTCACAACTTAATGTTCTTATAAAATTATTTGATTGCTTCACGGCAAAAAATACAAATGTTACAACTTTAAAGATTTTCTATACATTCCAATTTTTCAGTAAGATTTGCATTTAAGAGAAAAATAAATGTTTAAACTGGGTAATACAGGAAATTATTTTGATGTAAACTACTTTAATTACCGAAAAATGCGAAAATGAATAATGGTAATGTAGGCATCAGTAATTTTATTTACACTAAAATGTCGGATGGGGCTGATTTGGTACTTCGCGTTTTTCGTTGCTCTGCAATTCAAAAAATAATTTACTGAAAGTGTTGAGTTATTCTGACTTTTAAAAATTTGATACAATTTTGCTGTTTATTTAATCATTCATGTTCTAGCCTCAAAGAAACGTATTTAGGTAGCTTTATACCTAGAATGAAGGGTAAAGCCAGAGTGGCTTCTTACGTATTTTGATAGGTAACCCTTAACCCCTTGTGATTTTGGGTACTTTGGTATAGGTATTTTTGTATTAGACATTTTCATTTACCAAATCGAATAAAATATGACAGAATTTTAATGATCTAACCTATATCTTGTTTTCAATAGATTAGTTATAATTATATTTAAAGTTTTCGTATGTCCACATAATCTACACACTAACAATCTGGAAAACACATTGGACCTTTCAGTCTTTATAGGTATGCAATAATGTTCAGTCTTTCCGGTGTTAATTAATAGTATTTATTATATTATGCATTTGAAATGTTATCTCTAATTTTCTTTTTTCAGCACCTTTATTTTAAATGAATTGTGCAATATATGACCACAATATTCAATGGTGACGCATTCGCAAGTGAAAGAGTTTCGTAGGTTTGACTCCACAAAACGCAAATGCTGTTTAAAATTTGTAACTAAAACACCACTCAAATTCTAGTGTTCCTTATAATCAATTTTTTAGTTTTTTTTAAATATTAATTTTCTTTTCCCTTTAGTTGTAGTATAAAGGAGGCGCACTTTTTGCTTTTTTGAAAACTGTTCATTTATTTTAAGTGTTTCGTATAAATGCATACCTTTTTCTTATACGTATGCTTATTTATAGATAAATGTCTGTATAAAACTTAAAATAGACGAACAGTTTTTATTAAAAACCAAAGGTATGCAGCCCCTATGCCTTTTCCTATTGCAGGAATAATTGAAAGACCTTGAATATTAAAATTATTATTAGAAACTCATAAATAATATTGGTTATCATTCTTAGAATTTATTGATATTTTTTGAAAACTCGAGAAACGATATATTCTATAAACATGAATGAAGAATTAAATGCACTTGAAATATACAATGAAAAATGTTGTTATGCAGTTTATTACTATTGTAATTTGATAAAATTCGCGAAAAAAAATTTAACTGTACAGGGAAAATCTAATGGTTTGATTTTCGTCAGATTTCTCTTTATTTCATTTTTTTTCTTCATAAATAATGTTAATTAATAATAAATTTAATAAATTTGTAACTAATAAATAGTGCAAATACATCCATCTGTTTATTATTACAACAGACACTTTAACATTAAAAAATGACTATCAAATTTTTTTTATGTTCAGGGTTCTAATGCACCATGTAAATCGTAGAATTACTTTTCGTCTCTATGCATGGAGAGAAAAAAAATTCTAGTTACATTATCGTCATGTACTGTCATGACATATGTGTTTAAAAAAACAATAGCTGTGGTTAATGAAGTCAAAATATATGGTATTTAAACCATTCATTTTGCAATTTATCCGTTTATATAGTAAAGCTAAACCGGAAATGCTGATTGTCAAAAATGTAGTACTCATTACTACACATTTAGTTAAAAATGCAAAACTGAAATGCATATTTAAGTAAATAAATGGTTCTTATACCATGCTCTAAGGTATCACGATAAAATTACTAAACGTTACTACATTTAACAAATTTTATCACATATTGTAAAATCATATTTTATTGCTAATTTCGTCAAAATCGTCATCAAAGCGTTTCGTCAAAAATTGATGTTTTCATACAGTCAGAAACACGGTAAATTCTTCTATGTTCAGATAATTTTGTCCATTTTTTTCTCAGTGTAATGTAACATCATTCATCTTAGTTTCCTTGAAAAAATTTACTATTTCCTTATTTTATTTATTATATGTGAATACATTATTTCGCCCTAGGCAATATGCACTAAAAAGAGTAAAAAAGAAATATCAATTTGTCATGAATCTTTGTATGTATGAATAGTATTTTACAGCATTTCCAAATGTTTTACGAAAGAGAAACACACATGATAATTAACAATGAAAGATAATGAAACGTATAATTTCATGGCTATTGACTTACCTGTGAAACTGTTGACACATTTATAAGTCATGATGTGCATGTTAATAACCATATTAACGTATTAATAACAAATATTTAATGGTAATGATAACGATGTTTGTATCAACCATTTATATGTGGATATTGTTAATGTATATTATGTCAGGCAAAGTATCGTGGTAAGTAATAACTGCAATGTATTTCATGTTTTTGCTTATTAAATTATACACATAACATGTATATTTTATAATAAAAAGTTCGTTTTTTCTTGCAAATCATAAATTTTTAAGTAAAATGAAAAAACGTGCTTAAAATGCTTTAAATAACAAATAAAATAATTGAAATTGAAATTCATATGTATTTACAAATCAACTGCTATATTTCCATTTATAATATATTGTCCTAATGTTTTCTGTAATCTAAGCGAACACGATTGAAATATTTCTTTATAACACATAGTATCGTCTACCTATCAAAATGCCAGGAATAATTTTCAGTTGCATTTTAATATTTATACAAAGCCTCGTATTCAATATTTTTTTAATAATATCAAAGTTTTTTTTTAAATAATAAGCTCATATTTTTTTACTACAAATAATGTGATTATTACAAGTACTTGTAATTATGATATAAGAAAAATAAAAAATAATTAAATACCACATAACAGACAATTATAAGTAAAAGGAAAAAAAATTAAACCAATGTATCATATTTTCTTATTCTTATTTTAAGTGGATCTTACATTAAATTACTATTAGAATTTATTTCAGTAAAATAATATTCTATTTTGGATTTTAAAGTTAAATTTTCCATGCTTATTTAATAAATCCTTTTTAATTATTAGAAAGGGAAAGGAGATTAAAATAATTGATATTTAATACCTTTTAAATATACATAATTTAATGTTTAAATTTCGATCAATATTCTTAATTTTTTTTTATCCTTTGAAGATTTTAATAACTTTCTAACTATTTTATAGCATTTTACTGAAATTTCCTCTTTTTATACACATGCAAAAAATACTTAAATACGGAAATCAAACTTGTAATTTAGTTCTAGTTTTCACAACAAAAATGGCACCCTTCACTATTTGTATTTCAAAAATATTTTTAATCTTACCAGAACAGAAATAAAATGTATACAATGTATATAAAATGTAATCATCAGTTGAAATGTATAGATAATGTATATATAATGCTTAACATTTCAGCTGATGATTGTGAAACATTTTGGAGGAGAAGAAACATGGTTTATTTTAGATAGTTTATTTCTTTTATTTAATTCAGTTTTGGTGAAAATGTAATACTTTTCAGTTTCGCTGATTAATGATTCTGAATATTGGAAAATACTTTTTTGTTATATATCATGCGGAAATAACTTGATATACTGTGTAGACTATGTGGGAGAAACAAAATCTAGAAAATATACGTAATGTATGGTAATGATATTTTTGGTAAGATAGGCATAATTCTGACTAATAAAATAAAAGAAAACAGTGTTTTAACCATTCAGACTATATATAGAACATGGTAATTTTTCCTTTCATATGGTAACGACTTACCGAAATTTCAGAATTTCAAAATTATAGTTATGCCACAGATTTAGTAAAAAAATACAAAACTGAAAAGTAAATTTAACAAAATAAATCGTTTTTATACCATTATAATGACTTGGATCATTTTGAAAAGAAAAATATACATATTTTTAAGTCTAAAAAAGCATTGTTATTTTACTAAGCTGTAATTTAAGCGTAATTATTTTAAGGCAACCGACATGGTGAAAATAATTCCTCCACAATTTTGAAGAAAATTTCGATTCTTTTTACTGCTTGTATTTAAAATTTTGTTCATTAGTTTATTATTTTTTTTTTTAAAATTGAGAGTGAGAATTAAGATTTCTGATTTCTTTATTCATATAAAATAAAGTTTTTAGTATTTTTTGGCAATTACATACTTGTAATGCATTTTGAAAAGAACGTTGATTTTGTGTAAATTTTTTTACGCTAACACGCGCAATACAAAAAAAAAATATATATTACAAAATTCTTCAAAATTTCATATGTTGGCTGCGTTTTAAAGTAATAGATAAGGTCTAAATATGCATTTTTTCTTAAGCTTTAAGAAAGAATGATTAGAAATTTTCTCCTTAAAAAATCACTATTGAACAGTATAATTCAGTCTATTTCATTGTATATTTGAAGGTTTTCCAAAATTATGTTCAAAACACAGGAGATCATATTATTAATCAAAAAAAAATTATTTTGCTCTTTATGTATTAAGGTTCATTGAGCTGTAAGCGAGATTTTAATTCAAGGCTCAAATTTGTCCTTAATTTGAAAAAAAATTGTAAAATTTTAAAGCTTAACTTAGACTTATTGTTTTAGGATCTCTACTTACAAAAATAAAATAAAAATTTAAATTGAGGCTGTTACAAATGTATCATGTTGATCTCATTTGGAGACATTAATACTTTTCTTGAAAAATATTAATTTTATTTGATTAAGTCCTTGAAAGACATTACGAAATCTAAAACAAATTGTTTTATTGCAATTATTAAATTAGGAATCAGATTAATACGGCAAATGTTCAAGTGTGGCATCTATTTCTTTAATATAAAACATGCAAACTTATTGATTGTACCGTACTGTAAATGAGCTGACGGTAAACTGTAAAAACTTCAGGATCAAATTACGGTCTAGAATACTGGAACGTTGGGTGCATCATCCTCAAAATTCATTTTACCGTATAACTTATTTTTACCTCAAATTTTAATACCCTAAGTTTTTGAATAATATTTATTTAATTAGAGTGGTTTCAAGGAGATTACAGAAAAAAGTATGGTACATTAAACTTTTTTCCGTAACATGTTCCGTATAAAACAAATATGCTACAGTAAAAATTCAATTACTGCCAAGCAGTAATTTTTACCATAGTTTGATCTGGATTGCAGATTAATTTTAAAAAGAAATACGATACAAGATTGCATTCATAATCAAATCAACTGAATAGTTTCTTAAACTTACTAATCGTTACTGTGTATTGTATTATTTTAATGATATATTAAAGATAATAAGGTCATAATTTGAAATCATACTCCCTATTTCAAAGTAGCTTTGTGACTATAGTATTGGTTGATTTACAGAGATATTAACTCTGCTCGTCGCATGACATTTCGCCCGTTATCTAATGTATGTCTAATCATTGTTTTACACTATTACATATATGTGAATATAACACACCGATTTTCCATTAATGTTAACTGCATCTGTTAAATAGCTTCCAAGCTTGATTTAAGCTCTACGAACGATCTATAAGCCATGCTGTAGCAGCTGATAATTACCAATATATCACCGATAAATCATTGCATATTACTCCATATAATCGTGATTACAATGATCACTCATTAGTATACTGGAAATTATGTGAATCGATGAAACAAGCAATACTATGAGGTGAAAGTTATTCTTATATGGTTACTATTGATTCCTGTTCATATTAACTTAATCTTAAATTCTAGTTTCAGCATGATTGTTATAGCCATATGTTAATAACTAAAATTTATATTTTTATGAATATATTAATATTTTTAATAAAAAATTTATTATTAAGATTATTTTATTATTAGTTAAGAGAAGAATCAACTTTTTGCCTCAGATGGGGTTCCGGAGTTCCTTTATATATTTTTTTCTGACCCTCTAATTACTAGGAAAAACAGACTAATAGTTACAAAAAAAAATCAGCTAGACCATCAGCATTATATCAGTACTAAATTGTATATAAAATCTGAAAAAAGTAATATGTTTCTTTTTTCATTCATATATCAAAATGTTATCAATAATTGATTTTGTAAATTAAAGAATATTGATGGATAACTGTTTCTTGTAGATCGAAATAACTGCAAATAGGTGCAAATTTGAAAAGTTATTGTTTGAAAATTAGCTGTGTCTAGAAGATTTTACCTTTACCGCAGATAAGGACACATAAGTTGCATGCTGTACCGTCAGATAGGGTGACTTTGTGCACGAATTTTCAGTTTACCAACTCTGACCTAATAAAAAAATTGTTAAAAGATGCTGAATTGTACAGCATCTGTAGAGGTATTTATTAATAAACATTATTCCTTTCTCAAAAATATAAATTTTAATTTAAAACATTTTTTGATGTGTATAATTAATTATATTAATTATCATCAATTAAATTTCATACACCACAAGATATTCATATTCCTTTAAAATCGATTCGGTAAAAACTGCTAGGATATAAATTTATGACGCTCATTTGTAAATTTATGATGCTCATTTTTCTTCCGTCGCGTTTTCACGCCATTAACAAAGTTTTATCTTTCAGCAACAGACACCAGATTTTATTGATATCTGATATTTCTGCGATATTGTCATTTTAGTAAGATATTGCATATTTAGAAAGAGTATGATGACGTATAATATATTATTTTTTTTGACGTAGGAAAATTGTTCATTTAACGACAATTTAAAATCATTTTATCAAACATAATAATTTTTCTCCCTTTTTTTCCTTAAGTCTTCATTTCATTAGTATTAGAAAGTTTATAATAGCATCAATATACTTGTAAGTACAAAATATTTCTGATCTTTTATTTGATATTTTAAATAGAGGCAATCTTGAATCTAAATCGGGATCTTGTAAGAATGTTTTTTATTTTTATTCATTTATTTACTTATCATTTATTTACTTATCATTATTGTATTTAATAAGCAGGAAAAGAATGATCGACTTGAAGATATTTTAAATAATACAAAAAGGGAGAGGAAACAATCTAATTTAAAACTATCAACCTATTTCTTAATAGACATAACTTAAATAAATACAGATGGAAGATTTGGTACACTAAGAGAAACTATCACTTACCATCTAGTGATATATTTAGTCAACTAATAAAAGCAAAGGAATGGTAAGTACACAAATCTTTTCACACATTTAAAATTAGAACATTTAAGGAAACTTTTTGAGCAAAACAAGTCATGGACTCATCAGTATTTTAGATCAACCTAAGTACTAAGATTCATTTAATATCTTTGCTCGATTCAGTTAGTTGATATGTTAAAAAGTTTATTGAAGCAATATTGAATGATTTTAAAGTAAGTAAAATAAAATAAAGTAAGATTCAAAGATTTGTCAAGTAAGATTCTAAAGAAGGTTGACGTAAGATTCTAATATAAATAAATAATTTTGAAGTAAGTAAAATAAAATAAAGTAAGAATCCAAAGTTAGTAAATTCAGATTTTGTAAAGTAAAGTAAAGTAAGTCAAAGTAAGATTTTGTAAAGTAAAGTAAGTAAGTAGGATTTTAAAGTAAGCAAAGTGAGATAAAAAAAATACATTGTAAATTAAGAAAAGCAGGATAAAGTTAGATTCTATTTAAAGAGTATTAAAAAATACATCGAAACAAACATAACAAAAAATGGAGTCCTGGCATTCTTAAGATATTTTTATAATAAATAACGCGATTATTAATTTAAATTTCTTCATAAAAATTCTTTACCTACTTTTTGTTGGTGTTCTTTTAAACCAAATAGTGGAATTTTTTTAGAAATGATTCTTGTAAGGTTCAAAATTCTATTGTTTCTAAAAATATTCAAACAAGTTGCATATTTGTTGTATAAGTTTATTAAAAATATTTCTAATTTTTTGCTGTTTTTTTCAAAAACTCTTGGGGTTATCATAAATTTTGAAAAGAACAAATTTAAAAAAATTCATGTTAGTTACTTAAAAAGTTTATTCTATTCTTGTTAGTGAGTCATTTTCATCGATGTTGTTTTTTGTTTACTTTTATTATGTTACAGAAATTTAATGAAAAGAAAACATACTATCCAATTTTACTGTCTTTAATGACCTCATTAATATATTTTTATTGCTTTTGATTGATAATTTTTCTGAACCAAGAATTTTAAGCATTTCAAAATTTATGATACACACTCTATTATTAAAAGCCAATTGAAGGCTTTAAAGTTTCTCAACAAAGCATAGAAAGACTGACTTTATAGTCAGTCTTTCTATGCTTTGTTGTGAAGATAGAATGTTTTCGTTTTTTACAATAAAGTACAAAACGAAAACATTCTATTCGAACTAAAATTAATAAAAATTGTAAACTATACTTTATGAAAAAAATCTCTGAGAAAAATGGATTTATTTAAAAAAGATTACTGAATATTCAAAACATTCAAAATTCAGAACTATTTAATGTATGATTGATATAACACGTAGAGTTTTGCCACTTATGCAAAATCCTTGGTATAAATTTTGAAATTATTCTTGTCTCTCTGAGAAAAAAGGATAGTTAAAACACCCAGAACATGGTCAAATTTCTCTGGTTCCGTGGTTCTGGCTTTATGAGGATGCCAAAAAGCTCGGTAATTTTTACCGATGCGTTTTCGTAAGGATTTCGGTAAAGTAGTCAATAAAATATGGTTTTATAATGTTAAATAAAATTTGGTAAATGAAGTAATTGAAAATGAATTTTTTGTAAATGAACTAAATTATAAGACCAGTGCTTTGGCTGATTCTTGAGAAAGTTAGTAAATTAATTGAAGAACTTGGTGAAATTAATCTATTTTTCACATTTTCTTTTGCAAAAATATGCAACGTTTCCCCATAATTAGTCCCCATAATTCCGTATGCCCCATAATGTCTTTGAAAAAGCTTTATTGCAAATAAATATACTTTATCATCATATTAAGGACAATAAAATTCATTTAAATGCATTCCAAAGATGAAAAACAACGATAAAACTTTGAGATAGCAGACTAATATTTGTCAAAATTTTTACATTTCTGCTACCACCAGAAGCAACTTAGGAATACTATTAAAGGTCTATAGGGAAGTCTTACGTTTTGTTGCTAAAGTTTAAAATAAAATATTATCTGTAAAAAGAAATTATTCGCAGAAAAATCTTAAATAACCAAATTATATAAAAAAACAAGTTTACAGACTTACTTCATCTTAACAGAGATTCTATGAAAAAATATCAATTTAGTTTTTTAAGCAAGTTTCTCTTTTTAAAAATCCCACAAAATCGAAGGGAAAAAATCAGGTCATTCTTTAAATCAATTGCAACTGAAAATTGTGGATAGAATCAAGTTCTGTTTCCCACAAATACAAAAGAAAAATGTCTTGAACCTCGTATTATTTTGTCGCACTTTTTTGAATTCTTGGAAATTCAAACGCCAATTTTTAAAGCTATGGAATGTGTTAGAAGTGTCTGTAGTGATGGTATTCACTAGTCCCAAGAGAGATTTACGTTGCATTTTTTTGGCCATTTACTCGGTTTTATGTTATAAATCATCGAAAATTTCGACGGAAGATATACCATTCTTTTGAACTAGATATTTTCTATGTAGTTGCCGATTTTGTTTCGATAATGTCTGATGGATCAGTTTCAAAGGATTCTTTTTTTAAAAATGTTAGATTTTCACATTGTTTTATTTTGTACAATGTTTTAGTTGTTGTACATAACTAGTTTCTTTTTTGCTGGAGTTTGAAGAAAACGAAATTTTTCGTCTCTTGAGGCCTATTTTATGATTTATTTACGACGTAGTAGAAAGAAGCAATAATAATGATTCTTTGGTGAATGTTTCGTCGATAAGTTTAATAAGTAGAATATGACAATATTTTTTTAAAAAAAAATAAGATTTTTAATATTGTGAATAGTAAAGCACAGATTTTATTTAATTTATTAACATGAATGAATAAGACTAAAGCAGCAGACAATGTGAATAAAGCACGATATAAAGTACATAAATGGACGTAATATAGTTACAGTTTTATAAGCAAGAGCCATTCTCAATGTCTAAACATAAAATGACGGTAGAGAAGTAAAGAGACAAACATGTGCAAAATGTGTTAATCTATAGGAAAAAGTTTGAACAAGGAAATAACTAGGGGGAGGAAAGAAACATGTGTTAGGAGATTTGGCGAGAACCCCAGGGTGCAACAGATTAAATTAAGATAGACTTCTAAATATTGGGAGACGGTGGGATACTTGAAAGATCAATAACTTAATTATTTAAATTATTTAAACATAGAATGACTCCCAAAAATCAAGTTTGAAAAGTGAATAGCAGTGTTGAATAATTTTAATAAAATATTTCTCAAACCTGTGATTTGAATTTCAACAGTATAGTATATCGGTTATTGTCCCGATTTTGGACTTACCTTTTGTAAACATATCGTTGAATTTCATAAGTCGAAGTTCAAGGGTACGCTTAGTGTGTCCCATATACACGAGACATCATTGACATGAAATTTGATAAATAACCCAACAATTTATAACTGTAATAGGGTCTTATGGATGGATGGAATTTTGTTTATTTACTCAGGAAAAACGGTCTTTAAACTCAAATTTGTTCAAAATATTAGAAATTTGGAACTCATTTTCGGGTAATAAGGAAAAGCAATCAGGTTGGTAAAGTTCGAATTAGAGAGTTTCATGAATTGCGAGATAAATTTTCTATACTTGGAATCAATACTATTAGAAGGAAAACCGCGATCTGCAGAGTTTGCTTAAAGATAACGCAGAGCTCTTCTTTAAGGATATAAACAGATCTTTTTTGAGGATATTGCTGAAATTTGTCCGTCTATTCCAATTGGTTAAGCCACTTTACATGAGTTTGTCTCTTTACTTCTCCATTTTCACTTGACGTTTAGACACTGAGGAAAGTATTGTTTATAGAATTGAAACTATAGTAGGTCCATTTATGTTCGTCCTTCTGTGCTTATTCACACCGTCTCATTTCTGACCCTATAGGAACATCAATTTTGGTATATAATTAGCAATAAAACAAGGTTTTTTAATATGTGGGTAAAGTTTGGTAATTTTATCATAATACCTTAGAGCATTGCATAAAAAAAACCAATTATTCGTTTGAATTCACTTTTTCGTTTTGTATTTTTTACTAACTGTGTGGTAATAAGAACTATAATTTCTTAAAACAGAAGTTTCGGCAAACCTTTACCGTATGAACAGAAAAGTTACCAAACTGAATAGTTCAAATGCCATATATTTTAGTTTTAATTACCAGGAATTTGGTTCTTCCCTCCCTAGAAAATTTTTTAGCATGCAATAAATAATTTTACCATAATTATACAATTCTACTATAATCATGTAAGTCATTACAACAATTTAATTGAGCAGTAATCCAACCCGGTACTCTAAGGTTGGTATTAAAACTTACATAGTAACACACAGAATATTTAATGAGAAAATTGAGGTTTGTCTGCTGCAACCACCAGGGAATATATATTTACATTTTAAATTTAAAATTTTCAAATGTGTGTGTAAATATTTTCGTCCAAAATCAGAGGTTTCAAAAAGTTAAATCTGAGAATTTCTTTGAGAAAATTTCTGATACGCACATGCTAATTTATATTCACAAAATATAAAAAAAATTAAATAAAAAAGAGCAACATGCAAAATTATTTTTGTATTTGAATAAATATTTTCTTAGGTGTAAAACCTGAGAAATAAATTTCTTTACACCGTTGTTATGTTAAATTTTACAGAAATGAAGAAATTACATTTTTATTAACTTGAAAAGTATTTTAAACCCATATAGACTTTTGTACGAAAATTGTCCGCAAAAAATGAAGACTAATATATTTTAGATCGAGGGCCACAAAAACGGCTTCGCGGGCCGGATGCGGGCCCCGGCCACCAGTTGGAAACCCCTGATCTAAAGTATAATTTTAAAGAAAATAGCTGCAGCCAGAATCATAAAAAAAAACATTAACGTAAATATGCTAATATTTATGATGTTAAATAGTAGGGGAGAGGGGGGTCAATTGTAACAGATTACGATTGTAACAGAGCAAAAATTTCGAGTGTCGCGTTCTAGATTTGGTTCCTAGATGGCGCACAAGGTGTATTTAATAAATCTACATGTACACCCCTGCTGGCAAGCATTTTTATGTACTTTTGAAAGAGTTACATCACAAAAGATATTTTCAAGCTACGTAAGTACTTTTTTTGGTATTAGATTATTATATTGTAGCAAAGTAATTTTGTTTAAACAAATAAAAATTATTAACCGAATATGTAAGTGGACACCTTAATTAACATTTCAATAAAAAAAGAATTAGTTTTGTTAGTTAACTAGCAATGTTTTCAACAAATGAAGGTGAAATGGCGTCTTGGGGACGATTGTAACAATAAGTAAAGGGACGATTGTAACAGCTGAAAATAAATAATCTTATGTTCACAAACCATTACTTAACTCTTTAAGAACCACCAATAGTTTCGTATATCATTTATATTATGTAGCATGCGCATTATTTCATTTGTCACCTTTCACAGCATAAATTAAAATTTTTAACCCTTTAAAGTTAAAAGTTTAACCCTTTAGGTCTCTGCTCATTATTATTTTTACTCCCAAAATATCACTTCAATTTTGATCAATAAAAACATATATCACAATTATGATAATATGTAAAATTAACTATGTTTTAGTTGAATTTATGAACTGTTACAATTGACCCCGTAAGTGGGGACAACTGTAACAAGTGCACGACTGTCAAAAATTGTTAATAACTAAAATAATAACATTTAAAATAAGGAAATTATTATTTTATCTAGTAGAGGATAGTCTACTTTACTCGTCTGTCAATTAATACTAATAATATATTGGAATTTTTGTTAGTTAAAAATAGTTAAGTAAAAAATGTTACAATTGACCCCACTCTCCCCTACTTAAAGAACTAAGAAATAAAATGCTTTAAGCAACTTGTAATTTCAGATTAAACACTAATTGTAGAAAATATTTCTCTCAAAAGTAGAAAATAATAGCTTTAGAAATAAATCTGAAACTGAACAATATTGACTGCTTGGGTTTCAGTAGCTTAATCATCGCAAATACTTAATGACAGGAGACACTGGAATTTCATCTGTGTTTCATGTTAGTATTATAATTGTCAACTGATCGCGCTAAGCATCACGCAACTGCTTGGGGAGAGTGAAATTATTAATGAATATCGGGAGTGATTGCTGCATTGCTGAAAGGTAGTACGACGTCATTACGTAGTTATCCAGAATAAATAGTAATATTTGACGTCTAAAGTTTCAGTCACATCAGACAAATTTATGTTTGCGTCAATTTGTTTGATGAATGTCATATTCGCAACATGTGAACATTTCGATATTAAGCATTCTGAATTTAAACAACTTGGACTAAATATTTTCGAAAGAATAATTTGTTTAGTTGTATATAACTAAAATATATTTGTTCTTAACTTATCTTATGTATTGTTGATTGCTACATTAAACAAAACTACATGTTTGCTTTTATATTAAATTTAACAAAATGGTTTAACATGCAGTTATATACTTGTTTATAACGAAAACAATGGAAACGAAATGCTTTGAACGTTGAACCATATTTGCCCAAAATTATCAAAAAGGAAAATTGAATTTCTTTGCTTGATAGGTTTAGGTTTCAGTAGCGTAGTTATCGCAAATACTTAATGAAAGCAGACATTAGAATTTCATTTGTGTTGCATTGTAATTGTCACCTGACCGCGTTAAGCATCACGCAACGCTTGGGGAGAGGGAAATGTTTAATGAATGTTGGGAGCAATTGTTGCACAGCTAAAAGGTAGTACGATATCACTACTTAGTTATCCTGAATAAGTTGTAATATTTGGCGTCTAAAGTTTCAGTCACATCAGACAAATATATGTTAACGTCAATTTGTTTGATGAAAGTCATATTCTCAACATGTAAACATTTCGATATTAAGCTTTATAAATTTAAACAACTTGGACTAAATATTTTTTAGAGAATAATTTGCTTAGTTGTATGTAACTAAAATATATTTGTTCTTAACTTATCTTATGTATTGTTAATTGTTACATTAAACAAAACTATATGTGCGCTTTTATATTAAATTTTGTTTTAACATGCAGTTATATACTTGTCTATAACGAGAACGATAGAAACGGATTGATTTGCACGTTGAACCATATTTGCCCAAACTTATCAAAAGGGAGTGCTTAATTTCTTTGCTTGATTGGCTTAGGTTTTAGTAGCGTAATTAAAGCAAATACTTAATGAAAGTAGAGACTGGAATTTTATTTGTGTTTCATATTAGCATTGTAATTGTCACCTGATCGCGCTAATCATCTCGCAACGCTTGGGAGGAAGGAGATTATTAATGAATGTTGGAAGCAATTGTTGAACGGCTATAAGGTAGTACGATGCCACTACATAGATATCCAGAATAAGTTGCAATATTTGACGTCTAAAGTTGCACTCACATCAGACAAATTTATTTTTTGGTTCAATTTGTTTAATTAATGTCCTATTCTCAACATGTAAACGTTTCAATACTAAACTTTCTATTTTTAAACAATTTGAATAAGGTGTTTTTAAAAGGAGAACTTGTTTAGTTGTATGTTACTAAAGTGTAACTTAAATTATCTTAATGTATTGTTAATTGTTACACTTAACATTTAACGTTAATAAATTGTTACAGTTTGTTGCTTATGTCAATTGTTACATGTCATTTAATTGTTATATTTTATTGCTCATGTCAATAGTTACATGTCATTTTATTGTTAAATTTTGTTTATTGTTGCATTTATAAACACCATATGTTTGTTTATATTTATAATTTAACAAAATGGTTTATAAAGCAATTATATATTTGTTCATAATGAGATCGAAGGAAACGAAATAATTTCTCGTTGAAACATATTTGTTAATAATGTAACCAAAATTATCAAGAGAGAAATTTAACGTACAAAAATGAACCACAATATAGTTAAGAAGAGAGAGAAAGTTTTAATAATTTCTTTAGCAACACTACTTGAGAAAATGTGTGTTCTTTGTTTATGATCAAACTTTGTGACCTTATTTTCAATCCCAGAATGTAGAAGGCTCAAAGTAAAAACAGAACATCGACATTACTTTTGATTTAATGATCAAACATATGATTAACATAAAAAAATGTTTTCCCTTATAGGTTCAAGGAAGTTAGCTTAAATACGGTTGTTAAATTGAACTACCATGAGAAAATTCCAAATGAAAAGAAAATCAGTGCAATTCAATCTAAAGTAATGGAATAATCGCTTTGATTTTTGAACTTTAAATTTTGTACTTTTAAGAGAAGTTATGACTTTCAGCAGAAAGTTTTACGCTTTAGTTTTGAATGGATTGATGGTACAGTTTTTGTTACTTTCAAAGTTCCGAAATTTCCCAATTATAAAATATGTTCTCTAAACTATGATAATAACTTATATTAAAGCTAGTTTGTATTAATTAATTCTATTAATTAATAAAATTCTATTAAATAATAATTCTGTTAATTAATAATTTTATTAATTAATACTTTTATTAATAAAATTTTAAACGATTTTAATTTATGAAAAAATACCGAATAACCTTAATATTTACCTAGAAACACGTTTATAAAAATAGTTGTCTTAAGATAAATAAATTTGTATAATAATTAGTTAAATCACTAATAAAACTCTTTAACTATTAACATGTTTATGAATATTAAATATTTTGATTGCTAAATAAATAACTTTTAATAAACACGCCTATTAAGTATGCGTTATTTATCTTTTTGTCTTTATTGGATACATGGAATTATTAATCCTTTCAAAAAGAAATTAAAATTTAATTTTATTTCTTGATTTTTCTTAGTTTTTTAATTGCTGTTTAACATCGTCTTTGTTATGTAAAGCTTTAAATTAGAACACTTATCAATAAATCTGATATAAATGTATCTTTTAAATGAAGTTTTTATTATATTTCTAGTATATAAATTAAAAAGATTGTTTGCACTGTAATTTTCATCATGTAATTTTCAAACAACATTTACACATAACAACAGAACAGCACCAGCGGTTATTTATTCGCAAACAATATTAAACATAGCGTTTGTGCTGCTAAAATAAATATTTATTTCCATTTTAAGCTGTAATTTTTTTAAAGACCAAAAAAATATTTTTTTTTGCTTTTTGAATTTAACTTTTCATAACAATGTTTAATTATTTTCTTACAATCATGCTATTGGAACATTTTTATATAAATGGAATATAAGTAATTAAGTAAAATATTTCCTATGGTTATAAATTCTACGGAAGTAATACTAAAAAACAATATAAAAACATAATAGAATTTAATGATGCCAAATATAGAATAAATTAATTGCTTTGGTCATTGATTATTCAATACATAGAAATGAACTTAACTCTTAAATATATGATTTAAAGAAAAAGTCCTTTATTTACAAAATGCAAATTGTGGTTGAAACAAGATTTTGTACGCAGCACAGAAAATACTAGAAAACAAAATGAATTTGCATGAAGGATTTCTGATATTTCTTTTTTAAATTGTAGATAGCTCCTATTTCATTGTAAGTATATTCTGTAAGAAAAAGGAACACCCAGAATAACTTTCATTCTAATAATTGGATCATACTATGACCCAAACTTAATAGTTCACGAATGTCACTTTAAATAAGCTAATTGATTAATGCAGATGATACTTTAAGTTACGAAAGCAGACACAAAAACTCTCTTTTTTCTGAACAAACATACATTTTTACGACGGATTTGGATACCTGATTCTCAAAACATTTGAGTGAAAGTTGATGAAAGTTTTGACCCCTTAATGTTAATTTTAATTTTGCATATTTTGTCATATTCCCCTAAAAAAATAAATACCATTTCTATATTAATTTTGGTAATTAGAAGATTGCTATATTTTTAAATAAATTATTGCCTAATAAAAAATTAAATCACGCATCACTGGCATGAAATAAAATTGCGGCAATTTTTTACGTTCCTCCTACACAAATAAGTACCATTTCTCCATTAAATTTTCTTTTCAATACATAACTAATAATTTTTTTAAAATTTCGCTTACTTTTGACTTTAAATTATTTAGTTTTATAGATTAATATTTTAAAAGCTTAACTCTATACAAAATAACGATGTGGTTTGAAATATCTTTAGAAATACTAATTTGAACACGCAATTCACCAGTGTTATCAATGTTGTGATGATCAGGAAATTTATTTGCACGAGAAATTAAAAATATTTAACATTAAAGAACTTGCAAAAACTGCTTTTTTAAAGGAGAGCCATAAGCTATAAAATACATCTGATGTAATCTTTGAAATATTTAAAAGATTGTTTATCGCTTGCATCAGTCTTATTTATCAATGGCGAGTTCTGGGCCAATAAAAAAAAATTCCTTTTTTCAAACGTTTCTCCTGGACGATCCAATTGAAATTTTCGTACGAATTTTAGGATCGTTGACTGAAATTACGTCTTCTCCAGCTGTCTAAATTTCAAGATGATAGTTCAAATGGTTTGGGAATTATAAGAGGGATACTATCATTAAATCTATATTTTATTGAGTTATATAAACGCATTCTAATGTTTGATAAATTTTAAACTCTGAAGAATTTAGTTTTTGCATGAGCTGTGATTCAAATGTTTTTAACAGAGAGTTTAGAATATTTATTTGTGTTTCTAAGAAAAATACAGTCCAGATGAAAAATCTTATTATAATGGTGTTCAAATTTAAAAAAAAAAAGATAGTTATTGAGGTTTTTTGAACAATCCAACATTTAGATAAATATTTTTTTAAAAAATTATTAAAAGACATTAATATCAAGATCTTCTGCAAAGTTGTAAAAAATGCTGCAAAATGCTCTTAACTTATTTTTTTTACGTCATTTTCTTTTCAAAATGATTTAGAATATTATTTTGTCAGTGAAAATACATGAACTTATAAAAATGTTCGTTCAAAAAATGTAATGTATTTTTTAAAGTAATTTGCTTATCAATTAGATTTCATTTTAAAAGTTTAAATATCTGAAAATTTTGTTGTATAGGGCTCACATACCTGCAGATGTACTATTAACATGAATGACCTATTAAAAGAATCATAATTAAAATTAAGCTTTTTCTAGAAATATATATTAATATTAAATAAAATAATTAATAAAATAATTAATATTAAATTTTTTCAGGTATTTTTTTCTCTTTTAAAAATATAAATACGAAAAATTAATAACTGAAACAAATAAAGCTATTCTACACTTATTTTAACTATTTGATAAAAATACTCATAGAGGTTTTTATTATTTTTTTAATCTTGCTTCTTTCTAGGAAAACTTATGTGTTACGAAAATTAGTTCCAAATTATAAACAAAACAATATATTCCGGTTTTTTAAAGTTATCAAAAATTTTGTCAATTAGCCCTTTTCATCACATAAGATTAAACTTTTCTTTACAAGAAATTAAAAATCTTCATAATCATATTCACTGTCGTAATAATGCTGAAACTTGTTATACTTAAACTTTAAATATAATTTATTCTTTCAAAAAAAACCCGTCGTAGTTCTATTTTAATTTCAGACGAATTATTTTATACGAGGCATGCAAAACAATATATTATTCAATTGCTAGAAAATTTTTATTACTTAAAAAACAAATGTCTAGTCTCTAAAAAAATCCTTTTACAATTGCTTTGCGACAAACGGTAATTCATATTTCCATTTTTATTTCTCAACTAAAATTGTGACAAAAAACTGTAATTTAGACAAATCGAGATTTGAAGTGTTTCTTTCCTTTTATGTTTGATTAAGAAAAGCAATTTGATCTAGACTTAATTAAAATATTTGCAATTTAATTAGTATAAAAATTTTTAGCAATCTCTTAAAACTTTATGCAAGTTTAATTTTGATTTGGCACATTAAATAAAAAAGACAGTAATGATATGATAAAAATATATTGTTCATAAATTTAAATGGATGATGGTACATATTTTAATGGAATTTAGTATTTAAATATAGACAATAGAAATATAACAACTCTACAAATTCTGCAGGTGAGAACTTGAATTATCTTACATATTAAATATGGATTTATGAATAATAAAAAAGCACTAAACATTTAAGAAAACAAATAAAGTTAGTGTAAAAACTGTTGTTAAATAGATAAGAAAAATTACGTTACG
This sequence comes from Parasteatoda tepidariorum, assembly GCF_982258835.1. NCBI lineage: Eukaryota > Metazoa > Arthropoda > Arachnida > Araneae > Theridiidae > Parasteatoda > Parasteatoda tepidariorum. The sequence continues at coordinate 55,938,867 of NC_141763.1, read as the reverse complement.
ATTTGTAATGCTTAAGTAATTACTCTTCTAAGACAGTCTATAAATTAAGTTAAGGCCATAAATAGGTACAAAAAACAGAATGAAATTTAAATTAGTTTAAATAAGCAAAAGGGGATTTTTTTAACTATTTTTCCAATTAAATTTTAAAAAGTACTGTATGTTCAAAAATACACTATCTTCCAGAAGTACGTAAATTTTATCATGTGTTTAAAATATTTTAACCCAAAGAATTGGATCAAAATATGTCTTATAATGATGCATGGCAAGCACGATCTTCCTATTCGAATAACTTAAGCCTAGAACAATTTCCTCCCTAGATGAGTAGACGAAAGAAAAAGTAGTAGTCTTAAGAAAATGATAAAAAGAGCAAACTTTTTTCTTTTTGTTTTTCTCAACAAATTTTCTTTTTTGTTCGACACATTTTTCTCACTATTTCTTCGGCTTTTTCAAATAGTTTAAAAATAAAGATTTCGAAAAGTCTTAAGAATAGAAATTTTTCTGTCCATTGCATTTTCCTTGAATGCCATTGAATTAAAAAATGATTTCCTTGAATTAGAAAATGATTAAAAACATCCATGAATGTGAAACATTTTCTAATTTAGTCCAATTTGGAATTAAAAAAACAGCTAGAGAAAAACCTGGTGAATGCTGTAGATCTTATAATCATTCCAAATTTAATTCCATCATCTCCCCCATCGAAACTGCGCATGCGCTTTATCCTACTCTAGACTTTTCTTAATGGAAGAGAAAATTTTCTTGGGCAAATGAGAGCATACTGCTTTGATTCATTTTTTCAGCTATTGCTGTGAAGGCGCATGATTCTCAACATTTATCGCTTGCATTTTTTCCTAATAATTGATGTTGATGATTCCATATGTTTCTTAAAATACTGAGGTGCTCTGTTTACTTTTACTGTAGGCTGATTTCACCATTCCCGTATCTGGATCGTATTTAGAAACCAACTTCTTTTGATTAACCTTTTGTATCCATGCATAATTTATACCTATTAAAGAATTTAATATACGATTATTATTGCGACGAAAAAGTGCCAAACAACCGGTTAAGTTCATCAAATTTCTGAAGAAAAAAATATATGAAAGCAATTGGTATTGAAAAACCATTTATTTGGTAATTTTTATGTTCATATGATAGCGACTTATCGGAAATTCTGGTTTTCAAAACTATGGTACTTGTTACCCAAGATTTTGTTAAAAAATGCAAAAATTTAACCAAATAAATAATTTTAATTCCATGCTCTAAGGCATCATGAAAAACACACTAAATTTTACCTCATTAATAAAATTTTATCACAAATTATAAAACCCTATTTAATTCTTAATTTTGTCAAAATCATTACCAAAGCGCTTCGGAAAAAATTATCGAGTTTTTTGGCGTTTCCATAAAGCCAGAAATAAGATAAATGCTACAATTTATTTGTTAGTTTTGACCTACCAAACTTACCGAAAACGGTATATATATATATATATATATATATATATATATATATATATATATATATATATATATATATATATATATATATATATATATATATATATATATATATATATATATATATATATATATATATAATATATATATATATATATATATATATATATATATATATATATATATATATATATATATATATATATATATATATATATATATATATATATATATATATATATATCTTTACATATAAGAAGAGAATGGAATGATAACACATAGCCAATCACAGAAGACTTCTGGTTAGTAACGCACAAAACAGCCAATCAAAATTGAGAACGCATGTGTGGGAAAAGGTAATAATTTTTAATAATGCATTCAAAAAATACAAAATACAAACTGACCTCAAATAAAACTCAGAGTACTTCGAATCAAATAATTAAGAAAACTCTACTATTACGTTTATAAAAAGGAAGATTTATTAACTCAACAACAAAATTATAACATCACCATTCCAAAAAAAAAATTAAATAAATAAAAATCTCACACTTGTTACGTAAAGCTATAAAAAGACCGAACGATTATTTATGCATACGATTATATATGATTATTATGAACTAAACTTTATGCAAACGATTGTTTATGACGTCATTAGATAAAAGTGTCATTAATGCAATATTACCCAGTGTTTATTAATAATTTTGAGTGGCAATGTAAAAAGATAGTTGTTCTAAAGTTTTATAATAAAATGTTTGTTTTGATAGAACGCAGTTATTTATTTTAGAATTCCAATATATTTTAATAGCTCTGATAAATTGGGTGTTATTGTTTATTGATTTAAATGTTTATTGATCATTGATAACATTATTATTTCATTTCATATTTGTTTTTTTTATTAGGTAGTATTCAGTATGACGTAAAAATTAAATTGCTTAATTTAATTTGTCGAATTCCAGTTACATATGTTTTTATTATATATTTTTCTTTTTGTCCGATTGAAACTAAAATATTTTGTCTGTTGACAGTATTGAAGTTAATTGGGCAATTACTTGCAATGGTATTTGCTTTTTGAAATATTACTCAGCATCAACTTATTAATATTACATGTTTAAATTTGTTTGCCATGTTTTAAAGTTATTTTTTTCATTAGGTTTCAATTTTTTTCAGTTAAAAATTTAAATTACTGGGGGGGGGGATGAAGCACCATATAGTGAGCTTCCGGCATCCTATAAGATCATCAATGATTTGAGTTCGGCTCTGCCACGCGTGCTTCGGATACGGAGATTAATCTCCGGTTAATGCCCTATAGCAGTGCTTCCCAAACTTGTGACTTTTGTGTACCCTTTCTAAATTTTTCGTAATGCTATGTGCCACTAATAAAAAAATGAATGTATTTTTTTCTATCAAAAATTTTTACAAAAGTTTAAAAAAATCACAACTGGCTGTTGACACCACTAATTATTAACTGTTAACTCTGCAAAAAAATAGCCAATAGAAAAATACGTAATCGTAAATTTTCATGGCTAGCTCTATTTCTAAATAAAATTTTTTGAAATTTTTCTTTGTTATTGCATAAAAACCCGTACCCTCGCTAAATTATTCCGGTACCCCTAGGGGTACGCGTACCACACTTTGGGAAACACTGCCCTATAGTAATGTGTTAAATAATATTGCTTCCTCGCTTTTCATACGTTTATAATATTGTTTGTATTAAAATTGCTTTATATAAGTTTATAATGCTGATAATAAGCACCTCTGACATTTTACAATCCTATCATATTCTCTCAATGATGTTGGTGCAGAAAAATTGCCAGCTAATCTTCAGGAAAACGACTTTAATTTTGTTCGCGAAGCAAATGAAAATGTAATTGCGTAGCAATTATCGGAGGTTGGCGAGCGGTAGTGAGTAGGGGGCGTAGCCCACTAGTGTATATATATATATATATATATATATATATATATATATATATATATATATATATATATATATATATATATATTCTAATTAATTTTTGTGTTTTTAATAATTATCTTTACAATGGAGACGATATTTTTGCTCTAATTCACACAAGGATCTAATTTTTCATCCCTCTAACTTATTGCTAACTTATATTTGCACCATTATGAGAGCAATTATACACTTAATATTAAATTAGTTTTTAGATTTATTGATGATTTAATTAACTTTAATTTTCCAGATTGTACTATTTTATTTAATAATATTTACATCGAGGAATTAATCTTACTTCGTAATCATGATGATAATATTAATTTCAATATTTTGGATTTGGGTATTATAAAAGAATTAGCTATCTCCGTTGTTGATTTATACCATTTAATTTTAATATAAATAAACTAATCACTTGGAATACTAAAGTTTGTAAGAAAATATATTTAAATGACATTTTTAATCAAATGAATACAATTAAAAGTATATGTAATATACGTAGAATATCCAAAAAACAAATAGACAAATTATTTCAAAATTTGATAAAGAAACAATGGATACCCAACTAAAATAATTAAATTCTATCTAAAATTATTGAATTAATTGTATGTTATTGTAAACAAACTTACTCAAAAACTTCTTTGTTAATTTTTATAAATTTTACCATGTGCAAATCTATTTCAGGCAAATCCGTGACTAAAATTATTTGCGAAACAGGCAATTCATGTTTCTTTCCCTCTCTTTATTCTATTTGATTTTTTTCTTAAGTATAAGTTAATTTTCCAAAATTATTAATTATCAGCTTCTTTAAATTATCCAGTATAATATTACTTTGCGCACATCCATTTTCAGACCCATCTTTGGTAACTAATAAATCAAACGCTCTTCAATACTGCAGTAAGTAAGCACTATAAAACAAAACCCCTCTATTTACACTTTAACTTCAATTTGCGCTTCTGTTTTCATATTTTGTAATCTGGTAATCTTGTTTCAAAAATATTTTACATCGTTCTTAAAAAATTTCTCGTTCGTGTAAGTTCATTTAAATTCGCTACTCACTTTATAGATTTCGTTTTATGTTTTGTTCTGTTTTTTCTTTACATTTTATTTTTTGCTTTTACGTGTTATTTTTACTTAATGTGTTCTATTTTTATTTGCTGTAAAGTTTTTGCAAATTTTTTTAGTGCTCTTCACACTATTGTATTTGTATATTTTGCTTTGGCTATATTGATATAATATTAGAAAATACTACTTTTAGCGGATATAATCGTGAAAGCTGATGAAAAGATTATTTTCCGGATTCTTAGTAATTTTTTTCTTCCTTTTTTTTCGGAAAATTTTTTTCACCCTCGGATTTTAATTTTTATTTTAAAATAATTTTAATCATCAAAAAAGTTCTTCTCATGCTAAGTGGGGAATTATTTTGAATTCCGTTAAATTTGGTACTATTGTTGTCTTAATGTGGTGTATATATTGTGGGGGAAATGGTAAAGGTACTTTTACTCAGGCTCTATGAGAAATGTCGACGAGAATTTTGAAAAAAAATAGCTTATAGTTTTCTTGTTTCTTTCGATCTGTAGTGGTATACAGTTTATTTAATATTTACCATTTATAATTAACTAAAATTAATATACAGCCGAAAATACTGAGGTTTAGGAAAAAATCAATTTTATATACATTAACATTAAAAATTGTAGATACTTTTTTTCATGTGTCTAATTTGTAAATGAATAAACATAAAAATAAGAAGAAAAAAAAAACTGAAAAGAAATTGCGCAAATTTCTTTTTTTTTTATCTCAACATAGGAATTTACATACATTCAAACACAAGTATGACACGGAAAAAAACACTATTGCCAGCAATTTACTGTACAGAACAGTACAGAAAACAGTACACTTCAGTTTTATGTGGAAGATTTTCCTACAAACGTTATAAAAATATATACTTGCAAATAATGCCTACTGTAATAATTCCTACTGTTTGCGTTGATGACATCGACTTTTCATGCTTCTAGTTTATTCGTTAGACACCGATATGGGAAGCGAAAACTATTCATAGAGTAACGCTTTTTGAACATTTGATATTTTTGAACAAAGTGTAATTCTTTTTGAATATTCAAGACTGTTGAACATAGAGTAATCCTTCTTGAACAGTTACGGTTATTGGAAATAGAGTAAAAAAAGTTCTTCTTGAAAAGTTACGGTTCATGAACATAGAATAACCCATTTTGAACAATCATGGTTCTTTTGCAAAGAGTAACCCTTCTAGACCATTTACGATTGTGGAGCATAGACTAACCATTCTTGAACAGCTACTGTTCTTCAACGTAGAGTAACCTTTCTAGAACAGTTACTGTTCTTCAACGTAGAGTAACCTTTCTTGAACAGTTACTGTTCTTCAACGTAGAGTAACCTTTCTTAAACAGTTACTGTTCTTCAACGTTTCTTAAATTGTTCATCCAATTTAATTTCTTTTTAAGCTATTTGAACTGTAATAATGTGTTGTTACTATGGTCTTTAACGTTGCACCGATTTTGTATGAGAGCGTAATTAAATATGAATCTTTTCTTCTCCTGAAAATAGTTTATGTAAAAAATACAGACATTTCATATCTGCTCTTTGTAGCTCTTTTACATATTTATCTACCTTTTACCACTAACTATATGCTTTACATTTTGTTTAGCTAAATATATTACTACTTAATATCAATAAATAAATGTGTAGGTATTTTTTTATTTGAATATTTTTTTTCAATGGCAGGCCAATGTATTTGAATATAAAATGACTTATCTTTGACTAAATGCCTAAACTGCAAACATTTCAAAATTCAAGTTTAGTTAATAAAAAATATTCTTAATTTTATTTATGTATGAATGAAAAGTATTCTTTGAGAACGTTATTTTAAGGACATCATTTAAATCTACTCTACTTTTTTTTCTGCTGCCCTTAAGGAGAGTAAAGATTAGAAGAGTTCTAAAGAGTTTCTTTTAACTAAAAATACAGTTTTTGTATGTTTATTGTCATAAAACCTTTTACTCCGGTCCTACATAATAAAGTATATTTTGAAATAAAAACAGAGTTTTACTTAACTTAATTAGAAAAGAAAAATCGGAAGAATTTACATTTTGTGGAAGTCCAACTACGCGTTTTTTTAATTAATTTAATATACCTGAAAAATGATGATAAACTTTTTAAAGCATATGCTACTTTAAATAACACTTTAGACAATTAAAGAAAAAAAATATTTTACGAAAATTCTTTTATTTTGTGTGAAGTATTCACAAACAAATTTTAGCTTCATAAAGAAGCGGGTTTACAAAAACCATATTAAACGCCATAGAAAAGTAAACTTTTAAAGGAAATTTAAGTTCATAATTATGAAGTATAAAAAATTAAATTCTTCAGAAGTAAAATATTTTTGTTCAATCTTTAATGTTTAAAAATTGAAATCTCTTTAAGCAAATGAAATTTTAAAATTGTAATTACAGCTTTGGGAGTATCATTCGATGTGGCCAACAGGAGCTTAATATTACCCATGATAAAATTTAATAATAATTGCAATGCAAATCATGCATGCCTTTCTTTTTTTTAAAAAAAATGTCTAAACTTATTGCATCTAACTGCTCGTGATGTTAATTGCTTTTTTTCTATGGCAGGCACTGAACTTTCGTTCTCACCTTGCTTATTTAGCGTTACCCAATGGGCACATGTGAACCTAAGTCACGGTAGCGAGCAAAATTACCCACTGCCCCAGACACCAGTTTATAGGACGGGCCACATTCACACAATAGAGAACAACACACAAAAAGAAACATCCATGCCCTCAGCGGGATTGGAACCCACGACCATTGGCTTTGCAGCCAGACACGCTGACCTCTCAGTTACCTGGCCGGCTGGTTTTAATTGTAGAATAAAGGTTTTTTAAAGATAAGATCATTTCGACGTATGAAAGGTGCTAGAGTTATCAAAAAGTACTACATAAGATATAATTAAAGTAAAAAAATGTACTTTAAAATTTGTTGTTGTTGTTGTTTTTCATTTATGTCGCACTAAAGCTGCACAATGGGCTATTGGCGACGGTCTGGGAAACATCCCTCAGGTAGATCCGAAGACATGCCATCACAATTTTGATCCTCTGCAGAGGGGATGGCACCCCCGCTTCGGTAGCCTGACGACCTTCACGCGAAGTCGAGCACTTTACGATAGAACAGTTTTACGAGGACCAATACCGTACACCCTCGGTCCCTACGCAGACTGATCCAAGTGGTCACCCACCCGTAGATTGACCGCAGCCAGTGATGCTTGACTTCGGTGATCTGCTGGGCACCGTGTCTTAACGATCGGTCCACTGCGGGACTTAAAATTTGTAAGCGAATTGAATTGAATTGATTTGAGCTGGGCAATAACGAAGAATTTATAAGTCAAACGTTTTCCAGACCTTCTCCATTATCTGACACAATTTGCTCTCTAATAATCTTGAATACATAAAATAACATAGGACAGAAGTTCATGAGTTCATAATGCATCATGCTGTGTTTTGAGTGGTTTATATGGGTTATTGCAATTACTGCGCAGATGGCATGAATAATCTCAGAAACGTTAATAAAACTTGTTTAATATTTGTTACCAGCTGAATACCGGCTCTGAGAAAGGTGCGATTAAAAACGTCAATAAATCTGTACTGAAAAGTACTGAAAAATTCTGCACAAGTCTGAAGGGCATATACCGACAAAATTAATAAAGCTAAAATCAATACAATTACTTGTTGGAGGTGGTTTTGCGTTTTTAAATGAAGCAAAACACGTTTTTTTTTTTATTTTATTTTATAACCGTCGTTGAACAGCCGACGCAATTTTGGATTTAGGACTACTAGTGTTCAACTCCGCAGTCTTGTAATTTTGAACTAATCCAAAAGGCAAGGAAATTTCTGGATCAATACCCCTAGAGGTATGATTTGTTACGGGAACATGAAGGACTTTGTAACTTGAAAAATTTAACGTGCATCAGTCACTGTTTACTACACGGGGAATCTTCGGCAGGCGGGGATTGAACCCACGACCTCTTGGACATAGGTCCAGTGACTACCAACCAGGCTATCCAGGACATAAAACATGTTTTTTGTAGTTAATCCAATAAGGATTAGAATAATGGTTAGAATAAGGAATAATTGTATTCAGTATCACTTGAAAGATTCTATTGCTCGCGGCCAACACATGATAGCTCAAAATATCCGAATAGAAAGTCATTTTCTTACATATTTATCACTTTTAAGCGTCGTAAGATACCTATTTCCAAAGTATTTTATTAAAATTTTTCATTATTGGTGCAGTTTTAAAAATTACAGAAAGTACCAATGCACATAGATTAGTATATTTTGAATCTATTACATGCCTTCCCCATTTGCAGTTTGTACAAAATATACTTATCAGTGAAACTAAACTAAAGTCGGGATTTTAAAAAAAAAGAAGAATTTTGACGACAAATTTAGAACACTTGAAGTGTATTTATACCATCTTGATCTGATATGCTTGTTATTCATGTTATATCATTATGGCCAATATTATTAAGCATTACGTGCACATCTCTTTGAATTCAATGAACTTAAATTTAAAAAAAAAAAACATGGAATTTAAAAGTTTCATACTGTGTTCTATAACACGTTAAGTGTTTCATGTTTTAGCAATTCGGAATAAGTTATTGGATTTCAATATGTAATCAAAATTGAAGAATGAGTAAATTTCATGGTACTTAATCGGATTAAAATAAGTACGTTGTAGCGGATGACATCAAGATGACGCTTTGAATAACTTCAGATAGATATAATATGGCTCAAATAGATTTCCAATATCTTAAAACAAAGAGGTCTATTATGAAAACCATTAAAATATTTTATGGGGGACAGGAGCTCTTATCGGAAGTACTTCAAATCTTTTTTAAGATATCAAATGCGATTCGGTTATATATTGATTAGCTTTGGGTGCTTTGAATATCATACAAGGCTTTGTCAAAGTTTATTGAAGGATATTTTGAGAAGAAATAAAGTTTATTTATGAAGTTTAAAGTTTATTCACCGAAGGACATATTGATGTAAACATTGAGCTCTTCTTGTAATAATAGTCATTAAAATTCGTTAGCCTGGAATATCGTTCTCAAGTTCAGAGAGAAGAAAAAGTATGGTTAAAATTATCAAAATATGGTAAAATTTACCTTATTTCTGGCTCTATGGGAACACCAAAAAATCGGGAATTTTTGTTAAGTCACTTCGCTAAAGATTTTGCTATCCATAAAAGTTAGCTGTGATAATATATGTGATAAAATTTCACAAATGCTCCAAAATTTGGTAATTTTATCTTGATATCTCAGAGCACGGCATAAAAACCATTAATTTGGTTAATTTAACTTCGCTGATTTTATATCTTTAACTGAATGTGTGGTAAGGAGAACTAGAATTTCGAAAACCAGTTCTCCCTGTAAATTGTCAACTTATGAACGGAAAAATTACCAAATAAATAATTTAAATACCATTAATCTTTTTATTTTATCATGATATCTTAGAACTCAGTATTTATTTCGTAAAATTTACTTTTAAGTTTTGTATTTTTTACTATAAGTTTTGTATTTTTTACTATATAAGAAGAACTATAATTTTGAAAACAAGAATTCCTGGTAATATTTTACTATATGAATGGAATAATTGCCAAATGAATGATTTAAATGCCCTATGTTTTTGTTTTATTGACCAGAATTGTCGCTTTACGAAAAATGACATTACAATACATTACGGTAATTCTACCAGAGTTTTTGCCCCTCGTAGTTAAAAATGAACATTATCTTTTTATTTAGGGATACTTTGTTCATTTTCCTAAGTAATATTGACTAGGAACAATATATGTATATATATATATATAGATATTAGTTAATTGAAAGTAACAACATAATTAGTAACTAGTGTGATGTAAACACATATTCTAATATATTGTATTTTTATGTAATAAAAACCATTAAACATTTGGAAGCCCGTAATAACGTTCAATTCGGTCGAATTAATATGATCTCGTTTATTAAAAGACGTTTTGTTCATTTTTTAAAATGCAATCGACTATAAACAATAAAATTATTAGTTAATAACAAATAACAATATAATTGTTATCGAGTATGATACAAAGAAATAATCTAAATCTTTGCGTTATTATATAAAAATATCTTTTTCAGTCGAAGTTTCAGTTCTAGTACTTTAAAGTAATAAGATCTTTTTGAATAAAAGACCTTTTGTTCATTTTTTTTTAAATACTATTGACAGTAAACAAAAAAATTATTAGCTAGTTAATGAAATAATTTCGTAAATTTATTAAACTGAGATTTTTGTAAATATTTCTTTACTTCCTGGAACTATAACTGTTATATTCTACGATTTTCAGTCAAACTATATTTATTCTTTTCTAAACATTTTCTCTTTTAAAGAAAGTTCTAATAACACACACACACATAACACTTAACTTATAGTACCATTTTGCAGGGCTATAGTATTTAACAGCCATAGTTGGAATGTCCCGTAGTTTTGGTGCCTGTAAGAAGACGTGAACAGTGCCTGAATTGATTCCACTCTCCTCTAACTTCTACACCACAACCATCAAAAAGACTTTCAGCCGTGTCAGACGTGCACCTTGTTGCGTAAGTACGTTGTTTACTCCCTGGATCAAACATGCGTTCTCCAGCTCTAGCAGTGTGGTAGACGTCTTCACTTATATATGCATACACAGTTCAGGCACATTAACGCGACCACCACCTACTTTCGACGTCAACGTGATATAACCAATCACAGAAGGGAGGTGGCAGTACATTCCAGTGGAGTGTATATAAAGGATGCCCTAGGGCATCGGAGAGTATTTCAATCGTTGGCGTAATGCAGAAACCGAGCGATTTATCCGACGTCCAAGAAGGCATGATTATAGGCTTTCGGGCCAAGGGTGGAAGCATTTCGGAAACGGCTAATTTTGTGAACTGTTCGCGTGCCGCCGTGGTAAAAGTATACCATGCATGGCAAAATGGCATTACCCAAAATCAGCGGCGTGGCACGTGTGGTGCACCACGGACTATAGATGACAGAGGTGAACGAAGGCTACGGAGATGCGTTCGGGTGAATAGACTTGCAACTGTTGAGCAACTGTCCGCCCAGATGAACCAAGGAGCTACCAAGAGTGTATCCTCAACAACGTGTGTATATATATATTCTATATATATATATATATATATATATATATATATATATATATATATATATATATATATATATATATATATATATATATATATATATATATATATATATATATATATATATATATATATATATATATATATATATATATATATATATATATATATATATATATATATATATATATATACACACACACTTAAACAACACGAAAGAAGACACTAGATATGATTAAAATAGCAAGTGATACACCTTTATCTTGTAAATTAGAATCTACCTTTATTTTATAAATCTTAACCATATAAGAAATCTGCATGGAAAGCAAGAATAGAGCAAAACATTATACAGTGTTACACTATTTTGCTGTATACACTTTCAAGTAAAAAATGCTAAATTTATGTATAAAGTTATAGCTGCATTTGTTATAAAAGTAATTTTAAACAAACATTGCCTTATCCGTTCTTAAGTTTAATTGCTACTGATAAAATCCGTTAATTTTGTCTGAGTTTTTCGTTCTACATGCAAAAAAAAAATTTATTTCCTCTGGTTCTGAAATATATAATGAGAAATACATACTTCCTTATATATTCTAAAGAAAATTATATTCTTCTTCAAGAATTAACTCTATAAAAGTTTTTAATGATGGTTGAATATTCATTCTGTGCATATCATTTTGGTTAAGAACAGATTGCTTCGGTTTAGGAATTCCAGATCAACCTAATAAATATTCAATCAATTGTGATATAATAATATAATTAATTCTCACGCTTGAAGACGAATTAGTTACTCATGAAAATCGTCTGCTTCTCGAGATTCAACCATCCCTTTTGAGATTCTAACCATTCATGAATATTAAAGGATTATTTAATTTCAGGCTCTGAATTTATAGCATTCAAAGCGTAAAGAGAATGTGAAAGTTCTAAGTGCGAAGATGCTCCAAACTGAAGGCAATAATTAGGTAAGAGCACTTTAGATAATCTGTGCATGGTCTGGTGTTTGCACGAAATTTAACGAGGAATACTGAAATGAGCTTATATTCGGGAATATTTTCCTTAAATATAAATAAGTTATTGGTTTTTTTCCCTCGAAATGTGCAAATTATTATCGTGAAAATGTATGAATTGTATCGTTTTGATTAATAATAGACATGACTGGTCATATTCGTATTAACTTAAAGCAATAGATCCCTTCCGCTTGATATTATCATATGGAAAAATTCTTCTAAGGAAAAATTCTAAGGAAATTCTTCTAAGGAAAAATTCTAAGGAAATTCTTCTAAGGAAAAATTCCAAGGAAATTCTTCTAAGGAAAAAGAAAAATTCTAAGGAAATTCTTCTAAGGAAAAATTCATCTACGAAAAAATTCTAAGGAAATTCTTCTAAGGAAAAATTCTAAGGAAAATCGTCTAAGGAAAAACTCTTCTAAGGAAAAATTCTAAGGAAATTCTTCTAAGGAAAAATTCTAAGGAAATTCTTCTAAGGAAAAAATCTTCTAAGGAAAAATTCTAAGAAAATTCTTTTGAGGAAAAATTCTTCTAAGGAAAAATTCTAAGGAAATTCTTCTAAGGAAAAATTCTAAGGAAATTCTTCTAAGGAAAAATTCTTCTAAGGAAAAATTCTAAGAAAATTCCTTTGAGGAAAAATTCTTCTAAGGAAAAATTCTTCTAAGGAAAAATTCTAAGGAATTTCTTCTAAGAAAAAATTCTAAGGAAATTCTTCTAAGGAAAAATTCTTCTAAGGAAAACTTCTTCTAAGGAAAAATTCTTCTAAAATTATCGTTCAAAATAGCAATGACTTTTTGGCTAAAAATCATAATTCTGGGGAAAAAAAATCAAAATATATAGTGCTTAAACCACTCATTAGGTAATTTTCCATTCATATCCGGTAATTTTTCTGTTAATTTTCCGTTCATATTCCAGTTTCCGGATAACCGGAAATTCTAATAATCAGAATTATTGCTCTTATTACCAGATATTTAGTAAAATATACAAAACTGAAAGTCAAAATCAAGCAAATAAATGGTTTTTATTAAATGTTCTAAAGTATCGTGATAAAATAATTACATTTTAGCACATTTAAGAAATTTTATCTTATATTATAAAACGATATTTTTTGGTTAGTAAAATTTTTAGAGAAGAGCTTTGGTAACATTTCCTGAAATTTTTGGTGAACCCAAAGAGCCAAACACACGGCAAATTTTACTTTATCCCGGTAATTTTGACAGTACTCGCTCACGATTTTCCTGGCTCGTGATTTTCTTACCTATAAAAATGCACTGATAGCAAATGAAAACTGCATTAGGTCATTTTACTTTTATGATCTACAGAGATTTATAGCTCGTATTAAAAAAATGCTTATCATAGTAATTATTTATGATATAAATGTTCCCGCTTCTGAGTGACTGGCTAGATCCAGAGACATAATCATTCAGTAATATTATAATGCCGACCAGAGTGGCCGAGTGGTTAGCGTGTCTGATTGCGGAGACTTTGGCCATGGGTTCGAATCCTGCTCAGGGCATAGATGTTTCTTTCTCTCTCTTTGTTCCATGTCCTTTCCTCTTTGTGTGAATGTGACCCGCCCCATAAACGGGTTTGAGGTTGTGCGACGTGGGCGACGCTGCTCCACAGCCGTGGCTTTGCCACCGGTGCCCACAGGGTAACGAGAAGAGAGTAGCAGTTCTGGCCTTTCTGTGGCCAATGGAACAAACCCCAAGTGCCCACCATTAAAAAAAAATATTATAGTTATATACTCCAGCAATAGGCATCACTAAATATTATCCCAAACAATATTTTTGTTTCACTAGATTTAAACATACTTTTTTTAGAAAAAAAGTGCAAACTGAATTTTCCACGTATTATAAAAAATTATAAAACTTATATTTATAATATTAGTATACACTTTGGCTTCGAACCTAAACTCATTGGTGTATTATAGAATTATATTTTAGAATATTTCACGAATATCTTAAGTAATATGATTGGTTAAAATAAGCTCCTAACTCGTGCTCAGTATGCAACCTGAAGCAGATGTACACGATGTTTCCTTTAAATTATATTCCAGTAATATACCTACATTCTTATGAATAAAATAATCTATTCTCCCAAATAATATTTCTGTTTCAAGAAATTTCATAGATTATTGTTGTTTTGAAATTCAATCAGAAAATTAAATTTAGAGAACGAAATGTTTTTAATCTAATGCAATTTAAATTAGATATACCTTGAATTTTCAGATCACGTAGATATACGATCGTATATCAAATGATAAATGTAAGTAAGTTTAAATATTTTATTCTGACCTAAGCATATATTCGTTGAAATAAATAGGATAATAAGATAAACTTACATGCAAAAAATAAAGTAATGAAATAAGCAAATCACTGCTAATAAAATAGGTTCTTAAAAACTGAAAAGATCTTGCATTTTTGGAAATCAGTATCGTTTAAAATATTTAAAGTGGAATAAATTATTAATCGAGTTTGTTGTAAACATAGCATTCAATCTATTTGTAAAATATACCTCTCTAAGAGAGTTCAAAATATTGATTGTAAGACCAATGCAAAACTTATACCCTTTTAATAATTTATTTATTTTAAAAATATAATACGTTGTTACCTATTTAAGAGAACTCTTCTATCTTTTTAAATTATCGTCTTATTTAAAAAAAATAAATATCTCAATAATTTAAATAAGTTACATGTTATTTTATTATATACATTTAATAAAGGATGAATTGTATGTGTAGTTTTTTATAGTAAAAAAACCCATCGTATCCTGGAATTACCTTTTTATAAGTAAATTTGTCATGAATCAATGTTTGTGTAATAAGCATTGATTCATTTTAGAGGTATGATATTTATATGTATAAAACTATTTCATTCATTTGGGTAAATTTTTTTCGTATGCATAAGTCACTTTCATTCATATGCATAAAACTCTTTATATCAGAGGAAGAATATTTTAATTTTATGTACCCCAGTAAAATTATTTACTCTTTTTTTTTTAGTATAGCTCGTTTTTTTTTTTTTTAAAAAAAAGAAGATTTATTCAACTTGTATAAATATATAGTGATTAATAACTTTAATTCTTGTATTTTAGTTTAGCTCATAAGATTTATTTCTCTCATCAATTCAAAGAAAATATTTTGAACTCTAACATTCGTGCATAAAGAGTTATAAATTCCAAATTACATTCGCTGCTGCGTTAAAATTTCAAAACACATTTTAACAACGTAAAAAAAATTTCTAGCAACGAAAGTCGTGTTTATTTATTAAGATTATGTAAATGTAATATTTAAATTAACCGAAGGTGAGAGAAAATAATACCAATAAACTATTTCGCCAGAAAATCTAAACTATAGTATTAGCTAAAGAATTTCTAAAAACCTATTATATTATATCTTACTGGAAAAATCATAGTGAGTGTGTTTACTCTACCTTTATTTTTTAAGTACACATTTCCTATAAAATTCTGTAAAAAAATATTTAAGACCATTGCTTGTACTGTGTAAAATTAAAACTATCTAAAAATTTAAATTTTATGTGCTTAAATATTTAACTATTATTTAATAAAATTTTTTCATCATTTTCTTAGGCTATAGTAGTACGCTTTAAATTGAATTTTCTGATAGTTGTAAGATGACATGGGATATTTTGGGATAGTTAAATTTGTTAGAAATTTTGAAAGACTTAACTTTTACTCTTAATGGGGTACACTTCAATGGGTTCTTAACGAATACTTTTTGCATTTCAATGGCTTGCGCACCATATTCTTTGATCAGAGAATTTTTATCAGGGACTTTTTTCCATACAATATATAATTAGTAAAAATGATTAATGGTTATATTTAATCAACTAAATGCCGAGTAGAAATAATATTTTATTATATGGCATTAGAAAATAGAGTACAAGAAAGTCCATTTGATTTGTCGGGGCAAATAAGTTTAACTGTAATAATCTTAAATAAGGAAATGATTATTTTTTTTAGTTCTCGTTTTTACAATATTACTTTAAATTTGTGAAAAATGAATTTTTTATTTTCTGTGAACTTATAAACAAATAGGTTAGCTTCATAAAAAATTAAAACAAGAAATAAAATTTTCAACACATTATTTATTTATAAAAATTTATATTCAAAGCTGTTATTTGTTTATGAATGCTGATAATTTTAATCCCTTCAAAAATTCAGATGATTATTATTTTTTTTAAAACTGTCTGCTTGTGGTCTATATAAGCTTGCCCTCTCAGCCTTAAAATAAATAAAATGTTCAAAATGGATTATTCTAAACAATTAAGAAACAAAATAATGTACACTATAAAACTTTACCATCTAAAAATACACAAAAATAATGTTGAAAAAGTCATTACTTAAATAATCCACTGTAAAAAAGTCCGGTTAAAACACCGATATAAAGTACCGGCATTTTGGGTTCATCATCCGTAAAATCTATTTTACTGTGGAATAGTATACCGTAATTTTTACAGTGATATTTATTTAATTAGTGAATCAGTTATTTCATAGTAATTATTTCTGCAAAAATAACGGCATTTCGGATTTTTTGTTCCGTAACATATTCCATTAGAATGGATTTTACGGTCAAAAGTACCTGAATGCTGGTACTTTTTATCTAATTTTATCAGGATTTTTTTACGATGGTGTTTGATCAGAATTTTTTACAGGAAATAACGTAAAAATAAAGCAAATTCTAAATATCTCCAAAAGATTTAATATTGAGCACAAGCTTCATAATTGAAAATCAATGTTATAAAATAAATAATATACCATAATAAATGTTACTTTTTCTGTGATTTTCTACAAAACACTAACTAAAATATTACTCAAATATTCCCTTTATGGCTTTCACTAACTATTAAAAACCTCAATAAACATAAAAGAATCAAAGTCTGCAAAAATAGCATGAAAATAAAACAAATTTTAAGAGTCATCAAAAGTTTTAATATTGAGTATTACTTTGATAATTAAATCAGTGTTATGAAATAAATAATATAATAATATAATGCAATAAATGTTACTTTTTCTATGATTTTCTTCATAACACAAACTAATAAAAATATTACCCAAATATTCTTTTTATGGCTTTCACTAACTATTAAAAATCTCAATAAACAAAAATAAATCAAAGCCTGCAGAAAAATAAGAATAAATAAAAAATAAAAGCCTGATATAGTTTTGAACTAATATAACTACTATTGCCTTTTTAATCTTCTTCCGCTAAGGCCACAATCTCATTCGATCTAATTTTTCTGTCAAGGGAAACATATACGTTTCTAGTATCTTACGTACTATATCTAATTGCAAACACGAGATTAAGATCCACTTTATTATTATAAGCCAATGAGGCTGAAGAGGATTCCCGGAAAGGGCAGTAAAAGGGGTATTTTATTTTCGATCTGCAACACTTTCTTCGATATATACAGCATAAAACGAGAACGCCTTGGAAGTTTCTTTTAAGTGTGAGAAAATTAAAAGGAAATATTGTTTAGAAAATGTAAAGTTATGTATTTATTTAATTAATTTCAGTCTTCTGCTTATTTATTAGAATAGTTATATCTGAAAATATTTCAAATATCAAATAATTTAGAAATTAGTTCTGCATTGCTAATTTTCTGCTCTTTTGGAGCTGCCCTATTATGAATTGTTTCTTCGGGTGCTTCAGAACAGGCCATAATATAGAAGCTGTTTTTAGCTCCGTACGGCGATATTTCAAGGCATGGGCCTCTATGCAATTCGAATGACGATGCGTCCTAGCTCCCCTAGAAATTTGTTGCAACATTTACGTCACCCCCTACTCTATATAACGGTATTAAATTTGTACGTTTCTGCAAGAAAAAAAAACAGACTAAGAAGGTCATTAAAAAAATCTGTAGCTTTAGTAACAAAAATAATTTCAGACTTGTAATCCTTTCACTCGAATTAGGCCTGATCAATTTGTATCAAGAAAACTAAAAAGTTTCCTTCCCAGAGTAATTTATGGGGTAAAATTTTTTTCCAATATACTTATCGTACTGTATGTAATTTTTTACTGCATTATCTCAAACGAATTTTAAAAAATATGAAAAATTATTTCAAATAATGATTTGAAAGCTATGAAGGATATTGTAACTGTCATCACAATAGACATTATATATATATATATATATATATATATATATATATATATATATATATATATATATATATATATATATATATATATATATATAGCATAATAAATAAATACAAAACACGAAGAAAATTAAGAAAAACAATAAGTTTTTTTTAAAAAAAAAATTTTTAATATTAATTTTCTTTCCCCCCCTTTTTCCATTAGTCTGTAATTTTCCATTTTTTATCTTCATTTTGAACATTTGCAATTCCTCAGTCGAAACCTGCTGGCACGAGCTTTCATTCACGCCTGTCTCTTCTGAAATTCGTAAATTTGTTAAATAATGATCCCTGTTGATTTTTAGGCGAATTTCTTACATGATTGCATCGCTTCGTGTTGTCGAAGGTCATCCAGAACGAATATAATCTTTAACACTCATCTCATCAAGATTAAGGCCACTGAACCACTCCTAGACTTGTGTGCGACTCATAGCATCCAACTTAAGAGTCTGTTGAAGCATTTGGTAAGCTTCCGCTGCCAACACACACACTCTTAGTTCTTTTAAATCTGCCCAAACAAAATCCAGTTAGAACAAAATAGCAGTTATCAATTGGCTCAGTGGTTAAACTACATTTAAGCATTAACCTGCAAAATCACGCTGTCTGCATCAATATATATATATATATATATATATATATATATATATATATATATATATATATATATATATATATATATATATATATATATATATATATATATATATATATATATATATATATATATATATATATTTATATTACTAGTGTGAGTAATAATATTAAAATCCGGGTATGGATTTTTTTCATTAAATTGCATAGTCATAGTGCTATATAGATGATGAGTGCTTAAAGTAAAATCAAAATAATCAGCATTTATTGAAGAACTGATTATGAATACTTTTATTTTAAGTAAAGGATTTTAAGACTATGAATATTAATTATAACATAATTATAAATTCATTAACTAACAATAGTGCAATTAATTCAATATAGTTAAATACGTGAAATTTTTAAAAACTCACTATATGTAAATACTGGAAATAATATAAAATATAAATACTAGAATGTCAAAAAAATTGTATACGTGTACAAATTAGATTAGATTTAAATAATTATAATATTCTATAAATGGGAAAGCTTTTTTTAGATTTGTTTAAAATGTGAAAACTTCGAAATATGCAATCTCTAATTAAGTTAAATTTAAACATAACTTAACATTTCTTAATAAAAGAAATTCTTTTTCTGTGGAATTTTTTAAACACGTAACGCATCTAATAAATCAATTATTTATTCACATTTTAATACAGATTTCTGTTCTTTATTCGACATAATTTCGTTTTCATGCAATTAACTAATTTTTTTCTTAGCTTTGAGAAAAATCTTTTGACCGAAATTTAAGTTAATCTAATTAACGTAGTGATTATCTCAGCCCTAATTTGGGGAAGATAGTTTGCACTAAAAAATGCTCACATATTTCGCTTAAACTGTAATAACTTTTACTTAATTCTATCTTGTAAGAAACGTTTTCTAATCCATTTTGAAAGTATATTTTTTGCCTGACTTATCTTAATGTCATTAAAAATATAGTTTAGCAATTTATTAATTAAAAGATTATTATACTTTACTTCCATGATATGTATTTTTTTTAATTTGGGGTTTTATAAAGTTTTGTTGTATTAAGCAGTTTATGAAAATTAAGTGGAATTTTTTTTTCGATGAATAAATTAAATTACGTTTTTTATTTTATTTTATAACCAAGGGAGAACAGCCATCTAGACTCTAAGTTTATGACTTTTAATGTTCAACTCCGTAGTATTGTTATTTTGAACAAAATGCAGAAGACAAGGAAACTCCTCAACAAAGTACTGGGGTAAATTAGTGTCCATGGCGGACTTTCTAGATGGAACTAACACCACATAGACAGGAAGACTACGAAAATCTTCTTCGGTTAGCCTGATGGCAAGGGAACCCATGATCTGTCTACCACGGACGATATTTTACGTAAGCTCTTTGGTCAATTCGAGCCGGGTACGGAATTCTTATTATCGCTGGGATCCGCCGAGCCACCTTGGCCCCTTGTGAATAAATTAAATTACGGTTAGAAAAAATTAAAATTTAAAGTGTCGTTTATGAATAAAATTTCGTAGATTTATTAGATTCAGGTGATTTTGTGGGCTTCCTTAAAAAAAGCATATTTAAACTAAATATTCTTATAAACAGATTGTAGTTATTATTTTTTTAAGGCATTTTATTAAAATATTTTTATCTACTCTTAAGCTTTTTAAATTATCAAACAAAATTATCATTTATACATAATAATGCTTTAGTGTAGGCTCATTTTTCCTACTTTATTTTTTCTAAGTTAAAAACCGAAAAATGCATTAATATAATCCCATTTTAAATTGTAATCTAAACAGAAAGCACTAATATCTCAACTGCTCGCACTCAAACAGTTAAATGTGGGGGAGTACCATATTTTTCAGCATCATTTACCAACTTTTTTTTTCATACCTCATCGGTGAGAAAATCTCTTCGAGCAGCCCAGAACATGATGCAACAAAGAAATAAATTTCATACTCAAGCTATTATAACTGAGTATATATTAAAAACTGAGAATATGTATTTTTAATCGATACATGTAATAAATTTAGATCTTAATCAATTGAGAGGATTAAAAATATTTTCCTTTATTTTTATAAAATCTTAACTTATTCGTAAAAAATATAAATTTAAGAATAATTTTATTTTTAAAATAAAACGGCATTTGAACTTTATTGAATACGAAAATTGTTTAATTTTTTTTAACAGATTGAATACAAATTTATTAAAAAAGCACATATAGCATGTATTCATTATTGTTTTTATCACAGAAGTGATAAGAGTATAATAAATCTAAGAATTCAAACATGATATAACTATCCGACATTCATGCAATAATTATAATTGGATAACAAACATAAAATTAAATATTACAGATTCATTATGTTTATTTCCTGATAATTTAATTAGCTTTTAAATGAAAACATTTCCTTCAGCTCCTTAGAAAATATTTTGGGAATCAAATAAAAATCGTTTTTTTTTCTTTCTAAATTGCCTTTAAAAATCATTTAAAAATTAATTAAAAAGGACAATTTGTTTTTTAATTTAACGAGTGTAGCCTTAATGGCTCAGAATTTGCACCGAAGTATTAAGGAAAATTGTCCTAATAAAATATATGGAAAAAATAAAAACTAATAGTAATTATGATAATAATTAGTTTTAGAATAAGTATTTGTTAAACTACTCTGCTTTTATACCACATGCCAATACCAGTAAGCATGCTGGAAGGCAGAGGGTGCGTTTCTTGTTTTTTTCAGTGGCGTCATTTATGGTCAAGAATACGACTTCAACACACACATCACCGCCCGTTTTACCTAGATCCCCCAATCATACTCCATTCATTCATTCATCCATAGAATGTAATTTTGACCTGTACCAGAGAATGAACAAACTCCATTACAATTCCTCCAGAGGTATTAATTTGTTATGGGAACTTAAGGGGCTTTGCGACCCCGACAGATTGAAAGTGCACCAAACACCATTTAATAAACAAGGATTCTTCGGCCGGCTGGTTTCGAACTCACGTTCTCACTAACAGGAGTCAAACGTCCTACTAACCAGTCTATTCCAGCCTTAAACTACCCTGTAAAAACTGTGTTGTAATATCTAGCCGAATTTGATGGTTAAAAACTCTAAAACTTGCGATAATTACTTTTTGAAGTTCATATAGAATGGGGGAGTTTTCACACTTCAAAGGGGTGTAATTAAATAATGACACCAATAATTGATAAAGCTTACACCCATCATTAATGCTCTTCCTCTCCCTTCATGGGCAGCAGCTTGTTAGTGAAGAAAGTTGTGTTTTTTATAGTTCCATGTATTTAGCGAAACAATATTTTATATATAAACTGTTTAACAAAATTCTTGTGTGAGATAATTGTAGGGATTGCTTTAAACATGCAAAAAATGCTCTTAGATCATTATTAGAAGCTTAAAAGCGAAACAATGTATATGAAGATAGTAACAAGATAGTTGCTTGTTTACATGCTGTATACTGATGAAATGCGAGTTCTCCTTGTCTGATTGAATCGACAAACTGATCATAGTCTATTTAATACCAAGTAAGTATCAATCATCTCTATTGATTGATAAGAATATGGATTATGGTCGACTTTTGCCAAGTAATTTCAATCTTCTTGTCTGATTGAATTGACAAACTGGGCATGGCCTATTTAATACTAAGTAAGTATCAATCATCTCTATTGATTGATAAAGAATATGGATTATGGTCGACTTTTGCCAAGTAATTTCAATCTTCTTGTCTGATTGAATTGACAAACTGAACATAGCCTTTTTAATACCAAGTAAGTATCAGTCATCTCTACTGATTGATGAAGAATATGGATTATGGTCGACTTTTGCTAAGTGATTTCAATCTTATTGTCTGCTTGAATTGACAAACTGGACATAGCCTTTTTAATACCAAGTAAGTATCAATCATCTTTTCTGATTGATAAAGAATATGGATTATGGTCGACTTTTGCTAAGTAATTTCAATCTTCTTGTCTGATTGAATTGACAAACTGGGCATAGCCTATTTAATACCAAGTAAGTATCAATCATCTCTACTGATTGATGAAGAATATGGATTATAGTTGACTTTTCCCGAGTAATTTTAATCTTCTGGTCTGATTGAATTGAAAAACTCCTCATATAAACTGTAATAAAATTGGAGTATATTTTAACAGCATTGTAGAAATACTTTCTTTTCTCAAAATATTTTCATAAGATATACATAAATTTGTGAATCATATAAAATAATTTTATAATATTTAAAATTCTATTCACTTAGGTTTATTTAAATTCTTAATAATATTCTCTCTGTGCTGTATGTTTGATTAACGAGCTAAATTTATTTTAAAAAATATTATACAGATGCATCCTAAATTTATGATTCTTGCTTTAGATTGTATCGTAAAAGTAAATTTTTCTGATTCTTGAGTGTATCATATCTTACTGTAATTATTAATTATAATATAGCATGTTGGCGACTGCTTTGCTCCATGTAGAGTAAAGAGAAAAAACATTTTAAATGCTTTTTTGAGACAGGAACTATCTTTAGAACACTTAGTGAAACACCACTTTAGTGTTAAATAGTTTCCATTATTTTTGGCGTTTGGATACACAATAGTTTTTTAATAAATTCGTAATATTTAACTAGTACACTGTCAAATTTTTCATTTTAAAATTATGGTAAAATACCGGGCAGCTGTCTGTCCATCCGATTAACAGTAAAAAATACGGCAAAGACCATTTTTCTCCTTTGTGATTTTGAAAACATTAACAAAAAGTACAGTTATAAAACCATGAATACAAAACTATACAGTTTTTTAACCATTTACAACTAGCATTTTTCAAAAAAGTAAAAAATAACTAATTATTTAACTAGACATGGGAGCTCGGTATTCCGTAAGATGTCCGGCATTGGAAAGTGCCGGACACTGGAAATTCTTTATGTGTTGAAGAAAATGGAGGAAGTATTGCGGTGTCAACACTAGGACTCGAACTCCAGTTCTGCCGGTCATGAGATTGACAGGTAAGTTCGTTCGGCTATGAT
The DNA here is from genome assembly GCF_982258835.1 of Parasteatoda tepidariorum. NCBI lineage: Eukaryota > Metazoa > Arthropoda > Arachnida > Araneae > Theridiidae > Parasteatoda > Parasteatoda tepidariorum. Next base: position 55,914,446 of record NC_141763.1, on the reverse strand, counting down.
ATGTACTCAGTTGCGAAGAACTAAGTAACTTCATTAGGTGGTTCTAGTTGGTGAGATAAAATTCTGGTTGTTTAACTGTATTAGGTGAAAGCAGTTAATAAACAGTTTTTCTCAAACTTAACAGTTTGATTACCATTTTATTTCTGGTTATTTGACAGCTTTGAGTAAATATGGTAAAATAACCATTCACTAAATTACTATTTAACCATTTCTTCCGAGAAATTTCTATCAGTGTATATTTAATGTTTAGAACTATAGGGAAAGTTAACGTAATTTATAAGTTCATATTAAAATAAATATTTAAAAAACATTTCTTCCGTGAAAAAATAAAAATAATAAAGAAAGAATAATATCATTAGGTTTGAATACAATATTTTTCTATTTTTATTCACTAAAGTATAAATTTCACAATTTAAAAGTTTAAAAAAAACATTTAAATATCTAAAGAAAGGGTACATATTTTAAATATTTTTATTCCTACTGCACGACTTTACTTTATTTCACAAATGTTAAAAATGAAAACTATTTTAAATCGGTAAGATTGTATGAATAAACATTATTGAAAAGCATTTTTGAAAATGAAAGGTACTCAAATAAAATGGTCCAAGTACAGCAAAACAAGCATTTCAAAAATGCAGTTCTCGAATTTAATCTAAGCAATAAAGCTTTACATTAATGGAATGCTTTTTCTTTTATGTAATAAAATATTCTATACAGTTTCGAGAAAGAACTTAACGTGTTACGGAAAAGTACTCATAAGAAAATGCGCCTGGAAACGGATACCGTACGAGCGTAAATGATATAAGAAACATAGAAATATGAGTTGGCGTGAGAATTGGATCATATGTTTTCGTTTTTAGATCTTCCAAATGTATACATTTATTTGAAATTGAATAAAGATTGTTAAATGAAACATTTTCTGTTTTGAATTCCTCTTACTTATATTTTGAAATTCAAGTACGCTTGTTTTTAGCTTAATATTTTTTGTTTTTATTGATTTGTTTTTTAGTAAGAAAGCTTATGAAATTTCACCAACTAAAATAAATGTGTGCTTAATTCTTAACGTTTATATACTTCACTATAAAAAACTCCGGATAAAATTATGGCAAAATGTACCATCCAGTATTTTTAACCGTGAAAACCATTTTTACCGGAACATCCAAGGAATAAAACATCTGATACACCAGCAAAGTCATTGAATTACTCTGATTAGATAAATATTACTGTAAACTAAATCTAATCTCAGCGGCGCGACAGCCCTAGAGGCCCAAGGCCTACTGTGCCCATCTCAGTTTTCTTGACCTTGGGCTCTGGGGTGCAGAAGCAGATTGTTCCGGTCAGGTGGTCAGCCGAACGCGGAACCCCCAGTGTTTAGTTCTCAAGCATGCTTGGTACTCATTTATCGACCCACTGAGGGAATGAATGGCTGGGTCAACCCTGCCCGGTCCGAGGATCGAACCAGGGACCTGTGGCACGGCAGCGCAAGGCGCTACCGCGCAGCCACCGGGCATTATTACTGTAAACATTACAGTATAATATTTTACTGTAAAAATGGTTTTTACGGTAAAATGGATTTTATAAATCCATAATATATAAAAATAAAAACATTTCCCGAAGTGCCGGTACTTTATACCGTAAATTCATCCGAATAATGATTTGTCCCAACTCCCTTAGAAGTTTGTCGCAACATTTACGTGGGGACCCCTGCTGTATAAAACGTATTTAAATTATATTTCGATTAAAACTGAACTACAAATTTCATATAAATTTCATATTTTTAATAAAAATCTATAGCTTTAGGAGCAAAACTGAATTCAGATTTGAAGTCTCTTTACCGAATTAGACAAGATCGAGTATTTGTACAAATGTAACAGAAGACCTGTTCCCCACTGTTACTGACACAGTCAACATAACGAATCAGATACTATTTCAAACAATTTACTTCCGGAAGCGTAGATGTAAAGTTTACAATCGTTGAGGTATATCCTTATTGTGAAACATGAATAAAAAAAACTTTTTTTTGAGATTGTTTTGAGGTAGACAGATGTAAAAAATACACCTGAAGAAGAAAATGAGGATATGTTTTGCCCCAAAAATAACCTCATTAATAAACCTCAATTTCAACCTCATTTACACTTCACAAAATCAACCTCATATATAAATCAGAAATAATTTTAGTTTAGATTGGTTCAAATTATTCACACTTCAAATATACGTACCTGCTTGAAGTGAAGACAAAAATAATCCGTACACCCTTAAAAAACAACCTTCCTAAATTGGTTGCTCTAAAGTAGATTTTCATGAACCTCAAAATAACTTCAAATGCGAATAATACAACTTCATACGCCTTGATTATACATCTTGGGAGGTTGATCTTTTAAGTTTAAGGTTGGTTTTGAAATCAACTTCGAATAAACCTCAAATTAACCTCCGCACCTCAAAAACACCTCAAATGAACCTCAAAAGTACCATAATAATATTTTTTGTAACGCCAGCTTGCGACATTAAGCCTGTGTAAATTTTTCTAAATAACAGTTTTTATTTTGATAGACTCTCTCTCATTATTACTGTATGTAGCATATATGAGCACCTCGTTTAATGTTTGAAAATATTTCTTATCAATTACAGCTATTCCTCAGAAGAAAAGCTATTTCAGCTGTCACAAATAGTTTATAAAAGAAAGTTAACTTCTGCTTACATTTTCTTTTTTAAGATACAGAGATCTGCTTAATATACCTTAGTGTCAATATACCAGTTGCGAGTTAAATCGTAATTTGAGGAGATAATCATTGTTATCGTCGAAGGGCAAAATGTATAACTGTTTATAAAATGATAAACGTTACCTTCTTTAAGCACAAATGTATATTTAAATAATTTTAGCTAGTTTATAAAGGGAAGTTAACTTCTGTTTACATTTTCATTTTCTTTTTTAAAGATACAAAGATCTGTTTAATATACCATAGTGTTAATATACCTGTTGCGAGTTAAATCATAATTTGAAGAGATAATCATTGCTAACGTCGAAGGGCAAAATGTATAACTGTTTATAAAACGATTAACGTTACCTTCTTTAAACACAAATGTATATTTAAATATTATTTTTAAAATAAAAATGGCAGACATTATAATCTAATTATCACACCTTAACTAACGTAACTTAAATAAGAACAGCTTTGAAATCCAAAAGTTATAAAAAAACATATAAATATCACAATTATATAAGAAAGCATTAAATAAAACAAATCACATATAAATTGAAACAGATCATAAAAATCAACTCTAAATACCACATTGTCAAAGCAAGTTTTAATGAATAACTTCAAATAAAACTGCTTTTAGGAAAAGCGTTTTATGCATGAAAGGCTTCCAATATAGTTGTTGTTGATCGATGATGTTGACAAAAAATGAACAGAAGAATATCTAAGAGCCCAAAATATTTTTGTAGTAATAAATCACCAACAGAGTTAATGTTGCGAGAAAAATAAAGATATATGTGTTATGATCAAGTCCCGAATATTCTAAAAAATTGATTCATTTTTCGTGCAGCGACAGCTTTAAACAATGTCCTTCCTAGAACAACGTAAATGACTTATTTTTTTATCTGATTATAACATAAGGAAACGTTTACTGAACTTTATTTTTTTCAGTACTTGCAGAGTATTTATACAAACGCTCACTATCTTTACGTTAGAAATACAACTAAGCAATTGAATTTTTTTTTAAAGTTCTACAAAGACTGTAAGACAATAATTCGAATTGCAATATCTTTTTAATAAACTGAGATTCGAGCTTTAAACAAGAAGGTAGAAAATGTAAGATTTTTACTCAGAAATAAGTAGCTTAGTAGAAAAAACTTTTGAGTGCAATTAATAATTAAATGCAATAATTTTTGAATCGCTTTTAATTGTTATAAAACTGATACATTTTGTTTTCTAGCATTCCTTTCATATTATATGGATAATTTTTATAGTGTATTTTTTTTCATTTTGGGAATAAAAGACGTAAATAATAAAATACCTCAAAAGCAAAAAATGAAATATTTATATACCATAAAACATTCTAAAAAATACCTGAATCAAATTATTTAACTGTCTTAAAACTTTTCAACTTCAACCAACAATTTCATTTTTATGTCAACAAACCATTGGTATAATATACACCCAGAAATAAATATTCTTAGTTATGTTTCAGAGATAAAATTGCGTAAAAAATTGTCCAAATTATTGGATGCTTGGTTTCAAGAGGTTTTAGTGTTTCTAAAATTAAATCAAAATTTATTCATTTTCTTCACTAATAATTTAATTTATTTATTTTCTAATAATATTGTTAATAATTTCAAGATAATCATCATTGACATTATAATTTGCTTTAATGATAAAATATTTCTAATGTAACAATATTTATATAATTTTTTGAAATGCAGCATAACTATATACATTACTGATTTTGTTGTATGTTGCAAAAAAGTCTTCAACATTGTAAAGTTTACAGTGAAGTATACTATTACCGTAACTTGCTGCGGGACAAATAACCTGACATACTGTAATTTTTACAGTAATAACTGTACTAATTACAGTAAAATCACTAAATTACTCAAAGTAAAAAAAATATTAATGAAACAATTACGGTATAATATTTTACGGTAAAAATAGGTTTTAAGGTAAAATGGATTTTAGAAGTGGGGTATTCAAAGTGCTGGTACTTAATACAATAATTTGATCCGGAATATTTTACAATGTAACACCAAATTCACCTATGCGTTCCCGAGAACAACTTGTAGACGCTATAATAATTCTTTGTTCTCTCTCAATAATATTGGTTCAAATCTGAACCTAATATTGGTACTGTGAAAATTGTAAAGGTGATAACTTCAATAATTTAATCACCTGCATGATATGATCATAATAATTAAGAACGAGGATGGCAAAAAATAATTAAAATTGCCTTTTATTAGGTTACCACTAGTCAAAGCAGACCATCAATTTGTTTTCTCACAAGTGGTTAACTTACATAATTTTCACTGCATCTTCAACTATAATATGCAAATTTTCTGCAACTTGTATAATGTATAATAAGCTTGCATAATTATTATACATAATGTATTATGTATTCCCCAGTATAATGTAATCAAGTTTTGAAAGTACAATATGATATTTCCATTCAGGGCAATATTCACTTTACAATAAATTTGAACGATGATGAAGTTAAGCAAATTTTGCAAAAAAAAGTGATTGTTTCTCAATGTTTTTAATTTATTTTGCACCACATATTTTTTTCTTATAACGAGATAAAATTTTCAAAGCACAGGAGGAAGAAGAATGAAACATATAAAATTTTCTAGTTGGAAAAGTATTATCTCCTAAAGCATACTTTTATTGCTTTGGTTTCACAAGTTACAGTCAAGCGCATATTTAAATTTTTAGAATTTTTAGACTTGATAATCAGGAGATTAAAGTGGGGTCTTTTAGACTTTGATCAATCTATCATAATCAATCAATTTTGAGTTACAGTAAGAATATCGTGTTTTTGAAAGCACGATAGTTTTCAGAAGGGGAAAAACAAAATTTCTTGTTTAAGTTTAGAAATATTAATCTGCCAGTAAAGCTCCAATGAATTTAATATTATTAATAATGATGGAGTTCGTAATGATTAAAATTATTATTTCGAAGAATATGATTTTCAATTTATCGGTTTCCAATTTGTGTACTGTAATGACAGAAAACATGCAACTAGGTAATTAATTAGACAATTTTTATTAAAATAATTGTTTACAGAATAAAGAAATTTAACAAGTAAGCAACATATTTTTCCCCTTAAGCATTGTAAATACTCAAAACATATAATTTTGTTATCTAAATATTGTTGGATTATTGTTGGTAGAATAGTTTCTGGAAAATCATGTTTTAAATCTACAATTTTTTTAAAACTCGCTTTCTCAGGAACTATTGGACCTATTTCGGTCGAACTTTGAATTTTGCCATAGAAGATCACATTCTTTCAATATGCAAAGAGATGTATACCTTAAAATTCTTAAATCTTTCCGTTGTTAAGAAATAAAATAATAATAAATAAATATTTAAAAAATTGTATGGAATAATTTTTGAATAAACAAAATTTATTGATTATAAAAATTCTCGAGATATGGTGAAATAAGCAAAAAGTAAATTTGACATTAAATTTTCCAAACTTTTGACCTCTCTCTTGACCAAAATATTGAGACCCTGTATCCTATATTGCGGCTACTCCCTTTATTTTGTGGGTCAAAAATCACAATGTGTGAAAAAAAGGGCTTGTTTATTCAAAGAAAGAATGCTTTTGTGTTTCATAAAATATCATCTGCACTGAATTACGTAATTGAGGTCACTCTCACGGAACCATTTAAGAGAGCCCTAGTACGTGAAAATCCGATCATTTAATCAAAAGTTAGTTAGAGTGATTCATTTATTATTTTTTTGCGGAAAGTTCTTTGGTGCCGACATTAGTATATTTAGTACTTATTAAATAACACCGATTAAAATAATAGCTGTACTACCTATTGTTAAAATTAATTAAGCATTATTGGCGTCAATATTAACAGGCAATTTTCTATGGAGGAGTCAGTTCTTGGAGTCAGTAACAATATGGCATATTTTATGATTTATAAATACGATTAAATAATTTTCTCCATTAATTAATTATTTTAATATTAAACATTTGTTTTATTTCAAATTATACACATTGCCAAAATTGATCAATTAAAATTATCGAAAAAATTTGCTCGACACTAATAATTTAATAATCATTTTAAGTGAACGAGCTGGCACCTGTACTTATTTCCGTGTACGTAAAAATTCGCCATATTTTTTTTGAAGCAGTTAATACTTAGTTAAATGTTGTATTAAATACTTTTAGTATTGTTCCGTGTTTAATAAGGACCTAGTGTATTAAGGTGCATAATTTAGGTACCATGGTAATAGATTTTCTTTCCCTTCAAAAAAGAAACAGTTAAGTATTCTGGCAATACTATTCTACACATTCATGGCACTTCATATACATCCTTAATTTTTTTATTATTTGTTTTAAATTCTGATGCGGCTTCAATCTATTAGATGTACCATAATATGAATTGGAAGTTTAACTCAGTAAAAAATGATATACAATTTTCCTTGGCTTTTTCCTCGGCTTAATTCTTATCGAGTTTCCACTAATTAAGTTTATAGAAACATATTTTAAAAAATAAAAATTAATAGAAAAAAACGCATGGTTTCATATATCATTGAAATATGAATTCGGTGATGTTATCACTATACTTCGCGAAGTTATTAGAGCTCAACTTGTGTAATCCTAGCATAGGAAACCAAAGATACTTATATATTCATAAAAATGTATGATAAAACAAATTTGTGATTGATTATAACTGAAAGCTACATATCACTCATATTATAAAACATATATCAAGTCATTTGAAAAACTTTTTCCTTGGAAAGTAGCTTGCGAACCAGTGATCGGAGGGAGTTTTAAAATGCACAGTTAGTTCCGTTGTGGCTTCGAACCTATGCACACCAAATTTGAGTGTGGATCAGTTCAGAATTGTGAATTTGTCTGTGGTACATATATGCACATAAAAGTTCTTTTCGAGCAATATAAATTTTGTATAAGTTCAATATAAATTCATTATTAATCAGTTCCTTATATTTTTTACGAATCTTTTAAATATGTTACAGTACAAATTTGTTCAGTTACAATTCTTATTTGCTAGTTGTAATTATATTATGAATTATTCCTTTAACTACAATTATTTTACAACCAAGCAAAGATTTTTATGATTACCAAAAAATAGATTGAAAACATGTAAACATAAAAAAAAAATAAAATAAAAATTTCTTCTCCTGGTTTTAATGACTAGAAGATAAATGAATAAAGGTTTAGTTACAGACAGCAATCAATACGAGGAAGACCAAAACAGTTCGAGCAAGTTTTAATCATGATGCATGAAACCAAACTTTCAGTATTTGGCTGATAAAGTTGAAGGGGGTGCGGAAACGCCGCCACCTGAATTACTTCCTACCCCCTTCTATCACTCACCTTTTCGTGAAGCAGAGTAATTTATGACTCTGAACTGATAAATGAGAGAACAACTTTTTCTTTCGCGTGTACATGATACTTTTCTTCACAACTAAAATTAAAGCGATAGAATGATCTTTGCTTTCTTGATCTTACCTTATTAATGGTCATAAGGTAATGGTTTTTTTTCTTCTGATACTTTTGGGTCATTTTAATCGAACATATCCACATTTTGTTCACGTTCAGTGCACAGGAACGTCACTCTATCGCGAGCAAGAATCTTGATGTAAATTTTGTTATCTTGAAGCTTTCAGTATTAATGGCTTAAGAAAATGTTTTCTATTTAGTTTGCTTATGGAATCACACCTTCTTATTAGAAGATGCACCGAATTCTGTTGGCGTTTAGTATACAGGTTTGTAATATTATCGATAGTAGAGTCCTGATGCTTTGTAAAGTTACAGATTTCCGTATTAATTATTAAAGGTAGTATTTTTGATTTATTATTTTATTTTATTATTTTATTTTATTTTATTTTATTATGTGTTATTAACTTGTATTATATTTAATCTTTGTATTTTTAAACATTGTGACTTTGTAAATATCTAAATTGTCAATAAATTCTTGCTGACTGGGCTCGTTCCTAGGCTGGTGTGGAACCGGACCAGTAGCCAAGCTTTGGGCTACATGGTAAAGGGTTCATAATGACCTAGGCACATGTCCAAAGCTTGGAGAAAAGAAAAAGAAAAAGTATTTTTGATTTTGTTAGTAAGTGAAATCACGGAATTAGTAGAATCACGTTATTTTAACAGGACATATACCTATTTTATAAAACTTTGTCTACAGGGATGCTACATTATTGAACCCTAAGGTAAGCGGTGTTATCTTACAGCTTTCGATATAAGTAGTTTAAGGTAATGTTTTTGATTTTGTTTGCTAGTAGAATCACATTATTTTATTAGAACAAAACCATATAGCGTTTAGTATACAAGTATGACAGATTATCCAAAGAGGAGTCCTGATGTTATGCTTTCTAAATTTTCAGATAACCATATTAATGATTGAATGTAATGTTTTTGATTTTGTTTAAAGGTAGAACCACGAAATTGGCAGAATCACGTAATTTTTATAAGGACATATACCATTTTTTTGCGCTAAGTTACACGAAAGCCACATTATGAGACCGTAATGTAAGCCTTGTCTTCTTACAACTTTCCATATAAATGGTAAAATAATATTTTTCTTTTCGTTTTCTAGTAGAAACACATTATTTTATTAGAACATCCGTTAAATTTTGTTCACGTTCAGGATACAGGCATGTTACATTATAAAAAGCGGAATCCAGAAGCTTTCTAGGTTTTCAGACATTCGTATTAATGACCAAAGGAAATGTTTATGATTTTGTTTGAGGGTAAGATAAGCTCATTTTATGAGGACATGTTTAATATTTTTTACTTTAAGTATACACAAGAATATGCTACTATCCCAAAAGGAATCCCGATGTAGGCTAATTTATTCATATATTTTTGTATATTAATGGTTTAAGGACATGTTTTTGATATTTTTCTAGAAGAATCACGTCATTTTACAAAGAAATATCTAAGTTAAATTTTCTTCAAGTTAATTTAATAGGAATATCATTTTATCCAAAGCTAAGTACTGTTGTAGGCTTATTTGTCTTTCAGATTTTCGTATGGTTTAAGGCAGGGATGGGCCAACTACGGCCCGCGGGCCAACTGTGGCCCGCCGGAAGGCTTTATCCGGCCCGCGGATAGAATTTTAACTTGCCGATGCCTTGCAAATATAAACAATATAAATTATACATACATTTTATGTTCGAAGATACAGAATGGCATCTTTCACAGATTTTCTTTATCATATGAACAACTAGAATGTTAAGATGCAAGGGAAAAACCAATTCATTGATGATATCTGGGCCCATCTCAAAGCTTTTAAACTGAAGCTTAATTTATTGCCGGACAGCTAGCTAAGAACGACTTGTCTCATTTCCCGAGGTTAAATTCAATACCCTCAGTAGATAAGGAAAAGCTTAAGAATTATGAGGATGGCTTGAAAAAACTCCCTTTTTAGTTTCAGGTATCAATATTTCAGTGCCATTCAAACAGAATTAGATATTTTTACCATGCCTTTCAACGTAAATTGTGAAACCGTGAGGTCTAATTTGCAGCTTGAACTAATTGAGTTGCAATCTAACAATCATCTCAAGCAGTTGTTTCTAAATGTGCAAAAGTTTGAGTTTTACAAATCATTACCAAAAGCTACTTTCCCTAATTTAATAACTCATGCCAGTAAATCAGTGCTAAGTTTGATTCGTCTTATATATGTGAACAAGTGTTTTCAACTATGAACCTTAGAAAAAATAATTTCAGAAGTAGACTAAGAGACAAACATTTAGCCTCGTTCCTGAAAATAACTACATCTCACTTCGAACCTCAATACAAGGAACTTTAAAAAATGAAATCGCAATTTTATTCATTTTATTAAATATTTAAATTAAAACTTGTATATTGTTTCGTTATTTTAGAAATTTTTACATTGCCCACCAAACTCTTCTTTTTCGATTTTTGGCCCTCGACCTAAAAAGTTTGCCCATCCATGGTTTAAGGTAATATTTTCAATTTTTTCCGGAAGAATCATTTAAATTTATTAGGGCGTAAACATGCACCGCAATCCTTTTATTTAGTTGCCTTTCAAGGTACCAAAGCTAAAAAGTGCGTATTTTTGCTTGTACTTCATTTCACTCACGCACTACCTTTCAAAATTTAGTACTTTTACATACTTTTCCGTTTCATTTTTGGAGGAAAAAGTACAAATATTTTTAACGATAGTAGCGATAAGTAACGATAATGGCGACTCGCCAGATTAAGAATATAAAACTAGACACGTTATAAAATTTTAATCGATTTTTTTGTAAAATTATCTAAACATTTCTATTTTTATTTTTCGTTCCTGAACTGAAAACATTTCGAAGGAAAAGATTGATGTAAAAGTTTTAACTCTGATGGTTATCCTTAAAAAATAATTGTGGAGAAAATTTTAAATTGGCCCCTGAAACAAAATTTTTGCAAAACACTTTAATATGAAATATTTTAATTTGTAATTAATTATTTTTAAATTATGAAACATAACAACCATATTAAATAAGTCTTGGAAATCGTATATATATATATATAGCAATTTCTTTTAATTTTAGACTGTTGATTTTAGAATTTTTTTTTTCAAAAAAGTTTTAAAATTATTTTGATTACTTTCCCATGAATAATACTGCTTTGTAAAGCATGTCGGATACCAGCAAAATAAAAATAAACACAAACGAAGGGGTGAAATTGAACATTTCTTCTAGCAAAAAATCACTGGAAAATTTAATGTTCCGAAAAAATGCAAGAACCCCCATCTATTGCTCTTTAAGAACTTCCCAAATTGATATATAAAAATACTTTTTTTTTCTTGCAACAATGGAAAGCATTAGCTTTGATGTATGTTCTTGTTTAAAGGAACTGTCACTGACTCCTTTATGTACATGACCTGTTTTGTATATTGTCTGTACTCAGCATAACTCCTTGTTTTAAACTTTAATGGAAAAAATGTTTTTTTGTGTGTTTTTAACTATTTTTTGGCATTTAACATAGTAAATAAATAAAATAGAAATGCGGATAAAATCAACATGAGGAATATTAGTTTTCTGAATGTTTTGTAAAATATACGTAACTTTTTGAAAGCAATATGGTAAAGAAATATAAAAAGACTGATATGAATACCCGTATAGTTTCGTTAATTTCAAAATTTACTTGATGTCTTTTGTTGCAAACAATGATTTTTGATTATTTATCTTCTTTGCTTTTTTTTAATTGGAAAGGATTCTAGTTCAGATGGTTATAACACTTGCGCAAGATGAATTTCTTCGCCAAAATCCACTTTATAAAGGTGTCAAATGTGACTCAACATTGAGAATGTGTAAATGCATTACCCGGTATTCTCCACTCAATATTCCTATAATTGAAGCTTTGCTCAGACAGCAGCTCTTTCTTTTAACGGCATTTGAATCAGAGGCAAGTGCAACTGCGTCGACTATTATATATTTAAAAAAGTATGTGATTGGCTTAGTAAACAATTGTGTGCTGTTTCAACTTTTATTAGGTTTGTTACGCTTATTTTTTGCCAGGTTGTTTTATACGGTTTATTCTTTAGCTATTTAGGTTCTTTTTTATTAATAAATGTCGTTCTATAATGTTCAATAAGTTGCTTTTCATATTCACTTTATTCATATTTACGTTACATTTTATTATTCTCAAAGTGATATAAGTATAACTTGAGTATGATAAAAAAATTTATCCAATTGCAAAGTTAGTACGTTTGAAATGATTTATTTATAATGCATAAAGAAATTCCGATAGATTTCAATAAATAATTTTTGACGTAAAACGAAGCATGTATGGTTAGAGAATAAAGTATAAACTTCTGTGACATCTGTAAAACACACGTAGAATACACGCAATAAATTTAAATTAATTACGCGAATTAGAAAATTAATAACGCGAGACAAAAGTAATTTATTTCGGAATTAAAAATTTAATTAATATTCTATAATTTCTTAAGCATTTTCATAATTGCTAAAGTTTTATTATTGTATGCATTATTGCACTAATTGCCAATAATATGGAAGTGCATGATAACAGTGGTATTATTAACGTTGTGCTTAATAAAACGGGAGGAAGAATCGTTAATTTAAAAAAAAGGTGTCGAACATTATAATTTTATAACTGACTTATTTTATTATTAGTTGCTTAAAAATATACATTTTGTTGTATATGTGTAAGAAAAATGTTACTATGTAAAATTTTCAGGCATTCGAAATAGAATTCGAAAATAATTTTGGTGCGAGTTTAGAATCATGTTATTGTTATGCAGTTATACTTTATTTAATCGCATTGAATTACAAAGCAAACTTTTTCACCGATAAAACATTTTGATAAATTGATTACGTGCTTTCACTAATACACAGAGTGTTACGGGAAAAGCCTGATGGTTTAGAAGAAATCCCTATCGTAAATCACAGCGATTGTAGCAAAAATCCTTCTTCGTTTATGTTGTCGAAAGTGGACTTTATTGGTCGCATTGGTTGTGGAAGATCGTGAGGCAAACAATCTCGATCCTTCCATTTTGTTTATTTGTAGAACAGGGTTTAGAACAAATGCCATAAATCACTTTATTATCGAAACTGCTTGGTTAAAGGACAGATGGCGCCACATACCTATATTTAGGCAAATCTCTTATCTGATCTTTCGTAATACTAATAATTAATGGAACTAAATTAGCCTGCGCGAAGGGATTGATTTCAAAAACGATTTGATTGATTTGATTTACCACCAGATTTGAAAAAACAAACAAACATGATTAGCAATAATGCAGAATGATAAACACATCAGTTAAAGTTATTTTGATTTAAAGTCGAAACTTCATTTTCTATAAAGTAATAGATCTAATTTAATGCATGAAACTCTAATTGAGTTATGTTTTTCGTATCAAAAATATTTTAAAATAAGTTATTTAATGAAATGGATTCTCTGGAGAAATTTATTACTTCCAATAATGCACTATCTTATATTTTAATTTCAATTCAATTTCTTATTTTCTTTTATCGAATGATATGGTAAATAGTAAATATCTGAATTAATTGTTTGGAATTAGGTATTTCAAAAAATACCTTTCTATCTGTAATAAAGCAAGAATTGGAAAAGGAAAATTTCAATATATGGTGTTTCAATAATGCATTCGACAAAAAATAATTTAATTGGAAAAATGCAGCACTTGTTTAGAGTTTTAAATCCCACAATGTATTTTTCTATAACATTAAAGCATAGATAATTTATGAAATTAAATTCAAAACAAAATATATACAAAATGCGTATATAAATGCTTTTCAGATGATTAGTTATTTTTTTGGTCTAAATTTATCAGTATTTCACAGTTAGAAAGCATAACTTAAAAGATTAATTTATTTTAAAAAAAATTATTTTTAATAAAATTTCTTTCTATCATTTTTTAAAATTATTTTTGCTCTTTTTACGAAAGTACCTGTTACTAAAAATTAAATGCTTAATTTTCTATTTGCGTCGAAGACAATTTTGTTAATTTTGTAAAACGTTTAGAGCTTATTTCTTAGATGGATACTTTAAAAACTGATAAAATTTATTATTACTTCTCTAATTTAAATATGATATATTCCATATTTATGTTATGCTTGTTAACCACTTGTTTTGCTATTTAAATGTCTTTTTCTTCGATTATTAACATTATTGCATGTAAAAATTTTCATAATACTTATTTTAATATAAATGAATAAACTCATTTTATTTACTTTGTTGTTCTAGTTACTTAAATTACTATGAGGATTTTTATAATACCAAATTAGAAAGTCAATACGAGTTGAAACATTTAAAAAATATCTGTTGAAAAACGGACGAATTATCTGTTAAGGAACTAAATTACTAAATATAAATTAAAGAGCTAATTTTTGTAAAGAAACATAATAAATAAAATGATACTTTAATACAATGGCAAAATCTCGTTATTACGATTTACGATACAGCAATAACTCCTTCTACTACAATAGTACTTTGTGATCCCGGTGAATTTCTTTATGAATTAATGTTAAATTCACTTTCAATACCGCAATATTCTCTAAGGCAATAAATCTCAGAAAAGTCATTCTTCCCTTATAATTATATTTTGTTTTTCAAATGCTGAAAAAATTATTTTAAAATGGCATTTCTTTCGGTGACAAGAGAAATCCTACTGTTGTTTTGCATTTATTCCTTTTCACTAATGATAGAATGGCTCGTATCCAGATTTCAATACAACCCCATCTTTTATATAGGTGGTGACCTCCGAAACAACTATTAGCATTCTGCATATTAATTAATTACATATTATTTATAAATACTCCTATTATATACGCTATAATATTATATTTCTTTTCAAATATTTGAAATATTTTTATTTTATAATTTTTCGGCATTTGTTTAGGTTGTTTTTGACAAGGAAAAACACACTCTTAATTTTGCACGTATTCCTTTTCACTAATCATAAACTGGTTCGTGGCCAGATTTCAGAGCAATCTTGAGAATTATAGGCGTCAATAATAGTATGACGATTTCTTACGTTTCTCTTATTTGCTTAATATTTTCATTTCATAATTTTTTGGCATTTTTTGTGGTTGCTTTGGACAAAAGAGAATCCGCCGTTGCTTTTGCACCTATTCTTCTTCACTAATAAGAGAATGGCTAGTGTTCAGATTTCAACACAACCCTACAATCAACAGACTTATTTTGGGAACACTCTATATATATATATATATATATATATATATATATATATATATATATATATATATATATATATATATATATATATATATATATATATATATATATATATATAGATGACCTTTTATACTGGATTAGTTAAATATATTTTAGTTACTTTTTAATATTTGTAGCCTCTTAAAATTAATTTAATTTTAATTGTCCAGTATAATAAACAGTTTATTTATTTATTTATTTATTATTTTTGTATAAGTGGAATGGGCTCTGGTTCGTAAAGAACCACCCCAAATGAATGCAGGTGATACGTGTATACTTTAAAATTATGTAAGGTTGTATGAATGAAGGATAAAACCTATAAACGGTTTTCTATTCCTGTATGCAGGCTCTGATTTTTAAATAAGTCACCCTATGAAAGATGGATATGTGTAATCTGTAAAATTATCTAAAGTTTTATGAATGAAGGATAAAGTCTATAAACGGCTTTCTATCCAATTGTACAGACTGACTTTTAAATTAATTTCCCTATGAATGATTTTTTTTTTAGTCTGCTAATTTAATCAATCCGTTAAACATTTTTATTATTATTTCAATTTTTAAATTTTTAATTTTTTCTCATAGATGGCAGCACTAATATTTAACTAAAAAAAATTTTTTTTTCCTTCTTCTTCTATCAAATATATTTATATTTTTTAATTTTATTTTATTCGATTCAAGCTATAAGCACAACTTCCAATATTTTACATCTTCACGATTTTTGTTAACTGTTTTATTATTGTACTTTTAAACCTAAACCGCGTTTTAATTCCCGCCAGTAAGTTCGATTTCCTTTTACATTTTTTTTTATTTCATGATTTTTTACAACATAAGGTTTTTTGCGATATCGACACATATAAAGAATAATTTTTATCTTAGGATAATTATTCTTTATTCAGAAATATCGCATTTATAGCAATAGATGTGTCTTGATAACGACTATTTGCTTTTACCATTCTTGTTTCTCTACCATTTAGTTTTTTATTTTATTCATGTTTTTCATGTTAATATTTGTGTATATATATATATATATATATATATATATATATATATATATATATATATATATATATATATATATATATATATATATATATATATATATATATATATATATATATATATATATATATATATATATATATATATATATATATATATATATATATATATATATATATATATATATATATAGTGTTCCCAAAATATGCATAACTTATTTACTAAATTTTAAAAACCAAATTACTATCTTATTTAATCCTTTTTCAAATTATCTTAACGTACAAATGTTACTAGTATTTTTGAATTCTTGGTTTGTGGAGGTGTCCTGTAGGGCTTAGCTCTGCAGATACTGTTTCCTGGCCATTTTCTCAATTTTATAGTTTATAAGTACACAAAAATGAATAATTCTTTTTCTTCAAATTTATTACATTGGCTTGAATTTAATGCCAATGCTCTTTTTCTTAGCTTTACGCGTTTAAATGCGTTGGCGGAAAAAAAAGCGTGAGAAACAATTGGGAATATTATTGAAATCAAAACATCAGTAACAATATAACGGTTTTCGAATTCTAAGCTAATGTGTTAGGCAGATGTAGAGGGATTCTCTAATAATAGATTTTATTGTACACTCAAATCCAGTTTGTGAAATAAAAATATTATATATTATATAAATTTTTTATTTATTGAAAAAGAATTAAATAAGATAATAATTTGTTTTTTAAAATTTTAGAAAATATATTCTGCATATTTCAGCATGATAGAGGTTTTACTGTTTAAATCAAAATACTGATTAATATTACACCCTCCTCCTTACAAAGAACTCCGTATTTTAAGCTTACATGTTAGGCCTAACTCTATTGAAAACTTAACCCTGAATAGAATCTGAGTTGTATCAGATTTCTCTGTTTAGCTCTCACTTATGAAGAGAAGAATAATAGAAGCAATATTCACTGGAATTTTTTCGATCGCCATTTATTGGCTCTATAGGCTTAACGTAATAGAGTGAGGCTTAATCTCTTTTTGGCCATCAGTGCCATTTTCTTTGACTTGAAATATCCTTCACTGCCTGTGGAATTCATTGAGTGTATTTTCTGGCAGAATTCTAGAGAGAAATTGAACTAAATTGTGTTTTTTATGTATTTCAAAATCACTATTTCTTTCCCGGATTTCAATCTTATTTCTATCCAGACCAGAACAAACATTCTTCACCCATACCTAATAGCTTTTAAAACTAAGTTGTTTTTAGAACTTTCCCGACATATACAGATGGGTTTTAGGATAGAAGAAGTAATTTGAGAAAAAAAAATAACGTGTGCAATATCTTCCCTTAGAAGCGAAGCGTATACCAAGAGGAAATGTTTGCAATGTGTAGAACATATATTTTCCGCAAGTGGCTTCCACTTCTGTTTAGTAAAAATTAAATAAAATCGCAATAAATTTTGGAATTAAAAATAATTGATTCAGAAGAGATTTGATTATTTTTCATAAAATTATTGAACAATTTGTTTGGATTTCATAAAAAACTACACTGTAAAATATTCTGAACCAAATTACGGTAATAAGACAGGCACTTTGGGTGCATCATCCGTAAAATTTTATTTAATTTGAGTGATTCTGTGATTTTAGGGTTATTACTACTATAAGAATTACAGTATATCAGATTTTTGTTTCGTATCATAATATATTCCAGTAAAAAAAGAATTTTACAGTTAAAAGGTACGGTACTTTATGCAGAAGCTTTCTTTCATTGAATAGAATTTCGTTTTTTAAACTGAGAGAAAAAAAAGTATGGTCAAAATTACCAGAATATGGAAAACTTTATCTGTTTATGGTTTTATGGAAGCATCATAGAGATGGGTAATTTTTTCCCAAGTGCCTTGGTTATGATTTTGGTAAAATGAACAATAAAATATAGTTTTATAATATGAGATAAAATTTGGTAAATATGATATCATGAGCATGGTATTATAACCCTTTATTTGGTTAAATGTACTATTCCGTTTTGTATTTTTTGCTAAATGTGTGGTAATGAGAGGTATAATTTTGAAACCAGAATTTCCGGTAAATCGCTACCAAAAAAAAAATACCAAATTAATAGTTTAAATACCGTATATATTGTTGTATTGACCAAAATTACGTTTTTTTTCTAATCTGAACTATCATGACAATACAATACAGTAATTTTAGCACATTTTTTTTCTCCGTAAATAATAACTTCATCTATAAAAAATTTAAAATTCTGGAACGATTCTCTCTTTTTTTAATAAAAAATACTTTAAATTAAGTCTAATCTTTGCGACGAACTATTCAAGTGGTTATTGAAAGCTTTTCAAAAATATAAAAAAAAAAAAACAAAGGACATCTAAAAACAAATATTTTACTTAAAATTACTTATTTTGCGTATTAATTATTATAAAAAATAACCACCCAAAAAAGCTTACTTAATATATGAAGTATAAGAAAGGTTTTTTTTTTCTAATTCATATGTGATAGTTATTATTTTTGATTTCTATCAAAAGATATTAAAAAAAGAATTTTCTGTTTGTTCTATAAAAAATACCCTTTAGTTTGTGATAAAAATTTAGAAATTACTAGACCAAAATTAACCTTTTAGGAGTGAAATTCTATACGTCATAAGCAAACGAAGCATTGTCTGAAAAATTCTATGAAAAACATTTTTTGAATGATGATGATATCCGTATAAAATTGAAAAAGAAAGTTATTTTTCTCTCCGAAAGTTTTTATGTCTTAGAAACTTTATCCCACTATTTTTTCAAGTTTGGTAGATATCACATTTTTTGTTTGCATATATTAAGTTAATAAAAATCAAATATTCGGATATAGCTAATGGATGTGGGTTGAATTCTTTTTTTCTTTTTAAAGAAGTATTATTTCTTCTCTTGGAAGAATTATTATTAAAATTAATTCTTAAAATAATACAATGTCTTGAATAAGAACCTAATTTTGGGAATTCGAGTGATAATTATTACTTGGAAACAAATTCATAAACTCGTAATTGAAAATAAAAACAAACGTAATTGACAAATTTATTAGTATGAAAAAGTTCCAGGTTATATATTAGCAAATGACGATTTCTAGCATTTGATAATATTTGATTGACAAAATCTGCTTAAAGCTTTTTTTTTAAAATTTCACATTTTGTGTTTTTGAATAATAATTTTTTTATTTTCAAAAATCGCTACGTTCTGCAGAAAGAAATTGCTATTTAATAAAAGGATGCGATTCATGCCGTCGTTTAAAAAAATCAGTGCAGAGCTTTTAAACTTAATCACAAAGTTTATAATGTTAATCAAATATTTTCAATTTGGAAAAATTCTTCCCTTTTATAAGCAAAGACTCGAATTTTATATGAAAAACAAACATATTACGATCAATCGATTCTTAGTTTTTTTTTTTTATAAATTGATTGACCAATTACTTCTATATCTTCCAGGGTCTTTTTAAACAGGCGAACAAAACAGAAATGTATTTATGTTTGACCTGTGTGTTCACATTGCGGAGTCTAGGATTTTAATTCTTACAATGCTCTTTCTCTGGAATTTACATTCAATATATGCAGGTAGAACTATCTAAGCCATCTTACAAAATGTACCCAGGACATTATACAGCGAAAAACCACGATTTTTGTAAAAATGGCATTTTCCATCAATTAGGTTACAAAAATTTTTTTAAAAAGATTTAAAATTGTTCCTTCTGCAGCTTAACACTTACAATTACCTTTCTAAAATCTCATCTTTCACATCTTACCCTTAATTCTGTTACCAGATAGGTACTGTTATCAGATAGAATTTCTAGTAGATGGCAGCACGATAAGGAGAAATAATTTACTGTATATATGCGAAACTGTGGTGTTTATCAAGGAAACGCTCTCGTGAACAAATTGAAAATGTGACTTTTCAATAGATATTCAAACGTTTTTCCTAAATGGTTTTCCAATCATTATGCTAGGTGCATTATTTTGGGTCACAATAAATGTTCGTATTTGAACAATAATTTTTTTTTATTGACACTAACAATAAAACTTTTAACAATAAAACTTCAATAAGCTTTTAACAGTAAGCTTTAACAATAATTCAATAAGCTTTCAACAATAAAACCATACTTTCTTTTCTTGTGGTTTAATCAAAAATTTATTAAATTTATCATATTAGAGAATTATGAAATATTTTTTCCTCAAAAAAATTTCTTTTATAATTGGTTTAAAAATATATGTTATGTTTGTTCAATTTTAAAGATAATACGTACTGCGAAAAAAATATTGTCAAAATTTATCGTCCTTTTAGCTCTATGGGAACGCCAAAAAATTCTTTAACTTTAACGACCTTGCTTTGGTAATGATTTTGCTGAATTTCACAATAAAATATGGTTATATAAAAAGTTTGGTAAATGTTGAAAAATTTAGTATTTTTTTATACCTTGGAGTCCAGTTCAAAAGTCATTTATTCGGTTAAATTTACTTTTCAGTTTTGTATTTCTCACTAAACGTGTGGTAATAAAAATAATAATTTTTAAAACCAAAATTGACTTTGAACCGTCACCATAGCAACGGAAAAATTTCCAATTAACATATGAATGATTGAAATACCCCATATTTTGGTTTTATTATTTAAAATTATGTTTTTTTTTTTTTTTACCAGAAATATCATTGCCATATGAAAAGGTATTTTAACCAGATTATTTTTACGGTGTAGAACACTGTATTTGTTCGCAAACACTGCTTGAAACATCATGTGACATTCATTTCAACTTAAAGTATATTTTCTTCCTTTCATTAAAAAAATATATAAAATAAAACGAAACATTGCCTCAGGCACAGCAAAAACCGTTTAGTATAATTCTGCACGATTCTCTGTTTCGTGCATTCGACGTCACCGCAGAAAAGAATGTTGACAATTTTTACTTTGCCAAGACTTTCAATTATATCAAGGATAATTTAAAAAAAGTTGTTCTTTATTTCGCTTCATTACACTAACAGAACCTTTTTATTCTTTTAAGCGTTTTATATTGAGGTTTGTTAGGAAACGTCAACAAAGTTCTTAAAAAAATTTCCATTTGTCTGGGGGAAGAAAATAAGCGAAATAAAAACAGAATAAACAGAAGACGCCTATAACAATAGATATGAAATTCTTTTTCTAAGAAGGCAGAAATTTATGTTACATCAGCGGGCTTTTGTACTTCGTCTGAGGAAGAGAAGAAAATTACTTCCATTCCCGTAACAAATAAGGGAAGATAAACAAGTTTGCAATCAAGTTACAATTTCCAAATTGCTTTTTTCTTATTCGTTTCCTTATTTATAACATAGACATTTGGTTATAAAAATTTCTTACGGTTGAGATATTTGTCCAATATTAAAGAAAATATTTTTGGTCGAATTGAATATAGTCTTTATTTCTTTTAGATTAATTTTTTTTTTTGGCTTTGTTTTAAATTTCTTTAATGATAAAAATGTAGCTCGGAATAAAAATGAATTTTTCTCATTTTTGTAGCAGTTGAAAATAGATGAATTTATTCAACTTTAAAAATTAATTTGAGTTCTTGCTGTTTCAACAAAATCAAGCTATACAAAATAAGTATTTAAGGAACTGGTATTTTCTGTTTATTATCATCAAACCAGAAACGTATAAGAAATTCCTTTACGTATATTATAATCCCTTTATTAAGGGTGGTTCTGAATAAATTTTAATCTTTCTGTAACCTAGTAAGCAATACTATGTCATAAATCAAGTTTTATCGCCTTTTTCTAAAAGTACAAATCGAAATAACTAACAAATTTCTGAGTCTATTGTTGCTGTTGTAGTTAATTTACGTCGCACTAGAGCTGCACAATGGGCTATTGACGACGGTCGGGGAAACATCCCTGAGGATGATCCGAATACATGCCATCACAATTTTGATCCTCTGCAGAGGGGATGGCACACCCCCCTTCGGTAGCCCGACGACCCGAACGCGAAGTCGAGTACTTTACGGTAAAACAGTTTAACGAGGACCAATACCGCTCACCCTCGGTCCCTACGCAGACTAATCCAAGTGGTCACCCACCCGCACACTGACAGCAACCAGTGATGCTTGACTTCGGTGATCAGCTGGGAACCGTGTCTTAACGATCAGTCCACTGCGGGACTTCTGAGTCTAACTGTCCACAAGGATTGTAAGAAAGGGTACCAAGTTGTAAGATCACCGAAGTCAAGCATCACTGGCTGCAGTTAGTGATAGGTTGGGTCACTGCTTATACAAGAAGTTAGTGAAGAAAAGCAATATAAGATTGGAGGGTCATTGCTGAATTTCCAGAACTGTTTCAGAGCTGGTTTCCAAAAAGGATAGTACTTTATTCACGTCTTACTTGAGCTGCAGAATGGGTTTTTGGCGATGGTTTGAGAAACATCTATGAAGGTGTTCTGTTGACATACCATTAAATTTTGATTCTCAGCAGGGGGGATGGCTATTCTGCTTTAGTAGCTAGACGAACCAACAGTTTAACAAAGTCCGATACTGTGCACCCTTTCTCTCTCTTCGAAAACTGATCGAAATGGACACCCACCACTCACTGACAGTTTTCAGTGATGCGTGACTTTAGTATTGAATCGAGAACAGTGTCCAGTCTATTGAGAGACCTTCATTAAACTGACGGTTCTGCACGTAAAAAGTCGCATTTTAACCTGCAGTCTTCTCTGCATAGCAAAACCGGTTTTCCCATGTTAACTGATAGGGGAACTGTGTGTAGGGGAGAAACATTCTCCCAATTTTGCCCATTCCCTTAACCGCCAGTGGGTTAAGAAGAGGGAAAGTCTTGTTTGTTTGAAAGTTGTCTTGCAAAAGTTTGTCTTGTGAGAAGCTGTAAGTTTGTCTTGCAAAAGTATTTATCTTGACTAGCAAAACTATTTATTTAAAAATTGTTAGAATTTTTCGAAGTATTTGCTGTGTAGATATTTAATATTTTCTGAAATTCCAAATAAGACAAACTTTTAGCCTTGTTAATTTCAAAATGACTTGTTTTTAAGAGAAATGGATATTGAAATGGCATTTATTATTGACGTTATTTAATGGTGTTGGATTTTAGTTTTTTTCACCAGAATTTCTTTATAGATAAAAATTGGTTTTAGTAAATTATCGTTCATAAGAAAAATTCGAAGGAATTGAATATAATTAAGAACTAAAATTGCAAAATTTAATTATTTTATGTTATACTTGAAAAGGCATGTTTTATACTTTAATTGTAATGTAAATTATTGAACGAAATTAAAAAAAAAGTGAGAAAAAATAGGTTAGGTTTTCTCCGATTGCCGAGGCATATCATACATTAATGAGCAGTTTTTCATTAAGATGTGAATTATTAAAATGACAAAATGCATTTAATATATTCGCGATAAATTCATGAAATTCTTTTAAGGTAATTTTTGGGGGAAATATATAATAAAAGCTTTATTTCGAAAATAATATTTTAGCTGTTATATTTTTTATTTTATATTTTAAGAAGTATTATATAGTGTTTCAATAAAAGAACTGAAAATATTATCAAGTGGTTACACGTATTTCCAGTTGAAAGTAACTGCAAATTTATTCTTTAAAATAATTTGTGATTCTAGAAATTTCTAAATGCATGTTAAAATAAAATAAATAATTTCCATTTAGCCATATTTTTATATAAATATAATTGACATGCTTTCAAAGTTTAAAATAAAAAAATAAAATCTAGTAATTTCGTTTCACTAATAGAAATTTTATTTCTTTTCATTAAAAAGTAATGTAGCAGCTTTATGTTTACTTTTAAGGAAATGGAGCTGTTATATATAATTTATTTTTGGTAACTTTAAAGCCTGTAATTATTATTTATAAAAATAATTATTTTCCATGTCAATTTTAAATGTAATTTCGAATGAAGTAATAATAAAACCCAACTTTTTGGAATAAATTAAATTTACAGATAATCATTTTCCATTTACAAAATATGCACACATTTTTCCCTTATTTTCTTGTTGAATAAATAAACCAATATATTTATGCAGGGAAGAAATAAATTCATTTGGGACTAAAGGTAAAAATAATAAAAATGTGACAGCCTCTAGATTTAAAAAGCTAGCAAAATAAAATAATTTATTTTTGCTTGATTTAAAGTAAACAAAATATTATGAAGTATTAATAAACTTGATATGAATATAAAAAAATAATTTTTTAAGCAAATTTTGGTAGATGTCAACATGAAAATCATTTTTAATGTTTATAGTTTCAGAACCTTTGCCAAAAAGCTAAAGTGTATTCACAAGAGAGGTCGTAAATAAATTCGCAAGCCTAGAAGAAAAAAAAAGCTAATTAAATTTGAAAAATAATAGTACAGGAAGAAGGGTGTGTAAAATATCAAAATTAGTTTGATAGCTGGAAGAAATTGAAAGGAATTGAAAGACGATTGTTAAAAATATCTACCAGTTTCCTCAATCAATCAGAGAAGCTTACATTTTTTTCTGTACCTGACTTTAAAAATGTTTTTGTCAGATTTCAATCGTGATTTTGGTAAATAAGTTTTGTTTTTCCAGTTTAAATATGAATGTGAAACTTCTTATCTGTATAGATTCTGTTTTCATTTTTGACAAAAAGTGCAATATTATAAAAGGTGGTCTTCACCCGGGACATTTTTGTAATTGGCTAGCACTGCTAGTGTTGAAACACATATGAATTATTTGTTATTCATTTTAGTTTAAATATTTTTCTCTCATTGTGAAAAAAAAATGTGTATCTGAACTGCAGAAATAGTGGAAACTACATTTCCTAAAATGATGTTTTAAAACACCATGCATGATTCTTGGAACTAATGATTAACTCCGTCAATGTTCTTTTACATTATTTGGTGCTAAGTAGCCACCATCACTTTTGCTATTTAGTTACACTAAAATTTGAGATAAGATGAAGGCATAAGAGTCAGTAAAGTTACTTTTAACAAACAATCTGATATATATAATTCTCTTACGTGACACCCAAATTTTGGCTGTATTTCTTTTCCGCCGGTGGTAACGTTTGTTTTGTTTTGCCTACGTTACTATTTCTCTTACACGGCGAATCGACCAATGTTTGCCGCTAAAAATGTCACATGCCAAATCTAGCTGAGGTGGCTAAACATATAGCGCTTTTAAAAACGGAAACTGAAAAAACCAGAGAGCATCGCCTGTGGCAATCTCATATTAAGTTGGGCAGAAGTGAGTAGTCTTTGTCGATAGATCTCTATTTTAGTATTTTGTCAAAAGCGCTTTTTTTCACGAATTTATACATTACGAATTTATTTGACGATTTTTTGATTTATATCACGAATTATACTATAGCACATGTCTAATAGGTTTAACAAATTACACGTCATTTATTTGAATTCAAATTTATTTTAATGACTTAGTATTTACTGAAAAGATGTAATTTTTTTTAAAAAAAAAGTTTTTATATGGATTTGAATGATTGTTTTGATTTCTTAAAACTTTGTGCATTTGCAATGTACCTAAGTTAGTAGCGAGCGAAGCGAGCTTTGTTTGCGAAGTAAACCATATAAGATTGAACCATATAAGATAAGATTGAAGCAAACCATATAAGATTAAGAAGTTTTTATATGGATTTGAATGATTGTTTTGAATTCTTAGAATTTTGTGCATTTGCAATGTACCTAAGTTAGTAGCGAGCGAAGCGAGCTTGGTTTGCGAAGCAAACCATATAAGCAATTTTTGGGGGTTGGCGAGTGTTTGCGAGCAGAGGGTGCAGCCCACTAGTATAAAGTTAGAATTTAATAATCAATTTAGAATCATCAATTTAGTACACTGATTCTTAAAGCAAAATTTGTTTGTGCTACGTGTTGTCTAACATTCACGTAGCATAGAGAGAATGTTAAAATCAACTTAAACTAGGTTTATCAGAATGGAAGTGGATGAAAACTAGAAATTATAGAATCATTTAATACAGTTCTCTGAAATTAAAATATTATTATCCTTGTTGCGCAACTAAAACCATTCATTCATATTTAAAAACGAATTTCATTTTCATTTGAAGAATATCAGTGTTAAAGTGAAAAAAAAAATCTCTCCAGTTCATGCCAGATGGTAAATCAACTACTGGCTATATTCTATTTGGCGTTTCTTGGATTTTCGATATTTAAACCACGCCAACATAGGTGTTTTCGGAAGTAAGATTTAGTTTTAAGTGTTTATATTTAAATTACGCATTTTAAATCGTATATAAACACTCGATTTGATGATGAACCAGGAATAAATTGTTCCTTGTCATAACTTTTTGGGTTATTTTATATCATATTTGAAGAGATATTACGCCACAGTTGTTACAGTGCACTTATTTCTTTACCCACGTTACGTATACAATTTTCAGATCGCTGTCAAATATTAAACCTTTTCGTGTTTAAGGCTAAGGTCACTGTTTTCTACCAAAAAGTGCACTTTCGAACACTAACAAATAAAATGCACAATCATCGGGGGAGAAAGGAGTCTTTTAGAGAGTTAAAGTTTTGTGTCGAAAATTCAAAAGAAAATTGTAGAAGATAGTTATTTTAAATTTCGCTGCTAAGTTATAAGATTACTCAAGAAATGACTTAAAAACTCAAAGTATACTTACCAATTAAACTTATTGAGTTTTCTTTCCTTGCGGAAAGTTAAGATTAAACTGCATTATTGAGGATGCAGCAATATAAGCAAATACTAACGTATACTAACGAATAAAATGTGCTGGTATAAGGAGCGAAACTTTAGTTGGAATTTAAAGAGCTTAGGCAAAAAATTGCGAAAGTTTGTATTTTTAAAACTTGCTGCTAAGTTTTCAGAGATTTATCAAAAAATGATTTAAATAACAAAATATACTTGAACCAATTTTATTAAGTTTTTAGCTGGTTTATAGTATGATTTATTTGTATTATTGAGGATATAGTTATACAAAAAAATACTTACGAGCATTAGCGAATCTTTCAAATACTAACAAATAAAAAGCATAAGTATAGGGAAAGAAATTGATATTATAAAGAGCTCATGCAGAAAATTTGAGGAAAAAAATTTTAAAAACTTATTTTAAAGTTTACAATTAAGCTTCTAGCAATTCCTAATAGCAAGATTTAAATGACAAGATATACTTGAACTAACTGAACTTATTAAGTTTTTTTGCTAATCGACATTAGAATTCATCTACATAATTGAGAACGCAACAATTTTAAACAGTAAACTTCTTCGAAATGAGCATTGATTTTCTGACCACAATTCTTAACTTCAAATTAAATGTTAAATATAACATTTTTATTTAGCAACTGACAACATTCTCATATATAGCAATCCAATGTTTGCTTGATTATATGTTACGCTATGTGTTATTTGCGTGCATGATATTCTGAGGCCTTGCGTATATTAACTGCATCTGCTTCATATCAATCTCGTAGAATTCAAACATAATAAATGGATTTAAGCTTATGTTTGACATCTGTAACACCTGATCTAGTTTGAATGATAGATCAAGAATTCTTGCGCAATTCTCTAGCTAGGTAACTGTAACCATAACACAACTACATTAGAATATGTCATTTAAATCACGTTATTTAATTAATGATAGTTCGGTCAATTTATTTAAGCAATTTAAGGACATTGAACAATAAGTTATCATTTAAATAAATTTTTGTAATCGATTCTTTGGAGAGAAAATATCTATTCTTTTATTGTTTGTGAAGTTAATTTTAGTAAACTAACCGAAAAACTTGTAATAATGCCTTTTGGGATTTGTAATAACAGTATATAATTAATTATATGCCTGACTGCTATTTTTTAAAAAAAATTAAGAAGCATAAAATTTTGTAAATTGCCAATTGGATACCTGCAAGCGACATCATCGTGGATAAATCGTGGCATTCTTCGATTCAGAAGACAATCAGGTTCGACAAACACGTGTGACGTCTGAAAAAGTGATTCAAATCACATGGTTGCGCCTTATCACGTATTATTCTTCGAGAGTTGCAAGCTCCCAATTGCAATATAAAATGCACGTACTAACACATTGTTCACTTCTTTCCGATTTTTGATGATCACATATTTCACGATTCTCATAAATTTTTTTTTTTTACATTTAAGAGAATTTTTAACTCCTTTGATCCCCTGATAATAAACTAACTAGCTAAGCTAACTGTAGTGAGTCCAAATAAAAAATCTTGCAATTTTTTGTAATTATCTTATAATATTATCTTATAAAGATACTGATCTCTAAGCACAATTTATAAGTATTATCAATGGTGTAGAACATATTCTTTGTGTATGCCAATTGGAAATTTTGTTAATATGCTTAGTATACTCCATACCAAATCTGAAAGTGTTTTGATAGTGTAGAACAAACTACTTTTATTTTATTATAAAATATACATAATAGTTGCTTATAGAATATAAATATACTTATTGATTATCAAACTACAATTGCAAGTAAGTTTTAAAATATATCCAACACACTTACTGCTTTTATAAATTAAATATTTATTTAATAGAGTAATTACTCCACGAATAAAATCTAAATTAGATTAAATGGAGGTGATGTTAATGCACTTTTAATTAAATTTTTACAGTGCATATAGTCAAATTTTTTATTTCACTTACTATTGTTATAGTTTTTTTTAAAAATTTATTTATTCATTTTCCATTTGTTGACAATACATAAACATTTCATAGCATAACTTAACATTCATTCATGCATGAACAGTATATAATACAACTGACAATGCATAATTTTATACGCATTTGAATAAATTTGGCTTTGTTAGACATTGCAAAAACATTTCGTTTAAGGAACAGGCACATTTTTTAGTATTATAATCTCACTAATGCTTTCAAGCAATTATTATTGATTCACTTTCATATATTTTTTGCATAATTGTTGCAGTTATGTATTTAAAAGTGCATTTAGCTTACCTGAATGCGAAAATAGATGGCAACTATTCAATGATAATTTTTAAAGTGTACGAATAATGACACTATTTTATTTACTCTTCAACTGTTATAGTTTGATTCATTTATTTTTTGTTTTATTTACTGACAACATATATTTTTGTTGCACATTGAAATCAATTTAAGGCATCACTGCAAAAACATTTCGTTTAAGAAACAGACACATTACTATATATATATATATATATATATATATATATATATATATATATATGCATGAAATCGTGGCAACTATAGACTGATATTTTTACATTGTACAAATAATGACACTAAAAAGATATATTTAATAAAATATATTAGAAACAATTCGTTATAATTTAAATACAACTCAATAGTATACTATTAATAAAACTTTTTCTTTAAATTTTTAAATATTTTTTTAAAACCAAAAGTAACGCTTTAATATAGTTTATAATCTATAAAAAGTATATTTTTTTCTCCACTTTTCTTTGAGATCACTGTACAAGAAAAGACAGGATATTATTTATGCAGGAAGTTTTGTAAGTTGTTTGATCTACGTGTAATAACTACTTGTATTTTTCAAAGTTATAATGAATAAGTAATACAAATAGTACTAAGCACGCATGGATGATTGTTGAAAGATATATGAGCACAGAGCAAGCATTTTAATAAAGAAGCCATAAAAGGTTCATTTTCTTAAAAGCCAGTGCGAGACAAATACTTACTTTTTAGAATAAAAAAAGGAAACATTTATTTTAGGATCTCTATCTGTCTACAATGACAATATACTAAAAGCTTTTAAAAGCACAATTGGTGTTCCGCAAGTTTTCGAAGAGTTTTGGAACATAATGAATGGGTGTTATTTCTTTGTTGAATTTTCTACTTGGCTTTAACATATTGAAAACTTTTTAAAGGTTAAAAATGCTGCTTACGTTTTTGGAGTATTCACGTTTTGAGGAGAAATTAGCAAATCGATAACGTTAATGTTTATTTTTTGTTGAATGTGTAAGTTAAATAATAATCTTCCGGCTAAAAATTCATCTTATATGCATTTTAAATCTGTATTTGGGATGTAGTTTTATTAGATATCGATAACTTAAAATTTATTTTTACGTGTCATCTTAAATGAAAATTTATTTAATTTTGAAAACAGATGCGCTAATCATTCCTATGAATATTCATCCATTGAATATCCATTAATAATAAATATATTGGTACCTAATGAATATAGACTATAATAAATTGCATCGAAAATTTAGATTTATAGGTAACAATCTAAACATTGCAAAAATTCTTATGAAATTAATAAAAAAATATTTATCAAGCTAAATCAATAAGTTATAAAAATTGAATATTTTATGCTATATAAATATAGTAATTACAAATACTTAGCTATATATGGCTAAGTAGAAAAAAAAACATACGATACAATTCGCAAATAAATAAAATAAATTAATAAATAGGTAAAATATAACTAGTTAATTTTACGGTATGTTTATAGGTTAAGATGCTTATTTTTTTCATTTACTCAGATTGATTTTTTTGTTGTAAAAATGTAGTCAAATCTTAAATTTAACTCTCATGAAAGTTTAATAATTCTGTTTACTTTTATGCAATTTACCTCATAAAAATGGGATAATTCCCAAGAATTTTATCATATGTCATAAACTCATAAAGTTTATGTAGTTGTGAAATTCAGTTTTATTTAAGAATAAGTTCTTACCATGAATACTATGAGCATTCTAAATAAATATCTATAGTAGATGATGAGACATTTTTATTTTTCATTTCATTCACTACTTCTTACCTCTTAGTTTAAACAATATGAATGAACTCATTTAAAATTTATAATTCATCAATTATTTTATTCTTCTATCTAAAAAACGTTAACTAAATGTTATCTGTACGTTTACTTTTAAGAATAAAAGGTACACAATTTATTTAAAAATCAGCAATATTTTATGCATGAAAATGTTTTTGTTTGGGATTAATCTAAGTGATATTTATAACGAAATATTGTAGCAAGCTCATTTGTTCTTTATTTCTAACTAATTAAATCAAAATATTACTTAGCTTAAATTTTAAGATCTTTATTTAATTATAATCTGAATACAATTATTACATAACAGGAGGCAGACGAGACCGCATAGTAGTCTACAATCATGATTGATTATGAGTCATTTGGATTTTTGCTACTCATTATTAATACTAGCACTCTATGTCCAAGAAAACAATCATCATGTTTGTTGTCAGTGATTTTGGTAAATTTGAAGTAAATGACGCAATTTTTAAACAAATTTATTATTATGAATGATTTTATGTTAGCACAGTATTGTATTGATCATAGCCGAAAAATAATTAGTGCTATAATTATTTGGTGTTGTTATGCTTGATAAGCCAATTGTTGCCTTTTTTAAATTATGAGTACTTAACGTTAGATGCTGATCTTACAGATTAAATATTACGAAAACTAATGTATTAAAAAATATGTCTCATGCTTTGTTCAATTGTATTTTAACTCAATTAATTGATTTCGAAAACTAATACTATTAAAAATTATTTTATTTTAAATAAAATGTTATAAAAATTGAATTATTAATGTTAAAATACTGCCGTTACCACAAAAAAATGACCTTATAATTTTTAAAGGGCACAATATTGACTGTTCAAAATGTTCTTTTTCAATTTTCATAAATGCATAAAATTTTCAAAGAAAAAATATTTCCTGTGGTTTATTCTGCTATGAAATTTTAATAATTTGCAAATCATGCAGAAACCTTAAGCCTTTGTGATAAATGCGATCCCAAGTCACATTTAAGAAGCTTACTCTGCAGTAAAGCTTCTCTTTTTTTGCAATATTTCTATTCATAGTTTGACGATGCTAATTTTGACTAAAAAATAATCTCATTAAATAGTCTAGATAGATATCTAAATTGATATCTGATCAAAAAATAGATTTCTTATGAAAAACATAGTACTATTGGATTTTATCCACTTCAAGACTATAAAGCACCTTTTTAAGTATCTTTTGGATTTCTTTTCATTACTTGTTTACCTAGTCCACTTTTCTTACTATTTTTCATAAAAAACTTTGTTTTTTTATCGTTTAGAATCTGGTAGTTTTAATTTTTTATCCTCCCCTGTGATATTGCAAATTTGGGTCGTGTTCAAAATGTAGAGAAAACACGGAAAAATTATTGAACAATGAAAAAATAGAAAAAGAAAAATAATAATAAAAATGAGAAAAAAAATCCGGAAAATAAAAGATATAATCTTTTCATTAGCTCACATGATTATATCCGTAAAAAGGAGTGCTTTCTAATATTGCATCAATATAGCCAATGCAAAATATCAATACAATAGTGAGAGGAGCACTCAAAAAATTTACTATATATATATATATATATATATATATATATATATATATATATATATATATATATATATGAATGAAATGCAATTCCTGGGCTAGGGGCTGAAGCCTACTAGTATGTTATTAGTCTGTATAATTAAAGCTTTAGAAAGTTAAACGCAACTTGTTCTTGATATTAAAGGTTTTATACTTTATTTAATTTTATAGAGTAAAAATTAGCCGCATTCACTTCAACAAAAACAAAATTATTAATAAAATATTAATGTGGCAGAAAAAATGAAGAGAGCAAATCAAGACGCAGAAATTTATCTTCAGAGGCGAAACGTATCATGTGTAACTTTCCCTGAAACGTGACTACGTTTTGTTTGCATTGGCATGTAAAGATATAGCTATTGATATGTTTCACACGAATATAGTGTGATGAATATTAGTGACTCATTTTACTAAGAGGTTTCCGATACATTTCACTCAAAATGTTTTGCTGGAATATTACTAATAAAACTAAAAAAGTAGAACTTGCGATATAATGCTCAATATGTTTACTGTATAAGTTTGGTATTTTATATGTAAAGCAGGAAGTCTGTGAAATACCAAAGCAATGTGTAGAATGTCTGTAGATTTCAGAATAAGTAGGGGAGAGTGGGGTCAATTGTAACAGGGTACGATTGTAACAGAGCAAAAATTTCGAGTGTCTGGTTCTAGATTTGGTTCCTAGGTGGCGCACAAGGTGTACTTAATAAATCTACATGTACACCCCTACTGGCAAGCATTTTTATGTACTTTTGAAAGAGTTACATCACAAAAGATATTTTCACGGTACGTAAGTACTTTTTTGGTATTCGAATATTATATTGTAACAAAGTAATTTCGTTTAAACAAATAAAAATTATTAATCGAATATGTAAGTGGACACCTTAATTAACATTTCAAAAACAAAAGATTAGTTTTGTTAATTAACTAGCATTGTTTTTAACAAATGAAGCTGGAATGGTGTCCTGGGGGCGATTGTAACAAAAAGTAAAGGGACGATTGTAACAGCTGAAAATAATGAAGCTGAATCTTATGTTTACAAACCATTACTTAACTCTTTAAGAACCACCAATAGTTTCCTATATCATTTATATTATGTTCCATGTGCATTATTTAATTTGTCACCTTTCACAGCATAAGTTAAAGTTTTTAATCCCTTAAAGTTGAAAGTTTAACCCTTTAGGTCTCTGCTCATTATTATTTTTATTCCTAAAATATCATTACTATTTTGATCAATAAAAAAATATATCACAACTATGCATAATTAACTATGTTTTAGTTGAATTTATGAACTGTTACAATTGACCCCGTAAGTGGGGACAATTAAAACAAGTGCACGTCTGTCAAAAATTGTTAATGACTAACATAATAACATTTAAAGTAAGTTTTTTTTTCTAGTAGAGGATAGTCTACTTTACACTTCTGTCAATTAATGCTAATAATATATTGGATTTTTTGTTAGTTAAAAATAGTTAAGTAAAAAATGTTACAATTGATCCCACTCTCCCCTAATAATTCTTTGAATCATATGTAATGGCTAGGTATTCTGAAAATGCAAAAATTTCTTTCGCCAAAGTTTTGAAAAAAATAAATAATATTACTTTGAGGGATGGCAAGAAAAATTAAAGAAATGAACATTCTCTATAGTGCTATCGGTTATACAGTGCTATCTGTGTTTATTACAATTGCTACCGGAATTGTACAAGTAATTTAGGAAATCTTTAAAATGCCAAAGCATTGTATAGTATGCATGGAGATACTTGAAAAAAGTATTCAATTTCATCATTACTTTTTCTCAAATTTATATATATGAGTAAAGCTCAGATGTTCTATTTCAATTATCTACCGGCAAAGTATTAGAAGAAAATGTAAAAATGCTTTATTTTTGAAAAGTTATTCTTAAAGGTCTTATGCCGATTATATTTATGTAATAAAACAAACATTTGCTTATGGATAAATTGAAATGTTTCAGTTCAGTTTCACTACGCTTCTCAATTTTTATATATTGTCTACTTATTTAATTTTATGAAAGCGTTAATAAACTTATTAATTAAAATCATCTCTAGTTTGCCTCACCTAAAAAGTTCTTACATAAAAAAAGAAGTTTATTATTATCGCAAAGGTTTAAGAAGATAGCTTATAGAAGGCATTTTTTTTATTTATTTTCCATTTTGTTTGATTAAAGAAACTTTTAAAATTAATGAAGAGATTAATAAAGATTCTAAAACTTTCAATGAATAGTTTGAAGAAATTATAGCCGCAAGATATATTTGATAGTATAAAACATTGATTTTCTTCAAGTAACTTACAAGGTTGGTAAGAACTGAAATGTTTTAAACATTCTCAAGATTTTCACGAGCTAATGGATGCCTATTCTAAAAATTTCGTAATTTTACCACCTTCATAAGTGTTTGAAGGAAATAAAACTATGCTATCAAGATTCTATTCATGTTAATCAAATTCACAATTTATTTACAATTTCAATTCAAATAAAAAACAGTTTTAACATAATGGAAATTCCAAACACATGATTATCAGTAGATTTTGAAAGTAGGCATTTGTATTAAATTAGAAGGAATTATAAAGTAATTGAGTGATTTATCTTAAATCAAAAACTAATTTGTTGAACTTAAAATAAAATTACCACATTTATAATAAACTTAACAGATTTATTAAAATGATATGCTTATGCCATCAAAAATGTATTAATTTTGTTTATTTTTTCTTTTCAATTTATTTCATACTTATCTAATTTATCTTTCAGAAATGCATATAATGATTTACACACGTCCTATTTTTCTCTTACATTTACAATAGAAACTATCAAATATCAAAGTGAATAAAATCAAAATAAATTTTATTTTATCTTTAACATGAGACATATTTTCCTGAGTTCAACTCTCTAAATGTGTATTTTTCATTCATGTACCGGAAAATTATTATCTTTTTTAATATGAAGTGCAGTATGTTACATAAGTTACAGAATATTTTTTTTAAAATGCTGCTTAGAATATTTGGCAGTTTGTGTACAAAATATTGTTTTTAATTCCATGATACATTAAATATACACCAAAGAGCCATTACATTATGACCATTCTCCATCTATAACAATGGGCTCACCCAGGTTCTCATGATTTCTCGCCCAGGAACAATGTTTTCATGAGGGCACATTAGGACCCATAATCCTCAAAGAACAATCCCTGACGTCTGTAAGCTACTTGAACATAGTTGCAGACCAGGTTCACCCTTTCATGGCAAAAGTTTTTCCTGCGGGGGACGGTGTTTACCAACAGGATAATGCATCATGTCATAAGGGTCGAATCGTCATGGATTGGTTCGAGGAGCATTTCAGTGACTTTCAAGTCATGTCTTGTCCCCCAAATTCACCTGACCTTAATCCAATAGAGTATTTGTGGTCTTACTTGGAAAACCAAATTCGTGCTGCCACGCTACAACCTGGAATTGCAGGACCAGTTGGTGAGCGCTTGGTACCAGATACCTCAGACTACCTATCAGCACCTTGTGGAATCAATGCCACGGCGGGTGCTAGCAGTTTTGAAGGCTAAAGGTGGTCCTACATGTTATTAGCAGGGTGGTTATATTGTAATGGCTCTTCGGTGTATGTCTGAAATAATAATGCAACATTAGAGTTAGGTTATAGTATAAAATAAAATTTAATAAGCATAATCTCAGTTTAATTGAAGAATGTGCAACAAAAAATATAACTTTCTATACAACTACAAATATGGTTCTGAAACTTCTGATTAATAAAAGAAAAATTAAATTATATATCAATGAATTAGAATAATATTTCGGTGTAAGATCATATTTCAAATCAAATGTTGATGCAGAAAAATACCTATTATTATATTTACGTTAGTAGAAAATAGAAAAGTAAAAAGACGCACATTGCAAATATATCTCAAATTTCAACGATCTATTTATTTTTCATTCTCATTTCCCGAGAATTTCTTGCAGCTGAAAGTAGAGCGAAAATCATTCTTTTAGATGGAGGTATTATCAACAGTATCCCCGTAGTTGTTTCGGTCTCAGAGGAGGTTTACACTGTAATTTTTTGCTACATCGTCGTCACATGCAATAAATCACAGAAACAACTCCAAAGGATAGAAAATCTTTCTCTAAAGTCTGTTATTTTCTTCGTACAAGCCAATTTTGAGGTGAATACGTGTGATGCTCGGCATTCAAAAGATAAATGATTTTCAACTTCTTTTCGAAAGTTTTGTCTCCCTTTTTGTATTATTTTATTTACGGAAAGTTCATTTTAGGCAGATTATATGTAACTTTTAAAAGTTGTGGTTCATTCATTTTATATTATAATCATTGAATTATTAGCTTTAAAATATAACTTAATGTTTCTTTATATAAAATTTTATTTTATTATCTTCATATAAGAGTGGAAAATCTTGCTCAGTAGTCTGTTATTTTCTGTTCACAGTGCACAAAAAAAATGGACCTCCTTTAACAACTTTTAATTTAATGTTCGGATCTTCACGTTTATTGACTAAATCTCAATAGTTCAGAGGGGTGAGTTAATCAATGCAGACGTTATTTTAAGTTATAAAACCAGACACAAAAACGTTTGAGTTTCTAACTCCCAAAATATAAGGGACTGTCGCAATCTGGAAAATATGGTCGCAATATTTTGGTTAGCAGAGCGTCCAACATTTTGACCCCAAGATGTTTGTTTAATTGTTTGCCTATTTCACTATAAAACGAGAACTTCCTCAATTAATTGAATAAAACTTGCAAACAGCTATAAATTTCCTTTATACAAAGGCTATTCCATCCAAACATCTACTTTTAATTAGAATTTATAAATTTATTATTTTATTTAATAATAGACGAAAAAAATTAATATATAAAGTACACAAATTTGACATAATTTTAAATAATGTATTTTTAATTGAAAAATTACGATATTTGAGCGAAATCAGTCGAGCAGTTTCTGAAAAAATGACTTTAAAATTATGACTCTTTAAAAATTCAATTTCTCAAGAACTATTCAACCAATATCACTCAAATCTCATCATTAGATGCAGATAAAAATGTCAATTATTTATGTTTTATTATTATGTCAATTACTTATGTTTTTAAAATTATGTAAGAAGTCTTGTTTTATTCTTAAATTAAAAAATTAATTATAATTTAAAATACAATAGCAATGATGCATATGAAGATCGTCTAACTTAAGTTGACGAACGTTTCAAAAATGGGCAGTGATTTTTACAACATTACATAAATCACTTTGTATTTATTGCTATATTTTACTTTGATCTTATCTCTGGGGGGATAGAGATCTGGCATTCTAGTAAAGAAAGACGGTTTGAACTTGGATGATTGATTCATGCAACTGTTTCCCGTTTGTACCAACAACAGTGCTGGCTAAAAATGTATATGGCTCATAGTTTTCGTTTGTGCATCTCGACCTTGTTCATCCTTGCTTATTACCTGCGGATAATGCATCATGCAAAATGTCTTTTACGAAGGTTAGTTTGTTCCAGTTCTGGATCCAAATATCCTTTTGTTTTCTGAGTTGAACACAACATTTACGGCCGTGAAAAATTAAGGAGGAGATCATTAAGATCTAAACATTAGCATTGGATACTGTTTACTAATAAGGTTAAGGATTGTGTGAAATTACAAAACTGTTGATTGAGTACCAACCATTAACCATATGCAATAAATGGTTGACGCCAGAAATAAATAAACGAAATAAAATCATGGTCAAGATGATTTGAATTATTATATTACTTATAAATCTAAATGGATGGTTTTATACTAATAAATAATAAAAATATTGTATTTTCTTATGTTCCTGATAGTTTAGTTCCATGAATGCAAGCAATTACGCTATAAATTCCAATTGAAATACCATCCTTGTTACGTCAATAACAAAAGCACGAATTGTTTTGTTGTTTTGAGCAATGGACTGTATAAAATTACAAAAATGATGATTAAGAATCACACATTAGCTATATACATCAAACCGATACCAGAGATAAATAAATGAAGAAAAATAATCCTGTAACACAGATTTATCAAATATTATGTTATTTGTAAAAGTAATAGATAGTTTAATTCAAATAAGTAATAGAAAAATATTATCTTTTCTTTTCTCATTGATATATTAGGAATCCGAAAAGGAACAATTGCACCATAAGCTTTAATTTAAATACAGAATTCCATGTGATGTCAATAATCCAATTATGAGTGGTTGCCATAGAGTCTTGGCTATGTAAAATGAAAAAAATTATGATTATGAAACACATTAGCAATACATATAAAGTGGTTGACACCTGAAATTTATAAAGAAAATAAAACCATGACAGCCATTTGAGAAAGTTATAGTACTTACAAATATAATGGATAGATAATAGATAGTTTTTTTCAAAAAAGTAATATACATTTTTTTCTTTTTTTTATTAATAGTTTAGTGCCTTGAATGCAAGCAATTGCACTACAAATTTCAATTTAAATGCATGATGTCTTCCACGTGACGTCAATCGTGAGTGGTGTCCAATCGTGAGTGGTTCCTTTTGAGTTTCGGTAGCGTAAAATTAAGAAAATGATGACTAAGTATCTCACCTTAGCTATAAACATAAAATGGTTGACCCCAGAAATAATTAAACAAAGATCATGACAGCTATTTAAGAAATATTACAATACTTACAGATATAGTAGATTGTTTGATTCAAAAAAGTAATGCAATTTTTTATTGATAATTTTAGTATACTGAATGTAAGCAATTACATTATAAACTTTAATTTAAATGCAGGATTTGCTCCACGTGACATCAATAGTCCAATCGTGAGTGCTTTCCATAGAGCTGTGTAAAATGAAAAAAATTATGATTATGAAACAAATATTAGCAAATATTAGTGGTTGACACCAGAAATTAATAAACAAAATAAAATCATGACAGCTATTTGAGAAATCTTATATTACTTAAAAATATAATAGATAGACAATAGATAGTTTGATTAAAAAAATAATGCAATTTTTTCATTGATAGTTTTAGTATACTGAATGCAAGCAATTACACTATAAACTTCAATTTAAATGCAGGATTTCTTCCATGTGACGTCAATAATCCAATTGTGAGTGGTTTCCTTTGAGAAACACATTCAGTACCGGGCAATTTATTTTAAGACCGCTTGGGAATTACCTTCTCAAACAAACCCACCAAATATAACCCCCCAAGTGTTGAATTCTCTTCTGAGTCCCGAAAAGAAAAAAAAATGTATCGTATCTAGTTTCAATAGCAGATCTCATTAACGATTGAATTTACCCCACTATCCAGAAAAGCAGTTCTTGGGCTTGCATTTTAGAGAGAGGATAGAGCCAAAGAAAACCAAAGTCTTTTGGTTGTTTCCTATTACTTTAAGTTTCTTTTTTTTTGTTAAAAAAGGCAAAACATATGGCGAAGTTCTTATTGAAAGAAAATTGGATTTGATTTTTTTCTGTGTGATTACATTTTAAGAGTTAGTCTGTTTTACAGTTTTCGTTTTTATGTTTATTTTTTTAAATTTTTATTTTTGGGCAAGAATTAAGAGCAGAGTTTTGTTCATAAAGTTTGCTTGATTTGTAAATTTCGGGATATGATGTTTTAAAGATGCACTCATCGATCAAATTATCTATTTTAGAGTTATTAATCATCGAATTGACTTGTATCTTAAAATGTTAGTGACTGGCTTGTTAGATGTAAACAAATATTACTCGCTATTCAAACAAATGGGTGAAAAACTACTAAGATAAATTAAACCTATTGCAAAGAAATTGCAGCTTTTTTAAGTGTTGTAAAAAATTATGCTTTATGAAAAATGAGGTATGAATAGAACAAAAACCTTGTTCATGCATAAGTTAATTATGTTTTCACAATTTGTAATAAAACAATGAGTCGAAAATACTCTCACAGCTTCTGCAGACTGATTAATTAATAAAAAATTTCTGGTTCGACATTTTTATTTTCTTTAAAAAAAAGTTATTTCATATTTCAATAATAAGAAGAAAGGCATTTTGTAGAGTTAAATTTTTTTTTATTTACTATTGAAATTATAGATTTTTAGACATTTGTCTTACTTGAATTTAAAATTTTTTGTAAGTTTGTTCACTTAAAAAATAAAATTACCCCCAAAAAAGTGTAAGCGAAAATGTCTGAAATACTTTATGGTATAGATGCGCAACTGATATTAACTTTGGATTTTACAGTAGGTTGTTAAATAGTTACAGTTAAAGTTTAGATTTAATTACTCCTTCCCTGATTAAACGTGAATGCCTGTTATTTTCCAAAATACATCAGTGACAACAATTCTGCAGTTACATCAATTTTACCATAAAAATATTCTTTTATATATCTTCTTATGAATAAAAGTGAATGCCTGATTTTTCCTAAAATATATGAGGGACAATAACTCTTCAGTGACATCAATTTAACCATAAAAGGAAACCCTTCTTTTGTGTATCTCATGAAAAAAAAATCTGATAAAATTAGAGTACGATATGGTAATCATATTACTGGTAAACATTGTTATTAAAACATTTCGGATAAAATTCCCAAACGTTTGGTTGGTCCCATGTAGCCGGAAATTAGACACGGTAAACTTTATCATACCATATGGTAAAGCTTATCGTGTCCCAGTTTATCGTGTCTGGTAGTTTTGACCATACTTTTATTCTCAGTGTAGATATTGATCATAAGAAAATAAACAAAATAAATATAGTATTATAATAATACTATAAATATAGGTATAAATAATACTATAAATATGGGCATAAATAATACTATAAATATGGGTATAAATAATGCTATAAATATAGATCATTTATTAAAATTTCAAATAACATTTTGTGGTATCCTTTTTTGTTCTTTACTAAGCTTAAGTCACACCATAAAAGTTTTAAAGAAATTTCTTGGAAATGTACAATGCATTAAGAAATAAATGGATAATCTGGAAAATTTAATTTAGAGCTGACAAGTACTTTGACAAAGAATGTTAATTTAGGTGAAAGGGAAATTCAAGTACATTGGATGGAATGTTGAGTTACGTACATAAAGTAAAAAAAAAACCTACTTTAAATTAATTGGCATTCTTTCTTTGAAGTAATGATTAAAAATTTCAAAGAGTTTTAAATATAAGTTGGAGGACTTCATGTGAAATTTAATTAACAAAAGACGCAAAATCGAAAAGTTACTAATTTATTGTATTAAATTTGATAAGTGCTCTTATCAATACATAAAAGTTTTTGCACTTATGCATTTCCTTTAAAGCGTCATACTTTTAGTATTAAGCGAAACTTTTTTCGTGAAATTTTAATTGTAATGTTTGCGTATTGAATGCAATTTGTTTAGAAATGTTACTGCAAATTTTAACTATTATATTCTTTAAAATGCATTTATTTTATTACCGGTGTTGAAAAGCTGACACAGTTCTGAGTTTACGACAATCAACATTAAACTCCGAAGCTTTGTAAGTTTGAACCCAACTCAGAAGACAAAAGAACTCATGGATCAAGCATTGGGGCAAACTAGCCTGAGAGATGCCGGTTGATATGGGGCAAGGAACCTTTTTAAAATTTTAAAGTACTGCTGTCTTCTAGTAATTAATTAAATTAAGTAACTTATTAACACAATCACGAATAATTCAATCAATATAACCCATTAAATACTAATAATCAGATCAATGATTTATCTAGCATGTGATGAGCTAATAACAAGGAAATGGGCTGAAAAAGTTCTCCTAGAAAAGCAATTGAATAATTATATCTGTAAAATAGTAAAATAATATAAATAAATAAATTGAGGAAAAAATTGGTATTGGAGGACTGGTAGAAGTCTTACAGTTTATTTTAGGGGTTTGTTTTGCAGTATAAGATTTAGTTTTGCAGTTTTTTGAAGCTTATTTTAGGGGAGTAATAATCTGGTTCTTCCTTTTTGGCTATTAATTTTCAATGTTGAATCAATTTTCGCATCACGTTAAAATGTTGCTAATTTTTTTCCTGCTAAATGGCTCTACTAGATAAATCTGGGACATGACCGGGTAGCTATATCCCGGTAAAAATGGATCGGTGTTTTAGCTGTAAACAATGGGTACAAGAAACGTTAAAAATGGCAGAGATTAAAATAGCAGAGAAAATAGTACATGATTAAAGTTTTATTTGTGTTTCGTGTTCTTACAGGGTTTAGATGGTTATGGTTTCTTCGAAAAGGCATCAATGAACCATTAGCTTAACTAAAATTCCTCTTTTTGTTCCTAATTTTTTGGGGGTTTTACATAAACACAAGCATTAATTAAATCCAAGCACTTACGTGAAATAATGCGATGGATATTAGTTTTCTTAAGACATAAAATTTAAAAGGGAAAAAAAGATACAATGACGTCTTTTGTGCACAATATTATATCATGATAATGACTTGACATATGATTTAATAAAATATGGGATATCTTAAATAAAAACCAAACAAAATTTCAAAAATAGGCATGTCAGCAAAAGTGGTACTTCTTCAGAGAACACACTGCCCAGCTAATATGCTAGAGCCTTTCTGCAGTAGGTGGTTCAGCAAAAGACTAACTGTACCCCGAAACCCCACAAAGGAATTGAAGATAAAAATAAAATCATATTACATCATAAACTCAACGATTTTCAAAGATTCAAAGTGGGCTGGGAAGACCTGGTTGGCAGGGCACTGGACTCACGTTCCTGGGAATAGGAGTTTGAAACCAGCCGGTAGGAGATTCTCGTGTAGTAAATGGTGACTGGTGCAAGTTAAATTGGTCGGATCATAAAGACTATAATGTTCCCATAACAAATTATACCTTTGGGGGTACTGAATTGGAGATTGAGCAATCTCTGCTTCAGGTCAAAATTACGATTTGTGGAAGAATGAATAGATGCGTTCATGGGTCCACCCTATAAAACGGTAGTGACGTATGGGTGTCGCAGAAGTCAAATTTTGCCCATAGATGGCGCCACTAGAAAACAAGAACAATTGCAGTCCCTCTGTCTTAATGACCGACGACAACAGCAACCACAACAATTCAAGGATTAAAATAAAAAAGAAAATCAAGAGAGAAACACAATTATATATTCATATACTTTTGGTTTATTGCTTATATTTTTGACTTATGCGTTTTTGGATATAATTGTGATTTTTTTGGCTTATGCGTTATTAGATATAATTGTGCTTTTTTTTGGATTTTCGTTTCTATTTTAATCTTTGATTTTTTGAGGTATTGTGTCTTTGTTTTTATTTTTTTCATGGGATCTCAGGGCACAGTTGGTTTTTGGTTGAACCACTGACTACAGCAAGGCTCCAGTATGTTAGCAGGGAAGTGTAACCCCTGAAGAAGTGCTCTGTTTTTGCTGTCACGCTTCTTTTTTGAAATCTCGTTTTGTTCTTATTTAAGTTATCCCATATTTATTTAAATCGTGTTCTAAGGATAATTTTGGTTTTATGTTGCTTTTAGAGCTTTTCTATTTAAGATCCTATCTGCATTTTTGCTTAATTCGATATTTTATACTTTTAATGACATGATCCTATATCATATTAACACTTGAGATGCTTCAAATTTACTTAAAACCTCCGTTTGGGGTCAATTTGACCCCCATAAGAAATCAGCGTCAATCTAAAGTAAATGATTTTTTAATTGATAAATATTGTAAAAAATTCTCTATATATGGGTGTTAGAGATTAAGTAAGTTACTTCAAACACC
Organism: Parasteatoda tepidariorum; assembly: GCF_982258835.1. NCBI lineage: Eukaryota > Metazoa > Arthropoda > Arachnida > Araneae > Theridiidae > Parasteatoda > Parasteatoda tepidariorum. Next base: position 55,869,965 of record NC_141763.1, on the reverse strand, counting down.
GATTCTAAAATACCATATAATTTAATAGAAACTATTGCGTATATATATTTTTTTTAACACAGTGGACCCCAATTACTGTTCAACAAATAGTTTTCTCAAGGTTTGCAATCTCGTAAAATCAAGATCAGGCATGAAACTGCAAAATGAACGTTTTTCTCACAAGGTTTAAAATGGCCCTTTTTAGTGGTTTTAGGTATTTCCATGATTATTCGACGGTATTGGCATTATATAATTATTATTGATAGGTACTTAAAATATTTACCAATGTTCAGGAGCTAGTATGAATTTAAGCAACAACATATTTTCAAATCAATTGCCAAATTTTAACTTAATAGGTTTATTAGAAGTCAAGAAATCTTGTGAACGAGATGAAAAAATTTGAATTGAGAAAATACGAATTTGAAGACAAAACTTTGAATAAATAACTTTGAATAAATATCGGGCTATGTGTTGAAGCAGAATATTGACATCGAATTTCCTCATTTTAAAGCTAATAAACACACTAGTATATATATACATAAATATTGAACTCTATTGTCATATTGTGTACCCCCTAATAAGCCTATAATTATTTCCTCTAGTAGAGTACACTAGTATCCGGTAACATAATACGTATTCCAATATAAATATTATGGGTCAATATTAAGGTACGATATCGGCCATGTGTTGAAACAGAATATTCGTTGGTCAAAATGGGTACGGTATTTTCAGTTTCCAATGAATATATTTTAATATTCTTGGAGTAATTTTAAAAATTCTGTGCTTATTATCTTATATATGGTGTCAAATTGCTCAGAATAAAGCAGGTCATTATATTTATTCTTTCAGAACATAAAAAATTATGATTAAAAAAAAACTTTAGACTCTTATATCTGTTCCACAAATTTAATTGATATATTAATAGTTTATTTTCATCCTCTATATACATAGTATGAAAATAAACTATTTCAATCATAATAATCAGATATAACAACTAATACATATTTGATGCAATATTAATACATACTAGCAATCATAAAATTCTTTATTTTGATTAGTAGCATTGTTTTTTCAGAAAATACAAATATAGCTAGAAGAATCGTAATAACAATGACAAAACTTCCAAGAATTCAACCATAACAAACAAACTAATCTTCTGAAAGTCTTACTACGTCTATCAAAACAATATATATTTAGCAAATATACAAGATAATAAGCCATGCTAATTTTTCTTTCTCTGAAATTTCTATTTGAAGCCAAACAAGTTGTCCAAGTCTGAGGATAAATCTAACAATATATCCTGAGCTAATATTCTCCTCGATTCCTGAAATACCTCAAGGATATTTTAGTAAGGTTCGCGTTAGCAGTCACACATATTAGATGCTGTGACGAAAGGATTCTTTACCGAAACATTTCATTCTAAGTAAAGCAATATAACTGTCTACTTTAAGGCAACAAACTTTTCGAAGACGTAATAGTCAAAGCTTTTCGTGGCGATGTAAGTTTTGCAATATCCTTGATTCTGCCCGTGAAAGTTTTCTTAGTTTAGAAGGAAAACCTCTTAGATATTTTGTTTGCAGCTAAAAAAATGACATTTAGGTGTTTTGACAAAAAAAGATAGATATTTTTGTCTAATATTAAGTCTGCTTCAAAATGAAAAAAAAATCAAGATATTAATTTGGTGAATATTGAAGAAGAAACACTGCAAATAATTAAAATTACATATATATATATATATATATATATATATATATATATATATATATCTGCCTGAGGTGTTTTATTTTTATACCTATGAGTGGTTGTCAATTTTCTGACATAAGTTAATAATTTAACAACTTAAATATTACACTCTATAACAACAAAATTGACTCACCAAGAAGGAGTTGTCCGATTGAAACGAAAATTGGTAGATAGGAACACAATGTACGGAATAGTAAATGATTAAAATTTCAGAACAATTGAATAATGTATTGCAGAGTTACAGAAACAAGTTCAATAAGGTGTTGACCCGACTCTAGCCTGAATACAAGCTGTTACGCGGTGTGGCATAGACCGATAAAGCTCACGGATGGTATCTTGCTGTATTTCCTGCCAAATTCGATCCAATTGTCGAACGAGGTCATCAACATTCCGTGCCAAATGCAATCGCCTTCTCATCATATTCCAGACATGCTCGATGAGAGAGAGATCTGGTGATCTGGCAGGCCAAAGAAGAGTTTGACAAGCTTGCAAACAGTTCATAGCAACACGTGCCGTATGTGGTCTGGCATTGTCCTGCTGAAAAACCAGCCCAGGGCGCTGCAAAAGGAACGGTAGCAAAACAGGTCTTAGGATGTCGTCGACGTACCGCTGTGCAGTAAGTGTACCTCTAATGACGACCAAAGAGGTCCGGCTGTCAAAGGAAATGGCACCCCAGACCATAATGCCTTGTTGAGGGCCGGTGTGGCGTGCAATAGTGAAGGCAGGATCCCCCTCTGCCCTGTGCGTCTCCAAACACGTCTTCGATAATCGCCAGGACACAGATGGAAGCGGGATTTGTCGCTAAAGACTATACGTCCCCAGTCGGTATCATTCCAGACATATCTGTTCAAAACATTCATGCATACGAAATTTCAAAGCAATTGGATGATTGCTTCTTGGTGCGACGATTTTTTTGTTATAGAGTGTATTTCCAAACCTGAAGTTCGTAAATAATTTCTTACTATTGGTGTAAAAATAGGTGTAAAAGTAAAATACCACAATTAGAAATGAGCTTACGGCGCGTATGCATTATAACCTTGTTGTGCACCTTAGATAGATAATTAGCAAACTAAATGAAGTAGAATATAAAGCGTTAGCCTTCTGATGAGATTACTCGGATTCGTATTCCAGAGATGGTTGGTCGAAGCGAATTTTGCACCGACCACAGTGATAACGTAAAAATATCATCCGTGGTAGACGAATCATGGGTTAAAGTCCCCTTGTCGTCATTCTCTTAGTGGGATGTTTTCATGGTTTTCCTCACAATATCACGCAAATGCGGGTTAGTTCCATCAAAGAGTCATCCACGAGGGCAAATTTCTCTCACCTCTTGATCAAGGAGTTTCTTTGTTTTCTGAATTGGATACAAAAATAGAAGTTTTGAATAAAAGTTTTGAGAAAATCTCTATTTAAATTTTAAAAAAAATATGTAAGGTATCCATGCTCTAAAATAAGTGTAGACTTATTTGATCAGTTTTTAGAGAAATTTTACGTGTTGTTGAAATAGATAATTTTGAGAAAAATCACCAAGCAAGGATAAGTTAGTAATGCAAACGTTTAAATAAAATAGATTCTGTAAGAGCATAGACATATTTTTAGTGTAGTTAGATTAAAATTATAACATTATTAGAATTGTGCTGTACTTTTTGTCGAACTCAACTATTAAAATTAGGTACATATTTTGTAATAGAAATCATGTGTTGTAGACTGCTTTTCAAGATGTCACCAACATGAACATTGGTACCGATAATAAAATTTTGAGCGATTCCAACATCCGAATTTGTTAACCAAAAATGAATTCTTATGGCACAATGTATTGTCAAATAATATCGATATACTTAGTTCTTTATCGAGATAAATTTTAAATTTAATTTATGTACATTGTAGTTAATATTTTAGTTGTCCTAATAAAATTGTAAACACACTAATATCATATTCATTAATTATCGCTATGTTCACGACATCATTTTTAGACATACTTTGTTAACAAAAATTTTTAAGGACTTACCGAATTCGATAATTATAATCAAATCAATAAAACAATCTAATCAAAATAAAACAATAATTTTCATGATATTTACGTATTCGATGAATTGTTATCTTATTCGATCGCGAAAGTGTGACATTTGACAGTCCCATGTTTATTATCGAAAACCCGGTGACTTGTGTAAAATATAATCTAGCGTTGATTTTACAAGTTGATGAATTTGTCATCATGGTTCCAAATTTATTAAATTTGATCGAAAATTGTGAAGTGATTCAATGACAATTAAGTCCCACTTTGCATATTAAGTTTGAAAAATGCTATTGTTTAACACGCTTACGATTCTTTAATGTTGTATAGTAATAAGAAATATTTCGGTTTTCACTTTTAAATACAAGATTACATGATACTTAATTGCAAATTGTGCTGCTTCTTCACCAGATTTTGGAATGTCGCTGAATTAGAGTTATTTATCTGAGTTAAATTCCCGTCGTCATTTAGTACATTGTTAAGGTTCGAGGGTAGTCATTTGTTACAAAAAATGAAAGTAAATAGTAAACGGCGCTTAAAATCACAAATAATAAAATTTATAGAAAACCTAAATGCTTTTCGGTGTCACTTTTTATCACCTTCAAGACATTGCGGTTAACTCAGTATAGTATGAATGTGTACTTGTATAACACCATGGCGCGTTTAGGATTTTAAGGGGTCACAGTACCCAAAAAATGACAAAAATACCAAAAATTTTTTTATTGCTTATTATAAAACTTCAAACTATTTCATATGTACAGAAAAAAATTCATCTCTCTATCTACATTTTTAAAAAAGTTATGAATGATTTTAAATTGTTCTAATACAGAAACTTGCTCAGCAGTCTGACTTCAAAGTGCTTTTTCGCATAGATGATAATTTTGTGTCTTAATCTTAATTAAATCCCTAAGGAATTTTTTCGATTTAAGATAAAGCTTTGAAGTAAACTTTTTTAACTTGAGTATAATACTCTTATTTAAACTGTGCATGGAATAAGCATTTTATGAGGTATTACAACTTTTACGGCATGTTATATATACCTAACAGGAGTTTTTACCCTCTTTTTTATAATTTATTACAAAATAATCTATAAAAAATATTCTAATTGATATATCAACAAATGAATGTACAAAATTGTTAAGATAAATATTGCAAGCACTATGAAAAAAACTTTTTTTGAAAATATGTTAAAATAAAAAAGCCTTAGGGATTTAAAAATTTAGAATTTTTTCGACTTTTTTTAAAATTTAAAAAAAACTAAGCAGTTTAATCATTTTTTGAAGATAAATTATTGATTATAACTTAAATGAGCATGTAAAGCATCCTCAAAATGAATGATTATACCTTTATTTTAAAAAATTGTTGCAAAGGTACTGTGACCCCTTAATACGTTTTACCCTATTTGTGATTTTAAAAGTCTTTTATTCTAGTACATACTTATTTTGTTTTTGAAAAAACACCTCTTTATTATCTAGGGCATTAAAGAAATCAATCGATAGTAATGTCTTTTGTTGATACGCAAATCATATATTAACTATTTAGGATATATTAACTAATTCTTAGTTTTCCTCGTTTTGCAAATTAACATTCAATTAATAGTGAGTATTTTAAAACTTCTGGATTCAGTTCTCTTAAAGGCTATTAACTACAGTAATACATATACTTAATATTCATTTAAGTCGAATGAAAACATTTCTTAATACAGTCGTTTCAAGCATAATTCTGAAGAACAGAATTCTCTTTAAGCTTTAATTTATGTTACAGTATTCTACCTGATCAAGAAAGGGGAACTGTAAACATTCACAATAATTTCGATTATGCGTCACTTGTACGGTAAGCATCGTATGGGTATGGGAGGCTTATTGGGAAGCAAATATCACAGTAAAAGATTGTTTGTTTTTATTGATTATGATTATAAAGTTTGATTGTTATTAAATTTGGCTTTAATATAATGCACCATTCTACACTGTACCATTCCGCAAATATTTACAACTCTAAGGACATCAGAACAATCGGTCTAAAATAAACAAAAGACGAGCAAATAAAATCTATAATTTAACCTTACAAACTTAAGAACATTTTTTTCCTATTCAAGAAACTGCGTAATCTTATAATTAAGATAGCTAATCTTAAGTACTAGTAATATTCTATAATAAACATGAGCTTAGCTTGTAATTTCAGTTTAACATCTCAGCCGTTATTCTCAATTAGGCTTTAGCATTCCCAATCAACTATTTCTATGTTAACCGGGTTATTAGATTTAAGTCACATTGTATTTGGTAGGGAACATTACTATAATAGTAACAATACATGCATTAAATTCGGAACGTAAATTATTGGCTTAGTTGGTCAGAACTATTGTACACAGAATATCCTTTCCAATGTTTCATTAGCATCTATAATTGGCAATTTGCTACAGAGTGTCCACATTTGACGGCATTCAAAAGGATAGAAGGAATCGTAATTTTAACTGTCTTATGTCACCCCAGATTAACTAGCGTGATAGATAAGAATGCTAAATTCGTGTACTTTGATATAGTAAGTCTGATTTCAAGTAAATTATGGAAATGTCAATGATGGAGGCATTTTTGAGATTTATGTTTAAATGCTGCGTATAGGATGTAGTTTACAAAACATGAAAAGAAAACAATAATTAGATTAGAGGAATACAAAAACATAATGATTTTTTTCCTTCAAAATAAAACAAAAATTTGAGCTACAATTAAATTGTTAGCAAATTTAAAAGTTTCAGAATCATAATATTGTAATTCTGTCTTATGTCACCCCAGATTAACTAGCGTGATAGATAAGAGTGCTAAATTCGTGTACTCTGATATAGTAGGTCTGATTTCAAGTAAATTATGGAAATGTCAATGATGGAGGCAGTTTTTGAGATTTATGTTTAAATGTTGAGTATAGGATGTAATTTACGAAACATGAAAAGAAAACAATAATTAGATTAAAAGAATACAAAAATATATTGATTTCTTTTCAAAATGAAACAAAAAATTGAACTACAATTAAATTTTTAGCAAATTTAAGAGTTTCAGAATCATAATATTGTAATTCTGTCTAATGTCACCCCAGAGTAACTAGCGTGATAGATAAGAGTGCTAAATTCGTGTGCCTTGATATAGTAAGTCTGATTTCAAGTGAATTATGAAAATGTCAATGACGGAGGTATTTTTGAGATTTATGTTTAAATGCTGAGTCAAGGATGTAGTTTACAAAACATGAAAAGAAAACAATAATTGGATTAAAAGTAAACAAAGATATAATGACTTTTTATCAAAAAAAAATTTGAGCTACAATTAAATTGTTAGCAAATTTAAAAGTTTTAGAATCATAATATTGTAAAGTTGCTGCAGTTTTAATACAGTAGACAACTTTCAAAATGTTTCGCTCTCCCAAAGTACCATTGAACCATAAGATCAGTATCCTGAACTATAATGCGGTGATCCACATTTGACGATATTCAAAGGGATAGAAAGAATTGTAATTTTAACTGTCTTATGTCACCCCTGATAAACAAACGTGATCGATATATCACGTGCTCTGATACAGTAATTTTCAGCTTGAACTCACATAAGTTATGAAAAGAACTATGGAGGAGCCATTTTTGAGATTTATGTTTCAATGCAATTGAATTGCAGATGTGGTTTTCAAAACAAGAAAAGGAAATATTATTCAGATTAAAACCACACTAAAAGATAAAGATTTTGTCAAAATAAATTAAGAATTTAAGTTGCAATTGAACTGCTAGCAAATTTAAATCATAATATTTTATAGTTGCTGCAGTTTTGATAAACAAAAAGAAAAAACTCTAGTAAAATTGCCGTACTGTATAATATTAAGATTGCTGCTAAAAAAGTAATTATGATATGAAAATACTCTATTTAAACTATGCATTTGATAATTTTTTGGCTTATATGCTGACGGTTAAATGGAAATTCGAGTTTTCAAAAATATGGTTCTTATTATTATACATTTTGTAAGATATGCAAAAATTAGAAGTAAATTTAAACGAATAAATTATTTTATATAATGATCTAAAGTATGATGATAAAATTTTCAAATTAAAACTGATTTTCCAAATTGTATCACATATTAAAAAAAATATTGTTAATTTTACCGTTAAAAATTATGAGGTCTTTTGGTGTTCCCATAAATCCAGAAACTCGGTGAATTTTACTATATCCTTGTAGTTTTAACGATATTTTTTAGTTAGCACGAACGACAATTTTAAAAAACTGTCACTCTTACAAAACATCGTTGAACCATAACATCGCTATCTTAATCTATGACACAGATAAAATTTTCTGCGCCTTTAACATTGTGTTAAATTGAATTATGCTTCAGTCATAATTAAATCATAACAACATCTAATCAAGTTTAAGAAGTTAGCAATACAGTTTATCATCTCACGATAGACAATGACGACAACGAGAACGACAAATAGACAATGTTATGGTTCTAAACTCTCCAAATTTCTAATTTTTTATTGATATTAAAGTTAAATTTGAAGTAATATTTGAGTAAATCTACAGAAACTACTCTGTAAAAAATTCCGGATCATATAACGGCATAAAGTATCTGCAAGTTAGGTGCATCATCCGTAAAATCTATTTTATCGCAAAATCCACTTTTGCCGTAAAATATCATACCGTAATTTTTACAGTAATATTTATTTAAAGCAATTCAGTAATTTCATGGTAACTATTACTGTAAAAATCAAGATATATCAGATTTTTTTGACATGTTCACCGTAACATGTTCCGGTAAAAATGGACTTTCCCGTAAAATGTTTCGGCACCCTAAGAGCCGATACTTTTAATCATAATTTAATTCGGAATTTTTTACAGTAAGAGTTTCGATTGTGCCTGTTTTGTACAATATTGTTTTGCTTTAATTTTGATATTAAAATCGTTTTTTTTTTAACATTTTCAATTAAAGTTAAAATTTTACTTGAAAAAATATTAACAATTCAGATATTTATTTGAATGAATTAATCGATCAATGGTTTCACTGCAGCGAATATATCAACAAAAATAAACAATTTTACCTATTAGAATTTTGTGTGAAATTAATATAAAAGCTCGCAGATTTCCATAAGAAAGTAGAAATAATGTTTAACTTTATTGAAATAGTTAAGATAAAGCTTTTTACAATTGTTTACGTACAAAATGTTTGACGTAAACAATTAAAGTAAAATAAAATATGTTTGTTAAATTTTTATAAAGTCGTACGATAAATGCATAAACATGTCAGCACATTCTGCACATATCTAGATTCCTCGAACGGCAATTTTTTCACAGATACATTTGTCTTCCTTTTTTTGCTATTTCTAGTAAAATTTATAAAAAAAAAATAAGAGAGAAAGCAAAAACTAAGATAAATTTAAGTAAGAAAGAAAAGAAAAGGATAGAAGAGCATTATCTTCTTTTACACGGGAAGCTGAACACATTATTATCACGGTGGAAGAATGATTTTAAGAAGAAAAAGATTGAAAAGAAGATCACAATGAAATCTTCCTGATTTTTTTTCTGGCTTGCAAAATGAGAAACCAAAGTCTGCGACGATATAGGACAAGTTCTTTTACTAGGACACATGAACAAATGATTGAGCAATAGTGATCACATCATTTGTGATCGTAATTTGATTCGCTTGAGTGGGCTTTTGGCTTCCTTTGAAACATATAAGAGATCTTTTATAGGGCTCTAAATCTCATTTCACTTTCCATTTTTTTTCTCTCCAGAATGACTGTTCCTTTCAAAGAAGATAACAGGATTTAGGATTTCTTTTCTAAAACAAAGGTGATTATGTTTTTGACAGGATAACTCTTTGCTATTGTGTTTATATTAAGAAAAAATGAGTGAATGTTATTACGTTTTTGAATTTATTTGTGGCACTGTATTTACGATTTTCATTGCAAATGCTAGTTTTTGATATAAATTGTAACAACTTTGCAGGTGTTAAGTAAAAGATTATGATGTTTTGCGTACCTATTTATATTTTTGCGTGCCTATTCAATTTGAAATTATTAGGATAAATATTTTTGTGACGATATAGGACAATTTATTTTATTAAGATCTCATGAACAAATAAATGATCAATAGTGATTGTCTCCTTTAAGATCATTATTTGGTCTGCTTGAGTGGGGTTTGGGATCTCTTTGTAACATGTAGAAGATCTTTTATAAGGCTCTAAATCTCATTTCACTTTCCATTTTTTTCTCTCTAGAATGACTGTTCCTTTCAAAGAAGATAACAGGATTTAGGATTTCTTTTCTAAAACAAAGGTGATTATATATTTGACAGGATAACTCTTTGCTATTGTGCTTATATTTTAAAAAATGAGTGAAAGTTATTACGTTTGCGAAATTATTTGCTGCGCTGTATTTATGATTTTCATTGCAAATGCTAGTTTCTGATTTAAATTGTAACAACTTTACAGGTGTCAAGTAAATGATTATGATGTTTTCCGTACCTATTTATATTTTTGCGTACCTATTCAATTTGAAATTTCTGGGATAAATATTTTTTGTGACGATATAGGGCAATTTCTCTTACTAAGATCTCATGAACAAATCAACAGTAATTGCGTCCCTTAAGATCATTATTTGGTTTGCTTA